>NW_025813469.1:379238-1007195 GCF_021976095.1 Xenia sp. Carnegie-2017 | reverse complement strand
TAAAAATGCAAAGAGTATTGTCTTTTGTGTAAAAGTGTGTAAAAATGTTAAAGTGTGTAAAAATGCAAAGTCTTTTGTGTGAAGGTGTGTGAAAATGCCAAGACTATAGTCTTTGGTGTGAGTATGTGAAAATGAAAAGATTATACTCTTTAGCGTAAAAGTGTGAAAATGCAAAGACTATAGTCTGTGGTGTGAATGTGTGTGAAAATGCAAAGACTATAGTCTTTGGTGTGAAAGTGTGTGAAACTGCGAAGACAGTAGTCTTTGGCATGAAAATGTGTGAAAATGTGTGATAATGAGGTTACGATTAAACTTCAAGTTCATGCATCCCATCTCCCAAATAGTATTATTCATGCAACCTTACTCCCAAAGACAACAATTCACAACACTTTGACAGCTTCACAGTTTTTTTCATAATATTTGTACTGATTAATTAAAGCAAAACAAAGTAATGCATACAGTGATTTTCATCTAATTTATACTGCAAAAGCTTTATAAAAAGATAGCCCCTTTAACTTAGTCATAAAATCCACAAAAACGTAATCATATTTTCTGTCAGGATTACTTTTATTAGCTGTGATACAAAACAACCTTTTCAAAACCTCTCGTGATGGAAAATCAATATAATACAACATCGTAAAGATACATAACGCCATGCATGCATGGTTAATCACGTGACTTGGTGTTGGTTCACTGATCTATATAAAATTATAAATAGACATGTGGGCACGTGCCACTTAACATTTCCCACAAGTTGCAACAAATTATTTTTTTGAGCAGGATTCGTCAATTTTTGCTTTTTTTGGGGACAACCTGTTTATGGCACCGGCAAGGGTGGGCTAGGGGTAGCCCATTACCTTCCCAGCCAAATATCAAGCACCAAATGTCAATATTAGCTTATAGAGTTTTAAAAAAGGTGCTAAATTCTAAGAATTGAAAAGTCCACGAGAAAACTCTGAAGAAAATGGCGAAAATTGCATAATACACTATAAATAAATTACACACATTACTTACATCGACTAAATGCTGTATTGATCTGCGTCCACCCCCCCGCCCCATAATCTATAATCACACATAGCCATCTACTGTCTTTACATAGTTCTCTACTGGACTGTTTTACCCTGCCATACTCCGTTGTGTAATGTCATCTACATTTATCTAATGTTATTTCTGGTGATTACAAAGTAGATTTACTTTGTAATTTACAGTCACCTTCTGTTGTACTAGCCCTTTACTATTATTTACAGTTAGCTACTGTCATATACTCCACCATTTGCTCTCATCAACTTCACCATTTGCTGTCATCTACTTCACACACATACACCAAAATACATATGACAATCGCCAAGATTAAGCTTAACCACAACACATAATTGCTAGTGATGATCAGAGTGTTGAAAAGAGAATGTAATTCCTCATCATTGTCTTGGCAAAAATAAAGTTAACTTCTTGAAAAACTTTTAGTGTTTTAATGAGTCAATCAATAATTTAAATTTTAGAGAAGATAAAAGTAGAAGTTCATACATGTTCAAAAGTAGAAGTTCATAAAAGTAGAAGTTCACCTCCCCCCCTGCAGTTGCGTCACTTATTTCTGAAGCCTGTTCTTTTTACTATCAAAAATAAAAGAAAAACTTGAAGAGGGATGTTCTTGCTTTCTTTTTGAAATCGAAACTTTTGTGTTCAGATTTCGATGCTCAGGAAAAGTGGGCATCATCTCAGCATGAACTGGAAGCGGAATCTCAGAAAAATAAGAGCTTTCCATACATTCAAAAGCAGATGCTCTTTTTCCAGGGTCATACATAAACATTTGATTTAGCAAAGATAAGCCAGCAAAGGAAAGCCATGAAAAACGATGCTTTAAGTTGTTATAAGGCTGTCTCTTTAGGTTGAAGTTTTTGGCAACTGATAAATTAGAAAATCCAGGCCATATTTGATCGTTTGGTGTGCCAAAAAGGTTGATTATTAAGTCTAATTGGTTGATTTCTGATTTCCCAGGTAACAAAGGCTTGCTGTCAAGTAATTCTCCCAGAATACAGCCACAAGCCCAGATGTCCACAGCAGGTGTCTGAACCTTGGCTCCCAGCAACAACTCAGGGGCACGATACCATAGAGTGACAACTATTGGTGTCATTGGTTTTAAAGGATAACCAAATTTTCTCGCCAAGCCAAAATCAGCTTGAAACAAAATGCAACGTACATAAATGTAATTGCTCACTAACAATGCAATTAATGTATCAAAGAACAACATAACATTAACATACCTATCTTCAATATACCTTTATCAGTGAGAAGTAAATTGGACACCTTCAGATCTCTATGTACGATAAAACATTTATGCAAATACTCAACACCTTTCAACAGTTGAAGCATTAAGCACTTCACTTGTGCTTCTGTGAATGGCGTTTTCATGTTATCTAATAATGATGCCAAGTCATGATGACAATACTCCATTACAAGGAAGATACTCTGCAGATGAAAACCCACAGCAACTTCATGCAGACGAACAATATTGATATGATTGATGTTTAGTAAGAGATCTATTTCGCGTAAACCACTTATGGCCAAACCTTCTTTCTCTTCCATTCGCACCTTTTTCAATGCAACAATAGAATCATTAACGGTATCTCTTGCCCGATACACAACACCATACGTTCCTTCACCAATCCTATTCAGCTTTTCAAACTCAACCACATTCCGACAGTTTCCAAATCGATACTGCTCAGGTACCACAGTAACAGTATCATCTGTGAAAGACTCTAGTTTCAAAAATGGGGACACATTTCCTTTACTTTCCATTAGCGTACAGTCATTTTCTCTTGCCAAGAACCGTCAAAAAAAACGCGCAACTAGTATTTTAAAGTTAAAAAACACATTCACAGATAAACATTGATAAACTTGTACTCATTGTTATTGAAGTGGAAACACCATTTCACCAAATATTTGATATTTCACAGTCCACTTCTCCTTTCTGACATCATGGACTGATTATGTATATTCTTGATGATATAAGAGTTTACACAACAAAATTTTTCGATCGTGGATATTTTAACCTGGAAATATGTCGACAGTTTATCGTAAGTCAGTTTGGTTTGTTCGTGGTTTACGGGAATACACGTTAAATGGTTTTTTGGACGCGAAAAAGAAATTCGAAGATTTGAACTCTGATATCTACAAAGATTTGAGTGATCAAGCCTTTATGGTGACAGGAGCCAATAGCGGCATCGGCAAATGTGTTTCATATGAACTTGCTAAGCGTGGTGCAACTGTTCACATGGTCTGTCGAGACAAGAAAAGAGGAGAGGAAGCTCAAAGCCAATTGCTGGAAGTTAGTCCTCAAAAGGAGGTACATTTGCACCTTCTGGATATGTCAATGCCAAAAAAAGTTTGGGAATTTGCTCAAAAATTTGCTGCCTCTGGTAAACCTTTGAATGCTTTGGTTAATAATGCTGGTTGTATGGTAAACGATAAGACAACTACTGATGATGGTTTGGAAAAAAATTTTGCCACTAATACACTGGGAACATATATTCTTACAACTGGCTTGATCTCTGTTCTTGAGAAGAGCAAACATCCTCGGATCATAACAGTGTCTTCAGGTAAGTCAACCCATTTTTATTATTGAAAACGAAGGTGTTGAACTTTGTTCTGTGTTGTCTAGGTGGTATGCTTTTGGTAAAGCTTGATGCTGATGATTTGCAGTTTGACAAAATGAATCCTTTTGATGGTACAATGGCATATGCACAAAATAAGCGTCAGCAGGTTGTTATGACTGAGCAATGGGCTAAGAAATACAAATCAACTGGAATACACTTTTCTGCAATGCACCCTGGTTAGTGGGATTTGCCTGATTACTACAATGCACTTGTATCACATGTTCTTTGACAAATTTTTCATAGGGTGGGCAGATACTCCTGCTGTAAAATCATCAATGCCAGATTTCCACAGAAGAATGCAAGGGAAATTAAGGACAGCTGAACAAGGTGCTGATACAGTTTTTTGGTTATGTATATCACAAGATGCAATCAAGAATCCAAGTGGTGAGTTTTTCCAGGACCGGCAAGCTGTGTCTAAACATCTTCCTCTTGCATGGACTAAATCTTCATCTGGAGATGACGAGTTATTGATGACTAAACTTGATGAACTTGCTCAACAATTCAGGGTGAAAAGTGATGCTAGTGAATAAGCAATAAATATATATTTAAAATGTATTTAATTATCTTGTTGCATGCATTAACATAAGAAAATATATCTTTACATTTCCAAAATTAAACTTTGTTATAAAAACTTGTCATTTGAATATAATATATAACACTAGACAACTGCTTTTATTTAATTAAGTCAGTAATCAGGATAACTGAATTTTACTATATTTATAAAACATTATGACCATTTATTGTTCATAGTTTTGATTTCCTTCAAAAATGCTCAATCTTTATCAGCAGCTGTATTACTATGTGTAACTGGATGCAACCAAGAAGTAAGTTGATCAAGATGATTGACATAATATCTATCTCCTTCTACAGTGTAAGCTTCCTCCCAACCAAATGGCAATGGTTGTTCTTCAAGTAACATCCTCACTGCTTTAGATACATCAACACTTTCTTCTTGAAGTTTTTCAATATTTTGTGCTCAGACCTGCATGGAGGGGAGGAAATTTTTTTATGTGACATGCTGGATGTTTGAAGCGATGGCTTGAGGACAACAGATGCATCTGTGTGGCCTAAGACCTCATTAACATGATCAGCAAATGTAAGCAATTTTGAGTTACAACTTCATACACTTTTTGAGCAACTTCACTTTTTTTCAACTGGCAACCAAGTATGACAACCTTTTTTTGAATTTCTTCATATTCTTTTTGGTCACAAGTCTTTTGCAAAGTAAGATGGTGAATCTTATCTTCCAAAAGTTTAATAATTTCTTCATACTCCGCTTCTCTAGTTGCTGCAGCCTTGTTGGCTTGTTGTGCAAGATGCACCTCATCTTTAAATGCTAAACTTTCTTCAAGAGCTTCTTCTGTTGTCCTTTTCATAATTTCCATTTCCTCTGCTTTGTATGATTTTATCTGTTGCTTTTCAAGTAGTTGCTTTAGTATTTTAATTTCTGAAAAAGCTCTATCGCGTTCTTTTCTAATCTGATTCATTTCAATTTCAATAGCATTAGAATTTTGCTCCTGTCTTGATGGACTTTTTAAAGAATCTTCTCCATTCAATGCACATCCACCATGAAACACATTATTCTTACTATTGACCTCAGTATGTAACACATCCCGCACAACTTCAACAAAATCTCCATATAAAACACACCCATGTAAATCAATATTCATCCGGTCACGAATCATTGTGCTCTGTTCGCTGCTCAGAACAACTCCTAAATGACTCAAAGCAACTTCAAGCTTGTCATATTGCAATTTTGATGATGGTGGCAAAGATAATCTACGTTTTGGTGGTTTTCTTGTAGAATTTAACAACACTTTAGGGGAACCCTGGGATATTTCAAGATCTTGCTGAAGATAAGTAGGGACTGATGAACTCTGAAGGGGAGGTTGATTTATAGAGTTGAAATGACTACCTAAATTAGAATCTGAAATGTTTGTGGAAAAAATTTCATCATATTTGTTAGACTTTAAAAGAGAATTTCCCGTATCTATTCTTTGTGGTAAGTAGTTTATTACAAACTCTTTCTCAGCTTTCAATTTAACTTGATTCAACTTCATGTTGGCTTGTTCATGAGTTGCATTCAGAAATGTCTCACCATTAATGCTAACCAATAGATCACCTGGTTTAATTTTACCATTCTGATGAACATCACCACCATATACCAGCTCATTGACAACCACACCAGGACCATCAGGATGATTAGTTCCACCAGTAATGTTAATGCCAAGTCCATTTCTAACTAATACATGTGCAACTTTCACATCACTTAAGCTCTTCATGGTTGAAGTTGATGACTGTAAACCTGAATCGACCATGGATTCAGCTGACAAACCAGATTGTTCATCAGTGACAAGTGCATTTTTATGGTAAAACGTGCCAACTGCTTTGGGTAAGGGCTCGGACAACATAGGAGACATCCTTCCATTCGCTAAAATCCATGATCTTTTCTCAAGTGATGTGGGAGAAACAACCATAGATCTGTTGGAATTCTGATCAAACAGACTACTAGATTTGACAATGCCAACTAAATTTTCATACTCTTTAATTGATTTCAAACTTCTTTCAACAGTTAAGGTGACTGTTCCTCCTCTTGCGGCGTTCAATAGTATAGCAATGGCCCTTTCGCTGGTGACATCTTTCATGCTTTCATTGTTTACATAAGATAATTTATCTCCTTCTTTTAACAAACCACTTTTTTCCGCAACGCTACCAAAGACAACGCGTTTTACGAATATCCCATGGTTTTCACCATTGCTAGTCTTTCCACCAACAATTTTAATTCCTATTCCATTTCGGCAATTGTTTAAAACAATAGGATGTTCAGTACAACTGGAAACCAGACTGGAAACGTGTCTAGTTGATGGGAACTCGTCTGTTACATCAACCATCTTCCTACAATTTACTATCAATCAGGGTGAGTGCGTTCTCCGTACAAAAATCGACATTGACTAAAGCCAAAAACTAAGACAATAAAGTTCATTGTCAAAATCACGAAAACGTGTAAACAAGATTTACAAATAATGAATAAAATCCTTCAGGACGTTGCCATGACGCAACGAGCGTATGTCGTCGCTTTCCGAATAAGAAACGGCAATACGAAAACAATCGACGCATGGAGCTTAATGCGTTTCATGTTTTAGCACATTTTTTTAATCAAAAACATTTTATCAGAAAGGTATTATTTTCGGGAATGTTGATTTCCTAAACTTGCGTACAAACGCGTGAGAAGGTCGTTCATCGTTGACGCATTGCCACCTCTTGTGACTACAGATTGATTATGTAATAATGAATAAGATCTTAAAAAATTGATCTTCTCCGTTGGCGCTTTTTGAAAAGCGCATATTTTAATGGCATATTTTATAAAATGCCAATTCAACTGTAAGTACTCCCACACACTTGCTGAGAAAAAATGTATGAAATTGCTGGCTAGAAGTTCCTACAGCAACACAAATCACATGCATCGGAAAGGTATCACACTGCGATGAACTCACGTGGCGCTTTGAGTCCTATCGGATGTCACATGCCCTATTAAACCATCTTTGCATTTTGAATCAATATGTATGTGTAGTTATTGAGAGAATCAGGGATATACTGCGAATTCCGAGTAGCAATTCTCCTCATACTTTCGTCGTTGCAAATTATCCGAATTTCCTGCGCTTACTTGATTTACCTTCGGAATGTTACGTAACGCACGACTGAATTACCGAAGACAAACGTCAAATTCCAGCAATTCCGGTCATATGACTGGTCGTCGTAAGCTTTGTCGATGCTTTTTCCCTTGTCGTTGTTACATTGAGAACATACAAGAAGGTCCAAAGTACAGGTTTTTCGTAGTAATTCTATTTCCGTTAAACACACCGCCGTATTTTAAATGTTCTCCAATGAACAACGATCAAAACGAGACAAAGCTGGACTCCTTGGACGAGAATTTAGGCAGTTCAATTGACATACAGCTACAAGGTAACATGTCGTCTTTTATTACCGCATAACTTTAATTTCCTGCCATCTCGTAGTTGTTGCACGCCTATGTTATATCATTTCGTTTACTTCTAACTGGTGTGCCGTGGTAGGTGCGAGGGATGAACAGATAACAGGAAACTGTCTTATCTGCGGCGATCGTTCCACTGGTAAACATTACGGGGCTGAATCATGCGATGGTTGCAAAGGATTTTTTCGTCGAAGCGTGAGGAAAAACCATCAGTATTCATGCAGATTTCAGCGTACGTGTGAGATAGACAGAGACAAGCGAAATCAATGCCGATATTGTCGATTGAAAAAATGTTTCCGTGCGGGAATGAGAAAAGAAGGCAAGTATTGTGCGACAGTTCTTTCTAGATCAAAGCTAACAAAATGGGCTGTCAAATCAAATTGCTGTGTCGCCTGCTGATGTTTGTTCTCGTCTGTAATATCAATGTCGTCATTTAACAAAAATCGATAATTTGTAAGAAAATCATTTCTTACGTATTAGTCTAATAATTGATAAAAAAATAAAATTATAAACAGCTACTGTAATAAAACTTCCGACAAAAGTATGAGAAGATGGTATCATTGGTATGTATTACTTAACAAAAAAAAATGCGTACTAAAATTTACACAATCCACATGATAAACACCGTGATGAAATGAAAACAATTATTTTCAAGTTTATTTCCTCTGAACTTCGGCAAGATATGAGTTATAGTTATAAAATTTTCAGAAAAGTGAAATTTTATTTCTTATATATTTTCTTATTATTTCTTATATACAATAACCAATTCCTAACCAATAAACAATAAACCTATTCCTAAGACTAGCCTGCGTTAAAATTGCAGCTGTACAGAATGAAAGGGACAGAATCATTAGAAGGCCATCTGAAGATGCCAATGGGAATGGAATTACAGCAAATATGCTTTTGCAAGCGGAGCTTCTCTCTCGCCCTCCACAGAATAATGCAGGTAATATTTGGGAAGAACTATCGTATTTGTTTTATGTCTGATGTTGACTGCATGCAAAAATTTGCTGAGTTAAATGAATTAATTAAAAACCTTTAGAAGAAGCTGCTCAAATGAACCCAAGCAAAGAAGCAAATCAATCGGAAATTTGTGAATCAATGCGACAACAACTACTTATATTAGTGGAATGGGCAAAATACATTCCTAATTTCTGCCAACTCAGTCTTGATGACCAAGTAGCCCTTCTTCGAGCTCACGCAAGTGAACATTTGCTGTTGGGCTGTGCTCGAAGATCACTTAAACTCAATGATATGCTATTGTTAGGCACAAACTGTTGGGTAATCTATCGCACAACAGGAGAGCCAGAAATTCAAAGAATTGTCAGCAGAGTTTTGGATGAAGTAATTGAACAAATGAATCATATTAACATGGATGATACAGAATATTCATGTCTCAAAGCTATTATATTCTTTAACCCAGGTATAAATGTATTCAGTGACATGTATGGAATGGATAATACTTGGCATTAAGTCCTTACATACCTTCACTTTGCTGGCACTTTTGCACAGTTCTTTGTATGTTTGTACCTAAACAAAGTAATGAAGTTATACATTTTAAAAATGTGGCCAAATCAGCTTGAGAGCATTCCTAAAGCAACTGATCTTTCTTAGAGGGGAAAGTTGGCAACTCATCTATGTAAAATATCTGAGGTTTTGTGATCTTACAGTAAAAGTCAACTGCTAAATTACCCCAAATTTAATGTGAATATATTATTTGCTTGCACTTTGCAGATGCAAGAGGCTTGACTGACACAAAAACAATAAAAAAGATTCGTTTTGATATCCAAACAACACTAGAAGATTACATAAATGATCGCCAATATGAGAAACGAGGTCGTTTTGGCGAAATGTTACTGCTTTTGCCTTCACTTCAGTCTATTGCTGCTCAAATGGTGGAACAGCTGCAATTTGTTAGATTATTTGGAACAACAAGAATTGACAACTTACTGCAGGAGATGTTGTTGGGAGGTAAGTTTTGACACATCATCACTGGTAAAATGGCTTCTGGCGAAGAACAAAACAGGGAATGATTTTTATCCTTACATTAAATTTGCACCTTAATTTTTCCAGGTTCAACCTTACCGGATCAACTTGCATCGCTGCAAGCAATGAGTCCCGGTGGGGGAACTTCTCCCACATTGTTGACAGGAGCCTTCCTCAATGGCTCCTCACAAGTATCACATCATGGCATGGATCAACTAGCTCAAGCAAGCATGCAGTCGCCAAGACTGGCCACACAGAATTCCATCTTTAATTCTTTGAACTTCGGACACAATGCAAATAATGGCAATTTCACTGGCAATAATGGTACCTTCACTGGGAGCAATGGCTTCTCCAGCTATACAAATGATAGCGTGAACAATGTTGAAGTTAGAAATCCTGACATTGTTCAGACATTACATAATCAAAATTCGTCAAGTGTGAAAAAAGAGAATGAAAGGAAAAATCGTGAACCCTTTTTAAATCACAAGTAAAATACCCCTATAATCTGGGAAAAAAAATTTTTCATGATAAATTTTTAAACACGTCATGAACATTTTAACTCCTTAGTAAATATATATATATAATACATAACAATACATCACTTAAAATCCGGAGAAACTTTTATCTTTTATGTATTAAATGCCCGGATTACAAATTTTCAAACTTATAATACATAACATATACAGACTTTATTGTCCAAATTGTTAAGCAAAGGACCTTATATGCACGCAAAATTACAAATTTTCAAACTTATAATACATAACATATACAGACTTTATTGTCATATCGTAAGCAAAGGACCTTATATGCACGCATATCTTATTTGTATTATTGAACCGTTATAATTCCGCGCTTAGAACTGCATCGAAGACTTGCAAAAGGAGAATTTCCGAGTTTCTCTGTAATATAGTTGATACGATAACATAAATTGTGTGTAAATAGCATATAAGTAAAAACAATAATTGATGTTTCAATGTAAATTTTTTAATGATCAGAACGCTTTGTAAACTACGTCGTTATATAGTGCTGAGACAGTGAGACTGTTCGATTTCACTAACACATACTGACACATATTAAAACTTTTATTGGGGTTTCCAGACCTTTCAGGTTTTTATTAATTTAATATGTGTAGGTCCGTAGGAGGTGGAAGTATGCTCTATAGATAGTTCTTATTCTGAATGTTTTTTTGGAGAAGATAGGTAGTGTCTTCGTCAAATCCTTAGAAGGTGATTGGACTTGTTTCTTTTTAATAGAAATACAATTTGGTCAGCGAATTATTTTACGGTTCGTTAAAGTTAGACACTGCATCACGTGACATTAATCAGTGTAATAATTATTCATACAGACCCAGTCAGTATGTTGTTGTTGACCCTATCCTATGCATTGGACTGCCACCATTGTCTCATAAGTCATAACATTTAAATACTACAAAGTAATACCACACAAAACGAAGATTTGAAAGGTTGGTGTACGCAACTTAGGTAATTCTAAAGAAGTTAAACACTGTCGTTTGTTATCATGTAGATACTTTCTACTAACCTAAGTGGTTTAATTTAAAATTATTCATGTTTTAATAGTGGCAATTTTCTACACAAAATTCTAATGCATATAGCAATAAAATACGGTTTTGCGTTAAACGGCTGCTAAAAGTCGTTTGCTTGTGTTAGATTCGTTGACGCTGACTAAAAACATAAACATTTACGGATTTCTTGTTTTAAGATATAAAAAAATGCTCGAACTTTCTTTGTATTATTTATCAATATCATCATAGCAAACTTTTGAAAACTAAATCTATTGAGCAATATTTAACGTCAAAATAGTTGCTGGGAAAATAAAATGCACCGAATGTTTTAACTAAAATTTTGAAATGAAGGCAAGAGGCTACAATTCTAAGATGAATCAAGCTGTGCAGAGCAAATAGCTTAAAAAATGTGATTAAATCTTATACCAACTCATGTTTCCAGACGGTAGATCTTATCAATAAAATAATTCCTTAAGAAAATGACACAGAGGAAAAGACGAAATCAATGGGAGGCTTAAGATAGAATATTATAAAAGCGATATATGATATTTTGTTGACATCCGTGTGACCTGTTTAAAATGAATAATTACATGAGCTTATTATTTATTTACTATTGTCAGCAATACAATTGCCGGTTGCACAAAGCCTAATAGCGTTATCCACTGGATAGCAAATTTTTCTGAACGTTCAAAAATCTCTTATAAGAGAAAAGTGTACGATTTGAACTGTGCAATCGCTGAAATAAAATATTGTTTCGACGATTACAAAATTTCTTTGTCGCGAGAAAAATATAAACACCTTTTTTACAATTTTGAAAATTTTCGCTATCCTATGGATAGCGCTGTCCAGGCTTCGTGCAACCGGACCCTGGTAGGTGGGCTCTGAGCTGTACTTAACAACTAAACATTCTCAAAATTCTACATTCCATTTTTTTGCTTGATTCCAGTTTCTTATTTTCGCCATCAACCGACGAAACTGCATATAATTTAGTAAAGCAATAATGTATAAACTTGTAAAAGGACACGAGAGAGGGGATCGTAAAATTTTCTTCGCTTTCTTCGTTCATCTCTCACTTTCCACCACTGCGCTCCTTCTTACAATTGAATTGGTCAATCTGATTTACTTTAATCAATATATTTGTGTGAATTTAGCTCATGGAAGTCAAACATCGTATAGCATCCAGTACGGCCGAGTCCACGCTCTCGAGTGATGAAAAAGTTGAAACTCGTGAAGTGGAAAATACGAGCCCGCTTGTTGTAGTCGCTTTTTCTGACAGTTGTCTTGATGAAACGAAACAATGGCTTCAAGATATGTTTTCATCACCAGGTACCGTTTGTAAAAGAAAATTCAAATCAGAAACCGCTTGTTCTTCACTCCTTTTTATTGAAGAAGCTGAGAGGCTTTAGAGGTAGAAACTTGACAGCTCAATGTTATTTTATTCAGCACCACAAGGAGCAGGACTACAAGTTAAAGTTGTGTTCGAAAAGATTCAAAGAAAACATTTCATATAACGGCGATGGCGGAACGTTTCATCGTTGGAGCGGAGGAATTGAAAATCAAGAAACGCGATAAGAACAACAAACTTCAAAATGTCACGAGAGAAAACTGGAAAGAATTACAGGAAACATGTGAAAACAGCAACTTGTGCTTGCTTAACTCTTCAGAGAAACAGCAAATCATAATGGCTGCTTTAAATAGCTTAAGATCACGTGATGATATGGCAATACCTGGTTGTCCTGATAAAAAACTACACAACGGACAGGCGATTAGTAAGTGTAACAATCTGTTCTATAAGATCAAGTTGTATTCCAGGAATTCGGGTGCAAAGCTGCTGACTGTCATGCGCAGATAAGATGTTTTCTATCCTTGTACAATTCCATTGAATGTAACGATGTTTTATTTCTTTTTAAGTTCCTTTGGTACTAGCGTACGGCTTAATCACCCAAATCGTTCCTTTGCACGAAAGAAGTGAACTAAGTAAATTGAAGAAGAAATGGTACACATCATTTCAATGGAAGCAACCTTTAGGTAAGACATTCCTAGTTGTGTGTAAAAAAAATGAGGAATTTTTCAATGAAATTGTCAACCTTTTGCAATCTTTATAGACGAAATTAAAAGTTATTTTGGCTCGACAATCGCGATATATTTTGCTTTCTTGGAGTATTACACGTTCGCACTAATACCGTTGGTTGTTCTAGTTTTTATTTTCTCATTCATTACTTTGGACGAGATCTGGTCCAACATCATCTTCGCTCTCATCAACGTATTGTGGGGAACACTGTTCCTGGAATTTTGGAAAAGAAATTGTGCCACTTTAACACACAGCTGGGGAACTCTCAAACTTAGTTTAGGTATGTTAGTAGATGAACGATTGTTGTGATCTCGTATTGTACAAACGATTGTTTCCTGTTTCATTAGCATTCAGTTACAAAACACTATGTAAATCTATTCCCTTATTTAAAAAAAACTCCTTGTCTTCAACATCCTTGTGATCGTGTTAAATCTTGTCTCTTAGTTAATTTATTCTTTCATTCTTTTCTCTGTAGCCGAAGAGACGGAAGAGGATCCAAGACCGTTATTCACAGGTGAAACGCGAAAAAATCCCATCACGGGCAAGAAGGAGATACATTATCCACCAAATCATCGCTATCTTAAGATCTGCTGTGTCTCCGTTCCTGTTGTCATGTTTTGTATCTACATTGCCCTCACGGTTATGTCCACGTATATACGAATACAGGAAAATTTGAATGAAACATACGAGAAGAAGAATGGAGTTACAGCAACATTTATGACAACAATGCCTAGTGTTGTTTATACTGTTGTCATACTTGTTCTCAACAACTTGTTTCTCAGGACTGCCACGAAACTAAATGATTGGGGTAACGCTATAATATAAATTAATCATCTCAAATCATTTCAGTAGTGGTCGGTAGATCTTTCAATAACTCTTCACCGATGTCCAATAAAAACGGTATCTTTGCATTTTTTTATTTTCAGAAAACCACAAACTGGAATCATCTTACCAGAACCATCTTGTTCTTAAAATAATTTCAGTGAGTTTTGTGCATTTTCACGTTGTAATTCAAGGTTACTTGTTTAAGTAATTTGAACATCCCGTTTTTAGTTCTACTTCATCAATAATTTCTATTCATTATTCTACATTGCATTCGTACTTGGCGATATGGACTTGCTAAGAAACGTAAGCAGATAAAAAAACAATTCAGTTTTCGGTTTTGCTTTGCATCATAATTCGTCGATGTTCGACCAATTTATTTTTTAACAACAGCATTTAGCAGCGCTGATGATTACCTCTCAATTGACTGGTCAAGTTACAGAACAACTGATGCCATTCATTTTATACAAATCTCGCTCAACGAAACTGGATATGGATAGCAAGACATTGGGATTGTTTGGCAAGAGTGATGACGATATTGAATATCAAATGAAACAAGAACCATACTGGGTTGGTAAATTTCAGACTCTTCGTACACATTGATAAGGATAATGGATGTGATGTTATGTAAGAACTTATATTTCGTTCTTCCTCTATATAACAGTTTCATAATTTCCCACGCAGGGTGTATTTTGGGATTACTTGGAATTATTTCTCCAGTTTGGTTTTGTCTTTCTCTTTTCCTCTGTTTATCCAATGGCTGCATTCTGGGCACTTTTCAACAATATTTGTGAGCTTCGCACGGATGCGTTTAAAATCAGCAAGATCTCACAGAGAATTTTCGTACAACCTTCCCAGGGAATTGGGTCGTGGCAGGCAAGGACAAAGCACAATCGATAGATCGATATTTACAGCATTATATTACATTAACGAGTTTACATGCCCAAAGATCAGTCGTTTTAAATGTAGTTTTTGCTAATTAATAGACGGCGTTTGAGATAATGGGCATACTAGCTGTTATAACAAATTGTGCCTTATTGGGAATGTCACCTACAGTACAAAAATGGTTCCCACCAGAATACACAACATTGCAAAAGATATTAGTGTTTGTGGCTTTTGAGGTAACTTAGCTATCTTTTTATCAACTTATATTATGATATTTTAACATCGGACCATACAATCACTTCGTTGTTTTTCCCTTCAAGCACGTGTTATTGGGCATAAAATTTTTGATCGCAGTTTTAATACCTGACGTACCCGGATGGATTAAGGAGGAATTTGCCAAAAAAGAGTACGAACGCAAACAAGCTTTAATTGTAAGAAACATTCAAATTTTCAACTTACCATTCGTTGACTTTATTATTGATGGATATATTGATGTTGTCATTTTCTAGAATATGAAAGGAGACAAGTAAATACGGTAATACTTTGGAAAATACAAGTAATGGGGCAGAGGAGGACGGCGAAACTTCCTTAGTACTGAAGTAGTTAATGTATGACTTGTAAATCATTTCACAGGAACGTTATTACAATACTTTTATTACTTTGGGACTTCTGGTTTTGGAACTGTTTATTTTCAAGTTGCATGTACCGAACACGGCTTCGTGCTCGTCTTTATCTTCATTTTTCCCGATGTATACAGTAAATTTTGTTAAAAAATGATAAACTTGATAAAGTCGAATTCATTCCTACCTTTAAGAATCATCTCAACGGTAGTTCACGCCATTATTATGAATTTTGCTTGGTATTTTAAAATTCATCCCATCTTTTTGAAAACTACACTTGAAATTGTTGATTTTTGCCGCCTTTTACCTTTTACTCGTTGTGACGTCAAAACATTTGAACGACTGAACTATTTAATTACTGGATTAACTAAAAACTTAAACCACATAAAACGTGAAAAACAGCTGTCAAGTCCTTTCCGATTTAACTATTTCCCTGCTTTTAATCGCCATAAAGTTCATCCTTGATATATACTGGTGCGACTGTAACCCAGGATGCATCAGAAAGAGCAAGCTAAGTCAGCTAACATTAGGACTGTAGAAACTTGTCGTAGGTATGTTGACATCAAAATTGTCTCGTATGGTGTTTCAGACATATCATCAAATTTAATGTTATATAAGGAAACGAGAGAACATAGTTGAAATCATTACAAATCACCTCTGACAGAACTATTTTTGTTATTGAATAACAAAATAGCAGACAGAGAAAATTTACAAGTAGATAGAATCCTCAGAAATGAATTGACAGAAAATTAATATAACATGATTGGTATTATTCTGAAACATTACCATCATTCATTTTGAGGTTTTCATACTTAATATATACACACTTTCAAGTGACTTAAAACAATTTTCATTCATTCATGTAGAGTCTATTTTATTTCCATTTTCAATAAAGTTTCTCGTTTCTTTTTTGAAAGATGATGTATTTTTTACCTGATCAAACTCTACTTCGGAAACTTTTGTAAGTCTTGTTGGATCAAAATGTTCAATAGAAAACTACAACGAGAATTGAAATTGACTTAGCAAACATAAAGTCCCCCTCCTTCAGGTGAATATGATAAAATAGTAAGTAAATTACCTGAAGTTTCAATAGTGGGCTAACTAGTGGCTTACTTCGATCCATTGTTTCGGTTCTCCTCAAACCAGCTTTCCTAAAGAAACAAAAACACGTACACACAAATGGAACATAACTTTGACCAATGTCAGCCCCCTACTACTTTTGACCGAAGTCAGCTCCCTACTACTAATGACCAATGTCAGCCCCCTACTACTTATGACCAATGTCAGCCCTCTACTACTAATGGCCAATGTCAGCCCCCTACTACAGTACCGACCTCGAGTAACATGACATGACTCGCGAGTATACAATGGCCATTGAGCGAGTGACTCGCGATGCAGTTGCGAGTCACTCTCGAGTGTGAGAAGTTTGCGAGTGAATAAAATAACTCGCTGTTTGCGAGTGAATCTAAATAATTCGCAAAAATTTCTTTCTCCAGTATTTGAAATTGACAAACATAATCTTAAGTGTAGTGACAAGTAAAATTCGTTCAACATTTTGAAGGCAACGGTTTTATATCTTTTTATGAAACATGGGAGCAAAACGACTATTCATTTGAAGCAATATCTAGGGACCTAATGACGTTAAAATCTTTTGAATTTTTTTACAATGTTAACCTCTACAACTAATGACGAAAGTCAGCCTCCTACTACTGATGACGAAAGTCAGCCCCCTACTACTAATGACTAATGCCAGCCCTTACTACTGATGACGAAAGTCAGCCCCCTACTACTTATGACCAATGCCAGCCCCTACTACTGATGACGAAAGTCAGCCCCCTACTACTTATGACCAATGCCAGCCCTACTACTGATGACGAAAGTCAGCCCCCTACTACTTATGACCAATGCCAGCCCCTACCACTGATGACGAAAGTCAGCCCCCTACTACTAATGACAATGCCACATGTAAAACCCTCTTTTAAACTTGGTCGATTTTAGAATTCTATATTATTCCTACACGCTTTGAAACATTTTAAAATTAGCCAAAAAAAGATATATCTTTTTAAAACTTAAAAGAAACAAGTTTTCATTCCTTGACAATCGTTCACTGATAATAACTAATTACATTGCCTTACCTGTCGAAGTATTTAATCCCATCCAAGACATGTTTTAGTCTCTCAATCGCTAACAATCTTGGACGAATATCGTCATCGTCACCATTTAAAATCTCTGGTAGTTTTCTTGGAAATGGTATACTAGACATAGATGATTCACTTTGTGTCGTAGACACAAATACCTCTGGTGAAGAAGAGTCAAAAAATGAGACTTGAGAACCATCAGTTGTGTCATCAGTGAGGTTCGCCGGTTCATCCAATGATGTTGACATAACATCAAAGTTTTCTACATTTCTTGGTTTCGTTGTTTGAGGCGAAACGAACTCCTTTTTATGATTTGTATTTTGCTTTTCTGCTATGGTTCCCTCGTTGAGAATTTTCACTATCTCGTCGTGCTTAAAGGCATAATTATAGTGACTTAACACAACATAATCAAAAAATAAAAAAAATGGCGTTGCAACTAATCTGACATTTTTCGAAACACCCTGCCATATTAAACATCGCGTATTCCTTTCCATAATATTTTGTGAAAAGCGATTCTGTGTTATAGCTACTTGACAACTAAGCTTTTTATGTTTTAATTATCAAGTAATCATGCAGTAATTCAAGTGACAATAAAATCATATATATTATTTGATCAATGTAGTATAAAAAAAGAAACATTTTTACCTTTGCCATGTGCAATGGTGTTAATCCATGTAAATTTCTGACTGTGAGAGGAGCTTTATTCTTAAGCAAGAGACGAACAAGTTGCACAGAACTCCATCTTGCTGCATCGTGAAGTGCGGTATTTCCTCGCTCGTTTACAATACTCAAAGTTGCTCCGTTCTGTTATATGAAAAATATTTATAAATTGATGAGATGAAAAATCATCTACAGAAAATGTCACCTCGTGTTACCTTTATAAGTATTTCTGCCGGTTCAATGTTGCCATTTTGACAGCAATAGTGTAATGGCGTGTTTCGTCTCGCATCTTGACAATCGACGTCAGCATGATGCTGGAGAAGCATTGTTACAATCTACCAGAAAAGTAGTCCATAATTAATTACACACCGAGTCCATTGATGTACAGTTGTTTGAAAAAAAGTTTTATCTTAAAACAAACTATTGAAGCGATACTCAAAGGAATACATTAGGTCAGTAGTGCACAATTAACCAGTTTTCAGCTTCACCGTATCGTGCCGGAAGTTATCATTGCGGAGAATCGGAGAACCAAAATACTCGCTACGACAACGTGCAAGTAAAGTGTAGGTGTAGCATGCTTTGAATATAACCACTTTAGTACTTGTATACTCTATTACGATAGAGAATGTTGTGAGCTACGAAATAAAATGTCGACATAGTTGTTTACCTTGGGATGGTTGTACTGACAAGCCAAATGTAATGGCATACATTTCCTCTTATAATCGGTCAGGCTAACCATGGCGCCATTCTTTAGAAGGACACTAGCGATGTGTTCATAGCCATACAATGAGGCATAATGAAGAGCCGTCTTTCCATCTACACCCTGACTGTTGATATCAACTTTACGGTAAGGTGAAGGGGTGAAATCCTGCCATAGAACATATATATATATATGTATAAACATGATATAATATACATAACAGATTATTGAGTGGACTTATTATTGAACAATGACATGGCAGCACATATGAATAAGCAAACATACATAAAAAAACACCTTGATTTTTCTTTATAAAATCAACGTATGTAAAAAATACTGACAAAAAGTGAGATTTATACAAGTATACGTAATATTTGTTATTAACAGTTGTACAAACACAGCCCTAAGTATATTCACATGCAGTTATGGAGATTAAACATAATATGATATTATTCAATCTAAATAGACATTTTTCTAACAAATTAATAATGTAAATATCAAAAAACATATCGCATACTTGATGATATTTTCGACATTTCTCGCATTGACAAAGGGGATGACAGAGATTGGGTGTAAAATCTTTGGGCGACAATGATGAACTTTCATCACTTTCCTCCTCCAGGTCCCAATCGTCTTCTAGACCGAGTTTATGGTACACCTTTAGAAAAATTCAACTATTCGTTTAAGAAATACAAAGTTTGAGAAAAACTATAGTGAGTATTTCAAGATAAAATCTTCAACAAATGAACATAAGTTATTGAGATAAAACTATGTAGTTGAGAGTAAGATCACACACAAAGTATGTAAGATCTACGACTTAACAAATATTTGGCTTCTTACCATTCTTATGTCTCCCTCTATAACAGTTTTCAAAAATCCTTCCACCTGTATATCAGGAAAGAAATGAGAATATACATATAATATGCTGATATAAACACCAACGGTCCTGCGAACTACACAAGTAAAAACGAAAAACTCCACTCACCTGACGCTGGTTGGCCTCGATTCTTTTGTATTTTTCATTATCTGACGACGTGCTATACGCACGGACTCTCTGAAAACAATTCAGTTGTATTAACAACAACACATGCATTTCCTTGAAGTTATTGCTATAAATTAATTTCATTAGTCTTTAACTAAATTTCTTACTGATGGAATAACGGATTCTTCTATAATAATGTACTGCGTCGACCCTTCCGTACCCAGCAATCTCTTTATCTAAAATATGAATAGCAAAGGATAGTGACGAACATTCTATTGATTTAACATATCATCGCATTTATAGTAAGATATGGTGATGAACATTCTCATTTTCCATGATTGAAAATATAGATAGCTATTTTTGTAAGGGACAATGATGAGGACTCTTTTGATATAAATGACTAAGCAAAGCTAAAGTACTGTAAGTATAAGTAAGGTAGTGTAAGTATAGCTAAGTATGGCTAAGGTGTCCTACGTATGGCTAAGGTGTCCGACGTATGGCTAAGGTGTCCGACGTGTGGCTAAGGTGTCCTACGTATGGCTAAGGTGTCCGACGTATGGCTAAGGTGTCCTACGTATGGCTAAGGTGTCCTACGTATGGCTAAGGTGTCCTACGTATGGCTAAGGTGTCCTACGTATGGCTAAGGTGTCCTACGTATGGCTAAGGTGTCCGACGTATGGCTAAGGTGTCCGACGTATGGCTAAGGTGTCCTACGTATGGCTAAGGTGTCCTACGTATGGCTAAGTTGTCCTACGTATGGCTAAGGTGTCCTACGTATGGCTTAGGTGTCCTACGTATGGCTAAGGTGTCCTACGTATGGCTTAGGTGTCCTATGTATGGCTAAGTTTGGCTAAGGTGTCCTATGTATGGTTAAGTATGGCTAAGTATGGCTAAGGTTTCCTACGTATGTTAAATATGGTTAAGATTGCGTAGGGAAGGTATTACGTGTGTTCGTTTATGACAACATATCGATACACTTGAGGAAGGGTCAGATAAAGTAACTACCAGTAGAACTGCTAGTGTCTGCTGACCATTCTTACCTGAGTATTGTTGGCACAATTCATTGGTGTTTCATTCTTTTTGTTCACAACATCAGT
Source organism: Xenia sp. Carnegie-2017 (assembly GCF_021976095.1). Taxonomy (NCBI): domain Eukaryota; kingdom Metazoa; phylum Cnidaria; class Anthozoa; order Malacalcyonacea; family Xeniidae; genus Xenia; species Xenia sp. Carnegie-2017. Next base: position 986,068 of record NW_025813469.1, on the reverse strand, counting down.
AAATGCTCCGTTATCCAACAACAGCTTGACAATATTTTCTGTAAAATAATTAAATTGTACAAAAACAGCTAGTGAAATGGTATATGCTAGTAAATTTAAAAGATTTTTCATGTTGCCATTGTAAAAACATAATGTTACAAATTTCAAATCAAACACTTTTACAGAAACATGACGAGCTGAATGAGAAATGCATCAAAGAACTAAAGACTTACCAAAGCCCCATCTTGCTGCCAGATGGAGAGGTGTGTCGCCATGTTTGTTGATGGCGTTGAGGTCAAGATCATTATTGTGAAGATCAAAGAAAACAAGTGCTTTAGCACACTACATCATGAGAGGAAAAATCATCTATCATATAATGATTATAATGATTAACAGGAGTGAAAACGAACAGAAATAAAGCTACACTAACATGTTTTATTGCATGTGCGCTTTGAGGTCAGAACTGCAAAAAATTTATGTCCAGGAACAATGTGTGATACGAAGAATTTTATGATATGTGATTGACACGATTATCATGTGGTCATTTTTTGTTTCACGTTTTCATTTTTCCACATAAATGAAAACACTTCTTGTGTCTTGCGATTTGAAGTTAAAATTGAGAATTTATTTTTCAAAGTAAACAAGATTGATAACGACAATCCTTAAATAATCAGAAACGCAAACCTCTTCATGTCCATTTGAACAACAAAGATGAATGGAGGCATTCCCATCATTGTCTTGAGCCAAGATATCGGCACAATAATGCAACAACAACATCTTAAAGAAAAACAGACTTTTCCTTTCATTTCTTGGACGTTAGAAAAACGTGTTTATGAAATGGAAGCATGGTAAGATTGGTCGCAAAGAAAGGAACAACATAGTGGACGAAAACATTACGTATAGCGAGAGGTTTGGGGAAATCATTATCTATGAACTTACTGTAGCTTGTTGATGTCCACGTTGACAAGCCAAATGAAGTGGAGTACTTCCATGATAATCTGTTGTGTTGACAACGGAACCTTTCTGTACCAAAAGATGGATCGTGCTTGTATGACCTGAGGATCAAATATCTTAGTACATTATAAAACTATAAGTCTATGATCTCTGATCAAAAATGTATCCAACAGTATTTTGTTCATGGCAATTTCTCACAAACTCCTCTAACATTACCTACATGATATACTTTGTTTAAGGTAATCATTGAGTTTCTGCAAAATACAAACCGTAATCTGCTGCTATATGTAGAGCGGTTCTTCCAAGATCATCACGTGAAAAGACCGTGACAGCCTCGGGATCGTTACGATGTCGATCTAATACACTTTCACATTGATCACAAGAACATAGCGGATGACAAAGTTTCACGAGTGTTGAACTCTTGTTTAAGATTCTCTTCACTTCAGAATCATGACAGTTCATCACATGCTGTAAAAACAACACAGTATACAGCTACAAGTAGAGATGTAAAGCTTCAAAAATCTAAAGCGGATTACTTTACTTGAAAAAATAATTCTAATGGCGAAGGTCCACGTGATGGTATGTCATATTTCTCTTCCATAGAATTTCGCCTCGACAACATATCTTGGAAACTAGAAGCTGTTGATTCCAAGAATTTCTAAAAAACAACAAACATTTCATGGTTGACACGTACACAAACAAAAACAAGAATTGATATTACACGACAAAAATGACGTCACACACGTTGACATTACACGACAAAAATGACGTCACACACGTCGATATTACACGACAAAAATGACGTCACACACGTTGACATTACACCAAGTCGACATTACACCAAGTCAACATTACACCAAGTCAACATTACACCAAGTCAACATTACACCAAGTCAACATTACACCAAGTCAACATTACACCAAGTCAACATTACACCAAGTCAACATTACACCAAGTCAACATTACTACTACAGTGTATTTCATACAGGTTTTAAAGAAACATCCAGTCGAGTGTCGTGACGATACGACTTCCTAATGTACTCCACAGCTGCTTCAAATGAAGACATGTAAAATCTAAAAAAATCAATTCTCCGCATGAACTTGCTTGAAAACAAATTTGTTCCGCCAAACACAGAAATGTTTTATGCAAAACCAGCGTTTATCGACGTTAAATAAACAGAACATTTTGTTTTTACAAGTTGTTTCATTATTGTAGTGTAGCAGGCAAACGCTCATATTAAGAAACAAAAAACATCTACAATCTACATTATCTAGAATTCCTTTCATGGTCAAGTTACCTGAATTCATCATATGTTCTGTTGGAGAATCGAAAGTTGTGTAAAAAAGTAAGGTTTGCCATCCTAAAATGAAGAGATGTTTTTTCAAAAGGTAAGCTGACACAAACTACAAAATACAAGTAGGGGAGAGGGGAGGGCTAATATTTGTACATGCATGTTCTATTGTATTAGTTTTTATTGAAATCAATTGTGATTAAAGTTTACAACATATGAATGTACAAATTAATGTATATAGCCCTCCCCCCCCAATAATTGATCTTTCTTTGACAATGTTTTTTCGATAGCATGACAATGACAACAAATGCATGGAATCTATTCTTACCAATTTGGTAAATCTGATTTAATGACGAGACACTCCAACACAGGTAGAAGATCATCAGCTGTCACAGTAAAAACTCTACTGGAAAATCCTGAGATATATACAAAAAATATAATAAATTTAACTACAACATAAAATAATTTTAAGTACATTTAAAATCATCATAGCATTCAATACAAAGATTGAAATATTGATGGTAGACCTTGATCCTTTTCCTTCGTCATTGTCACACCAACAATAGTCTTTTTAAGACAATTAAATTTTTCCAAAGGTGTAGTATACTACATAAACAATACCAATAATTATTGTCAATTTGAAACATAATGGTGGTAAAATAAGATTCCAACTTACAGTATTTAAACTGGATAAAGTTCTTCTTGCAGCTGGAATATTATTCCTGGAAGAAATCAATCAAGATTCTCATTTAATGTAGCTTAAAAAAACCCTTTTAAATTTCCCTACATCTAATATGCAAAAAAGATTACAGAAAAGTTGTTAACATCATAAATTATTGCATGGACATGACACAATCTTTGGTCGTTAACATTATCAATTATCGCATGGACATGACACAATCTTTGGTCGTTAACATTATCAATTATTGCATGGACATGACACAATCTTTGGTCGTTAACATTATCAATTATTACAAGGACATGACACAATCTTTGGTCGTTAACATCATCAATTATTACAAGGACATGACACAATCTTTGGTCAAACTTTACAACTGAACTCAAGTGACTACAAAGATTAGATATACAAATAAAACTACTAAGTATGTTTTCTCTCAATGATGAGTAAAGACAGAAAACTGCTTTGCTAAAAAATATGTGAAACCGGGAATCTCTCTGAGATCTGCAGTTAATTTTACCTAAAGTGACAAGTACCATAAAACATGCAAAGTAAAATTGTAATTATTTTAACTACACAGTGTGCATATGTTGTCTATTGTAGTGATCACAACATAGTGTTCATATGTGTACCTTAATGAAGGTTTTATTCCCATATCGTAGTGATCACAACATAGTGTTCATATGTGTACCTTAATGAAGGTTTTATTCCCATATCGTAGTGATCACAACATAGTGTTCATATGTGTACCTTAATGAAGGTTTTATTCCCATATCGTAGTGATCACAACATAGTGTTCATATGTGTACCTTAATGAAGGTTTTATTCCCATATCGTAGTGATCACAACATAGTGTTCATATGTGTACCTTAATGAAGGTTTTATTCCCATATTGTAGTGATCACAACATAGTGTTCCTATGTGTACCTTAATGAAGGTTTTATTCCCATATTGTAGTGATCACAACATAGTGTTCCTATGTGTACCTTAATGAAGGTTTTATTCCCATATTGTAGTGATCACAACATAGTGTTCATATGTGTACCTTAATGAAGGTTTTATTCCCATATTGCAGTGATCACAACATAGTGTTCCTATGTGTACCTTAATGAAGGTTTTATTCCCATATTGTAGTGATCACAACATAGTGTTCCTATGTGTACCTTAATGAAGGTTTTATTCCCATATTGTAGTGATCACAACATAGTGTTCCTATGTGTACCTTAATGAAGGTTTTATTCCCATATTGTAGTGATCACAACATAGTGTTTCTATGTGTACCTTAATGAAGGTTTTATTCCCATATTGTAGTGATCACAACATAGTGTTCATATGTGTACCTTAATGAAGGTTTTATTCCCATGTTGTAGTGATCACAACAACATAATGTTCATATGTGTACCTTAATGAAGGTTTTATTCCCATATTGTAGGGATCACAACATAGTGTTCATATGTGTACCTTAATGAAGGTTTGATTCCTAAGTCCTTGAGTTGAATATCTGCAAGATTTCTTACAACCTTGTTGAATGCAGCATCCTAAACATTAAATGATAGGGTTTTATATTTATGCTATGACTAGTTATGTTTTTATATATAATATATGTATATAAAAAATGAAAGTTTCTCCGGATTGTTTTTAAAAATTATTATATTGAGCTTTCGACTCGTTGCTTTGAGCCTTCATCAGAATGAGGAAATCATTATTTACATTTGCTTTTAGCTCATTCTGATGAAGGCTTGAAGCAACCAGTCGAAAGCTCAATAAAATAATTTTTTAAAACAATCCAGAGAAAATTTCATTTTTTATGTATTAAATGCCTGGATTACCAATTTTCAAACTTATAATATATATATAATATATGTATAATATATGTATAATATATGTAAAATATATGTATAATATATGTATAATATATGTATAATATATGTGTAATATATGTATAATATATGCATAATATATGTATAATATATGTATAATATATGTATAATATATGTATAATATATGTAAAATATATGTATAATATATGTGTAATATATGTATAATATATGCATAATATATAATACATATATATATATGTATAATATATGTATAATATATGTATAATATATGTAAGTAGTTTCACTACCTTCTGTGAAGAAAGAGAACATAGAGCTGGAAAAAGTTTGCCATGCAAATTGTGCATAACATATGTCTGAAAATTAAATATAATATTAGTTCCCAGGCTTTTCATCGATTGAAAATATTTCCATTAACAACTCACTTCTAATGCCAACTTGGTTGTCTCTAAAAAATTTCCACTTTTTGCTGTTTTTCTCTGCATAAGAGAACAAAAAAATAAATGATAGCTTAAGATACCTTCATCACAATCACCAAATGCATAGAAAATGTATGTTATGTTACCAAACGAGACTCTTTCATCAACATGGGAAAGAGTCGATTTAAAAGAGAAATCACACTTGACTGAAACAAAAAACAACAATTTTAAAGCTTTATATTTACTTCTTCAAAATAAACAAGTATCACATGACAACTATTACATTGACTGAAGGCAGTCTAATTGCTTCGTTACCTACCATTAACGACCCCAAATGAGAAAATTCAACAATCCAAGTTTGAAGAAAGGAGTCAAGAAAATGATCTATTTCTCGTCTTGATGTATATGGCCCACCTAAACATTTAAATGTAAGCGAAGACATGAGAATAACAGTCTTCATCAAATAAACACAACATTCAGACTGCAAACAGCAATAGGCACCTTAAAACTTGGGATAAGTAAGTTTCATATGAGCTAGATCTTACTAAAAATTGATAGGATCCTAGGACAATTTGCGGGATCTTGATTGCATTTCTCCCAGGTAAGTACAAACAAAAACCTGACCACAGTAGATGCTCAGTTTGATTGGTTAATATTAACTTTCTTATGATAACTTCCTCCCATATAAACATTTTGATTGGCTAAATTACTTCATAGTTTTTTCTCTTCACTTGGCTTTCACTTTTTTAAATTTATCCTACTTTTGTATGGTTATTTTAAATATCATTACTTGATGTCGCTCTTTGTTTCATTTATTTATCATAATTTCACTATAATTTTGGATCAGAAACAACAGCAAAGACCACACTGTAAAGTTTGTTAACTCTACACGCAAGATCTGAAGTGCACAATACAGTCTTTGCAGTCTGTGGCAAAGGCATAAAAGTTAAATTAAACATGTTTGTACCATGAGGTGGCCAAAGAAACTCAATGCAATCATGAATTGATTCCAATGGTCCAAGAGTATTTGTGGTAAAACCTACACCAGAAACAAAATAGTGATATGCCAAGGTCTGCATTGATAGTTACACAAAATATAAAACAAATTATTTTCAATGGTATTATTCCATACTGTTTCCTCCTTCCAGTGGCCGTTCAATACATAAAATACTGAAGCTTTCTTTGTTAGCATTAAAAAATGTTTCTTCAAATAGGATTTCAACCTGAAAACATAAATTAAAAGAAAAAAAATGGTTTATGATGTATTTAAGCAAAAAAGATTACATGTGTGTATTGATGGACCTGTCTAACATCATGAAAACCAGACGATGTCCGCAAAAGATGTCCATCCACTATCACCTCTCGATTATTTAATGTTTGAAAAGTTTTCTCACTTCCTGGTATTGGAGTAAGAATGTGATTTTCAATATCAACAAGGTTAGGCACTTGGCGAGCCAAGGAGCCATAACGCGGAACACATATCTGTAAAATACAGCTTTATATTAGATAGTGTGATAGCCTGACAACCTAGGGTAGATTTTCTTAATTTAATTATATCAAAAAACACTTCACCGTCAAACGCTTTGAAGATGCATCATCATATATTTGCGAAAACTTTCCCTTTAAAGATTTAAAAAAAGGATTTTCAAGGACATTTTCGTCGTAACCCGCTGCCATAAAGAAGAGAAAGATCCTGTACACACTACACAACCATAACCATTCACATGTCACGAGATACTTGACAAAAACCACACCAACAGCTTAAGTTAATTGTTCTGTTAAACTGCACACATCGATAAAAGGTGTCATGCTGAAGTAATTTCAGGGATGAAAGAAACTCCCAATAGTTTAAAACTACGTTTTTTGAATTGAACGAAGTGAACATGACATTGTTTAAGACTTCGTGTTTTGAATGTGATACCCCCCGGCAACTCATAACTTGCGATATGATATCTGACCCCCCTGGCTCTCGGTTGTGTTAGTAATCAAAATCAAAATTACCAAATCAGAATTAATGGTTGTGTATACTTGTTCATGATATATGTACCAGAATCCTTAGCTTCCACAATCTTTTCACCATTTCAAGACATTCAATAATGTTTGTATATTTGAAACAATGCATCAAATATTTTGCAATCAAATGCCAAGAACTTGAAAAATGTAATCGATTCTTTTGCTCAAGTTTGGCAACAAGAGATGTCATATTATTCCCAGGGCAGGGTAACCAATTTGTCGGTATGACAAAGAAACTAAAAAACATGCCAGCCGCAAAACATCTCTTTCAAATTGCTAACCAAATCTTGGGCTATAACCTGTTGGAGTTGTGTCTATGTGGTCCTCAGACTAAACTTGATAGAACTGAATACTGCCAACCAGCAATATTTACTTCCAGTTTGGCAGCATTAGAAAAGTACAAGGAGTTGAAAGGTATAATCCATAACTAATAGAGTGTGAAAACAAAGAGGCAAGGCTGTAGAAAATTATCAAACTTACCCTACTAATTACACGACAATAACATTTCTGACTCATACTTTGGTCCTAACATAGGGGAAAATTGGTTCACTGAAGGGAACATTGCAACTGCAGGTTTCAGTGTTGGAGAGATCGCAGCGCTTGTCCTGGCAAATATTTTGAGTTTTGAAGATGGTAAGATTTATTTTTTCATTTCACTTTTATTCTCATTTCACATTAAACGTTACCAAATAATTTTCCAACATTCTGTGAGGAGCCTTCTTTTCTCGATATTCCCATTCAACAACAAACAAAAATTCATGTTGTTGGAATAGCGTCTCTTTCGTTATGAATGTTGACCAGTGACTGCCAAGTCCAAACACCAACCAAGTGAACTATCCTTCAACTTTTGATTATAACACAGGACTATCTCTGATCGATGTTAGAGGAAAAGCAATGCAGCAAGCTTCAGATAAAACGTCAAGTGGAATGGTCGCAATCTCAGGCCTTGAAGAAGAAGAAATCAGAGAATTATTAAATGAAGTTCGCAAGACGTTGTCCGGAGATGAAACTGATATACAGATAGCCAGTTATTTGTATAAGAAAGGGTTTGTTGTAGCAGGAGGAAAGAAATCGATTGATCGTCTTATGTATATGGGAAAACACGTAAGACTGTATAAGTCGTTTGTGTTAGATAGTTAAAGGACGTGCTGACTAGGGGGAACAAAATGCTTCTGACTGCTTTTTTAAGTGGGGTACAAATATGTTATGAGTCACGCTAAGCAATCATCCATCGTTAATCTGAGTAAGAAAAATTCGTACGAAAAGGCGTGAAAAGGAAGGTATATCAATCCCAATAAATAGGTGTACAGATGTAGCAATCGTGGGATCTTCGTGTCAACTTCCTGAGTTATCCTCATCTTCTCCTCACTACCCCTTAAGGTTGAAAAAAGATAACGTCTCTCCCATCTTCCCCCTTAAGGTTGAAAAGATAACGTCTCTCCCATCTTCCCCCTTAAGGTTGAAAAAAGATAACGTCTCTCCCAGCTTCCCCCTTAAGGTTGAAAAAAGATAACGAAGATAACAAGAACGATGTATGGAAAATTACATGAAACATCTCAAAATTGTAGGGCACATGAAAATTTCAAGCCACTACCAAGAATGATGTGCCAATTTTTATTATTAAGTCTAGTGTTAAGATGTCCCAATTACCGGTGAGTGGAGCTTTTCATACGCAATATATGATGTCAGCTCAAAGAAAGTTTGCCGACGCATTGGAGAAAATCGATATAAAAGAGCCACAGATTGACGTTTATTCTAATGTAACTGGTGAAAAATACGAATCAGCAAGTGATATTAGGAGGTAAGTAAACGGACTTTTAATGTCATGCAGCTGTACAGTGTGATGTTGAAGCAGACTTTTTTGAAATTTCAACAGATTACTTTCAAGACAAATAGCTGAACCAGTACAATGGACAAAAATAATGGAAAGATTGCGAGGCGCAAAATTTAAGGAGACAACGTATTACGAAGTAGGGCCGGGTCGACAATTGTGCACTATCCTTGCAAAAAGCGACAGGCGGTTGAGTAAAAAATGTCGAAGTATTGATGTTTAAAATTGAATGTGAATAAGATGTTGCTACGAAGAGAAAATCCTCAACAAGTGTCGCGTTTCAGGATGCGGGGAAAGTTTAAACCGTATTCCTCACTAACAGATAATTAAGGAGTGAATGACTCACGGATAGCGCAGACAGTCAAAGCTGATTACTACATCAAATATAGCATTTTACCGTGTGAAGAAATTTTCAAAGCAGCACTAACAATAAAAGACAATATTTTAATGTAAATTCTTTAATTGTGCCCTCTGTGTTCATTTTAAACTATTTGATTTCTATGTGGTACTGTTTTACCATGCAAATTATAACTAACAAGCGATTAATTAATTTAGATATTTTTCTTCGAGCTATACTTTATATTATAATAAAATAAGAATACCGTTAAAGGAAATCATTCTTAGACCAGCCGTTTCTGTTGGTAAACTGAGGCAAACAAGTTTATGCTTTAAAACACGTTGACTCGAATTAAATTCGTCAACAAGTGTCAATAATATACTCGATGATGTATTTAACCAAGCCGGCCTCAGGCAGAGACATATTATGTTACTCTGTTATGCACAATTGGACTATATCCAAAAATATTGCACGCACATATTGCCAAGTATCATTGAAGATCAAATATTCAATGCTAAACTTCAGCTGTTTACTAGTATTTACAGAAAGGCAGCTGTAAAAGAGACAATTTCCTTTGGTATATAACAAATGAATTGTTTGGACAAACAAAAACAATAAGTCCTATGATAATTACAAAAATTTTTCTATCTACAGTCTATAATTTTTTCAAGCTAATACCGCTAATAGTACTTCATAAGATTTTGCTTAGCTCTGCTTTGCAATGTAAATAAACACATTTTATGAAGAACTTATCAGCGTATAAAGTGAATATGATGTTAAGTTCTAATATAATGCTCTTATCACCTACAATTTTTGCCTCGCATCCACAATTTACAATATTAATGCGCATCTAGGACGCTTTTGAGAATTACTTTACTTGTTTATAGAAAATCACTGTTGTTCTTCAACAAAAAATAATTTTGATACGAGCACGCAGTAAACATGAACACTTGAGCTCTAAAACGGTCCTATTCATCTTTCGTTCATGCCCAAATGCATTGTAGTAAATTGAAATTCAAATAATATATATAATTATAAAAGATAGGCTTCATCCTCTCCCCTATTTTGTAATCCATGCAACAAATCAAACTTATTACTGATAGCATTTTCACCTAATTAAGATATAGCTAAGGTATTTTTCTAACAGCAAAATTTTTAAACTACGTAAATAAAGATAAGATTTAGATTTGATACGAATGCCAATTCGATATAACATTCGTGCAACTGTTTTTTGTAAATTTTTAAGTTGGAGCATTTTTATAAATATCGTGTATTGTGAATAAATTGCCAAGTCATACTCAATAACCTTTGAAGGCAAATCTAATATTCTAGTTTTACAGCAGAAAGAATATTGCTTATAACTACTCTTGCTTCCGATAACACCTGTCAAAAAAACACGAAAGCAAAAGAGTTCGTAATTCCACAAAGGCAAACATTGATCGTTTTTCTTTCATAATAGCATAGGAGATGACTGTTAAACATTCTTATAATCAAAAGAAAAATATGAAAATGCCCCAACTTATTAAAAATACACAGAAAACGGTTGAATTTATCAATGGAAGACATGCCAAAGAAAGCATAGACCGAAAATATGAAAATATCGTGCACAATTTAAATTATTTTATGACTTCTCTAATTGTGTGGAAACTGTCACATTTTTTTATTAGAGACACGCTTTCATTTTGTTTCCCAAACAGCAAATATCCTTTAAGATCAAAACCAAACATTTCACACTTAAGATGCGTTTCACTGGTCGAGATGTTCAAGGACAAAGACTTAAAGCCATTTTGTGGCAAATATGTACCAAATGTGAAATGAGAAACAAAATAAATAGCGCTTCGGTAATGTAAATGCAACAAAGTTCTTTTAGAACCAAAAAGTTAACAAAGCAATAACGTCTAATGTTTGTTCCATGCACTTATGACTAAATTTGAATTCGGATTTTTAAATCTAGAAAATTTGAATGCGATTATTGCCAAAATCTACGACAACAATGCATCCATCTGGTGTGATACAAATACCTGAAGGCCGATCTAACTGGCCAGGATTTGATCCGGGCGAGCCAAACTTACAACAGAAAACACCATGCGCTTGAAAGATCTGTATGCGGTGATTTCTTGAGTCTGCGACAACTATGTTGCCTTCTTCATCGATAGCAACTCCTTGTGGCCGTAAAAATTGACCATTATTCACTCCTTCGGTGCCGAGAAATCTAGCTGACTGAAAATCTGTACCGATGACGAGCAAGCGATGGTTATTGAAATCTGTGACGACCATTTGTCCTTCGTGATTAAAAGCAACACCACGTGGGGAATCAAAATGCTTCCAAAGGGAGCCTTCAAAGCCATATTTGTTCACGAAAGATCCATCAGAGCTAAACAACTGGACGCGATGATTTCGTGTATCTGAGACAAGAATCTGCCCTTCCGTGTTCACTGCTACATCCCATGGATAATGAAACTGCCCGTTTTTATTCCCTCGTTCACCAAACTTCAACACAAATGTACCATCAGTTTCAAACACCTGTACTCGATGGTTATCTTTGTCAGCGACAATAATATGGCCTTGCATACTGCATGTCACGCCAGCGGGTCTGTCAAATTGACCATTACGAGACCCAGCAGATCCGAACTTGTAAAGAAAACGTCCTTGACGATTGAACACTTGAATACGATTATTACTTCGATCAGCAACTATAATATTTCCGTCTTGAGTACAACTTACACCCCATGGTCGACACAGCTCACCGTCACCTTCACCCTCAGTACCAAAACAGCTAACAGGAACACCGATAGTTTGGTAATTTCGTCCTTTTTTAACGTCAACATGGAAAGGGCAATCCTTGATTTGTAGACCGCGTATTGCAACAGAAACAATATGCGAACCTTCAACCTGAGGACGATATGTGACAGCATAGGTGCCATTTTGCCGGTCGAAAACTTCACCACGTAATAATAGACCATCAGGTGTTTGTATGGTTACATGTGGAACATCACCGCCCGTGCAACGATTTTCACCATGATGATCTCTTGCTTGGACGATAAACATTGCCGATTTACTGCGAATCGCTCGCTTGTGACTGTTTCCATGGATTACACTATACATAGCACATGCATTACTACTCACTATGCCAAGTGATCTAATGGCCGTCTGTAATGCGGGATCGGGTGGACTAAAACCGATAGAATCATCCTCGTGTACTTTCATGAGGTCGCGTTTTACTCGAAGCCCATTCAGACTATCTGTCAAAGATTTTTTTGCCGATTTAATTTCGTCTTCTTTGTCATGTTCCAAAGCTTTATGAGCTGCATCGAGGGCATTATTTAAACCAGCTACACTTGTTTTCAACTCGTCTATCTGAATATGTAATATTTTCCCTTTCACTTGGCCAATCTTCTCCACACGTCGTAATAATTGACGTTCTCTCTCTTCTAATGCAGTCATATGTCTTCGTACTGTGTTACGGATTTCGCTAGCTATGTTTTGGGCTTGAACTTGCACTCGTTCACTCATAGCACGGGATGCAGCTATGCATTCGTCTATAGCACTACTCTCTCGACCAGCTTCAGTTATAAGTTTATGCAGAGAACTCACGTTATTTGTCACAGCATCTTGCAAATAGATGAAACTATGGCCGAGATGTTCATTTAAGGTGCACTCGCGGCACACTGGAGAGTAACAAGTGTCACAATATAGAATAAGTAATTCATCTTTATGTGTAAGACAACGTTCGTTGTGTTCGGGACTGCGTTTATTCACTGTTTCGTGTGTCGTAGTATCATCTTGAGCAGGGAGAGGTAATATTTCATGGTCCTTAGTCATACGTACGCGTTGATGAGCCTGTGTGCAATTGTCACACAAATCTTCGTTACAAACTCGACAATGTGATGTCACTTGTAATCCTTCCTCGCAGTTACTACATATATGAGAAGCGAGATTTGTTCTAGCATTTGTTGAAGTATTACCTCTTTCTCTGGCTTCATATTCATGATGTGGCGAAATGATATCCATGATATTCTCAATAAACATGTTTGCACGTAAGCCATCTACACCGTTCTCGTTCAACTCCACATGCCGGTAACAAGTTAAACACGAGAGCGACTTCGTGGGATTTGTTTCGATGGCTTCCATCAGACACCTACGGCAAAACGTGTGTAAACAAGGCAAAATCTTAGGAGCTTCGAACGGTCTGCCACAGCCAGGGCACAAGGGCAGTTTAGCCGGCCGATTTGAAGCAAATGCCATGTCATTATATTGAAATCTCATTTACAAAGGAAAAATGGTAATGCTTTCTAATATCTACCATGGGACTCATTACTAACTTCGGTCCAATTTTGCCATGCTCAGTTCAATTTTACAACCACTCGTATTTTCCGGTTTTAAAATTCCATTGTTTACCCGTGTGCTAAGCGCCAATAGAAAGCTCGTCTTGGGCGGTATGGAAGAATGCCAACAACAAACAATACAAAACACATTGCACTCTGACGAAAATGTTTAAATCGGATTTCAAATGTCATTCGCCATGTCTGTTCGTTGCCAGTCGAATGCTCGGAGTGCATGTACTTTCAATGCAAATGAGAGAGTGCAATGGATGTTAAATTTACAAGCGCGATGCGTACTTTTATGTAAAAATGGATGTTTTACATGTAATATCAGTAGAAATACAATTCAGCTCGATCGTTGAGTCGATCATCACCCAAGAAAAATTCTGTCGCTTTAACGGAAAAATGAGTGTTGCTGCTCCTATACAGGTGTAAAATGGTCATATTTCACTTAAAGCGACAAGAACAACAGGGAGAAGTCGACTATCTTTTTGCACCGCCAAGGTTAATTTTCTGTCGCTTTTTTAAATACATTTTGTTGTTGATGATTCCACTAGCACCAAAGACGGCCGAAGAGAGACCGCCATTGCAATCGTCAACGGGGTGATGTCTTTAGAAAAAGTGCCCCTATGACAACACATATTTATGTTTTATTCATAACAAAATGCAATTTTGGCCAAAAATAAGAAGCGAAGGAGGACATTTGCTACAATCAGGTCCATCTCAAAGTAAGAGAGATTAGACAAACGATGAGAATTATTCTTACTTAATAAAAAGGTGTGAATTGCCAGCCCGTTTCTTTTCTCATGTTTAAGTTTGAGATGATGAACATGGACGACATTCTCCACAATAAGAACAAAGAATTAATGAAACCGGGGCAACAAAATGCCAATGCCAATATAAAGCATGACGTCAATTAAAAAAAGAAAAGACTAGAAAAGGGATTTAGTCCATAATGGGTCACACAAAAGCAAGGTTCTCACAACAAAATGTTCTGTTGTCTTTTCAACGACATTACAAAGCAATTTGTGATTTGTGGGGAAAATACAAACCATCTTCATTTCATCATGTATTCTAACAATTTCCGGACAGCTTAGATCGGCATATATCAAACAGATTGAACAAGCCATAATGGCAGTCGTTTTTTTGAAGTGCTGAAAAACATCCTTCAAATATGTGGTAAAATATTTTTACCACATCATTTGAAGAGAGTATTTTTAATTTTTATTTCTTTAGATAAGTTAATAATCTGAAAGAAACATTCGCATCATTTAGATATGGCGAAAAACAATTTTAATTGGATAAAACAAGACTTTTAAAAAACAACATATACTTATGTGAAATAACTATTTGTTTTGGCAAAAAAAGGTCATTCGTGTTTTTGCTGTATGCGCATATTCTACAACTCTGTTTCATTCATAGAGTTTTCAAAAACACAACTGTAGATTTTCTTCGTGTAATTTCCACTCCACCCCCAGGGCAACATATGTTCATGCAGTGCTGGGTATATGTATAGTTACAGCTGTATTTTTAACACCGTCAACAGATGCAGTATCTAATATCAGAATATAAGTCGTCTCCTGCGCAATTTATGTAAATTTGTTTGTTTTTGAGCACAATTACGCGAGCGAATAAGAAACGTCGATAAAGAACAAACAAGCACTGATTAAAAAATATGATAAGTTACAAATAAAATTTTAATATTGCGAAACACTGACAAAGAACATAATGGACTCCGTAAAAACGCAAATTTATTCTTGAATAATGTCAATGTGACTTCGACTAAGTTTAAAAGAGTTGCTTAGCGTTAAGCTTCGTAAATTGAACGCACAAAGACGTATCAACATATCATCGATATAATCATTTTATAATTAAATATTTTAAAGCTTTGAAATGCCTTTCATTGTAAATGACAGAATTAAAATGCAGATACACACTAAAAAGGAAACGAGCTAACTGGGTTACAAAGATAGTTTGGATGTCAGCCAAAAGGCGGTATTTTACCCCAGATGACACCTCCAAACGTTAGCAATATGATGTAACAGGAACATGTTAGCATTTAGGTATTTCATGTAACTTAAGTTTCATGCAAAATTATGCCTTGCAATAAAATTGCACATAACACTTATAAACAATTTTGATGTTTCATCACTTTAATAATGCCTGCTTGTTGCTAACATGATTATTTTTATGCAAAAGTCAAATCAATATACACAGCGCAAATTCACTACCTTCACTCTCTTTAATATTGATTTTCACGATCTAAGCTAATCCTCATGTAACAAAATGTTTACAAATTGCCTTAAATTACATTCCAAAAATTAAATGTCTGAGTTCAATCGCTACTGCTCGAAGATCCACTACTCGAAGATTCTGAAAATGGTCGATCTAAAAAGTAGAACATCGTTAACATACAATAGTTGGCCATTGAATCACTAACAAATGAAAACATCCAATACTTAGAAAAGCTAAATTGATTGTTAAATTCGTGGGGTTTTTTTTTGGAAGTTACTTTCACTTTAACGTGGGCAATTTATGCTGTTGAGAAATGTTCAAACATTTCTACATTAAAACGAGTCCTTCTAAATATAAATTAGGACAGATAGTATAATTTACCGTGTGTAATAATCACACGTTCCTTTGCAAGTTTTGACTTCCACGGAGAGTAAAAAAAACCGTAGTTTAAATACAATCCCTCATCTTCGTCTTGGACATCATGTGCTATCCACTTATGACCCCCGTATGACTTTGTTGTGTAGCATTTTCCAGGGATGACGACTTTTTTATTTAGCCACTTTCCTTTGTGATCAATTAGCACCAATTGTACTGTATTTTTAGAGCGATTAACGAACTTAACTTTTACTTCAACATTGTTGTGTTCATCGGAGGAGAGATCATCAACTTCATCTTAATGATAAAGAATCATGGGGTAGATTACTGTTGTGTAAAATATCTTCACACCAGAACTGAATTTTGAATCACATTAAAATTCACCACATATTTTTTTAGCAGTGAGTTATAAATATGTAAAATGAGTTAGTTGTGTCTGAGATGTTGAAAGATGGCAGTGTGTATAAATATCAAAAATTACCTGGCCCACGAGAGATGTGAGCAAGTACAGTATTCTCGCCTTCTTTCTCAGTCATGGCAGTATATACAGTATTGTTATTAATCAAAAGCCTCATTTTCTTCTTTGTACTGCCTGCCACAAAAACATCACCTTCATACACCTCCAGCCTCTCTTTTTTCCCATCCTTCAGTTTTATAAGACGATGAACTTTGCCATGTGCATCAATTTGATACAATTCAACTTTTTTCCCTGTTAGGTTTTGGAAAATGCAATAAATCTTCTTCCCTTGGCCTTTGGATCTTAATGCTATAAAAATAAACATCATTAATTGCTGATAAAATTGTTTTCATCTAAGGCTCTTATCACTAGTCAGCTCAAGATAAGGATTTGATGCATAAAATATAGTCAACATTGTTATAGCAAATAGAGGAAAGCAAAACACACAAGAAAGCTGTTGCATGAATTTGAGAGAAACCAAAAGAGCATTTTATTTCACTGATTTCATTCACATTCATAAATGAGAAATACAATACCAACCTGAATCACCTGGCTGGCTGTCATCACTGTCATTGCCAGTTTTCTACGAATACAATAAGGCAACATTTCATTAAATCCATACCAACAGATTAATTTATAGACATCATCTACAATAACCACCAGACAATGTACGGCAATTAAAAAATCTAAACATACTGTTTTATCACCATGAGAGTGAGGATATCCAGAACTCGAAGGGTAAGCATATCCACCGGGATAACCAGGAGGAGGCATTCCATAACCAGGTTGTCCAGGAGGGGGCATTCCATAACCAGGTTGTCCGGGAGGGGGCATTCCATAACCAGGTTGTCCGGGAGGGGGCATTCCATAACCAGGCTGCCCAGGAGGGGGCATTCCATAACCAGGCTGCCCAGGAGGGGCATTCCATAACCTGGTTGCCCAGGAGGAGGAGCAGGATAACCAGGTTGCCCATGATAGCCAGGCAGCCCAGGAGGAGCAGGATAACCAGGTTGCCCAGGAGGGGTTGCACCATATGGCCCAGGAGGGTATCCCTGCAACACAAGACTTTGGGTAAAAATGAAAGCAAAATTTAACATTAATGAAATTCCACAATTTTGCCACAAGTACCATAGTATGTGGGTAGGCACTTTGAGATGGATGAGGAGGTTGCTCAGTTGGTGGATAGGCATGTTTTTGCTGGTCCGCCATCTTCTCTAAACAAAACAAACTTTAGCGAACACAAAATATTATATGACACCGTGAGATAGCGTAAAAATGGTGTGTATGCCCATGCACGATAAATCCACGTCATTTAAAGGGCGTAATGTATGATACATCGTGTTCGCAAAATTTCTTTCACATCAACGTTAGACTTATAGACTTTCATAGTTTGACATTTCAATATTATGTTGCTTTTTACAACTTATACTGACAATCACGCGGCAACTAAAATTAAATTAAATCATTTGAAAACTGTATAAAATAATTCTTCAGGCCATACCTTGTTTTGTTGAATGCTGCACAACGCAAGTGTGAGCGAGAAGGATGTATATCTTTCTTCTCCGACAGGAAAAGTTTGCAATTTAACAATGTCAACAACACGTCATCGTCAAAACGAAAATTATACATTCAAATGACGTTTCAACATTTTTGTCTCGTGCGGTTTACAATTTTACATTTACTCTAAAAATATCTCATAAAAAACCGTGGTAAACACCATTAGCAAATGAACAAAACACCAGTAGAACAATTCAGAAAATCTGACATTGAAATTTCACCATTTAAATTATGTTAATTATTTAAGTGCGAAACCTTGCACAATACGCAAAATAAATTATTTAAAAACAGTGCCTAACATGCAAAATTGAAGAGATATACTTAGGCCTTGGTGCTTTACTGTAAAGCATAACATTCATAAGCATTTACACCAATATTTTACCCTTAGTGTCATATGGTAAGGCAAGTGCTGCAAAAAATCCAATAATCAAAGAGGAAATAAAGAAGAATTTGGTAATTTGGAAGGAGATGTGAAACAATGCTTCTGCGACAAATGGTGCAGCAAGCATGCCAATGCGACCAAACACATAACCTGAGCCCATCCCCATGGCACGGATTGATGTGGGATATGCCTCTGGAGTATATACAAACACAACAGCTGAATATCCAACAAGAATACATCTTATAATCATAAGGACTATAGTTGCTTGTGTTCGATCAAGACACAAGAAGAGTAAACTCTGGAATATTATAGCCACAAATGCCAAAACATACATTGTACGCTTCCTGCCCAGCCAATCAATGACAACGAGAGTTAGAATAACACCTGGAAATTCACCAAACGATGTCCAAATTATGTCAATGTAGTCCTTGCGTGAGAAAACTCTGCAACTACATGTCATGGAATGAGATGAAGGTGCAACACAAATGTTATCTTTGTACTTGTCAAATATTTCTGTAGTCACATAAACTGAGGAATAGTACATCATGATGCTGATGAACCAGATAACCCACAACGTCACTGTCATTCGAAAATAACTTGAGAAGGTCAAATCTTTCAGATTTCCACGGTTTTTCATTGGTGGCGACACTTTAAGGGTACCAGTGGGTAAACTAGAGCGATTGTCCTTAGCAATATGTTTGAGCATTTCTAATGCTTTATCAGCTTGACCGGATGCTGCATAGAAACGAAATGACTCTGGCATCCAATAGAAACAAAACAAAAATAGCAAGCCAGGTGTGCAAAGGGCACCAAGCAACACACGAAATCCATAGTCAATCATAAGCCACAATGACAGAGTCGCGGCAAATATAAAACCAACAGACCAGAATAAGGTGATGAATGTTAGAACTTTCCCACGAGCCTTTGCAGGAGTGTATTCTGCTAGGATGGTTGATACCTGAGGCAATGAGCCAATTCCAACACCAACAAGAAATCGAAGAAACAACAACCATATGTAGTTGGGAGCAAATGTGCTAAGAAATGCAAAATATATAAACCAGAACGAGCTAATGTACAGTCCTTTTTTACGTCCATATATATCACAAATCCAACCCCAGAATGGTGATGAAATCATCATACCAACAGATGTTAAGATAGGTAATAAGGTCTCTTCAAGATAACTTAACCCCCAGTAGCATCTTAGGTAGGGGGCCAACACTGACATTACAAATATTTCCATACCTTCGACCATCCACACTAAGCCTAAAACAACTACAAGTTTTACATGAAACCAACCAAAACCAATGTGAGATATGGCTTCATCTGGTGTAAACGTATTACCGTCCGATTGCTCATCAGCCGTAAGGAGCTGCAATTCAACGGCCTCTTCGGGTAAAGTTGTGTATCGTGCTTCAACATTGTTTGTTGGCGAAAGATTTCGAGATATTCTGTTATTAAAACGGTCTACAAGTCGAGATATCATTGTTGTATACAATTAACGTTGCTTTTGTTGTCAGCGCGTCTGTTCCTTTTACTTACTCAAGAATTTTCTCAAATACGTTCTCGCTAAATTTTTATCATAACAGTGACGTTGAATTTCACATTCATTAACGATAAAAATGCTCTTAGATAATGCGCACACAGTCTGATATTTATAAACATGAATATGAATGAAATGAATTGTTCGTGTTTATGTTATCTTTGCCACGCAGTTAGTGAGAAGCGGTTGGTGTGGTTTCTGCCGAATATTTCCACGTAATTTATCTTGTTAAAACGCCAGTATGATAATGAATACATAATCTCGATCAATATAGCTGAGATGGTGTAAACGAAGTGTGACGGAAAT
This sequence comes from Xenia sp. Carnegie-2017, assembly GCF_021976095.1. NCBI lineage: Eukaryota > Metazoa > Cnidaria > Anthozoa > Malacalcyonacea > Xeniidae > Xenia > Xenia sp. Carnegie-2017. Next base: position 965,551 of record NW_025813469.1, on the reverse strand, counting down.
ACGGAGGAGACAAACGCTATGATTAGATTTAAGACAAGAGCATTTGTATTAATGAACATTTCAGAATTCAAAAAACATGGCGCGAAAATTAGATATAAAACACAACGGTTTTACATGCGGCAAATCGACTTCAAACAGTCCAAAACAAGCAAAAAAGAACTGCAAAGAATTTTCACAAAAAAACTTACCTAACGTCGATGTCTTTTCTTACTTGTTGTGGGATTGTAACGAAATAAATTATCAGCATCCTTATCTTGTGCATCTTCTTCGTTCATCTACATAAGTTTAACAAATAAGGCAAAATTTATATTGTCAAAAAAATGAATATTCATTCAAGGTGCAAGCAGTCGACTGGGCTAATGTTTTATAAATAAAAATGCGGAATTGTCTACATTTGCCTGTAATTTTCAAAGATTTTCCACCACAGTCGTCAATTATAGCCAGCTCCAGCTAAATATTATGCTTACCACCATTTAAGGAAAATCCATGATCGCTAAAAGCATAGGTGGTGGTTTGGGGGTTGAGGGATTAGAGCTACATTAAAGCTAAGAATGTCCTGCACAAACCATAAACAACGTCCTCCATGTTCTACGACGTACCTCTTGAACCTGTAGGATCCATTCCTCAGTATCAATATTTCGAGAGGAGAAGACGACTAAATCACTGCCCCCAATGATCTCAGGCAAACCATAACGATTACCATTAATATTTTGCTGCGTGGAAGAGAGATTGATCATCGTCATTGATCATGGTTGTCAACTAATTATAACGTTCATCCACAAACAAACCTTTCTAAATTTCTTCACATTCTTCAACACTGTGGTGTTAGGTGTGTTTGTTAATGAATCAACCGCTGAATGAGTAACCTTAACGATAACTAAAGCAGTGTACTCCACAGAGATCAAGTCTCTTTCGTACTCTTCTTCCTTGATATCCTTGAAAAGGAAAATACAGAATAAAAAGAATAGCTATATTTCCAAAGAATTTACAAGTAAAGAACCTTTACAGTATCATCACAGTTTTCAATGGGAATGTCACTGTCCGCATCTACAGCGTTCGTTGTGTTCGCGATATTATCGCCTTGTCCCTTTTCTTCTTCTTTGATACAGAACGACTTTTTACACATCCAACCAGAATCTGAAGGCGACTTTGATAAACAAATATCATCAGTTCCACTGCCATCACCAGTGAAATCATTGTTGACTTTATCACTGTAGAAGAATAAAAAGGCACGAACTCAAAAAAATGATTTTGTAAATATATAACATTTGTAAACATCAACTGTTAATCATACCTGGCTTCTTCACCTTTCTTCTCTGAAATAAGTTGATATTCATTATCGTGAAATGATTTTTTAACATCCTTGCTCATGTCATTATTAATCGTGACATTTTTCGAGCTAATTGATGAGCCAAACAGTTCATCTTCAGATGATACCATCAAAGGTTCTTTGTCATTCAGGGTTTCCGTGAATGATCGCTCTGTATCGGAGACATGTGACTTATCTGTAGATATTTTGCATCGCTTCATGTTCAACGAGATCACAGGCGAAGTAGTTTCTTTAATTTTCCCTCTCACTTCACTATCTGGGTCCTTGATGATTTCATCCTTTTTTGAGTCATTAAAAGGACGTTTTAGAGTGCACGTCCAGATATCATCAAACTCTTGTACACCACTTCCTTGCAAATCATTTTGTTGCCGCAAAACATCAGTAGTCTTGATCTCTTTTTCACCAAGTGAGACATTAACTGCACCAAACACATCGTGAAGCATTGTCGATTTCTTGTCTTCTGTCTCCCCACTGTGCTTTACACCAGTTCTCTTCTGTTTTTCCACAGCCATTCGTTCAACATCACGTTTTGTGTTCGTAGTAGAGGAATTCAGTCGAGGATGTTTTGTGCCTTCAGAATAATCATTACGTGTTACTGCAATGTCTTCAACCTCATCATCAGATATGTGTATAACATCAGATGAATTGACAGTATTATCTTTTTTAAAAGGAGTTTTTAAAACATTAATATTCTCATCAGAACTGAGTTTTTCGCTTTCTGATACATGGGATACGTCTTGATAACTACGATTTTCACTCCTTCCCAGTCCTTTTTTATCACGTGGACGATTTTCACTCCTCCCCAGTGTTTTTTTATCGCGCGGTAAACTCTGCATGGAGAAGTGACTTTGAGAAGTCGAAAGAGAAGTTTTGAAGTCGGGCGTCTGAGAAACATGAGTTAGGTTTGTCAATCTTGATCGCTTTACTTCAACGTCAATTTCTACGGGTGTGCTGGGGATCATTGCAGGATCAGAGAATTCGTCGGAGACCTCACGGGGTCTATGAAAACATTAAAAACATTTCCAGAAATCTTATCATTTCAAAGAATGCCAATGTTATTCACCCACCTTTTTTTGGTGTTTTGCGGGATCGTAGTTGATACAAGAGGATCGACGATGGCGGATATCGGCAACTGCTGAGTATAGTATATACTTAAAAATCACGGTAAGTTTTGTAAAAAAATATAAAAACCCAACGACAATCATAAACATACAAAACAAAACCTTATCGGTCGTGTGAACTTGTGATTGGGATACACGTTGTGACATTTCCTCCATTGTGCAAATACTTTTATACACTATTGGTTTTGTTATACGAGGAACTATATAAATGGAAAAACATTGTCTAACTATTTTGGTATGAGAAAAATATTTTCATCTTTTCTTTAGCATGTGCATATAGTACATTCCTTTAGAAAGACGACTTTAATTAATACATAAATTACATAAACTACGTTCATTTGAAGAAATCAACACCACCAACAGACAAAAGTTTACATAAAGTTGTAATATTTACATTACATTAACTCACCGTGTTTCATACTTGAATTGCAATATTCATCTAGTGACATATAAAGTATAGCAAGACCCACTTCAGTCTCTGCAATAGGTCTTTATTAACACTACATAGAAACATAAAATGTTATAAAATAAACACAATGAAACGAGTGCTGATTGGTCTAGAGCTGTGTTTGCATTAGCCTGTGCAAAACACATCTGAGCTCAACCAATCAAATCAATCAAGCAATCAATCAATCAAGCACTGGCTTATACAAACCTCGGAGACGTTTGTGAGAATTGTCGAGCAGGTGTAACCCTCGACCTTAGGTCTCGGGCTTGCACTGATCTGCTCTCGAGTTTTCCTAAAGGTCTTCTCGGTTTGCATAAGCCCGTGCAAACACAGTAAACATCTTTTATTTCTTAAATGTTGCACGGCGAGTATCTATGTTCTAACTTATGCATTGCATTTGACATTTGACTATTTCAAAGTGTACATCGTACCTTTTCAACGCATCACCGACATAACCGAGCCAAACTTCTTTTTCTTCTGATGTTCCTGTCGACAAATCAGGTGACATTACCAACGTTTGTTCATCGACCAACATTTTTTCATTGAGTCCGGAAGTGTCACCAGTCTCCATCAAAACTGCTGTACCACTGGCCAAGTTGATTGCCTGCTCAAGTCGTTTCCACTGTGTACAAACAAAGAAGAAGACAATGAGAGTTCATCTCAAAATTATTTCATCTCGTTCACACATTTCACCTGCTTTTGGTCCGAAAATAAAAATAGTTTTCCAAGAAAAACAGATCTTCTAGCCTCGTTTGGATGAAATGAGACCGTTTTAGGATCGATTAACTCTTCCTTTATCGGTGGCATATAGCTGAAACAATAAGAAATCATGTTCCCCTATAGTATACTACCAAAAAACAAATAAATATCAACAGTACTCAAAATAATGGCCAAAATGTCTTTGGTCAAGATGACAGGTCAACTTCATTTTAGTTAGGTCAAAGTTGCTTTTGACTGGCCACTACTAACACATAAAAAACATGTTTGTAAATGTAGACCGTCCAGGTTGGTGGAGTCCTGAGAAGTACTGTTACTGTTGTTGTTGAGTGACGTTTTGACAACCTTAGCGGTAGTCACCTTCAGAGTCACGTGAGGAGTGACTTCTACTTGTAATCCTCGCTTGACTCCAAAGATGAATGCAGCTAAGGTTGTCAAAATGTCAGTCAACATCAACACCAACAGTCCTTGACAGGATTACACTAACCTGGACGATCTACGTGTATCTACAAACATGTATGTAATGATACTCTTGGGTTCAAATCATTTATTTCATAGAAAAATTGAACAACAGAAAGTAAGACGATAATTTTTTGAAACAACATATTTTAGGCTGTGCACTGGAGTACCGTAGGCCAGAGTTAGGCCGCAGCACCGGCTTTTTTTGACTGACGGAGCCGAGCCAAAGTTTGTTCATCTCCGGCAAAACTCCAGAAGCAGTCGTTTGTGCTGCAAAATACTGTCAAACTTTGGTAAACGTGTCTGATCAAAACATTTTTGTATCGACGAACGATAACTATTGACTAAAGTTGAAAAACTTGCATGAAAATAAAACATTTTGTGCATGACACAACATGACGCTAGATTGCGTTCACACATGCTAATTTATGATTCAAAGTTGAACAGTGACTTGCAAAATTAACCAGCCACAACAAGTGGTTCGAGTTATACAATAGCCGGAGCCGGAGTTTGAAACCGGAGTTCATATTTGGCAAAAGGCCGGAGTGCAAAAAACGGAGTTTGCACAGCCCTAACAAATTTACATGTTTGACGTAATTCACATGTTTCGTAAATTCACATTTTAAGCTCTCAATATGTTCGTATGTATCGCAAGACTATAGTACTTTTGGGAAAGATGTAAGATGTGGTTGGTCAGAATGACTGGCAAGGTAAAAAAATTGGCCAATCAACAAGCTATTTTGGCCGAACATTATCAGTTGACCGGCTGTTATTTTCAACTCAGTATTAATCATGTTTTGTAGAGAACTTTATCAAATTCATTATATTATATTTGAGCCAGTCTTATTTTTATCATAAATCTCACTTTTTTGCCAATGGTAATTCATTCTTTGTGTCAACTGCCATGACAAGGTCGTCGAAAAAAGATGGCTTAACAATTGGAATGCAAGTAACTAAAGCATAAATAACCTAAAGAATAAGAAATATATATATTTTTGAGGCACTTTGCACTACTAAATGAAAAAAATCTACACTTACCTTAACAGTGAAACTGAGTGCTTCCATAATAAGATGTGAGCATCCTTTTTTCCATTCATTTACCACAGCACCACCTATTGATAATGATTTGTTTGGGTGACTAACAGGGATGATAAGTAAGATCACATAGGGATCACAAGTAGGATCACATAGGGATCACAAGTAAGATCACATAGGGATAACAAGTAGGATCACCTAGGGATCACAAGTAAGATCACATAGGGCTCACAAGTAGGATCACATAGAGATCACAAGGAGGATCACATAGGGATAACAAGTAGGATCACATAGGGATCACACTCCTCTTAACCCCAAAATAACATTCAGATAAAATAACAGAGGAGAAAATTTTGTTTGCAAGGAAAGCGAAACTCTTCGCTGGATTTCATTTTTATTGCCTAAGTTCTAATTCACAAAACTCCTGTCATAACTTGTCTTACCCAATTTTGAAAGCTGTGCCTTCATATGTCTCTTGTTGGACTGATTCAAGCAAGATGCAAATACAAGCAAGGATTCATACTTAAGTCTAGGAACATATGTACATAAAACATGCATTAGTATGTAAGACAAGTTGCTAAAGTAATGATGCAAACAAATATCTTTACCTATACGAACTGTTTTGAGAACCAAATGTTATTTTATCATTGTGTTTCAACTCGACAGCTTCAAAACTCTGACATTTTACATCATTTATAAAGCAGCCATACTTTGAAACATCTTTCAAGAAAACCTGAAACTATATAAATGTGCAACAGTTATAGGGCACCTATAACAAAGACTGATCTCGAAATTTCTTCAATGATTCACTGAATCACCTTTTCTGGTCCCTCTTTTAAAACATTGATGCGAGCATGTTTCCTGCTCACTGATTGGTCGCCATCAATTTTGATTGAACACTCTAATGAAGACAACACAACAAGTAAATTGACCTTACTACATACAGTTAAAATATATCTGACATGATTATTGTGATGAAACCTTTTCTTCCAACTAAATGTTCACCAACTGTTAAGTGATAAGAACCTTCATTCACTGCACCTAACGAAATTTATGCAAATGTTGAAGTGCTCAATATTCAACACCAGACCTGGCGTAGCTTTTGACGGAACATTGAGCAATTAGAAAGATGTACGTCGACCCATCTATGTCTAAATTTAATGCTTAACTTAATTTCCAAACAGAAGCCTGTAAATTGTGCAACAGCGAAAAATACTTTCAATGAGAACATAATTGGTATAATACCGTTTGTCCTTTGGCGCCTCAAATTAGGTGAAATTTTACTAAATTCATCGTATTGCTAGCTAAGAAAAGCTTTGGAGATGGAAAGACTTAATTGTAGAGTACCTTCTTGATCTTTTTCCAAGCTCCACATTTGAAAATTTCATTGAGAAATTGCTTCAAATTTCCATAATGAAGAGACGATAAATAGTAGGCGACTTTTCCAAATTGTTCTTTTTAGTGAGTTCGCAAGTTCACTGTTCGCCATGTGTTAGCCTGAGTGCAGGTTAGATGAAGATGAAAAGTGACCGATAGGGATGACAGAGAGAGGCAGCGGGAATATTTTTGAAATTTTGAGACCTTGCACTGATTTCAATTGGGTTTTTTCGACTAGAAGATTAAAGTATTAAATTTACAAACATATCAATAAATAATACCAATATTATGAATTTTCTGAAATGAAGGCAAATTCCTGCACAATAATGTCCATCTGTAAAAGTCACCAGTTGATGACAGCAAATTTATATAATTACATTAAGATTTCATGTTGACTTACATCTGGGTTAGTCCCTTTTTCATACAGTTTGCATAGTTGCGAGATTACCAATTATTGGTGTGGACTATCAAACCTTATTATAGATAAGGTTATAAAAAATAAGCGTTTATAATGTGCAATAAGGGCGATGAAACGTTAGTCGGCGATAAGAACAATCGACAGGCTGGCCCATTCACATTAAATTACATCATTGGAATGCTCAGCCTAATCTCATGAATGGTTGTAATATTAAATGTTTAAAATCTTGATGTTTAGCTTAATAAGTTAACTTTCTCCGATTCTCTTTTCTAACTTATCTAATTCGTTGCTAATGTCATTAGGCACATCTGACGATAGTTGATCATGAAAATATTTCCTTATGGCATTAACTTCTTCAAGCCAAAACTCTTTGGGGATGCTCATAAGTTCTTCCATGTCGACCTTTCCCAATCCTTCGAGATTTATTGAATTCAATTTTGGTAAATACCCTATGGGTGACGACATCGCAATGTCTTCTCCATCACAGCGACGGAATATCCAATCGAGCACTCGAGTGTTTTCACCAAACCCTAAATTGTTCAAACAATATAGCTTTGAGCATTTATATATGATAATACTAAACCAAAAAAAAAACCAATTGAAATTACCTGGCCATATAAATTTTCCATCACTTCCTTTTGAAACCAATTCACATGGAATATCTTTGGCAATTGAAGACCTGCTTTATCTTGAAAACTTAGCCAATGCTTTATGTAATCAGCAAAATTATAACCAAAGAATGGTCGCATTGCAAATGGATCATGCATGATAACCTTTCCTTTATGCTCTGCGGCAGCAGTTGCTTCAGACCTCATACTTGATGCAACAAACACCCCATGTTGCCAGTCAAATGCTTCGTACACCAGAGGTACTCCCTCGGGTCGTCTACCCCCAAATATGAGAGCACTTATGGGGACTCCAGCAGGGTCTTCCCACGCAGGATCCATCACAGGACACTGACTGATTGGTGCACAAAATCTGGAGTTAGGATGAGCAGCTGGTGTCTTAAAATCCTTAGACCAGTTCTTCTTTCCTAGCCAGTCGGTGATTGTGACATTTGATGGGATTTCTTTCTCGAGTCCTTGAAATAACAAATGCCATAATGGAATTCTGATCAACTATACATTATTGTTGCTCTTAAAAAGCAAAAAAATTAAGAATCAAATTAGCTACCTTCCCAGAAGAAGCCCCCATCACTACGTTCAGCAACATTTGTAAATATGGTATTTTTCAAAATAGTCTTCATTGCATTAGGATTAGAGCTGTTGTTTGTACCAGGTGCCACACCAAAGAAACCATACTCAGGATTTATAGCTCGTAGTACTCCATTATCATCAAATTTCATCCAAGCAATATCATCGCCAATACATTCTGCCTTCCAACCTGGTAATGTTGGGTTGAGCATAGCAAGGTTTGTTTTGCCACAGGCACTTGGAAATGCCGCAGCAATATAACGTTTTACACCAGCTGGATTTGTGATACCCATTATCTGGAATTAGCATTAAATTACACAATGGGAGTCCTAATAATGTAATATGAAAAAGAGCAGCTTCTCTCACCAACATATGTTCAGCAAACCATCCTTCATCTCTGGCCATGACTGAGCCCAGCCGTAAGCTAAACATTTTTTCCAAGAAGAGAATTCCCTCCATAACCGCTCCCAAATGACACAATCTCCCTGGTTGCGGGGAAATGAGTGATCACTGTATCTTTTGGGTTACAAGGCCAAGCATATCCGGTATTAGGTGCTGGTAAGGGTTGTCCAACAGAATGTAAACATCTGACAAAATTATTATCATCCAGAGATTTCATTACTTCAGCTCCCATTCTGGTCATGATTCGCATGCTGGATACCACATATGGTGAATCTGTCAACTGAACACCAATCTTTGATAATGGTGAACCAAGTGGTCCCATGCAAAATGGGATGACATACATGGTGCGACCTTGACAGAATATCACAATTAGGCATCTTGAAAGCTTTGTGAACTTTGTAACTTAGCCACAGTTCCAATAAATGCATGACATAGCAAAAATATCTTGTGACACACTGACGGTGACTTATATAATTAACACACAAAATTAACGACCTCGCCCTACCTTTCATGCAACCAGGAAACTTGTCCTCAAAAAGCTTTTTTTTCATTTTGTCAGGCGATTCCCATTTTCCCAAAGTTCCCTCGACACCTGGCGCTGGTGACGGAATTGTATCTTCACGTCTTTCGGTACAAATGAAAGTCTTAGATTCAACACGAGCCACGTCCTCGGGATCAGTACGCACAAGAAAACTACAAAAACGAAACTGAATGAGCGCCCTTGGTGATTAAGTAAACGACTGACATTTTTGTATATATTATTCGACTGTTAATAGCATGATATTGTTTACGAAACAACGCGTGATATCAAACACGGACTGAGAAAAAATTATACAAAACAAAATTTTACCAATTTTCATATAAAGGTAGCTTCTTCATCATTTGACTTTCAATCAACTTGTTTACTATGTGGTCATTTTCTTCCTCAGAGCCATCACAAATGTGAACACTTTCCGGCTGGCATAGTTCTCGTTTCTCCTTAATAAATGCTTGAAGTTGAGGACCAAGCGAATTAAGTTTTGTCTCTTTCATTGCGACTTGTGCTGTAGATTGAAACTTTGCTTTATAAAGGAATGACTTTAAAGTCAAATTCGTAGATCTATAAATAAAATTGGAAGTAAAGGAATATTCGTTAATTTGATTTGGCTGAAAGCCTGAAACAAAGCCAGCCGGCATTTTCTTCGCAAAGCTTTAGTAAGGAGTGTCAAAGGCGCAATCTATCTTTTCACAATACCTTAGAATATTTCTATACATCGCCATGGTGAAGATAACAAGTTCAAACAGTCAAATCCACTGCTATCTTATGCTGTTTCCTGCACAACCGTAGTCATTCATAACATTCAAACAAAAAGAAACTTTGGTAAATGTGTCATATTTTCTCGAATGACGCACGTCATAAATGTGTACAGGAGGGACGGTACCCACATGAATCATATCTGATTCATTATTTTGGTATATTATGAAAGCAAACCGCGATTTTTTACCAAGATCTTAGTTCTTGATCTGATTTTGAATGCAGACAAAGCAGTTATAGTTTGTTGTAAATCTTTAATTCTTATTTTTTGTTAAGGTTATCTAAAGCGACATTGTCCCTCCCTACCCAAGTAGATTTTGTAAAGTTCAAAGTCCAGCCCGCCCCCAAACCACCTTGAAATAATTTGAGCTGGCAAATTCTAATGATACTTTTCATAGCGAAATATTTCATGTTAGAATTTGAAAAATTTACCAATTTATATCAAAATATCGTGCAAAAAAATTCATATTAATATTTTAAAGCAAACCGCATTCGCATAAAAAAAAGAAATCATGCAGCTTGTAACATTTTAACAACGCAGGAATGCATTGGAATTTTCGCAAAGTGAGCTCAAAAATTGTACGTTTTCATTATCAATGCGAAACAATCGTCAATGTAGTACATTGTTGGATACATCATTCACTACTACAATCTTACTACTATGATGAAAAAAACCTTCATTTCTCAGCGGTTTTTCGTAGGAGGAAGAAAAGTAAGTTAACTTTAAAGATTTGAAAAACAAAAAATTAAATTTATAATAACTTACGATTTCACAAGATATTGTCAAACGAAGATATCAAGCTCCTTGTCAGTATGTGGAATGAAGTATGTTTTCATACACATTTATTCCCACGTAAACACAACACTTTTCGTTCCTGGCATTCTGATTGGTCATTATAATAATATTCCGCCGATCAAAGTTCAATTTTTATAAACGTTATAGTCCAATTTTATAGATTTTAAATGTACATATAAATATATAGCCACGTTGCATCGCTTATGAAATATGATAAACGGGCAAAACTATTTTATTTTGCTTCAGAATCTTGGCTTGCAAATTTTTTCCTTTAAACCCTGAACCATTCTAGAATGAACTTTGATCGATTGCAATAAAAAATTATTGTAACGTCATAATACACAATATGTAAACGTGTCAGTGGGCACGAGTTACGTAACAAAATTGGAAGTTTTTTGCCAAGCCTCCTTACTCACTATGACACACCTCTTTTATGCCCAGGTCACACAAGCCAAACAACTTTAGATTCTGCAGAAAAGGCCAGCCTTAGGGCTCTGTTCCACTCATCGCAAAACGTACTCGCAAGCTCGCTGCGAGTGCCTGCGAGTTACTCGCAGCGAGCTTACCATGACTTGCAGCATAGTTAAATTAATTGAACAAATTTTTTTGATCGCGCGAACAGACTCGCAAGCTCGCAGCGAGAGCATTTTGCGATGAGTGGAAAAGAGCCTTTAGTGCGTTGTTCGTACTTACACCACAAAGCAAAAATAAAGCACAAACGAAATATAAAATTTTAGGCCTTGAACCATCTATCGCTAGGCTCACGTTTGACGTATTGAAAAAAACTTGGACCGTGTTTGAGAGTTCAGTCAAAATCACGAATATGATCAAAATTTCTAAAATTTGGGCTTTAAAACGCACTTTGCAACAGTACGCGAGGAAAATTTTGACGTTAGCCTACTTGACATTTTGGCGTGCCTATAGTCACTTTTGTTGAAAATATTTTTTCTTTGTATTCAAAGTTGACATTCGTTACCTCGGCAATGTACGGCACCCCACAACTCAGCAAATAATCATGTCAACAAGTGGCTGTAACTGAGAATTCGTATGACACAAATGAGTGGGACGTAATTAAACTATTAAAACTTTATTAACATATAATGAGGCCGGCGTAGATTAAAAAATATTCTTTCATCGAACTTTTTACCTCTTATCCAATGATATACATGCAAGTTCTCTTTGATAATTTTACTTTCACAGTGAATACTATACAAGTCTACGAATGGTTTTAATTAAATTTTGCAATGAATTAACGCGAAGGCAGGAGCATTCGAAATCATTGCCCATGATATGATCAATTGATGGGGAATAATTGTTTGATGGAAAAATATCAACGTGTTCGTTAAATACATACAACGAACTTTATTGATTGCAGCGACAGTAAAAAAACGCAAATCCTGCAACGACAACACACAAGACAAGTCCAACAATTGTTGTAGCATAAGAATCTTCTCTTTCTTCACTATTTTTCATTTTCTTTCGTATTTCATCTACTTTGTTCGCAAGATTTCGTTTACGATTCTCCACATCTCGGCGGCGAGCGTGAGAACTGAAACGGCAAAATAAACAAAATATTTACAATTTTTACAAATCAATTACAAAATATGAGCCCGTTATCTGTAAAAACGTGCTCAAATGATTGCATATACTGAGTGTTAAGAAGTCTTTCAGCATGAATATTCCGTTTACAGTTAAGCTACTCAAGTTTTCTACTTCATCTACTGTGACTTACTAAATTACAAAACCCAAGCCAACGAAGCCCAGACTAGAAACAAGCAATGCGTGTGCTGCACAAACCTTTCTGTTTCTTTTTCCTCGACATTTCCTGCAACGTCCCTATCCATCACATCACGTACTTGCTTTTCCTTGTGGAAAGATTCAAACGAAACTGACTTAGTGTTGCTAGATTCAATTGAACTCTGTTTGATTGAAGAGCGTTTTGAAAAATTTTCAGTTGATCCAGAAGCATCCTCTTCGCCACACTCCCATCTATCAACAATCTTCTCCGCACTTGAGCTTTCTAATGATGTATCTCTACAACTAATAACATCTTGGGAAATTTTCACATTTAAATCACTAGAAAAATGACCAGAACACACGCTAGATTTAGGAGACATCTGTTCATCTGTGTCAAGACAATAATCAAATGTATTAAAATTAGTTATTTGTTCATTAATTTGATCGTCATCTTTGTGGCTTGTCGTCTTTATTAATGTAACAGTTACTGTATCGTTATCTTCGAGGTTTGTTGTCTCAGCTATGATAGCAGTTGTAGTATCGTTATCTTCGGAGCTTGTTATCTTTTCTGAGGCCTTCGCTATTGAAATAGTTGCTGAATCGTTATCTTCGGAGCTTGTTGTCTTTGCCTTTTTTGCTAATGTAGCAGGTTCAGTATCGTCATCTTCATGGCTTGTGGTATCTTTTGACTTTGCTAATACAGCAGTTGCTCTGTCGTTATCCTGATGACTTGTTGTCTTAGCCTTTTTTGCTAATGAACCAGTTTCTGTATCGTCATCTATGTGACTTGTGGTCCTTGCTGTCTTTGTTGATGTTGCAGTTGCTGAATCGTCATCCTCCTGACTTGTTGTCTTTGCCGTCTTTGCTAAAGCTGTAGTTGCTGAATCGTCATTCTCCTGACTTGTTGTCTTTGCCGTCTTTGCTAAAGCTGTAGTTGCTGAATCGTTATCCTCCTGACTTGTTGTCTTTGCTAAAGCTGTAGTTGCTGAATCGTCATCCTCCTGACTTGCTGTCTTCGCCGTCTTTGCTAACGCTGTAGTTGCTGAATCGTCATCCTCCTTACTTGTTGTCTTCGCCGTCTTTGCTAATGCTGTAGTTGCTGAATCGTCATCCTCCTGACTTGTTGTCTTTGCCGTCTTTGCCAATGCTGTAGTTACTGAGTCGTCATCCTCCTGACTTGTTGTCTTTGCCGTCTTTGCTAATGCTGTAGTTGCTGAATCGTCATCCTCCTGACTTGTTGTCTTTGCCGTCTTTGCCAATGCTGTAGTTACTGAGTCGTCATCCTCCTGACTTGTTGTCTTTGCCGTCTTTGCTAATGCTGTAGTTGCTGAATCGTCATCCTCCTGACTTGTTGTCTTTGCCGTCTTTGCTAATGCTGTAGTTGCTGAATCGTCATCCTCCTGACTTGTTGTCTTTGCCGTCTTTGCTAAAGCTGTAGTTGATGAGTCGTCATCCTCCTGACTTGTTGTCTTCGCCGTCTTTGCTAAAGCTGTAGTTGATGAGTCGTCATCCTCCTGACTTGTTGTCTTTGCCGTCTTTGCTAATGCAGCAGTTGCTGAATCGTTTTCTTTGTGGCTTTTTGTCTTTGCCGTCTTTGCTAATGCAGCAGATGCTGAATCGTTTTCTTTGTGGCTCGTTGTCTTTGCTGAATCGTTTTCTTTGTGGCTTGTTGTCTTTGCCGTCTTTGCTAATGCAGCAGATGCTGAATCGTTTTCTTTGTGGCTCGTTGTCTTTGCTGAATCCTTTTCTTTGTGGCTTGTTGTCTTTGCCGTTTTGACTAATGCAGCAGATGCTGAATCGTTTTCTTTGTGGCTTGTTGTCTTTGCCTTCTTTGCTGAATCTTTTTCTTTATGGCTAGTTGTCTTTGCCTTCTTTGCCGAATCGTTTTCTTTGTGGTTTGTTGTCTTTGCCTTCTTTGCCGAATCGTTTTCTTTGTGGCTTGTTGTCTTTGCCTTCTTTACCGAATCGTTTTCTTTGTGGCTTGTTGTCTTTGCCGTCTTTGCTAATGCAGCAGATGCTGACTCGTTTTCTTTGTGGCTTGTTGTCTTTGCCTTCTTTGCCGAATCGTTTTCTTTGTGGCTCGTTGCCTTTGCCGTGTTTGCAGTTTTAGTAGTTGCCGGTATTTCCTCAACTTTTTGGTTTGTTGTCGTTTTCATCTTTAATGATGTATCGGTTGCTATCAAGTGGTCTTTGTTTTTGGGACTAGCTACCTTAGTAGGTGATGGCTCATCTTTTTCAACTTTTTTGTAATTGTCTTTCTTACTGTCTGGCGGAATGTCTGATAAGGCTGACGTCACGGTTACTTAACACGGTTTAGATATGATAAGATTAGCAACAGCTATGTTCTCAGCAAAAAAGTTTTATCGAATAAAAGAAACACGCATTACATACCTGATTGCTTGTTATCCTTCTTCTCAGATACAACTGGATGTTGCTCATCGTTTTTTTGCTTTTTGGATCCAGATTTATCGCCATATTCCTGTTGAAGTTTGTCTTTGGTAGTGTCTTTAACAGCTTGGGAACTTGTATTAAGCTGTTGTTTGTCTTTTTCCTTCTCCTTCTTAAATTCTGGCACTAATCGCAAAATAATAAAGGTTATAAATTAACAACACGTAGAAATATGACAACAATCAGGTAGTTTACGGTTGGTTGAATTCAAAATGAAAACCTGTGCTTTTATTTTCTGGAAATTCGTGATGTGGTTTCTTAGCTCCAGGTTGTTCATCTTGTGTATCCCCTGGTCTTTTTGGAGCAATGTGTTTCTTATCTCGAAGATCATCTTCTTCATCCTCTTCATCGTCATCATCATCTTCTTCTTCAGAGTACTCTCCTTCAGCTGATAATGAAAAAGTATTCAACATGCTTGACCAGACCAAAACAAAATTGTGTCCTCACACACAACTAGGAGATGCCGCTACAGCTAATCTGCTGCAGGCTTGACCTCTATTTCTTAAAATAGCAACTACCACAGCTATTTACACATCTCCCATTAAGGTCATAAGAAGAAGCTTTTACCAAACAGTCTTGAATCCTAAAATTTTATGTCTATTGTGACACACCAAGACCGTCAGGTTGGACTCTAATCAACGAGTGCAGATGGAACAACAAAATGTGATTATGTAACCCACACCATCAGGCACATTGATTCACAATCAGGCTTTTGGGAGTGTGTGAGAAAATATTTTTGGAAAATGGAAAAAACACCTTCCTAAATACTCCCACAGAAAAGATGAGGCACATGTGACCTTACATCCTTCCCCCACACCTTAAACTTTCTACAAATAAAGTCAAGCTTTCATCTACATATACTTACTCATACTATAATAGGCAGCACTATAGGCAGACGGTGAAACCATGTTTGCCCCCTCCAAGATTGCAACATATGAAAAATGAAGTTGTTCCGTGGTTTGAATAAGACCCGCTCGGTAAGTCCTGAGCTCTAGTAGTTTGCTCTTAACATCATACTTCATCATATCACCTTTTGCTTGGATCTATGATGTATTTATAAACATGGCAATTTCAACAGTCACAAGCAATATCCCTGCTCTATAAGGAATACATACTCTACACCTCTTACATAGGGGACGTCAATTGAGTGGGGGTCAAAATGATGATTTAAAATTTTGAGCAGAGAAGATCAATAACTTATTAAAAAAGCTCACATCTAAATTACTATGAAATGACTCAATATGTTGAAAATGACTAAGTATGTTGAAAAAATATTGCTAGGAGAGCAATTGCCTACAGAATTTTATTAGCTAAAGTCCTTCAATTTAAATTGTCAATGCAAATTAGACAACAAATGTCATTACCTCGGTAAGTGCAGCATCTATTAAGACAAACGTCCCGTTCTACCAATCCCAGCACTATCAAAGAAAGTTTAGAGTCTTACGGTTAAAGTATGTAAATGACTTAAGTTATTTTGATGTGAGGATTGGAACCTGCAATGAATTACAAGGGTCCAACTCCCTTCAATGAAGACTGATATTCTTTGACTTTCAGCAAATAATTCAAAAATGCTTGAGGTGATGAAGGAACACCAAAATCAGGCCAAGCAACATAATGAAAATGGCGAATGTCTCTCGTTGTATGCTCCTATAGAAATTAAAACATCAATATTTAGCAATTTTCCACAAAGTAGCATACGCACTTAAAACTTTAAATCAAAATAAAAAGGTTTATCTAACCTTCAAATGCTCAATCACCAAATGTCTTACAATATATTCATTGTAATTTTCTTCCTTTGATACGGATATCTTAATAGTTCCAGCAGTAGCATCCTTTTAATGGCCAATATTGGTGGCATTTGAGCTAAAAAATGCAGTTAATCAAATTTTGAAAAACACAAGTAGAAAAAACTGAAGTCTTTTCTAGGTTTTTAGGCAACAGCATTCCCCCACCTGGTTCTTCTCAACAACTTTGTTTAGCATAACAATAGTGTAGGACTTCTGTTGCCAAATCATTTGCCAGAAGTGTGTGCATGTACTGGGTAGAGGTCCCTTTTATGTATAAAATAAACAAAACATTGTAATTGAACAGTAACCACTTTTAAAACACTCATCAAAAACTTTCTCACATACAATATTACCTGAGTTAAAATATACTTTTTCCAATTGATGGGACCTAAAATTCAATGTGAGACTGACATAAAATTTCGCATGAAGAAGCTCTTGTTTATTAAACAAAGTTGAAACAGTACCAAATACTTTCACAATTCATCATACTAATTTTTAGAATATTAGCTTTGATAAGGTAAATGTGGTTAGTTAGACTTTTTTCAAAATACAAACCTTCAACAAGCTTGCGTTTATGTATTCTGTATCGCTATTTTGCAAACGAACCAAACTGTGATCATCTTCAGAGAAAAAGTATTTTTTACAATTCAAAAATAAACATGATATAAAAGATAGAAGCCGCACAAAAGCAAACTCCAGCGCTCAGCTAAGTGAAGCATATTTTTAACAAAATATATTTTACGGATATGCTGAGGATTTACGGTTTATAAGCACGTACAAGGAACAACATCTCGGTATCGATTAAGATTTCTGTTTTCGGGTTTTTTACCAATCGCTTGCGACGCAGCATTTTCTTTTGCTTTGTTATTTAATTGCTGAAGAATATAAAAAATCGCACATTCAATGATCGCTAGTGTTATCGCTAACGAGTGTATTTACATAAGAACACTTTCAACTTTTTGCTGATATCATACAAACGATAGTTTGCTCTTTATAGTATGAATTCAACTACGCATCTTTCTCGAGATTATACGGACCTGGAAGACATTATGCCATGTTCCAGACTTATCCATTTCTTGAACATCTTCAAATATCATGGCGAAAGTTAAAAGCAACAGCTGAAAAGGTAAACAACAAAGGAAGAAATACAGATAAAACCCATCAAACAAGAGTTTCAGTACATGAATTTTTTAATTTACTTCAACGGTTACACCGCTGTACGCCAAGTCGTGACGTCATCGTCGTGGTAAACTGACTCATATAGTGAAGTTCTGGGTATACAGTTTTGTGAAAATATATTTTCATTTGGGAAGTTTTTACCCTAAAAACATGAAAACTTGTCTTTAAATGGTAAAAATTGTAAAACTTGCATGCATATACCTATTAATTATTATAACAATATCATTGGTCAAGATTTTCAAAAACATTAAATCTTACCAATCAATGGGCTACTTCATTGCATAACTCTGGATCAGTCACTGCTAAGGGCCAAATGGTCAGGTTTATGGTGTTGTAGTTAATAAAGTACAACAATTCCTCTAGATATCAATTTTATATTTTTATGAACAATTTGTATATTATATGGCTAAAAAGTATATTTTTTGAAGATGGTGTGCAACATGAAAACTTTAATATCACATAAAAGAATTTAATGTCAACGGACAGTTCATAAACTTTTTAGGAAATTTGTTATTGGAATGTGCAGACTGTGTTTCCAAGTACCACATCTTCAGTAAATTGAGATAAAAATTTAAATTTAATATCCATTAGACAATATGGTTCACATGTTCATTTAGGCAAATAAAAACAGAATAGTAGTTCTTTTTCTATAGATCAACCATTTTTACAATTGTATTGCATATACAAGATAGAAAAATCAAAAGTGCAAATTAGATTCCATCAGATGTTTGCATATAAAATTAGTTTGAAAGTTTCATAAATGACAAAATATTGTATTATGAAAAAACTCCATCTATATTTGGTCAGCAATGATGGTGTATTGCCTTTGTGTATTGTGCATTATAAAACACGGTCATCACCACAGCTTAAGCAACAACATAGCAATATGCTTGAATTCTTTCAACAGCAATTTTCCCTTCTTAAATCAATCAACTATGATGCAAAGCAGTAAAGCCAATAATCCAAATGACCTGTTAAAAATGAAATAACACATTACAAAACCATATTTTCTTTAATTCTACGCTAAAACGCATTCAAAAAAGTGACAAAGATGTGAAGAATCCTTCTTTTGTTAACTCCATTGGTCCACCATACTCTTCATCATCAATTTTTTGAAAGTTGGTGAAATAGACAAATAAAGCACCAGCATTTATAAGGCCAAACCTAGTTTGTTAAAAATAGTGACACATTCATGAGAGAAACAAAAGTGAAGTAATCACAAACTTTACACAAATTACTTACAAAACTATTCCTGCAATTCCTTTTAGTGGAATTATTGCCCATATTAATCCCAAGACTATTGCCAAAACCTGCCGCAGCCAGTAAATAACATCCAGAAACTCATCCTTAAAATGTTAAGAATTTAGTTGAGATTGACGGAGATCACAAGAGCAGTTATGGCCAAAATTGATAGAAGACTTTAAGTGAACTTTATTGGTGAGGGTAGAGTGCTGATGACATGATATGTGACTTTAAAAAAAAGAATGCAAATACAAATAGAAGTTCTTTAAGGCGTCAATGCTATATAATTAGTTTGGAGCATCAAAAACCAAAGTGAAAGCCTTAATAATAAACGATACTTTATCATTCCAATTTGAACCAGCTGAAAATGCTTTGCTCCAAATTGATGGCTCGATTTCAACCTCCACGTTTTTCTTCCTCTTGTGAACGTTCATATCAAAAACAAATGTCTATTTCTTCGATAAAAACAAACTCGATAAGTTAATCTGAAATGGATGCCATGCTCAGCACAACTGCTCAAGTGACATCATAGTTCACATAGGGGCCTGGGGGGGAGAGGTGAAATAATCTAAATTTCTAATCTCGGTGTGGTCATTTTTCTCAACGTTGACATTTTTCACCGAGTATAACCAGCGCATTGGCAACGAAATAAGGTTGTATGTACAAAGAAACAATTTAACGAAAATGAACATGTTATTTGGCTTCCTCTTTGTCGTCGCTGGCGTTTTTACTGTGACCGAAGCAAGGGAATGTGTGTATACGTTAACCCGCGCTACTTGCAATGAGCAATGTTGTGGCAGAGATGACGGCAGTATGCGCTGTTTACACAGTTGTGAAAACGTGACATGTTCGAGCGATGAAGATTGTGGTACAAGTTGCTGTAAGAAAGGAATGTGTGGCCCGCCAGGGGCAGATTGTGGCAAAACACTCGCTATTATAATTGCTGTTGTCGTCTCAGTTGTCGTGATTGCAATAATAATCGCTGTTACAGTCGTAATTGTTATCTGCTGTCGTAGACGTCGGAAACATCCAGGAATGATTGTTTTGGTGAACCAATAAAGATTTTTTAACAATATATGTGGATTTTTCGCGTAATTAAAGACATAATTATGTAACCAAACAATTTATGGTCGTCCTGATCATTGGACATGGAATTAAAGTCCAAAGTCGGGAATGTTCATTTTCAACAACTAGTAGACTTTTTAAAAACAATATAAGCTGCACCACAGTATTAGGGTTTTATATATTATCCCAGGTGTAAAAAATTGCTAACACAACAATATAAATTTTCTTGCTAATAATTGTATACACCAATAGACAAGGGCTGAAGGTTGATCACTTTGTTTGCATTGTGAAATTTAATGACTTGTGTCATAACCATTTTTCAGTTAAGTTTTATTTCTTCGTTTTGTTTTTAATGCATGGCAAATGAGAAAACAACAAAAACACTGCTGTATTTTCAAAGATTTATTGATATTTCATTTTTTCACTTCTTTTTCAAAGCAGCTTCTTCTGCCTTTTCCTTTGCCCTCTTCTCCCGGATACCCAAAAGACGTTTGTTGGCACGTGCCATACGCATGCTCTTGAACACACATACATTTCTTTCTTCATCGGTGATTTTTCTAGCTTTAATTGCCTTAATCATGCCAGGATCATGAATGGGCAACACATCACCAAGGAGTTGTTGAGCCATTTGAAGTTCTGAATCCTGCATTATAACAAAATTCGACATGCATTTAAAGATTATTCTAAACATAAGATGACGGCAATATTTAGTTATGCATAGTGCACTTCAAACTATACTGTACCTCACTGTCACCCTGTCGAGCTTTTCCAGGCTTCCTTGGGAAAATAATCAGCTTACTCTTATACTCTTTTAGCCTTTGAACATTTGCTTGCAAGGATTCCTGAGACCTGTTCTTACGTCGATGATCAACGGCAATTCCAATAGTTGGCGCAAACTTACGTGAGATACCTGCATTCTAGGAAATATAAGAACTTACGGTTCAACAAAAACAGCCAAACCTACCATAAATGGACACCTTTGTGATCACAACCAGGTGCCTGTTAAGAGGTCCCTATTTACGAGAGGTTATAAAACATAATAACATTTGTGAGAAACCACAAATTGAGTGTCCACTTTCAAACAAGTGTCCATTAGTAGTGGTTTGACTGCAACTAAGCAACTGCAACTATGATTCCATACCTTAAGCTCTTCCAGAGTGAAACCCCGTCCTGGGCGAACTTTGATGTTGTATCTAAATGTTGGGCATCTAACAACTGGTCTAACAGCTCCTTTAACTGGCCTTGGAGCAACTTTAAGGGCCTTCTTTATTCTTGCTTGGCGACGTCTTTTCTTTCGTCCGGGTTGGTTAAACCATGTTTTGACATAACGTTGCCAATCCTTATGGAAATGGTTATTGTGAATCATATTATTGTGTTTTGGAGCCATAGTGATGGTTTATCTAGAAACTCCCTGAAAATAGTACATATATATTGCAGTCAAACGAAGCATTGTCGGGTGTTCATAAATTTATCCTAAGTTTTCTAAAGCCGTGGATTATACGAATTTAAGGGATATTTTACAAACGTAACATAAAAATAGGCACAGAAAAACAGAGCTAAGAACTTGTTTACATGTTTGAATAAAAACAAGAATAGAAATGCATCAAAGATTGAGAACGATGTAAAGGATTGTAAATTCATACCAGACTTATGGCAAGATTTCAAAGAGGAACATTGAGAGGGGAAATTTTCAATAACATTGACCCAGCTTCCGCTTCGTTAAATTAAATTTCAGTTGATTGGGAGAAATTTCACTAGAAAACATATCTTTCTAACGCAATGCGCGACTTGAATAGGGGTCCGGGTCCAACTGTTTCGTGCGAAATAGTAATGCAAATATGCCTGCAAGCAGACCACCAAAACCGTGAATGATGGATGGGGTCAATTGGCAGTAAGGATTTCATACATTAAAACACCCCACTTTATAACAAGTCACGTGATCTGTCCTATGAAATATCTCGTTGTTAATTATCAGTTCATAGATGTTTGTGACGTCATATGACCCCTTACACACAAAATCTATGAAATTGTACATGACGTATGCATTGCAAAAGAAAAGGCAACTGCCCTAAGTGACATATGCTGTATACGACACCGGTCGACCAAAAACATACAATATATTTTTCATGTGAATGAAGTGACAGAGTCTACAACCTCAAAAGGTAAGTAGTTTGAGCCCAGAAGTATTGTTACATGTTTGTAGATGTAGATCGTCCATGTTAGTAGATTGCTGAGAAGACTGTTCAAATTAATGTTGACTGAAGATGACTACAACTAAGGATGTTGGAATATCAGTCAAAATCAACAGTCCTACACATGACTCAACTAAAATGGATCTACATCTACAAACATGCAAAATGAAGTTGAAAAATTTTAGCTATTGCAAGGTTGACAACGAAAACTCGTCGAGCAACTGTGATAAAAAATTGGAAGAAAATATGTCTCAATTTTTGTATGTAGGTGCTACGAAAAAGACCGCTAAAAGAAGTAACATCTGATAACCTAAAATTTACAGCATGTAATTTCTTTACACAATAAGAAGATAAAATAATATTTATCAAACAATATTGATTTCTACAACCTACATGCATAATAAATACAAACAGTACAATAGTCAACATATTGAAATCAATATTACTAATAAAAAGGTGAAACAAACAATAAAAAACTCCGAAGTGTTTCATATTGAGAGCTAAGAATAAAATAGAACCAGTTGATCTCCGTTGTACAGCTTGAAAAGAAGTTTATGAGACAACAGCAAAAAGCACGAGTTTTTTATTATTTTAATCCAGTATTTGTTTACGAAATAGCAATCATTGTTCACAGAAAAATATTGAAGATTAAAGCAAAAACGAAAAAGGAAAAAGAGAGTTTAGTCAACGAGTTGTTTTCTCACTCAGTAGTTTTACAATATGTAGAAGGAAATTTAGCAGTCAGCGAGTGCAATGACGTCATACGTAGGTTTCAAGGGAAAAAGACAAATCTCATACTCGTTGTCATCGTGTTTGCTAAAGCTCACAGCTGCCTCTCATGCTGATCAAACATCCTCAACTTTAAGGAATAATTGTCCACATAAGCAATGCATGAACAAATATAAGCAAAATCCTCTCTTTAAAAGAACTATGGTCAGAACCCAACAAAGATCAATGGTATCAATCTTTTTTTAGTCTACTAGTCTTACTCACAGGTTCAGGTACAATATTACCCTTCTCATCACATTTCATCCCTCGTTGTTCTGAATTGTCCACAAAGTCAGGATGATATTTATCGTCGTCGCCAACATCAAAACAACACAACATGGAAATGAGAAAAACGACGACCAAAAATGGCAAACCGAAAATGACGACAGCAATGACAGGACTGGTATTCCACATGTCCTTCATTCAATAAAAGTTTAAAGAAAGAACGTTAACTCATCGACAGAAAATTTCACGATTTAGGAGCCTCTATTTAGAACTAAACTTGTTTTACCTTTACAGTCGTTCGAACATCCCACCAAATCTATATAAGATGAGGAGAAAAATCATTGAGGATGATAAAAAGTTGACAAAAAAATGTCATTCGTAACAAGACATGACTATAGGAAACAGTAACTCACACAAATAGTATGTTATAAAACGTACCCGAAACATCCTCAGCGAGAAAGTCCTTCCCCCATGGGCCTAGAAAAAATATTTTGAAAAATTCTTGACTCCTTTAGTTTAATTTTATCGCGGGAATATTAAAATGACAGCAGTGTTATCTGGTGAAAGTAACTTTCTGACTAGTAGTAGGATTATTGTATGATAAAATAATAAATTTGACTCTGGACATTTTTCACAAAGATTTTCTGTTGTGATCTACAAAGTTAACTTTTCAAGAGATAGAGCAGCATATTTATCGTGCACAAACCATAGCCTTTCCATTGATGATATCTTGAAGAAATGCATGTAGTTGTTCTTCGTTAAAACTTTCTGTAAGTTGTGATGATGGCAGAATGTAGTGAAAGTGTGACTCAGGATCAAAAACAAAAATCATTGGAACGTAAACTGGGCTGTCAAATAAAAAAAAATAAGAATTTTTCATATTAAAACATTAACTCTATCACAGCTTTCGAATCGCTTGTTTAATATAAATTTCATAAACTTAGGCTTTTTTTTTCACCTCATCATAATTGACTCTATAACATCTGTATCAAAAATACCAGCAAACTGAAAAATTCTAAAGAAAAAAAATAAAAACTCATATCACCAAGGGAGTCCATATTGTTACAGCAGCATGATATGAAATTGTTTTGAAAGAAATCCCTGAGCACCAAAAACTCATGAAACATTAAAGATGGGATTTAAAGAAAGTTTTATTCAATTAAGCCATCTGGCCTTACTTTCCAAAAGTGGAGAATTTTTCAATGGCCGTTCTTTTTCCAACTTCTCCAAGTCTTAAAAACAAAGTAGAAGCTAGATCAACTCGACATTAAATGACAGTGAAATCATTCAAAGAAGCACTTCACGAGAAATACGAATGAATCTTCAAGATAAGCAGAGAACCATTTGACTTCGTACGTTAATTTTTTGATATGAAGCCAAATCATTAAAAAACCATATACATGTAAGTTTTTCTTCTCAATGCAATAGGTACAGCAAAGTTTAAAAGACTGTAATTGTACAAATTGTTCAAACTAAACAAAAACAAACAGAACACTTATAAAAGCAAACACTTACATTGCATTAAGAGAACTGTGAAGTTTGTCTTTCGAGAAAGTTATAAGCACAACCATTTTCCCTAAAATGTGGATGAAAAGATTCATGATCATGAAAAAAAAAAAATGACATGGAAAATTGACAAAACAAATTAAAGAACCTGTTTCTACCAACTCGTGAATATTGGAGTCAGAAATGTACATAAATGGCAGGAATTTCTCTTGATCCACCCAAGTCGCCAATTTGCTTTCATTTAAATCGCCTTCTGTATCTATAAAATTGATGGATTCATTGAGTTCAAGCTTTCTTCGTACGTGCTCCGGTAAATGTTTTACCTTCAAACTTGAAATGCAAGCCTTCCTTGAAAACAAATAAATTTAGGCCACTTCCCAAGTTGATATCCTGAAATGAGATGAAATAGGATGATTAACACTGTTCATTCATGATTGTGTAGAAATGTAATAAATACCTTTGGAAATAAAGACTTGGATATGGTATAAAACAACACTTGGGATACTTTCTCCTCTGCAATTTCTTGCACTATTTCCTGGGAAGAAGTAACGGCTAATGAGGGTATGGAGGGAAAACTGTGAACAGCTTGTATACACATATCCTACCTTGTATTTATTGGACTCATTTGTATCATCGTGCACTAACAAGAAAAATACATTAGGAATTGATCTTCTTTGTTCAAGTTCGTTTGCAGTTTTCAGCTCTGTCAATATTGGCCTGATTAAAATGAAATAGATTGTGAATTTTTTTAATCATCATAATTAACATTTTTAAGAATGAAAATATAACAATTGTACCTAGATGACTTTTTGGCAAACTCAACTAATGCTTCCTTTGTATATGACCCTTGATATCTTATTGAAAATTTTCCTCTGAAACTGTGGAAATTGTTGGAAAATGAAAAGACATAACCTCACACAAAGTACTGAAAGATTACCAAAAGCTAGCAGAACGTACAATTTCAAAGTAGGAAATCCACGAATGCCATTTTCTTTAGCAAGCTCTATATAATCATTTAAATTATAACTATTGTAAATCTCTTAAAGAGTCATGTATTCTGCACCATTTCCACATTATACCTTCATGCTTTGTACAGTCTATTTTTGCTGTCACAATATTCGGACTTTCTATGGCCAATTTTTCACCAACCTCATCCCAGATAGGCTCCAATCTCTTGCAGTGACCGCACCATGGAGCATAAAACTAAGAGAGATCTGATTAGCGATCGACACTAAAACTTTCATTGGGTTATAAGAATCGTAGCTTTAAGAATGGAAAAGCATTACAAAAATGGTGGACGTACTTCAACGAACCAAAAGCGACCATCCTTTTTTAATTCATTGAAACTACAAAATATTATCAAATATGAGACACACTAGACAGATTTCTTTGTATTACATTTAAATACGTCCATGCAAAACAGCGCATTTCTAGACGATTCACACAGACACACAAACAATGCAATGTACATAATTTATTTGAAAACAATTACTTTTCTCCAACATCAATAACGCGAGTGCTTACTTGCTTGCCTACAACAGAGAATTGACGCGTCAACTGAACACAAAAGAAAGTAATGAAAAAGAGAAAACTTACCAACAATGAAAATAAAGCCTAACAAAAACGTTGGAAATTTATAAAATGCAGCCATTTTGCACCTGGACTGTATTCTACAAGTACTCACGTGTACAACGCGTACCCATGTACAGTTGAAGCAATCCCATGTAATCCAAAGGTGTAGCTATTTGTCTCAGACGTGCTCAATGATGACGTGCGTTTGAAAATATAAAAACGTCACGAAACATTCCAGTGAATGCTGAAGCGTTCTGTTACTCACGCAGATTTACCGCACGATCAGCAGGCTCTTATACGAAACTCGTCACGGAAGATTAAATGATTCACGTTGTCATCATAACTCGACGGGAGATTTCTCTTGAGTTCACAGACTATAATCATCTTGTGTGTGGATCATAATGATCTTTCACAAAATGGTAGTTATTTAAAAAAAGAAGATAAAGATCGCTTTATGCAAACAATAAATTAAAAAAAGACGAAAATTATATTTTCATAAAGCCCAAGGAAAATTATATGCCATGGTCACGAAAATGGAAATATGAGATCTATGCTTCCGGAAACAATTATAAAGCGATTGTTAAATAATTCCTATGTCACCAACTCAGGTAAACAGATGGAATTAACTATCAATCATGATTCATCTCGACTCTAATAAAAATATACCTCACCCCCCATTGGTAGAACATTCTTCAACCCACAATGCAAGTTCGCATTTTTTTTTCCCAATTTAGACACTACATTTGCTGTAAACCGATATGTTTGTCTTCATATGTGCTTATGACGTCAAGGAAATATTAATTACACCTTGAAATAAAAGGTCAAGAAAAGTGTGAGAAATCTTTCAATTCGACCGTCGTAATAGGAAACACTGTTGTTGGCGTAGCACACAACTGGAAGATTTATTGACAGCAAGATTGTACTAAAGAAGCTTTCTCGTAGATTGTATTAGAATAAGATCATACATCTCGAGCAATCTCTGTCAAATCAAATATTGGAACATTGGCAAGTCAACTCTAATACTGACCATCAATAGAAACTTATATCAAACAAACTTCGGCATCATGACGACTAGGAAAATATCTTTAAGTGATAAAGAGAGAGAAATACTGAAACATGACGAGGTAAGATGTAAGATTGAGTTGCTACTCATACAAGTTATATTTTTTCTGCGAAAAGCAAACTTGTCAGAGTGTGGTGTATGTCAGCATTGAAATCCGTATTTTAAAGCTTCTTTATACGCCAATGACGTTAAAAAAACTCACAGCAATTCATTGTCAAGTTCATTAACAATACATTCTAAGTCTAAATTATCTGTGGTGGTAAAAATTACCTTAACAGGCAAAGAAAGCTACAGACAAAGAGACAAATGAAACAAGCAGTGCATTTTGTACATAGACTATTTGATATGAAATTATGAAGTTAGAGCAATATTGTTGTCTCTAGTTACATGATAAAATCCAGGAACTATTTATCACTAGCGCGTCGTTATTGACGGACGGAATTGTTGTAAATGAAAGTGGATATAGGATATAGCAAATTTGATTTCCATTTGCAATATTTGTTAAAACATTAGTAAAGTCTGCTCGCCGTATGTTGCGGAACTTAGAAAGCATTATGACACAAAAACCGGAAGAAATTAGGCATAATAACACTTAGTAAATGAAGATTCGGATCAAGTGCGCGACTAATAATTAAAACAACCAAAAGAATAAGGTGCCGCTTAATAACAATCAGTTTATTTAAACGTAATTGCTGCAGATATCGGCAAAATAAAGATGCATAAAAAAAACAAATCTTATCGATTTGAAAAATAATCCATTCAGATTTTAAATTTCAGAGGAATTGTCTGGTTATAAATAGTCATGATAGAACATTGTGCTGAGACGACTAAAATCTTCACACAAATCATTTTGGCTGGAGCCCAGATACTCAATGGCCGTGTGTGAAAATTGTTGAAGAATTTTAAAAATTTTTTAAAAATTTCAATAGGATAACTATACGCAGTTTCTAACCATTGACCCACTAAGAATGACTTTACGTGGAGCGGCTCAGGTGAAAAGACAACAGCTGAACAAACAGATCTTTAAAAATCTGCGCTTACGTGATGGAGCTGAGAAGATGGTGCAAGCTATGGATGGTCAGCGGTAAACGCTCATCTCCTTCCTCCTTTACATAGATAGTTAGATATACATATATTTTTTGATTGCGTAGGTTTTTCAAAATACAAACGTTACAAATAAATTAAAAACATTCAAAATGTTGAAAATGAAAATATTAAAATATCGACCAAACATTTATCTACATAAGTGGGCAATTATAAGCACGTTTTTGTCTTAAACTATATTTTTTCTCGTTTTTAAAAAACAAGGGACTATTTAATACATGGTTTTCATTCATAATGTGCTAGATACTACGGCGGGCATCACTCTCCAAAATGTGACGTAACATGTTTGAACTGATCGATGTTTCTTCTGTAGTGTCAAGAATAAAACATCCAAGACACATTGCTTCAGGAAATTAGTTTATATGATTCTCGTCTGAGGTTTTATACAACGAACTCGCAAATCTACGAAGTTCGTTTGATATTTATCAAAGGTTTGTAAGAACACTGAGAAGTTAAAGTTGATGTCCTTCATTCATTTTAACATAAATGCTACCTGTCCAATATATAAATCAAACAATACTATATATTTGCAGTGCTAAAAGGACTGGATTTCCGATGATTGCAATATCTTTGAAAGACACGTTGAACATTGAATGGAGAGGAGAAATAGAAGTAGGACTTAGTTACTCCTAAACTATACATATATTTATAAGTTGAGTTCCTGTAAAATCGTAATTACAGGCCTGTTTAACTTAACGTTATTTTCGCGTTTCAACTTTCGACAGGAGATGATTCAACACCATTACAATGAAGACCCGAAGACTTTTCGTGATGAAATTGAACGTTTGATTGACCTTAGGAAGGTATGTAAAATTCTAGTCTACACGCATTTTGCTGAAATACCTGTTAACCACACACACTGTCTACCATTACCTACCATTTAAAACGAGGAAGAATATCTACTTAAGTTGTGATTTACCGAATATTATATAAGCCTCAAGAGGAGATACCTACAACGATAAAATGATCGGTATAGAAGCAAACATGCTCAATTCAACAAAATGTATATCTTTAGATGTTGTTCTTTACTTTGTTCCAGAAAGTCCAAATGCCAGAAAGAAACGAAAATGGAGTAAAATTACTGTACGAATATTATAATCAGCTTATATGGCTTGAAAAACGCATGTTTACCAACCAAAAGTTTTCAGCAATACAGTTCATTTGGTTCGACTCGTTAACAGCGCATCAAACAGCTAACGAGTCAATTGCTTATGAAAAAGCAAGCATTTTGTTTAATATTGGAGTGCTTTGGACACAAATAGCGGCAGCAAAAGTAAGTCAGAGTTATTTTATCATTCTTATCCACGATTTGCCGCTCAATCTCTTCCTCGTGTCTTAAGGCTATTAAGATTGAAGAGTGTTAAGTCTATGACAATATCTGTGATTTTGAAAAAAACGCAACTCCCACTGTGAAGATAACATTTATATTAATTTTCACAGGAATTCAATTCGGAAACGAAATCGACACAAGAAGCAATCACTTCATTGCAAAAAGCTGCCGGTAAGACCGTGAGCTCAGCATGTGTTTTTTTCCTCATTTTGCTCCATCATTAAGATGAAAAAACTCAAGAAAAAATCTTTCCTAGGTATTTTCAGGTATCTTAAGAGAAGCGTTCGCGAAAAGTTTAGTAAAGACTTGACGAAAGACGTGCTCGAAATCTTGGAAGGTATCTTTAAGGTAAAAAAACTGGCATTCCTCAAAAATAACTCTCTTGGAAGAATAATGTTAAGTTGTACTTGATTTTCGTTGAACTTGTTTGTAGCTACAAGCCCAAGAGTGCATCTTGAATTCAGATATGCAGGAACCAGAAAAGGAAGATGTGCAATCTTATAATATTTTGGCAAGAGAAGCAGCGCAGGTTTGTAACAAGGAAACACCACAAAGGTCTGGTGGAGTAAAATGGAAAGTGATGTTTTTTATCATAATTTTCAGTTATCTGAAGATACGAAGCATTAACAAAGTCAATGTCTGAAGTCGCAAGTATCCCACCATCTTGGTCTATTTTAGCTGAGGTGAATAAAATAATAACAAAATATTACTGCTAAAAAGGCGGTAGCTTTAATTAACTGATGATGAAATTTCCTGTGAATTATTCAGGTGAAATCCTTACACTTCAAAGCCACTTGCCATTACTATGCGGCGTTAATATTGCTTCAAAATTGCGGTAAGTGTTCTACACATACAAACACACGCCCTTTATACCTTAAGTGGCAAAAAAAGTTGAGTTTCAATACAAAAGATCATAGCTAAATACAAAGACCTTTTTTTCTGGTGTAGATCCGGAGTTCACAGATTGCGAGAATAATACATTTGACAAAGAACAAAACAGATTATCTGCTTTGATTGAGCTCAACAAGATTGCAACATGGCTAATGAACGAGGACAGTAGAACAAATGAGGCAAAAAGTCATATGAAGAAAGCTTTAATGATCGAGGAAACTGCCAAGGAGATTACTAAAAATGATCGTTTTATCAATAAACTAAGCTGCGTGCATAAGGTAATATCTAAAATTAAACGATGATGAAACGGGAAAAGGTGTTGACCATTGTTTTTAATTAATCTACCTAGGCTCTGCACACTTTTTCAACTCAAATCAAGAACAAACTTTCTTCAGTTGATGTGTCAGGCAATCTAAGTGACATCGAACCGGCCAATGAAATTAATTGTAAGCGTGAATGTGATTCAAATGAAAGTGAAATCCTTCAATTCATATAAAGAATAACAACCAAACAGCAATGCATTCATCATTTCACAAAACAGGTTCCACAGATAGAAAGGATAAGATTATTGAGCCAGAAGTCAAGAAATACCCAGTTCAAGATATCTTTGCTGCACTTGTAAGCCAAACTATAACAAGCTTTTCTAAGCAATGTTCTCAATAAAAGAAAGTTAAGAGGTAATTTCTTCATACATTTCTTCATACATTTCTTCATTCTAGGGTCCTGTCATTGCTTTCAACTCAAAAATAAAGTATCACTCCAAAAAAACTGTTACGTTAAATCGCGATGAGCACGAAGGTCTGGGTATATCAATACGTGGTGTAGGACCAACGATAATAAGCAAATTAAACCAGAGGGCACAGGTAATACTTTTGATTGGATTTTCTTTTGGGAGATCATGTTGCGCACTTGCTTTTATGCTTTAATTTTTATTCTCTGATCCACAACTATCTCTTTTTTATCCCCCTCAAATTATCATTTACACTTTGCATTAAAAGGATCTTGGAGTACGAGCTGGTGATGTCATAATATCAGTGGGAGATTTTACTGTGAAACATTACAATTATAAACAAGTGTCACAATTTATACAGAAATCAGGAGAATCTGTAACATTAACTCTAATGTCACCAGTACTACCTAATGTGATCTTGAATGTATTATAGTAAAAAGGAAGAAAATGCCTTGAAATCCTAAGCATCATTCAACATATTTTGATGCACATACTATTCATAATATATGCACAAATATAGATATTATAGAGTCATTAAATTTTATGAAACATCTTGTAAATACATACTTAAAAGCATGATCCTTTGTAAAAATGGCAAGTTCAAGTTGGACTTCTTGTGATTTTTGATATAACAATGGTTGTGCATTTACGGTGTTGATAAATCAACGATATTTAACTCGGCTCAAAGCAACATAATGTTTTGATTTATCTTCAAGGTTAACAAAACCAATAGGGCCTATCTCACAATCGGCACAAATCAAATATTTTGTTGTGCCAACAGTTTTTGTAAAGCCGACATTTTCAAATGTGAACATATCTATGACTAACCAATATTGGGAAAGCAGTTCTCTCTGATTCAACTGGTACTTCATGTTTTGCTGTTGCCCGAGGAAGCACATACTAAAAATAAATATAATAAACAAATTTCTTCCATTCTGTTATTTTAAAAGCATATATGTAAATGATAAAATCATCCTTTTTCAGGCTAGTTTCTAGTTTCTATTCCTTCTTGGCCCCAGTCCTGTCGACATTCTAACACAACATTCACAAACACTCTATTCTAAAGTTGAAAAACTACGCATCTACATAGAAGAATCGCCTTTGAAATAATTGCATATACAAGTATATATAAAGTTAGAGAAATAAAATACATTACATAAATTAACTATATCAAATGAGGAGAGTGAATTCCTTGCTTCGACAAAACAGGTGAGATTTGACGAAATTAATATATTTTCATGGTTGGAGCGGAATGCTATAAAGATTAAATTACCTCTTTCTCCAAATATTCACCTTTATTCGGTGGTAGAATCTTTGAGTCACAATATGGACATAGAAGCCATTTTCTATTTTTCTTATTTGAGGAATTAACCAACTCCGATGTATCGATTAACTTTTTCTTCGCAAACTTCTTCGGCTTCATCAGCTTCTCCTAATTCACCGTCCATTTGGAAATTTCATTCAGTGAAAATATGAAATTATTACAAAGTTACTTGTTACTCGTGCACTCTACAATTTGTTAACTTCAAAGTTCAATTTATTATATTCATATTGTACTATCAATTACATATATACATCTATTGTACATAACTGTACACAACTGCACTGCATGATCACGTTCATGCCATACAAATTCCTCGTGAATCCCAATGGCCCAGCCTGCGGAAGTTGTAATGACGTAAAGTTAATATCTTACTTATCTCACTAAACAGGCAAACACACACAAATGACACAGCATATTCTAACGTTAAAAAACAACGTATTTTCATTCTTACAATTAATTGACATCTACTAAACGAAATTGCAATATTATTATGGAGGAAGAAGAACATATTGAAACTACGAGAAGTCGGTGGGTGACGATTATATGTAACTATATTTTCACTAACGGGATAACCGGAATTTTTAATACTCTACGTACACCAGTGTCCGATACAGTCATAAAAATTCTGCTTTTATTTGTATTGTTGATTGTAGTTGGTTCTCAGGTTGGTTCCGCTGGTGTCCAACTTCAGACGAGTTACTTCGATCTGCTGAATCAAGAATATTAAAAAGTATGTTGTGTAGGATTATATTATTGACATGTAATCTTCACTCACCATCACTAATTAAATTAATTTTTTTTTTAGAATTGAATGTACCCTATCGAGGACGATTTGTCACTGATAGCAATCAAAATAAGATACGGACTGTAACATTTAATCCTGATGGACAAAAAACACCAATCTTAATGGTACACGGATTTGGTGCAGGATTAGGATTATGGACATTAAATATCAAAGAACTTTCAAAAGATCGGGCCGTGTATACTTTTGATACATTAGGATTTGGCCGTAGTGACAGGCCAAAAATTGATAGTGATCCCAGTGTTGTGGAAGAGACATTCGTAGATTCTATAGAAGCTACAAGAAAAGAGTTAGGATTAAATAAGTTTGTCTTGTTAGGTCATAGCTTTGGTGGTTACCTTGCTTGTGCTTACTCTATAAAATATCCAGATCATGTCATGTCTTTGATCTTGGCTGATCCCTGGGGATTTCCTGAGAAGCCACAAGACTGGAATAAATCAAGAACATTGCCACTTTGGATCAGGATGGCTGTGACAATCATGCAAACATTTAATCCTTTTTCTTGTTTAAGACTTGCTGGACCACTAGGTATTTATTATTATTTTTTTATTTGTTGGTGTCTGAAACAATCTTTTGAATATTGAACTAGTCATTTACATACATTGAAGGTCCACGTCTTGTGCACAGATTTCGTCCAGATTTAGAAGAAAAGTTTTCAGAACAATTTGATGATGATACAATATTAAATTATGTATACCATTGTAATGCTCAACACCCAAGGTAAGTTGGTAGTCATGTACTCTTATATTAGAATACATCTACATTAAAAGCATATTTATGTAGTGGAGAGATGGCAATGAAGAAGCTATCTTTACCATATGGATGGGCAAAGTTTCCTATGGTTAATCGAATGGGTGATCTACATAAGCGTATGAGGATTACAATGTTGTTTGGTGAACAGTCATGGATATTAGATCAATATTTGAAGACATGGGACTACAGAACCTTGAGCAATACTCCATTCATGTCCTTAAAGATGCGGGCCATCATGTGTATGCTGATGCAGCTCCTGAATTTAATTTAAAAGTTTTAGAAGTAGCTGAAACTTGTGATAAAGAAACATTTTAGTCACCTAAACAGACAACACTTTATCTTTTATGTCCAGCTAGCTAAGCAGCCGAACCTCTTGTACATATGCACAGATATTAGGCAGAATTTTGTAAAATTTGAAATATGTATACTTATTAATTGAAGGAAATCTTATGGCTTTAACTATAAAGTAATGAAAAAGGTCAAATTAGTGCAGTAAAAAGGTCACGAAATACTGCATTTCTTTAATGAATCGAACTTACGTAGTTTTAATTAATGACGTAATAATACAACTGTGGGTTATGACCATTGAGTTCTATAATAACTGGAGCGGCTAACTTTACTGGGACGAGGACGCCATTTTTTTGGCGTTGTCAGATATCTAAGGCCGTGCTTCAGATAGCCGCTCCAGTTATTATAGAACTCAATGATTCCATATCTATGGCCAAGATTTCCCATGATGCATCGTATTAAAGAACTTAATCAAGAGGTAAAAGTTTTCATGCTGTTTGGATCAAGAACTCATATAGATGCAAGTATATCCAATGACATCAAAGAAATCCGACCAGAACAATTTGAGATTTATAGTGTTAAAAATGCAAGCCATCCTGTTTTTGCAGATAGGCGAAATAAATTTAACAATATAGTAATTGAAATCTGTCAAAAAGTCATGACTACATGAATTTTTGTATTACAAAATCACAGTTTTTGCGTTTCTATTAGTTCTACAAACTTTTGATTCGAGCAAAATTTTTGTGAAAGGGACAGAACAACCGGCAAAGATATTTAATCCTAAAAAGTTTGTCTTCTTGGCTTTATAATGGCAGGAAATTGAGATGGTACAAGGTCGACCTGCATGGTTTTGAAACAAACTGGAGATTATATGATGCTGCTGCTTCTTTAAAAATGTAGAAATTCTACAGAATCCTACTACTGCTACCAAAATTTCATCTGCAATGATGTTTATGGAAGATTGCTACAAATTTACTTATTTAACAACACTTTGTTATTCACATCGCTAATATCATAATTTCAAATTACGTCTTTATTATATCAGTGAAGAAACAAAACAAATCGACATAGAAAAATAATCAGAAAGACATTTTGATGAACAATAGTAAGTTGAAAACGGTATCATCAAACTCTACGAGATGTACATCATCAAAATATGCGAATTAAAGTACCTCTGTTGTCATTAAGCGAAACAAAGTTTTCAACCAGTTCCTATGTGAACAACTTCAATATTGATGAATATGTTGAAGATATGAATACCTTTGTTCTTACTTTGTTGTAAATTTGTAATTTTTAAGTATTCATCTTCTAAAAATACCTCGCAGAGCTGAAATTGTTCAATACAACCTGCCATCTTATTTTTCAGTCGTTACAAAGCCAAAAAAACAGAGCTTCAGGGTTAAAACTCTCTACCGGTTTTCCTCTACATGTCATAAAAAATTTGCCTCAATCAGAAGTTTGTAAAAGGAATAAAAACGCGAAAACTGTGATATTGTAGTACAAAAGTATAGTAAAGTTGAACCGAACACCCCAAGAAGCCAGTAGCAAATGATCGATCTTCCGGCTTCGATCTTCGCAAAAGATGAGTTATCCAGTCTAATATACGTATCAGTGGTGAATACCAAAGCCCAGCCTAAGGAAGTTGTAATGACGTAAGGGTAATATCTTACTTATCTCACCAAACAGGCAAACACAAATATTAATGACACAGCATATTCTGACGTTAAAAAACAACGTATTTTCATTCTTACAATTAATTAACATCTACTAAACCAAAGTGCAATATTATTATGGAGGAAGAAGAACATCTTGAAACTACGAGAAGTCGGTGAGTGAAGATTATATGTAACTATATTTTCACTAACGGGATAACCGGAATTTTTAATACTCTACGTACACCAGTGTCAGATACAGTCATAAAAATTCTGCTTTTATTTGTATTGTTGATTGTAGTTGGTTCAGCTGGTGTCCAACTTCAGACGAGTTACTTCGATCTGCTGAATCAAGAATATTAAAAAGTATGTTGTGTAGGATTATAATATTGACATGTAATCTTCACTCACCATCACTAATTAAATTAATTTTTTTTAGCATTGAATGTACCTTATCGAGGACGATTTGTCACTGATAGTAATCAAAATAAGATATGGACTGTAACATTCAATCCTGATGGACAAAAAACACCAATCTTGATGTTACATGGATTTGGTGCTGGATTAGGATTATGGACATTAAATATCAAAGAACTTTCAAAAGATCGGGCCGTGTATACTTTTGATACATTAGGATTTGGCCGTAGTGACAGGCCAGAAATTGATAGTGATCCCAGTGTTGTGGAAGAGACATTCAGATTCTATAGAAGCTACAAGAAAAGAGTTAGGATTAAATAAGTTTATCTTGTTAGGTCATAGCTTTGGTGGTTACCTTGCTTGTGCTTACTCTATAAAATATCCAGATCATGTCATGTCTTTGATCTTGGCAGATCCTTGGGGATTTCCTGAGAAGCCACAAGAATGGAATAAATCAAGAACATTTCCACTTTGGTTCAGGATGGCCGTGACAATCATGCAAACATTTAATCCTTTTTCTGGTTTAAGACTTGCTGGACCACTAGGTATTTTTTATTATTTCTTATTTGTTGGTGTCTGAAACAATCTTTTGAGTATTGAACTAGTCATTTATATACATTGAAGGTCCACGCCTCGCATGCAAATTTTCCCAGATTTAGAAGAAAAGTTTTCAGAACAATTTGATGATGATACAATAGTAAATTATGTATACCATTGTAATGCTCAACACCCAAGGTAAGTTGGTAGTCATGTACGCTTATATTAGAATACATCTACATTAAAAGCATATTTATCTAGTGGGGAGATGGCATTGAAGAAGCTAGCTTTACCATATGGATGGGCAAAGTTTCCTATGGTTAATCGAATGGGTGATCTACATAAGCGTATGAGGATTACAATGTTGTTTGGTGAACAGTCATGGATATTAGATCGAATATTTGAAGACATGGGAATACAGAACCTTGAGCAATACACCATTCATGTCCTTCGAGATGCAGGCCATCATGTATATGCTGATGCAGCTTCTGAATTTAATTTAAAAGTTTTAGATGTAGCTGAAACTTGTGATAAAGAAACATTTTAGTCACCTAAACAGACAACACTTTACCTTTTATGTCCAGCTAGCTGAGCAGCCAAACCTCTTGTACATATGCGCAGATATTAAGCAGAATTTTGTAAAATTTGAAATATGTATACTTAGAAAGCCTTCTAATCGATAAATACAAGCCTTCACTTAATGTGCAAGGAAACTCCATTCCACTTAACCTCTTTTAATTTCTCTTTATTTTACTTCCTAACTTCCTTATCATATATCCATTTGACACCGCCTTCTTTAGTAGTAATTTAACACCTTTTTGTAAATATAATATCTTGTCTTAACATCCTATTTATTATTTGTCTGAAGATGTCTTGAGTAAAGACAAAACGTTACAATAAATTTAATTTTACAATTTGTTTTCTTTGGTCTATTTCTATGGCTCTGATCAGAACTTTATGTTGGGCATTAATTTTTATTACACGAAATCTTATGGCTTTAACTATAAAGTAATGAAAAAGGTCAAATTAGTGCAGTAAAAAGGTCACGAAATACTGCATTGCTGTAATGAATCGAATTACGTAGTTTTATTTAATGACGTAATAAGACAACCGTGGGTTATGACGTCCAAATATGGGCTGATTACGTAATTGCAACAGCAGTGTCGTATGTCATGCACGTCTGCACGAGTGAAACCATCACTGACCTTCGCAAAACAAATGCCGCATGTGTTCTTGTTTATGAAACCAGAAAATGTGGAAATAAATTTTCTTGGGCAACATAGTAATCGTCAAAAAAAATCCAAATTAAAATACAATTGCAATAATGTTTTAATCAATATTTGAAGGTTGAATCGTTATTTTGACTGGCTAAGTTTTGTAGGCGAGACATACGCCAGGTCTGCGTGTTTACATCGTCATAGATAGCGGTGAGAACAAAACCCGGCGCTTCAAAGATTTCTTAAAACGATAAATATACGACGTTTTAATGAATAATTCTCATAGCAGCATGTCAAAATACTTCAATTTTGATGTTGCTGGATTTTAACATGCCACGCAATGGCTGAAACATCGCTCACTTCTCAAGAAAGGTGAGATAACCTGAAATAATGGGCGTTGTGTTTAGCTAAAATTTGTTTTAAGCACGTGAAGTAGTCATGAAGGTCGTTGTCAGCGTACCATGTACATCTTAACAGCTCATCTTTCTTTTCTTTTTAATTTTCCCCAAAGTTGGTGGTGGGAATGGTTGAAATGGTGCCCAACGTCCGAGCAGCTTTTAGCCGATGCCGAGTCGAGAGTTCTCAGCAGTGAGTCTTGCTCTTAATTTAGTTCTTCTTGAGAAGTTTAGCATCCAAAGAGCTTGTTTAGCTCGCCATTTCAATCTAAATAGGTGAAAAGAATTGTTTATGATACGTGTTTGCATTAATTATTCGTATTGGTTATTTAATCCATAGAGTATGAAAAGAATTTATAATTTAATGTCATGCCTTATTTAAAAATTCA
Source organism: Xenia sp. Carnegie-2017 (assembly GCF_021976095.1). Lineage (NCBI taxonomy): Eukaryota > Metazoa > Cnidaria > Anthozoa > Malacalcyonacea > Xeniidae > Xenia > Xenia sp. Carnegie-2017. The sequence goes on along the minus strand of NW_025813469.1, from coordinate 926,348 downwards.
TTGAAAAAACTTTGTTAATTTTCTATATTTGTAGGTGTGGATGTACCTTACGAAGGAAAGTACATAACCACATCAAAGAATAATCGGATATGGACTGTAGTCTTCAATCCAAGTGGTTCTAAGACCCCTGTTTTGATGGTCCATGGTTTAGGAGCTGGTCTTGGAATATGGGTGATGAATATTAAAGAGCTTTGCAAAGATCGACCTGTTTACACATTTGACTTGTTGGGATTTGGTCGTAGCTCACGGCCGGATTTTGATGAAGATCCCAAGTCTGTTGAAGATGCATTCGTTTCATCAATAGAAGATACAGTGATTGGTCTGGGGTTGGACAAATTTATCATAATTGGTCATAGTTTTGGTGGATATTTGTCATATGCATATGCAATAAAACATACTCAACATGTGAAATCATTAATACTGGTTGACCCTTGGGGATTCACAGAGAAGACTCAAGATTGGAAAAGCAATGTGCATGTGCCAAAGTGGATCAAAATGATGGCAGCTATGTTAAGCCCTTTCAACCCATATGCCATACTACGTTCGAGGACCATTAGGTATTTCAATTACTGAGCAATTAGTACATCAACTTGGTGTTTTCTTAAACCAACCTTTCATTACAGGACCTGCAGTTCTTCGAACTACACGACCAGATTTAGAAAAAAAATTCATTAGTATATTTAGTGATGACACAATACCAAATTATCTTTATCATTGCAATGTTCAAAATCCAAGGTGTGTGTTGTGTGATTTTATGTCTTTTTCTTTACTATAAAGTATAAACAGCATTTCTCTTATTAGTGGGGAGACTGGGTTCAAGAGGTTAACCATTCCATATCTATGGCCAAGATTTCCCATGATGCATCGTATTAAAGAACTTAATCAAGAGGTAAAAGTTTTCATGCTGTTTGGATCAAGAACTCGTATAGATGCAAGTATATCCAATGACATCAAAGAAATCCGACCAGAACAGTTTGAGATTTATAGTGTTAAAAATGCAGGCCATCATGTTTTTGCTGATAGGCCAAATGAATTTAACAATATAATAATTGAAATTTGTCAAAAAGTCGAGACTACATAAATTTTAAATTTTAAAAGTAAACATATTTTTAACCGCACAGGTTTGCAGGATCTTAATTAAAGATGGGTTTGAAAAATAATTACAAAAAAGAGGAGTTATATGACTACAAAATATAATATGTAGGCATTCATTCCTCGTTTATTTATGTAGATTTAGATTAATAGTTATACAAGCTAAATAAAGATTATTATATTAAAATTAGACTATACAATTCCCTGAGTTATATCACAACAGTGACATTCTCGACCCTATACTAAAATTCTTGATGTTAACTACATGTAAATTACTAAACGATACAACATAGACTGTCCTCAGTATCTCTCACCTTGATATTGGAGAGATGTTTTTGGAACGAAAATACCCAGTTACCTGTTCTGGGATTTCAGCTAGAACACATTTTGCCAATTCAGCAGGTGAAGACTAAAGAAAAAATTCCTTGGTGATGACATAAATTTTAATGACAAAAGTCATCATTAAATTTATATGCAAAAAATAATAAACTGACGTGCATTTTAGTAAACCAATACTAAACTATCAATGCTTACATTTTTGAAGTTACGAAATGGAACAAATTGAACAATGTCTCTTTGTGCGGCCTTTCCCCAAGATGTAGTTAACCTGAGGGGTAAAGAGAGAAATCCAGGCAACGCTCATGACACAACTAGTGACGATAATTATACATACAGCTTATCATCAGAGTCTAGTTCCTCCATCATTTCAAAGTCTGCTGCACCAACACCTACAATAATTATTGACAAAGGAAGACCTGACCCTTCAACAATTGCACTTTTTGTTTGATCCATGTCCAAATAACACCATCAGTTAAAATTAGAAGAATATGGTAGCTCTATAATTAATAACAATAACAATGTACAACATGTGTAACAATGTACTTGGCCTTTTCTACACTAATAAGTAAAAATGAACTGCTCGAAAAGGTACATACGTCAGCACTAGCTATTGCTTGCTTAGCAAAGGCAGCCACATGATTGATAACTGGTGAAATGTTTGTTGGACCATACAGAGTGACATTGTATAAACATGACTGGTAAGCTGCCATGATACCTTGAATACCTTATGAAATGCAAACATGTTCTCAGATCCAAAATTCTCATGTTAACAAGAAACTAGACAACAGTTTGTAAGTCAACTCACCATTGCAATAAGGATTCTGTGGATTGAAGTTTAATGCAAACATATGGGAGACCTAAAGCAGATTTCAAGAAAATTATCACAAGTTTAGACAGACACAATCAAAAACAGTTAATATGACTGGTTATAGCTACATTTTCATTTAAATAAAAATCAGCACAACATCAGCTTTAGTAGTTTTTCCAACATACCATATTTGTAGGAGGAAGTCTTGCACCAAAACCATAGCAAGGATAAAGATTATCTCTAAAAAAGATATAATAATAATCATTTAAATCAAGATCACTCAACCAAATAAAATGTATACACACCTGTCATAATCCTGGATTATTTGTCCAACAGCAGTCAATGCCTTCATGTATTGATTTGGTTCATATGGATTGATATAATGAAGAGATGTATGTTGTAATGGATGTCCATTTGATGCAGTGAAGTCAACAGCAACCTTTACATGAAAACATCTCAGTATTTGTCTTTGATTATACGTAAAATGAAAATAGACATGACATTGCACTCACAGAGAAGTTCAGCTGCACACCAGATGAAATGTAGTCCAAAAATGAATGACATTTTATTATCTGAAAAATAAAACAATTGTTTTGAAGAAATCAAAAACTGGTGTTACAAATTACTTTCTATTAATACCTCGCATTTTGATAAATACACCATGCCTGAATTATCATAATTCTTTTTTTTCTTTTTCTTTTTCATGTTGATACATGCCCAAGAAAGCTGCAATACAAAGTTTGGTAGAATACTTTATTACATACACATATCTACGTACCAGTGTGCGAATTAACGGTGTGCAATGTGCAATTTGCACATCGTTTTAGCTAAAATGAAAACAATTGCACATCTCTTTTTTAAACGATGTGCAAAAATCAGTGGTTTTAACCAAAAGCACTGTCGTAAATCATGAATTTGTTCAAGTTTAAAAATATTAATTTAGCAATTAGCGCTATATAATAATTAACGTAATATCGATTTGATTATGCCTCTAAAGAAACACTTTTGTCAAAAAAATTGCACATCGTTTTTCTGAACTAATTTGCACACTGCTACATACACACTAAAATTTCGACTTGCTTCTTCGAGCCTACAATATAAATAACTTCATTATTCTGAAGAAGGCTCAAAGCATCGAGTTGAAAGCTAAATAAAATTATTTATAAAATCCGGAGCAACTTCTATTTTTCAAAAATAATGACTGGATTACCAATCTTAAAGCCTACACATACAAAAACACAGATAAATGTTTATGCAAATATAAAGATATGGTTTGAAAAAGTAAATATTTCTTCTAACTTCATTCCATTGTTTTGCATTTTTCATCTCATCCAGGTCTGTTGAGAATTGTCCAATAAAATCGCGACTTCCATCACTGTTCCAATCATAGCAATCAACCTTTGAAAGTAAAAGAAATAAAAAAAATACACATGTTTCATAAGCAACTCAGCAATTAGCAGCCCCCTACCTTAATTATTCTCTTGAAATCTGCATTGCATAGATTTACAACTTTCACTTGAAAAGGTCTCCACAATGGCTTCAACGTATTTTTCACAACTTCTGTTCGATGGACAACCACAAAACTTCCATCTTCATTAGCTCTTGAGAACTCCAAATATGGATCTGCTTTACCAAAGAGGTCCTTAAGAAATGAAAGAAAGTTTTAAGTAACATTCAAAAGAAGACACTGAAATTCTTCTTTAAAAGACTAACCTTTTATCTAAATGCTGAGCTCGGAATATTAATTCAACCAGGTCCTGATTGGATGAAAGTTCTTCAGCAGTTATCTGAATGGCATGAATACATAAATAATCAAAAGAAGTAGAGCAAAGACTAAAGTAGTAAAGTTTGAGATTCCTTACAACAATAGTGCCAGCATTAGTTTTGCCAGGAAAACGTAATGACTTTGTATATTTTTGAGAGCTGACAAGCTAAACAAAAGTAAAAAGTTGTTGTGGTCATTTGGTACAAGCAAGTTATAAATTTTGACCAAAGATAAAGACTTGAATGAAATCAATGGTACAGGCAATGTTTTTTCATTGGTGGTCAAAATACATTTCAAACATGATCACTACATTTAAGCACACTTACTTATAGTACAAGTGAAGATTATTGTTGAAAATTTTATATGGGAGCATAGGAGGGTTTCTCCCACTTGCTGGTGTCATTAAATACAGTCATATCCCATGGTGATTCCAAACAACTATAGATGGTAAACATTACCTGACCTAATGTACATTCAATGTCTCCAAGAAAATCAGACTTTCTGATGTCAGCCTTAATATCATCAATGTCGAACACAGATATTTTCAGTTTCTGAAGCTCTTCAAAATGGTAATCCAATGTTATTGATTTTGCAAAATCCGGATTGAGAGTATCCTTAATCTGTTCTGTTCTACCGATCTGGAAAACACATTTGAAAACTTATTTAAAAATTAAATTATAATACGCTATCTCTTTCCATACCTCAGTCCACTGACTGCCTGTGAAAAGGTAGACGACAACCAAAGGATCAGACTTGGAGAGCAAATCTTTATCTAACAAGTTTCGACATGAAATAGACAATTGGACTTTGGTAACAAGATTTGTTGGCGTCGACGTTGGTAAAGGCGGAGCCGAAGGGTAAGATTGTGCCATTTAGTGGTAAATAACTGAAAATTACATTGAGAAATAAGATGAATACATCCCGTAAAACAAAGTGGTGAAATTTCTGTACACAATTTTACAGAAGAAAAATTTGTATAATTCAAATACTTGATGTAACAATATTTATATACGAGTTTCCAACATGGCGCAGTTTTTGGGAAGGGTGATTGGTACAAAAATGGATAAAACAGCAAAAGTTTTGGTGACAAAATTAAAATTACACCCGATTGTAATGAAGGTATGTTACACAAAGGCAAAGGATTTTTGTAAATGTGAAATCGATACATCTTTAATTCAAATATCGTCTTCTGAAGTTAATACTTTTTTTTCCTATGCGCAGTATTACAATCATAGAAAAGTCTACTTCGCCCACGATGAAAATAACGAATGCAGGACAGGTGATATGGTTCTTATTAAAGTTTGCCCAAAGATGAGTAAACACAAACGATTTCGAATCCTCGAAATCTTGGAAAAAGCACCTTTGGTTATAGATAGTGACTCAGGAAAAGAATACTTACAAGATAACAGAGAAGATTACCGCAATGTATCCAACTTTAAGAAGTAAAAATGATGGTTAATGTTGAGAAAAGTAAAAAACGTTCAGTAGATAGTCCTAGAACGGTCGAACGTTCCCTCAAGCAGCCGTATGGCTAGATTACAACGCGTCTTGACCATTAAATTCTTCATGTTTGGTTGTGATTGGGTTGAATATTGATTAATTTTGAGCTCTTGACGTTGAATTCAATATTTCTTTTACTTGACATTTTCAACAATACCCTCTTTATTCACTTTGTAAACGTCTGTCAAATGTAATGAACGTCTCGATGTCTCCGTGGTATGTGTAGTTGGTCTTAGCTGCCTTAAAAATATTTATTAAAAATAAACCGATATAATATTATTGTGAATAAAATTTATTTGAATTCACTTTTTACTGAATATAATTACGAATAAGAAAGCATGAAATAAACTAGCGTTCTGCAACGTTAAGAAGCCTATTTCTGGGAGAAAAAGAGCAATAGCCATAGCCTAACTGTTGCATTTTTAAATAGAATCAAAAGATGAAGTCCCATTTTACAATTATGAAATAATACAAATGCATCAAAATTAAACTAAATCCTTTTTAATTTTGTCTTATTTTTTGCTTGCTCTGTATATTTAAGTGTTACATGGATACCCCAGCATGCTCCTCTTTTTTAATTTCAACATATTCAAAAACAAAGTAGCTTGCAAAACACTCACACTCTATTATACCTTTATTAATTTTTTCAATTCTGCAACTGCTTTCTCTTTGCCTAAATTTTTAATATAGTGAATAGTGAATACTGAAATTTTCACAGGAAAACACCAACTGACCTCACTATTCTTGTGGAGTGTCAGAAACATTTTTTCCCGCCTTTTTTCAAGAAATGAAGATGGCCGCCAAACAAAGGCGAAAACTAGATAAATAGAAGAAATGAGAAACAATAGTAGTGCATGGCTCGTCTAAAACAAATCCACGAATCGTCTCCACATTGAGAGGATTCAGTGGTATGGATTGGATTCATTGTAATACCTGTTTTGTACAACCAGCCAACAATAAAAAATTTTTTTTGACAAGCTGTGGTCATGTTTTTTGCCATGAGTGCATAGAAGGTACGTTGAGTTGCTGTCAATCCTTATGTTTCTAATATATTTATGTATATATACATAAGTTTAGTAAGTTGGCGTACTTTCCTTCTCGTACATTTCAGCTAGCACCACACATAAATGCGTTGTTTGCAAATCTTCCTGCAGCGTAATACCATTAACCTCGAACGTAAGTCTTGCTCTGTGTATAGTTTTATTATCTGCGCAAATTATACGTGCTCTGCTACCAGAACAAAGACATGACTAAAATATAAATGATCATGACTATTTTACACAGCTAAAACCAGAGGTAGAAATGTATTTTATGGATCCAGTGGAGTTATTGAAAAAACAATTGAAACCCTATTTTCAGGTATCCCAGTGATTGAAAATATCAGTTTAATTGATGCACAGTTAAATTTAACAATTGCATTGGAACTAGGTTTTAGAGTTTCAGAAATCGCACAGAAAACGTCTTGCGTCGCATTTTCAAAAGGTTTGTGCTTATATAAAATACGATATAATCCCAACTTCTTTTAATCTTTCATTAACACTACGTATTTAGATGAACGCCTTGAATAATGGTTCCAGTCAAGGTGGAAGACAATACGCTGACATGGAATATGAAATTAAAAAACTTCAAGATGAAAATAGTACAATGAAGAAAATGTTAGGAGTAACGGTATGTTTTTCTTCAAGAGTCTCTCATAAAATATCTTTCCTTGCCACTGATGTTTCGTAAGTATGAATTGAAAATATCGAAATATATGGCTGGGTCTTTACTACATTTTTTTAATCGCACAGAACGGAGAAGCAAAAGACAGGCCAAATGTGTCAAGGTGAAAAAGCCATAACCAATCAAGCTAAAAAAGAAATAAAAATTTTACTAGTCCATATTTTTATATCCATTTTTTTTTCAACTACTGAAGACAAGGCACACCTCACAACTCTCAAGGAATGACCTCAGGTTCCCAATCTTCACATCGTCGGGGTAGAAACATTAAACTCTTTTAAATAGTTCACTGATATTCTTACAGTGTATAAATTATTGTTTGTTCACATGATCAATCTTAGTTTACGAATGATTCATAAGGAAAGGGTATAATTTTTTCGCAAGGTGCTTATGGTAATAACATTCCTCATAATCCAATATCACCTTACTCAAGATCAGCTCCAGTCACGTGAGTACAAATCTAACCCTTACAAACATCTGTACAAATTGAGTTTTAATCGTGTTGACTTCATTTACTGCAATTCAGTCCACAAATGCTGACTATGATGAAGGGACAACAACGTGATGTAAGACTGATTTTTTATCACCTGTTTACATTTTAAATGTCGTGTGAATAAAATCTTATGCTTTATGTAGACACCTAGAACGCCAGCTGGTCCCATACGACTGACAGTAAGAACGCCACCATCTAATGGAATGATAGGAAAAATAGGTACAACATGTGCATATTGAAAATATTACATCAAAAATATTCTCTTGCTCAAATGAAGATTGATTAAACTCATTAGTGAGAATATGTGATGTCTTGCATCGACGTCATCATTTCGATTATGTTGTTATATAGGAACATCGCCAACAGGAAGACAGCGTTCTACACCAGGAATTGTTGCAAATTTATTGAGGTAAGAAACAGGACTCAGTGATCACATAAAGAAATACTTTTTTCTCGATGGTAGAGATGTCTACATCAACATTATGCGATTATTTCTCACGGTAATGGAACTCTACCTTCAATTATCTTTACCATGATAAGGTGATGTTTGTGGTTAGGGTTAGGGCAGATAACACACCCGGAGCGGGCAACGAAAGGACTCAAAATGCATCAAGAATGTCGTCACGTGATACTCCAAGTTCGCAGATGAGGTATATCGTACAATATTAAATTTCTTGTGGGGATTTTTTCAATATTAATTTCCAAATAAAAATACTATATTGGTTTGAAATAATAGTTCTAGAAAGCTGAGTAAAACATGACATTAAACATTTTGCTTTATGCCTTCAGTCAATCCAGTAGTCACTGCAGTCAACCAATGTCATGGACAAGCAGTCAACATTCTATATACAACGGCTTAGAAAAAGGTTTGTCGATGACATTATTGTGCAAACCAGTTAATTGAAAAGAGTAGCACCACCTTGCAAACATAAGTTGCATTCTCTTGTTTTCATAGCAACAAATCAAAGAGGTATTTCAATACCACACAACCGACGACAGATACATGTATGTAACATATTACTGCAAAATAACTAGAATATTGGATCGTCGGTTGTAAGATTTTGTCAGTACTATATTTAAAAAATATTGTTGGTTTTAGGTAAATCATCAGTCACGTTAGGGTCATTAGGACAAGCAAAGACAAGAAACTGTAAGACTCCGCGGCGTTTAAAAAACAAACTCAGCCAAAGCAAAAATTTAGAAAATAGATTATCATTAATTTGTTAAGTATCTTTCTAAATTACTTTTCTTAATTCATGCGAATAAAGTTATTTGTTCATAACATTTTCACCCTCTAGTCTGTAAATCAGTGTATATTGCCAAAGTAATGGTAGAAGCAAACACGAAAACCCCAAGGACGACGTACACAACACCTAATATTATACCTAACTTCCTTTTTATCTCCATTGCTTCTTCTTCTTGCAGCATTTGTTGAATAAGGCAGAGTCCTGAAATTGAATACAGTTGTTTCATTTTCGATTCTTGAAATTGACGTAAAAACAAAAGAACATAATAATACCAGGAAATGTGAAAATAAAATGAGCAGCTAGAGATCCGAGAATAGCAATTGAGTTTGAAATCGTTGGAACGACCAAGGCTATACCCAAGCAACTGAAAAACCATACAAATGACGTCATCACACGGCGACAATTCTTGTAGTTTTGAACCTGTGCTGGCGTGAGCATGCGCAGTTTTAACCATAGACCAATCACGGCTGACCTATTGCAACAAATGTAAATTGGAGGAGGCATGACAAGGAAATAAAACATGAATACGTTCATTTTACGATACCTTCCAACAAAGTGAAAGATGGCAAAAGTACTAAAAACGACTAGCACCGTGAAAATCCGCGCAAAATCAACCAAAATGTCTCCATGGTGATAGTTGTTAAGGATATCACTGTTAACATTACTTTGAAATGTCAGGTAACCAAAGCAACCAGTTAATGAATACAATATGTAACATAACAGCGTCGCCACAAGAACAACAAGACCAAATCTTTTTACAGTTGGACGAAGTATCTCTGTATGAACTGCAACAGCTGCAACATGACTCTAAAAACATAAATGACTATCATAATTTTTCAACAGTAATTAAAACATGCATGTGGGTAATTCTTACCTGAAAAGCAAAACAGATAACAGGAACAGTTGCCAACATTCTACCAAATGTGAATGATTTCGTGCTAGAATATAACAAAATGCAAACATTTTTAATCTACTTGTCTTTAGATGCAAAGGAAGAATATAAGCAAATTAAGTTATACACACCTTATATCATTGTTCTGGGCATAACTACCTACATAATACCGGAAAACCACAACAATGCAAACCGACACAGCACTAAATCCACCAAGTAAACTACAAAATTAAAAAGGCTAACTCACATAGAATGTTTGCCCACAGTAAAAAGAACAACTCATTTTTACCTTGAATAACTTAACCATTGGAGTTTTTCAGGAATACACAATGGTAAAATAAACACAACACAAGCAACTGTTATAACAATCTTCCTGTCAAAATACCAGGCTGGTTGATCAATGACTAAACAAAGAAAAAGAATTGAAATTGAAAAGGAATATCCTATTGAGTTCAACAAATGAGACTTCAAAGTTAAAATACATTGTCCTTCTTTAAAGTGGAATGCCATGCATTTCATGACAATAATACTGAGCTAGTACATCACTGCAATGAATTAATTATTTATAGTTAATCCACCAAGTCATATCACACAATCCATGTAGAACAAACTGAAAAGTAAGTAAAATGCAAAAAAAATAAGCACCCGCATTGCAAAAAGTGAAATCCTATGAGGAGACAAACTTGTCCAGTCTGGTATGTGACAAACAATATGCCGTCAATCAGTCAAACCTTTTGTAAGCTGATCACCAATCAAGATCATGTGTGTCACATTGCATCCAAACATGTAAAGTATAATATTTATTTGACAAATGACTTGAACAACAGGGCCACAATGCACCTTGACCATATCTTCATAGTTTTTTACTTGATAATGAAAACCACAATAACCAAGAATAAAAAAGGAACCAATGATGAAAAAAACAAGCACCTAAATACAAAAGAAAAACAAGTACAGTCGCGATTTAAAACTGCTCAAAGGCATCTTAACATATTTACTTTATTATAAACAACTATAAATTTGACGATATAATTTATTAAAAAAAATGCATCATTTATAATATTTAAAATTTGACATCGTTAATTAAAATTTATCTTTAAAGATAAAACAATACGATAGAATTACTGTTTGAAGTGACAAAGCGTTCACCAATCCACCGGTCTTTTCATAGGCGTAAGGAAAATTCAACAAGCCTACACCTAATGCAGCACAAGCTACAACGATTACAGCTCTGTGTAATGGCAGTCCATGGGATTGTACAAATTGTGATTCGACTGAGGAGTCGGTTATCACGGACGATATAAGGAGTCTTCGTTTATCTCCAAAGGAAGACTGCAACGCACCATATTTAATACTAGAATGAAGTTCGTCCTCATCGCCCGATTGAACTTTTGGTTGCATAAGTTTTTGTATGTTCATTTGATTTAACCCACCTCGTCTTTCAAATCATAACCATTACTAAACAACGAAACAATCAAGAAACTTTGATTACACAAATTAAATTATCATTCTTCCTTGTTTGCCCCATGGGTTGACATCTGACACCATCAAAGATATCGCAATTATAATTCTTATTTAAACTTTAAAAGTAAATCAAAAAAAGAACCAATAATAACTGGTATTGACCAATTTATTATGATACAACAAAATAAAAGAATGAAATTATATAGAATACTTAAGTAACCACAGTTCAAGCTAAAGTAAATGTTGCACACTAATCTCAACATTCTATATATTTTTTTAATAAATCATTCAAAGTAAAAAAATTTACAAGAATTGTGATATCAATTAGGTCAAAAAAATCAAACTTTGACCAAAATTCAGCTTCTTATATTACAAGAGACACGCGATGGTCATTTTATTGATACGGAAACCAGTCCAAAATGGTTATAGATTTGCTCGTTTTCGCCCCAAGTTACCCAAAAAACAGATATTTTTCAAAGACTAAAAGACCATAAAGAATATTTTCCTTGCTGTTGTAACTGGATTTGGTGAGTGAAATTTCAGGGAAACATATCTCTAGGTGCAAAAAATCATTGGTCATCCACGATACAAATGTACAATAAAGTTACAGCCATATCATTTGTCTATTTTTGTAAATTTACATGATTTTGTATTGCTATACACATGCTTTGGGAGAACACGACGACACCTAGAACGACATAGAAGATGCCAATAAGAAGAACCGCAAAGGATTTCATTTTGCTTGATGAAATAGACGTCTTGTAATTTATGACAACATGAACCAAACATAATCCTGGAGGGAAAAAAAACACGAAGAGAAGACATTAAAAGGACGACCACTCGGTCTGTAACGGGGGAAATAGCGATCTTCCCGCCAATGAGTTATAAAAATAATTCATACCTGGAAAAGTAAAAATAAAATGAGCATTAATGCTGCCAACAAAAGCGATTCCTTCCCTTATACTGGGAATAACTAATGCCAAGGCAATTGCCAAAGCGAACCACAACAAGCAAGCAATGATTCGCCGTCTTTCTCGTCTTTTTTCGATATCAACTGATCGTAAGCGTCGTACTTTCACCCACAGTCCAATCACTGCAGATCTATGAATCAAATTCGTCAAAAAGAAATTATCACAAGTTCGTCAAAAAGAAATTATCTACCTTCCGACAAAATGAGAAATACTGAACGTTGTTAAAAGCACAACAACAATAACGACTCGCGCAACCGTCACCAATTTGTCGTCAGAATCGTAATTGACAAGTATATCGCTGTCAACATTTTGACCAAAGGTTAGATAGCCGAACGCACCAGCCAACGAATAAATGACAAAGCACAATATCATGGCGAGAAGGGTAACAAACGAACATCTAACGACGGTTGGACGACGAAGCTCGGAAAAGACGGCAATTGAAGGTAGATGACACTAAAAGAAATGATCACATATTACACGAATCATATATATTGATTCTTCGATCATTGAGAAAGATGAGGCTGTGAGAAGACTTACCTGAAAAGCAAAACAGAACACAGGAATCGCCTCCAAAGAATCCGTCCATTTCTGTGGAGTTTGAGCACTAAAGGAAAATTTAACGCATATAAAAACACGTCAAGCTATGGTAATTGCTTTTTTCATGATAGATTCATTTGTCTAGGTTAACATAAGATTAAGCAATATATTATTTACGACGATAGCAGAATACGCATGTGTTCACCTTTTAAAAGTGTACTTTCCCACAGAATAACGTTGTACAATAACAAGAGCAATGAGCAAAGCTCCAGATCCACCAAACAGACTATGTATAAAAAAAATATGAAACAATTTTATTCCTCGCGAAGTAAAGGCACGATTAACAGATTTTTTTTGCTATAAATCTTTTTAAAAAAGTGACAGTGTATACAAAAATACATTGCAAAAATTCAATGACCAACATTCTTCGCAAAGCATTTGTCAAGATTCCAACCTTGTATAACTGATGATCCTCAGTCTCTTAGGAATACAAAGAGGCAATATACAAATTATAGCAACAGCAATAATGATAAATGTCCGATTAGTAAACAAGCCAGGAAAATCCAACACTAATAAAAGAAAAGGAATTGAGTCAAATTGACACAGTAACCTTAATCAAAATATTACATAATTCCTGTATCCACAAGACTGGAGTATAAAATTAAATCAGAAGACAACTAATAGAGAAAATGATTAAAACTATTCAGCTCTCTTCATCAGTACACTTATGACAAGGACAAAAACGAGAGTTAAATTTTCATCCCAAGAACAGTTTGGATAGAAACACAAAATCAGATCATAGTGATGAATTCAAGTTACAACAACACATAAAAACACGAGACTTAGGGGATGTACATGGATTTAAATTTAAACATTTATATGACTACTCGAAAGACATACACGAGACTAGAATACAAAATTAGAATTCGAAAACAACAGATAAAAACACGAGATTTAGGGGATGTATATGGATTTAAATTTAAACATTTGTGTGACTACTCGAAAGACATACGAGACTAGAATACAAAATTAGAATTCGAAAACAACAGATAAAAACACGAGATTTAGGGGATGTATATGGATTTAAATCTAAACATTTGTGTGACTACTCGAAAGACATACGAGACTAGAATACAAAATTAGAATTTGAAAGACCTTTAGTGAGTTGATCACCAATGACAATCAGATAAGTGACGTTCGCCCCAAACGTAGTAATCGGAACCAAAAGTTGAACTATTGTTTGCACATAAGAGCCGCAAAACACTAGGACAGTAGTTTCATACGTGTTCGTTTTCCCTATATTACAACAAAACGCTAAAATGGGAAATGCTCCGTAGATGAAGACAGCAAGAATCTAGAGAATGACACATGAACATTGCATGGTTATTTCATGAACTTTACACACAGTTTGTATTAGAAAAATAACGTCCAGAACAATATGAAAAGAACAATTTGAAGTCAGAAGACAGCCACCATTTTTATGAATTTCCAGAGATGGACTCAATGCATAAGAGACGCATGCAAAAACAAAAAACCTAAAGTCGTTTGTACATGCATAACATAATAGTAAATAAGATTACAGAAGATTTTAAAAGAGCTATCAAGCTAACTGTACAACTATTATGCAAAAAATAAATGGAAAAAGAAAAAACTAACAACACGAAAGTCAGTTTAAACAACAATTTGAAGGTGATAGTGAAAACATGCCAAAACATACCCCTTGTAAAAGGAGAGCCTGCACTATACTACCACATTTCTTGAACGCTTCAGGGAAATTTAACAGGCCTGCCCCAATCGCGCCATTAGCTATAATAAAAACAGCTCTGTACCATGGAAAACCATAATAATCTTTCACATCAAAGACTTCATCGCATATACTTTTGTTGAGATGTATCGTCTCGTGTGAATTGTCAGAGAGTAAATCTTCACTTTCCACAAAACCGAAAGAGGAATACGTTTTTTGAATGTTGCCTCTCTTGTAAAAGGACGAACTTTCTCTGTTAATAGACATACTGACAATTCTTTAAGAAAAAAAAGAGAAACTCAACAACAGTAAACAACGTGCTCGGTGGGCTACCAATTTCTGAAAGACGATAGAACATTGCGAGACAATTATAATGTCGCAATTGTCACAATATTTGTTTCAATTTCACGTGAATGTCTTCAAATACACCCATAAAGGATATTAAGGCTTGAGAAAGCGCCCTAGGCATGTCATGTTATAAATGCGTACATTCCGTATGGCTTGAGCGTGCAGTACAGAAGATCTTTGACTAAAATAACGGAACCTTTAATTAACTTATCACTCGACAACTATAGATTTATTTTTAGATTACAGGTTGTTTATGATAAGATCTCGTATCTCACTATGAACATTTTTTCAAGTCGTTTCACATCATACTATTCATGATGGAAAATTACCCAAGACCAAACAACAAATCAAAGAACAACATACGAAGCTTGGCAAAAGTAAGGCAAATTTTAAGTTGCCAAATTCGCCAGAAAGTAAACAAACTTGACTCATGTCTCAACTTGCTTACACATGATAATTCATATAATTTATAATTAGATTCAATGTCAAAAACAATTTTCTAATTTAATTTTATAGACAACCAGATCAACAAGGACGCAATGTGAAAAAACAACTTGCACAGTCCGACATTACCCGAGGAAAGTTCTCTTGTAAAAAAAACTTTAGGAAACGCTGAACACCACTCGAGTTATAAATCACACTTGGAAAACAATTGCTTGGAAGTCCACTAACCAATCGCTTCTCGTGATGAAATATTAGATGAAAAGCTATGATTTATGTTCAATATCATCCATAAGTGCTTGAGTTACAGTTTGCGCAAATAAAAAGGTTCCTATTACGACATAACATACGCCAATGATCAAACCTGCCGTCCTTTTCCTCTGTGATTCATATTCTTTCAACGCGATTTGAATCAAACATAAACCTATGATTAAAATATTCAATTTAAGACAGCAAAGAACATTGATTATTGTAAATGTGATTAGAACATTATGTTTTTATAATATAATCTCAGAAGTTTAGCTGGTAAAACATTTTCTTGATTTATGGTAGTTAAATATAATTAACATTGTAGATTCGTACATATAATATGACATATTATTGTGTGAAATAATAAACGTACTAATCCACAATGTAAATTATACTAATGTGAAATTAGAATGATTAAAAAGAACGAAGAGTAGCCCAACCAATCAATTTACATATACATACACACTAAACGAGATGTTGGAGGTCAACTTTCACAAATGAAAAATAATCTTTTATTGAAAAACATTTTTAAACTTTATGTTTTAATGACACTAGGCAAGACTATAGATAATGTCCACAGATCCATTACTGTTCAATAGATGAAATTTTCTACGTTGTGAGATGATAAACATAGGCTCGCAAAGCGTACACGCGAATAACAATAATCTACTTACTAGCTTAACAACCAACTCCAAAAACCTACATTATTTTCCTTACCAGGAAATGTAAAGATGAAATGGGCAGCGAAGCCTCCGACAACCGCAATAGCTTTACCAATAGTGGGAACAACTATAGCGAGAGCTAGACTTGAAAAGAACCATATAATTGATACGATAACTCTTCGTTTATTTTGCAAAGACTGGACCTGACCAAGTGACAATCGACGCAGTTTGATCCAGAGACCAAGAAACGCCGATCTACATCAAGTTTTCCATAAAATAACATTTCAATGAAAATCCATTGAACTATGAATTATAGTTTGTGCATGCGCAGTTACATCAAAATGTCAAACAGTGATATTTACCTTCCAACAAAATGGCAAATAGCATATGTACTGAATACAACAACGACAACAATTGCCCGAGCTGCTGTTGCTAAACCATCATCATGATTATAATTCAACAAAACGTCACTTTTAACATGGCTGCCAAATGTTAGAAAACCATAAACTCCAGTGATGGAGTAAATAACCGAACATATTAAAGTTGATAATATAGTCACGATGGCAAAACGTTTGAATGTGGGATTGTATAGCTCTGCGAGCACCGCTACGGACGTCACGTGACACTGGAAAATATAATGGCTAATTGGTGACACATATAGATGCCATGGATTATTTTAAGAGTGTGCGTAATGGAAAACTATTCTAAAAAAGTTTACATCAAGTACTACACAAACGTCTCCTAAGGTGATTGAACAAGTGTGATTTGTAACTACTTCATACTTCAGAATATCATCTCAACCTGAAATCCAAAGCAAATAACTGGAACAGCTGCGAACGCATTCACCACGTTAAACGGTTTTTGAGCACTACATTGAAATCAAACCATATATAAATATCTTGGCAACATTTGAGAAACGTTCAATTATTTACCTTTTATCGGCGTATTTTCCTGAATAAAATTGGACCATAACTATTACACTTACAATAAATGCCCCGAGTCCACCAAACATGCTAAAATATAAGTTGGACAAAAATATACACTTTTAAAATCATACACTTTTAAGAAAGGCCTAACTAAGTAACTATAAGGTAAAAACTTTTTCTTTAATGAATAGGAAGAGATGCTGCATACCTTGAGTAGCTTATTACTTTCAATTTCTTTGGAATACACAATGGCAAGACACATGTGCATGAAATGACGACAATTATAAAATCCCTTTTGAAATACCATCCGTGGTGATCAATAACTAGATATTAAACAGATAGGAAAAGATTGTTGAAAATTAGGATAGTTACTTTATGAGACCCTTCCTAAAGTGTATCAATATGTTGTTATAAACTAACACATGTAATACCTTCCTACTAAATCTTAGACATACTTAGCCATACACATACACTTAGACACTTAGTCATACATAGGACACCTAACCATACTTCCAAGTAGGACATCCATACGTAGTACCTTAGCCATACTGGACACCCCATACTTAGTATACTTGTATGGACACCTTAGTACTTAGCCATACGTAGGACACCTTAGCAATTTAGCCTGGACACCCAGACATTTAGCCATATAGACATGACATTTAATATGACACCAAGACATCACGATGTCACCAGACATACTTAACATGATCCATACCTGCCACATCATACTGGCATACAGTTACATGTTATAGTGTCACCAACCATGCCCCATGCGACCCTAGCTTAAGTATGTTAGTTACATGTCCCATACGTAGGCAGCCATCTCTACATATAGTGTTCTAAGCCACAGACACCCTTAAATATGGTACTTAGCCATACCACATATGCAGGACACTTAGCCAAATGGTTAAGCCATGCCAGCCATTACATGTTAATGTGCATAGGCAATGGTTTCCTAATATGGCCTTAGCCACATAGTATACCTAGGCTATGTGGACACCTTAACCATGCAACATATCATTTACAGCATAGTCATACCCAACCTATGCATGGTTAACCATACTTAACCATAGTGTAGACACCTGCCATACCTATATATGGTACTTTATGCTTATCCCATGCCACTTGACTGGTTACCTTATGTCAGCCTTACATAGATGTACTAGCCATACTAGGACACCTTAGTGCCATATGTGACACCTATTTGTATGACACATTGCATTTAGCCATACATAGCACCATGACATACTAGACATACATGGGACACCCAGACATTTGCCATACATAGGACACCTTAGATATTTACATACATAGACACCTTTAGACATATTACATACATAGTGTATACATGACATAGACATATTTAGCATAGACATATTTAGCCATACATAGGACACCTTAGACATATTTAGCCCATGTTACACATACTTAGGTTGTCTAAAGATGACTAAATATGTCTAAGGTGTCCTATGTATGGCTAAGTATGGTTAAGGTGTCCTATGTAGGGCTAAGTATGGTTAAGGTGTCCTATGTATGGCTAAGTATGTCTAAGGTGTCCCATGATGGCTAAGTATAGTTAAGGTGTACTATGTATGGCTAAGCATGTCTAAGGTGTCCCATGTATGGCTAAGCATGTCTAAGGTGTCCTATGTATGGCTAAGCATGGTTAAGGTGTACTATGTATGGCTAAGTATAAGGTGTCCCATGATGGCTAAGTGTCTAAGGTGTCCCATGTATGGCTAAGTATGTCTAAGGTGTCCCATGTATGGCTAAGTATGGTTAAGGTGTCCCATGATGGCTAAGCATGGTTAAGGTGTCCCAATGGCTAAGCATGTCTAAGGTGTCCTATGTATGGCTAAGCATGGTTAAGGTCTCCTATGTGATGGCTAAGCATGTCTAAGGTGTCCCATGTATGCCTGGTTAAGGTGTCCCACGATGGCTATGGTTAAGGTGTCCCACGTTGGCTGGCATGTCTAAGGTGTCCCATGTATGGCTAAGCATGGCTAAGGTGTCCTATGTATGGCTAAGTATGGTTAAGGTGTCCCACATGGCTAAGTATGTCTAAGGTGTCCTATGTATGCCTGGCATGGTTAAGGTGTCCAATGTAGGCTAAGCATGTCTAAGGTGTCCTGTATGGCTACATAGTTAAGGTGTCCCATGTATGGCTAAGGTGTCCTATGTATGGCTAAGTATAGTTAAGGTGTCCTATGCATGGTATCTATGTATGGCTACATGGTTAAGGTGTCACGATGGCTATGGTTAAGGTGTCTAATGGCTATGGTTAAGGTGTCCCACGATGGCTAAGCATGGTTAAGGTGTATGTCTATGGTTAAGGTGTCCCATGTATGGCTATGGTTAAGGTGTACATGTATGGCTAATGGTTAAGGTGTCCCATGTATGGTTGGCATGGTTAAGGTGTACCATGTATGGCTGGCATGGTTAAGGTGTCCCATGTATGGCTACATGTCACGTGTCCTGT
The DNA here is from genome assembly GCF_021976095.1 of Xenia sp. Carnegie-2017. Taxonomy (NCBI): domain Eukaryota; kingdom Metazoa; phylum Cnidaria; class Anthozoa; order Malacalcyonacea; family Xeniidae; genus Xenia; species Xenia sp. Carnegie-2017. The sequence continues at coordinate 906,669 of NW_025813469.1, read as the reverse complement.
ATGGCTGGCATGGTTAAGGTGTATATGTATGGCTGGCATGGTTAAGGTGTCCCATGTATGGCCATGGTTAAGGTGTCCCACGATGGCTACATGGTTAAGGTGTCCCATGTATGGCTAAGCATGGTTAAGGTGTCCCATGTATGCTGGCATGGTTAAGGTGTCCCTAATGTCTATGGCCCATGTATGCATGGTTAAGGTGTCCCACGATGGCTAAGCATGGTTAAGGTGTCCCACGATGGCTAAGCATGGTTAAGGTGTCCCATGATGGCTGGCATGGTTAAGGTGTACTGTATGGCTAAGCATGGTTAAGGTGTCCTATGTATGGCTAAGTATGGTTAAGGTGTACTATGTATGGCTAAGTATGGTTAAGGTGTCCTATGTATGGTTAATAGTTAAGGTGTCCTATGTATGGCTAAGTATGGTTAAGGTGTCCCATGTATGGCTAATAGTTAAGGTGTCCCATGTATGGCTAAGTATGGCTAAGGTGTCCTATGTATGGCTAAGTATGTCTAAGGTGTCCTATGTATGGCTAAGTATGGTTAAGGTGTCCCACGATGGCTAAGCATGTCTAAGGTGTCCTATGTATGGCTAAGTATGGTTAAGGTGTCCCATGTATGGCTAAGTATGGTTAAGGTGTCCCATGTATGGCTAAGTATGGTTAAGGTGTCCCATGTATGGCTAAGTATGGTTAAGGTGTCCTATGTATGGCTAAGTATGGTTAAGGTGTCTTATGTATGGCTAAGTATGTCTAAGGTGTCCTATGTATGTCTACGTATGGTTAAGGTGTCCTATGTATGGCTAAGTATGTCTACGGTGTCCTATGTATGGCTAAGTATGGCTAAGATTGTGTAGGAAGGTATTACATGTGTTAGTTTATAACAACATACTGATACATTTCAGGAAGGGTCAGATAACTGGCAAAATCAATGATCATCAATGTAAGGGACCATCATAGCCCACAAATAATATTTACCACCTTAACTTACAAACATTACAAATACGTATGCAGTGAGTGCATATGGTGTTGTAACCATATATGTGACTTTTTTTACTAGATTTTGCTGGTTGAGCCTAAACACCCCCCTTATCTGAACTTTACAACTACATAAATAAGGTGGGAGAGTTTAAGTTTATCAGACCATATCTTGTAAAAAAATTGAATATATGTATGGCCACACTGTACCTGTGTTAGAAGGGTTAAAAGAGGTGGGACCATGGGAGTGATCAATATAGATCAATTCAGTCCTTCCAAAAATAAAAATTCTCCACAGTCCAAGATGATCAGTAAACACATACAAGCAGTTAAAATGTGTTGAAATTTTTTGACTAATCATTTTATACCTTTTGTTAGCTGGTCTCCAATGATAATAAGATATGACATCACTACCAAACATGTAAAGTACTACAACAGCCTGACAAATAATCTGAGCAGCTGGACCACAGAACGCATGACTGTATCCTGGTAATTTGCTGTTAGCCTCACTTGACCACAATATCCAAGTATAAAGAATGCTCCAAGAATGAGAACGATTAAAACCTATTAGAAATATTCCATATTCCATATGATATAGTGGAAAGATAAAATAACAACACTTCTGGTTTTATATTTCAGCTAAGAAACATTGAATGAATAATTTATTTCAATATGGACACTATCAAACTATTTGTCAAATCAACAAAATACAGCAACTGGCAACATATAAGCTGTATCATAATAATTTTTAAATATCCATCATATCAATGTATCACAAAATTTAAAATAGAAACTCTACATCAAAAATTATAGGAGTGGCCTACATGAAGTACCGCGATGACTGATTGTTTAAGTGAGTAGTATTCTAGTTCCAAAAAAACCCAATAATTACAATTTATATATAAAAATCAACACAACTTACAGTTTGAACTGCTAAGGCATGTGGAACTCCACCAGTTTTTCCATAAGCTTCTGGAAATGCTAACATACCAGCACCTAAGGCAGCATTTGTAACTACAAACACAGCTCGGGCAATAGGAAGTTCAGGCTCACCCATCGAGTTTATGGAAGGCGATGTTGTAGATGTGCTTAGTCGCTGTCTCATTTTTGAATTATTTACAGCGTATGGTATTTGAATAGTATCTCTGTTTTCATCATTAATTTCACCACATGAAAGCAGCAACGACCTTTCACTTTCCTCAGACATTTGTCTTGAGTTACTTCCTCTTATTTATTGCATTCACAGTTCGGATACGAGCAGTTCGTTGAAGGTTCCAAACGGAAAAGCACGTACAGTTTAATCCAGTTACAAAGAAAAGATCATCTTCGTTGAACCACCGGAAAGACTCGGACATTAATTTGATCTAAAAGAAGAATTTAAAGATTTATAAAAAGCTGTTTTTTACAGCATGGAACGTATTTATTTTATAAATTTCTTTTTTAGACATCTTTCAGTCTAGTTCACGCAACACAAATAAAGGAAATTTTATTTTCTTGTGTACGTTCATACGAATCACTAAAAAATAATGACATGAAGTATTCGCCATACTTGTTATCATAATTACTAAAAGTTTAGTCAAAATTTTCGTACAACTACTAAACTTTAGCCGTCGAAACGAAAGATTAGCCCGTCGAAACAAGTTGACTTATATGATGACAGATCAGTCGTATAGCCTAAATGCTAATCATTACTTTAATAATACTGGAAATGGCAACGAAAACCTTGCATCACAAAGCAGTTTGTACAATACTTGGTATCAAACGTCTGGAACGTACGAAGAACGAAGCTGCTGGCGTAAACTTTATGACTACAATTCAGGGTACTGGTATTATCAAAACCTATTAAACAACACAACACAATGGGAGAAACCAGATGGTTGGGACTTATGGCCCATTAATGGAGCTCAAACACCCAATGATGAAGACAAAGATAATAAATCGTGTCTTTCTATATTTCGCAAAACATCAGAAGAGCTGGAACAAAAAAATCAAGAATATGTAAAGCGCAAAGCAAGACGACAAGTCAATCCAGAGGAAGCAAAAAATTTACACTGGAGACCAGAGGGAGCCAATGAGTACAACATATGGTATGACAAATGGATTGGTGATCATTGGAAGGGAATGAAGGATGATGGTATGATAACATTTAAACATTCAAATGATGGAATGAAGGGATATGAAAGGATCATAATGTCATTGTTTTAGGTCCAGCAGAGACAAGATGCATCATCAGCAAGGATGCTGGTTTCACTAAGGCAAATCTTCTTGACCCAAACAGAAAGAAAACATATTTTTGCATCTTTTTTGCTCGAGGATGTTGTCAACATGGTTCGGAATGTGGCTACTACCACCTTGTACCAACTGACAAAGATGCAAAAAGGTATGGAATATGTAATAGTTACGTTAATTTTATGCACATGGTTGTAGAGTTCATGACATTTAAGCTTTGAGTACATGTCAATATATGTTGTTTTGACACGATAGCTGAATTCTGTTTAAAGTTTGAACCATTTATCAACAGAATCAACATGATACATGATGTGTTTGGAAGGAACGCATAGGTTACACAGTGACAATATGGGTGGAGTGGGATCATTTGAAAATGATTGTCGAACACTGTATGTTGGTCGTTTGGGAAGTCACAAAGAACTAGAGAATGTCTTATGGAAAGAATTTGGAGAATGGGGTGAAATTGAGGTAGAAAGCTTTTTTCTAATCATGAATTGCGGTTGAACCTCTTGATTGTTATGCGTTGTTAATCCCTAAGTGATCATTGTGTAATCTTTTGTCAACAGGATATACGTGTCATCACTAGGCGTCAGATAGCATTTGTAAGATACAAGAACAGAATTAACTGTGAATTTGCAAAGGTTTGTGCCAACAACATTTCTTCTAAAGGTTTTCATGACAAACTTCATGAAAAAATAACAAATAAGTAGTATCTGTTACATTAGATTGCTATGTCAGATCAAAGACTGGAGGGTCAGGAAGTGTTAAATGTGAGATGGGCTTATGATGATCCTAATCCCAAAGCAAGAAAACAGGTAGAACACGACAAATTAGATGAAAAAAGATCAATGTAAGCAATACACAATATATTGCATTAATTATCTACATTGCAGAAAACGGAAGATATTCGAGATGCGATGCGTACAGCAATATTTGAAAAACTAGAAGAGGAAGAACCACAACCAAAACGTCTCTGTAGTACTGGTATAATTGGTACTTATCCTAATACGGATGATCAATATCCTGACTCAGCAGCCGGGCCTTTAACTAAGGAATATTATGAGAGGGTAAAATAATACTCTTGATTTCTAGCTTCATTTACAAATGCCCCTCTTTTCTCATAATTCAAGTCTCCTCAACATTTCATTTTTTCAGGAACAGATATTACAAGAGGTCAAAGAAAATTGTAGTAGATTAGATGATGCATTCAAAAGACTGGAATCTAACACTTGCACATAAAATATCACTGCTAAAAAAAGTTATATAATAACACTACTACTTCATTTAATGAGAAATTTGTAAGAGTAGATGTATTTCCACTGGTTACTAAATATACATTCTCTTCATTTAAACTTTTACATATAAAACATCAGTTTACAATTTTTTAAATAGATAAAAGATAATTCACAAACAAGAAGGGGGTATTCACATCAATATCTTGAAGGGGGTAAATACCCAGAGGGATAACTGGGATGATAACCACCACGACTGGGTGGAAGATAATGAGGATATGATTGAGTACTAGCTTGTTGTGTCATTGGTATACTTTGAGATGGATTCTGATAGCGAGACCAAGCTTGAGGAGCTGTATGACCATAACCTCCATACGGTGGAAGTCCATCAGAAGTGGTTGCATTAACTGCAGAATAAGGTTGGTTTGCAGGAGATGATTTAGTGGCTAGCACACCAGGCACGCTATTAAAAGCTGTCGAACTTTGATCCGAAGATGTACTGCGCAAATTTGACAGCACTTTTCCAATGACATTACTTGATGGATATTTGTTCAGGCCCGTAGTAGGTGCCTGAAAAGCATTCGATGCACTGTTTGAAGGAGTAAGTACTGGAAGCGAGGGCTTGAGCTGGCAGTAGTTTCGTTAGTTACTTCTTTGCTCTCTACTTTCAGCTTGCTACCTGGATTGAGAATGCTCAAAATCTTTGCTTGAAGTTCAGCTTGTTGTAAAGCAATTGACTGAGGATCAGAACTGAAAGTAGCTCCTAAAAAAAATAAACATTTCATCTCAGTCGACAACATTCAATCGATATTTTAATTTTAAATTTCACTCACCAGTAGAAGATGGAGGTGTTCGTCCTTCTTTTTTAAGCAAATCATTACGAATTTTTGTAAACTCATCAATAACTAAAGTGTACTCATCTATAGTTAGAGGTCGACCATCTGCAGCAATGTTCAGCAATGTGCTAACAGCTCGAGTATATGGTGATGGTACAACTGAGCTGACTCCACCTGAGAAACCCTTCTTTGGTGTTAAAGGGTCAACCACAGGTGGCCGAAGTTCTCGATCTCGAAGTGCCTGCATATATGTATCAAAATTACGGCTCACAAGAAGAATTGCATCCTCTAAAGGCATATTTCTGTGTTCTGAAGAAGATTGAAGAAAAATTTGATAGTAATAATGCTTTTACACTGAAAACTGCCATGTTTGCAAATTAAACATCCTTTAGTGCTGGACATTTTTTGATCAATTTAACACATTAACTCCTTACCAACAAATATTGGGTTGTTCCTCATGAAACTTACTTCAAATATGAATAAAGCAATGATCAGAGTACGTTAATAAAATTGATGAAAAAGTTTGATCAGTGCTCGAACCAAAAAAGCCAAAAATCTTCCTGGATTTCTCAAAAAAAAATACAAATTGTTGATCCAACATTTATACTTCTTTACGTCACCACTTTCTTCCAAAAATGTCATTCCACAACAAAAAACAAAATGTTGATTTGAAAAATGAAAAAAGTTGTTGAAAAAGTCCAGATGCAAATGGAAGAAAAAAATGCATCAAAAAGAAAAAACTGAAAAGTTTGCTGCAAGAATAATGCTGCACAGCCACAAGATGGTGAGCAATATTTATGCAAATTGTTAACGCCACATAGATAAGAAAATTGATAATATGAACTTGAATTCATTGAAATAAGACTTCAGAAAGCCAGTTGCTTCATATTACTAACGACAACACCTGCATAAATACAAAAATATATAATGATTACCTTGTTGTTTTCCATGCAAGATGTGCACTGTTACTGAACGATGTACTTCATGTTGGCTACTAATAATAATCCCAAACAATACACCACGCTTTGCTGCATCTTCCAACTCATCAAGCAAAGGAATTGTCTCGGTAAGTGCACTCCACAACTAAACCATGAGATTTTAATTTCTTTTCAACTGACTCGGCATAAGCCCTGTAAACAAAACAAAAATAAACGTTTTATTACCCTTAAAAACACAATCAAAAGATAACTATGAAACCTAAAAATTAACACAATACTTATTCAATCAACATACATTTGTTGTTTGTGGATTATAATTATCTCACAGTCGATTGGGGCTTCTACAGGTTTACCAACAGCAGGAGGAGGGTAGGGTTTGTGAGACATTGGAGAAAATTCATATTCTGGTCTAGACTTCTTAGGAGGAATTTCATCATAATGGCGATGTCCAGAAGAATCTGGGTTTTCATCGCGATATCGATCCCTTGCTTCTCTATAGCCAGGTATTGATAACGGATCATTACTAGACCTTCTTCTTGGTGACAATGAATGATCCCTGGCATTTTTTAAAATAATTAAAAACACACAGAAATAAATTCATGATATATATTAAAATACATTGACATGGACAATACAAGTTCATGCAATGTAAAAAATGTTAAGTTATGTTTATTAACAAAAAACAATAAGCAGCAATACTTATGAAGCGTACTCTCCATTCTACAATAACTCTGTCAAAAAATTATCACAACAATGTCGATGCCAGTCTAAACATAACAAGGCTGCTGTTGTATATTTAATGTTTCTTAGACTAAATTTACTCAAACACTATCCTACAGTAAATATTACCACAACATGTTTGAAAGATGACTGACAGACCACCCATTAAAGTTAAGGCTGGACTGCTAATAATTCCATCAATTTTATGTAGCACTTGTGTGAAAATTAGTAAGCTTAGAAACAGAGCTTACAAATGGCAAAACAAGTGCATTTGCTGTAATAAAATACCAATAGCAAACAAAACGACAAAATAATTGCCTTACCGTGGACCTCTGTCTCTAGACATATGTGAGGATGGCCTTCGCTTCTCTGCTTTTCGTCTGTCCCCAGCTAAATTCACATCTAAAGAAAAATATATGGCTAAGTCAATTAATAAAATCAGTATTATTTTTTTCAAATCAATTTCTACAATTACATACCAACTTTTTTCCCTTTAATTGTAGTTCCATGTTCTTTCGTCACTGCTTCGTCTGCACTACTTTCTTTTTCATATTGAACAAAGCCAAAACCATTATGCACTGAGCATCCTATAACACGACCATGTTTTGCAAATATATTCTCAAACTCCTCACGAGAAAGATCTTCTGTGTTAAGATTCCCCACAAATATCCGACATCGAATGGATTTGCTGTCATTGCGATTTGTGCTATTTGGTCTACTCAAGTCTCTATCATCCCATTTCTCATCTCGCTTGTCTGAGCTCATCTGTTATAAACCAATAATGCTACATAAAAACCCCACAAGGATGAGAAAATTCCATGAGACAAATTTTCATTTGTCTATCTGCCTTTCCAAATGAACAATGTTGAGTGAGAAGATGGCAAAGAAATACAGGCCACATAAATTCTTAAATTTGATGTCCAGTCCACGGATAAGAAATAAAAACCACACACATTTTTTTGAATCTCAGAAACGAAAGTATGCATTTAAGTATGATAAGACCATGTGAAGTATTGACCCAAATATTTCATGTACACATTTCAGTGTCAGTAAGTATCATGCTGTGAATTTCATTCTTTTCAATATGATATTAGACCCAGTCAGATCCACGTGCAAAGCCTTAATTTTCAAAATGAAAAACCTTTGTTATTTGCATGCACAAATACACTTTGTCCTTTCTTACCGTCGTGTAATTACTCTTTCATGAAAAGTATAACATTCGTGAGACAAAGACACGCTAAGGCAATAAGTGCTGCACACAAAACAAAACTATTTCATTGACTATCGACTTCATGACAAAGATGGTGGCTGTGTACTAAGCACATTTCACGCATGCGTATTGCGCAGGTGTCATCGCTAAGATCCATGGTATTAATCTTCATTTCCAGTACCTAAGCGCATGGCCAATATACCAGATTTTCATAATTTTAGCAAAAATTTTTTTTCAACCATCTAAAGATAGGGAATTTTTCAGTTTGAATCTTTTTGCTCAAGTAACTGACATCGCTCATCCATTTTATAATAAATATCTCTGGCTTTAACATCTGGTAACAAAGCCATTTCATATTTATCTTATTGGTGTTTCCATTGGTGAAAGAGTCCTTATCCAAAACGCTCGAGTGTACGCTAGGTGCTTCAACTACTTTCAATTTCATCAAGCTATCTTCAACCTGGCGTCGTTGTTTCTCCTCTGTCGTGCTTGATTTTGTTTCACTGTTGAAAGTTTCATTTTCAAGTATTTCTTCTACTTCAATCCACGAATTGTAACATCTGTCATAAATATTAGAGCATTGCTTATGCACAAAACATTCAGATACAAAAATTTGGAGAAAAACAAAAAACATTTCTAACCTTGTCACGGATATTACGAGGGGCGTAACAAAGTGTTGATGAGTTTGATATGCATTTGTCTACAAAAGCTTAAGAGTACAAAGAGCGTGCCAAAAATATAGGTTTGAAAATTTGCTAAGCGCATATACAAGTACAAATTTCAGAGCTTGCTCCGTCACAAACTAATCGAGAATATATCTGAGCATTCGTAGTCAACTTCACCAACTCTTCAAGTTCATGCCAAAGACCAACTACAAGTAAAGAATATGGAGTAATTAACGCGCTCAGTCAAAATTTTCAGACAAATCATCTGCGCATGCGCAGTCGACTTGACCAGATTCCCAAGTTCATGGTTATGGCAAAAACCAACTGCATCTTCTAACACTGATTTTGAAGTAAACAGCATGCTCAGCAACAATTTAATAGGAAAAATCCTCTGCGCATGCGCTCGACTACGCCAGTCCATTCGATTGATTGTTTATAATCATGGCAACGACTAACTACACTGGTCAACAAAAAGAAACTTTTTAAAAGGTGTCTGATATTTTTTGACTGATTTACTATATTTTTGCTATGCTAAATCTAGAAATAACATTCATTTTGCTCTCGGAGGTCAAATTTTTTTGCAAATTTGAATTTAAAATTATGCGACTTTAGTTATTTTTTTAAAACAATGTTTTCAAGATTTACATCTTTTCAAGATGTTTCAAAACAAAATGTCAGTTTTTATGATAAAATTGCAGTATTCCAAGAAAGAATCATGTACACTTCATGTACAGTACATGTAACTAAATATGAAAACTTAGTGTTTGCATTATTACGGTCTAAATTTTCGTTTTTTTTGATTGTCGCGAATGTTTTGGTGCTTGCCCATCTCTTTTTAAATTCCAACAGTAGTCCGCCATCATCACCATGTCCCACTTTTCTCTTAAGTCATGGTGAAAGCGCTCTCCTTGCTCATCGCTTAAAGAGCCAAGATTTTCGGGATCAATACCAGCTTTTAATTTTTCAGTTGACAAATTGGGGAAGGTTTTACAACGAAACTGAAAACACCGTCCATCTTTATCCAAAGCTTTAGTGAATTGCCTTATCAAACCGAACTTTATGTGCAGTGGAGGAAATAAAATACGTCCCTTGTCAACTAGAGGCTTGTTTATCACATTTTTTGCTCTACAACTAGCAAGCTCTTCACGTACTGGCCATTCTTTTTTCACGTAATGATGAGTACGACCCCTACTATCCCAGAGGCATAAAAAGTATGGGCATTTGGTAAATCCAGACTGTTGACCAAGCAAGAAGTTGGCCATTTTTAAGTCAATGCAAATCAGCCATTTATGTTGGTCATAAGAAATTTTTTCTAGGACGTACTTAATTGCTTCATGCTGTTCTTTTAATGTTGTCGAATGTGCCAATGGCACAGATGCAAATTGATTTCCATTGTGTAACAACACACATTTCAAAGACCTTTTGCTGCTGTCGATAAAAAGTCGCCAGTCCTCTGATTTGTATTCAGGTACGCCGAGATGTTTCAGTAGCTCTACTATGTCATTGCGATAGACTAATTCTTTTTCTTGAGCAAAATATCTTAAAAACTCCTGGTGCCTGGTACGGAAGAAACTTACCTTAACTTTACCATTTAGCATGTTCTTGTCCTTTAAACGAGATGCAAGAAGTTCGGCAGAGTCTTGGCAAATTTAAATCGCGAACAAGATCGCTTAGTTCGTTTTGGAAAACAATTTTGGCTGCTCATCATTGTCATCGGGAAAGGATGCATCATCGGTAGTGGCAATGCTTTGAGTTTCATCCTGGCTACTGCTTTCTTCAATACTTGTATCTTCAAATACAAGTACGGGAATTTCTTCACTATAAGGAGTAGGGCGCATAGCTGACGGCAGATTGGGATACTCCAGTGTTGTGCGATTTTTTCTGTTAATTCCCATGACATTGATAGCACAAAAGTAGCAATCGGTTGCATGATTTAAGGCTGTCGCCAAATCATGGGGATGCCAAAGTTCATGGACTTTTGCGTGCCTTTCCTCCATTGACGGAGATGCTCTGTGCATCTTTTGCAAACCATGTGAGGTGCCCAACTTTTGTCTTGATCGCTGAGCTTCATGCCAAAATATGCATAGTAAACGCGCTTGATAAAGGTGGTGACAGTATTGCGATTTGGTGCAAGTGTGTATTCACCACAAACATAGCAAAAAACATCTGGCTTATTTTTATTATTTCTACTTTTTATTATTTTTTACTTAACATTAATATGTTGGTGTGTTTTAACAAGTTTTACCATTGAATTCCAGTATGGGCTAAATAAAGCCTAATTTTATCTTTAAATATCCCATAATAATCGCAAAACCTAAACTCCCTAATTGAAATTCAATCAAAAATTGCTTATTCAAATGCTTTCTTCTTTGTATTGCTAGTGCTAAAAAATTTAAATTTGTTCAGATAATAGAACTTTAAAAGGTAAATGGTTAATACTTCTGTTGTACCTTTCTCAGGTATTTAAAAGTTAAAAAATAGAAAATTAACGATAGCTTAAAATCTCGACCTGACCCAGCAAAAATAGTGTTATTTTTGGACTCAGCACATCAAAATTGTCCAAAATCAGTTTACAAAACTGAGACACCAAATTTGCTGTTGACCAGTGCTATATGTACTTGCAATACATTTGCGGCAATTATCTCAGTTAGTCGCAAATTATCGAAGAAACAAACTACGAGATTTATATATATAAATATAAAACTTCATATAGTAGATGTCAACTAGCAGTGGAAGCTGGGTGCGATGTAGTATGCAGTGGCTTAGGGGCCCACACTTCGGTGGCGACCGCACTCTCCCTGCGTACCCCGAGCAAAGCCTATCGCAGGTGATCTCAGGTCTGATGGGCGGAAGCTTGCTATTTCATCTCCCAAGTAGGATAGCGTAGAGGGGCCGAAATCTCCTACCGAAACGTTAACATGCCGCGTTCTAGTGCCTTACGCTTAAGAAGATATCGGGAAGCATGGACCGAAAACGGGTTTTTTTGCTTTTGAATTTTATCCTTTTGTTTTCTCATAAGATAAACCAAGCAATGTTTCAATTAACTTCTTCTGACACTGTGCCTTTTTCTGACACTTATGATTTAAGGCAACCTTAAACATCATGTTTTATACAATTTTTATTGGTTTATATCTTTCTGATTGAACTCTCTCATTTACTGTTTCTCATGTATCACGAGCAAACCATCCATGGGCTTCATGGTGAACAAAGATTATATGGTTCCCTTAATTTAACATGCGACGCTCTAGTGCTCAACTATCTCGGGATATCGAGAGGCATGGAGCGAAAACGGGATTTTTTGTTCTTAAAATTTGTCATTTTTCTTTATAAGAATTCTTTTCATAAAAGAAACTAGAACATCCAAGGATACTGCAAAAGTTAAAATAATTTCTGCCTTTTGACTAATATAATTTGAACCATCTCTAAGAATGTTTATACGTTTTTTACTTGTTATGTTTTAGAATGTAACTTTCTCATAACTCTCTCGTGATGAACGAGAGCCTCCTTATACACTATAACTCTCTCATCATGAACGAAACTATTAATGGGCTTCATGGAAAAAAGGGATTATCTACTTTTGTATAATACTTTCTACAAAGATAACATTTAATAAGCCAAGCAATTTGTATCGTCTAAATTGAGCCTCGCTTTCAACCTTTATGCTATAAAATTTTGATTCAGTTTCGATAGTAAATTTCTTTTTACCTTACAATATTTTCATGATTCAAACTAGAAAGTAACTTCTCTTCTCGAGTAATTTTGGGATTAAACAGCACAATTTTCAGATTCAAAGAAACTATTTCGATCGCATAGAGACAGCCGTCCAATTTATTACGTACCTAAGCGTATATATAGCATTTTCAAATCACGTACAAAATTTCCTTCACATGACCAAATTACATTCTATTTAAACGATGTATCTAATAAAAAGTTACCTTGACAACTGAAGCAAATCCTCCTTTTCCAAGCATTTCCAACACCTCGAATTCATTCCGAACTCTTGAATTTTTCGCAGCGTAGCCGAAACGAAAAGGCATCAAATAATAAAGACACTCATCTCCATCATCACAGTCATTTTGATTATTCTCGTGAATGAACGTGAACTAATCTTTCTACAATCTCACAGAGAAGCCGCATTTTTCTCTATTGGTCCTTGTACTATCCCTCATCAATAACATTCCTTAGAGTACATTCCTTAGAGTACATTCCATTCTCTTCTTACAATACCCCATCTGCATACACAAATTTTGCAGAGTGCACTTGTGGAGATTGCTTCCTCTTCACTTTCGAAATCAGATTCTTCGTCTTAAAGGAAAGACGCTAGTAGTTGTTTTTACACATCTTCAGCAACATCATGAACAGTTTTCCCACTACTATACCACGTGAACCAACGAGCTTCCAAACTGTATATGTGATTCATCGATATTTCTTTTGAACATACCTTCAGTAGATTCGGCGTTTTTAGTGGACTGTGTTTGTATTGTAACCTCGTCCTCGAAAGAGATTTTATCCGCGTCAGCACGCTTGGAATCATTCGTGTTTCCCATTGGAGTCCTCATCCAAAACTCTCGACCGTACGCCAGGTGCTTCAACTACCATGTTTGTCTGAGCTCATCGTTTTTAAACTAATATTGCTGAATAAAAACCTCACAAGGATTAGAAAATTTCATTAGACAAATTTTCATTTGCCTGACTGTACGGTTGCATCAAGTTTTACGACAATATTTCCAAATGAACAATGTTGAGTGAGATGTAGGTAAAAAAATTAGGCCACATAAATTCTTAAATTTGATGTCCAGTCCAGTGCACTGACAAAAAGTCAAAACCTCACACATTTTAGTGAAGTATTGACCCAAGTATTTCATTGACACATTTCAGTGCCAGTGTGTATCATGCTGTGAATTTCATTCTTTTCAATGTGATATTAGACCCAGTCAGATCCACGTGCAAAGCCTTAATTTTCAAAATGAAAAACCTTTGTTATTTGCATGCACTAATATACTTTGTGCTTTCTTACCGTCGTGTACTTACTCTTTCATGAAAAGTGAGACAAAGACAGGCTAAAGGCTGATTTCCATTCAGTGCAAATTGTCGCGCGCGATCGACTATTTCCGATCACTTTCTGTTCAATTGTAAGCTCTCGACCAGAACAGCTTCACACTGCTGTACACAATTCAAAAGAAAGTGATCGCAAAAATCAATCGCGCGACAATTTGCACTGAATGGAAATCAGCCTTTATGTAGCACAAAAATAGAACCTTTGATTGACAATCGATTTCATGGTAACTAGACGCAAGGGTATTGCGCATGTGTCATCGCTAACTAAGATGGCGAAGATCATTGGCTGTAAGCTGACTGCCATTCAGTGGAATTGTCGCGCTCAATTTTGCAATCACTTTCTTTTGAATTATATGCTGCAGTGTGAAACTGTTCCGTTTGAGAGCTTACAATTGAAATGAAAGTGATCGCGCGACAATTTGCAGTGAATGGAAATCAGCCTTAAGATCCATGCTATTACTTTCAGATTAATTTTCATTACCAGTACCTTTGCGCATGGCCAATAAGTCATAATTTCACATTATCAGCAATAATTACGTATTCTGCAACCATGTACAGATTTGAACATTTTCAATTTGAAACTTTTTCCTCAAGTAATTTATATCGCTTAACCATTTTATCATAAATATCTCTGGTTTTAACATTTGGTAACACAGCCATTTCATATTTATCTGATTTATAGAATAAGTCATGAAAACCAACTTTACTTTGACCACAAACTCCATATAAGGCCAGATAAGCAGAACCCAAGCATGCTGAATTAGTAGTTCCGTGTATGATGAACACTGGGGCATGAAATATGTCTGATAAGACCTGAAGTATAGCTTTGTTCTTGGATGCTCCTCCAGTTGCAAGAATTCTGGTTTCTTCAGCTACAAAAGGAAAAATACTTGATGAAGTACTTTCAAAGAGCTTCAACAAAGTCCTTTCAACAGAATAATGGATCTATTTAAAACAACTCACTGATATGAAAGCCGAGTGCTTCAGCATGAACACGTTTGGCCAAGAATTGCCCCTCAACCAAAGCTCTTATCTCTTCATCTTTTGTAAAGAACTGCAAAGCAACATCATCATTGTTAAACCTATATGTACCTTGAGCAAATGGTGTGATCTCCGTTTCATGAAAATACATCCCAATATTGCCATTATTTCCAGGTGGACTGTTTCTCAAACTTTCCTCAAACTCCTCCCAGGAACTTTCACAACATCTGTTGCGGATAGTCTCACGAACCAAGGAACCATTTTTAAAACATAATAAAGCCATGTAGGCACTTTCTAAAATGAATAACATTGCTAAATATAAGTAAAAGCACATGAAATAACAACAAGAGAATTCAACAGCCATACCATCAATGGGATTAACAAAAACATGTCCCTTAGTTGTTGGTTTGGGGTTATCAAGCCACAACATGAGAGTGTCACTGGTTCCAAGACTAATACATAAGTCTGTCTTCTTCAAGCAAACCCCGGCAAGAGAAGCAGGATTATCGCCAGTAAATGCAACAATATCACATGATTTAGGAAAGCCATATCTCTGTGAAAGATATCTCGAGATCTTTCCTATATGTTTTGATGATGAAACTAACTCACCAAGCTTTTCTTTAAGGTCTGGAGCACAAGCCTAAATGAACGTATACGACAATTAGCTGATTTGAGACATGCCACATATGTTTCTATGTGGGCATCTGAGGTATAATATGTTAAATTTCAAATGACAAGTACACAAAAAAGGCTCTACTTACATTGAGGCAAACTAACTCCCATGTTTTGGTGAAGATATTCATGAGATTCATTCCAGACCCATCACTATAATCAATAGGTGCATAACCACCATAGCACAGGGATGCCAAGAAACTACTTACCAAGGAAATGCGCTCACATTTGTCATATGCTTTTGGATTATGTTGAAATATTTTAGCAATTTGATTGCCTGTGAATCTTTCATAAGCTTTTGAACCAGTAATGTTGGCAAGTGCTTGCGCACCACCAACAGACTCCTCTAATGTTTTACATTGTTCAGTTGTACTAGAATCCATCCAGATTGGAGAGTCATCAACGACAAAGCAGTCCTTTCATAAAAAGAATTCCTTAGTTTAAAAAGTTTAATCACTGAGAACAGATATAGTTGAATATGTATGCATTATTGAGTGAGTACATTTTGAACACATTCAGCATTGTCTTGAACAAGCCATTGCATCTAAAGTAAAATATTCTCAAATTAAAATACCTTTAGCTGGTCAGACAAACTTTTTTCAGGATCCAAATTCTTTAAGAGTTTTTCACTTTCAGACTTCCAATATACACTACCATGCTGCTGTCCTGTACCAGATAAACTAACGACTCTATCAAACTCAAATCCTTTTTCTTTCATTCGTTTTAACAAAAGATCGAAAGCAGTGACCCAAAGAAGTGTTGGCACAGTCACACATAGCATATCCTTATGTCTGCAAACACCATCTTGAGTATGGAATTGTGGCAGGTCTTTATCAAAGATTACACTTTCCTCGAAAACAATACTCAGGTTGTCATCAATTGCAATAACTTTTAGTTGCTGGGTGCTCAAATCTAAGCCTAAAAACAGTGACGACGATTTTGACTCCATTATAATATCGCGGATGACCAGGAATCAGTTTTATAAAAAGACGGTGTTAAAATACAGATGTATTATATTTGTCTCGAGTATTTCGCGCGTTTCCCGTGGTGACCGTCGTTTTCATCTCTCATCCATTGAACATAAACTTAATAGAAATTATAAATTATAATACGTTTACCTGTGTACGTAATACATAATTTTTGTGATTTGTTTAACTGAAGTATAGAAGTGATGTTACAACTTCCTAAGTACATTTATCTATCGCAAGTACTTGACACATCACACATCTAGATTGGAACCTGTTTCCAAAAAATGGTACTTCATTACTTTGACTTATGGGTTGCCGTATAAGTCGAAGAAATAATGAAATATCAGAATCGCGCGATACAAATGCAATAAAATTTTTGGAGGAAGATATATCTTCCTCATCAAAGCATGCGGCTAATGTAAGCACATCGCCAATTCAAAGTTTAGTTCTGGAAGTCCTCAATGTCGTGAGAATGTTAACGGAGAGGTTTGTTCATGGAATCATTGCTCAAGCTTTTCCTGTTGTAAATTTTTCTAGAAATTAAACTTTACTATGAAGATGGACTTTACTTTGGCTTGACAAGTATAATTAATGTTGCTAACATTAATTATATTTCGTGTAATGTTTCTCTGTTACTTTTAGTTTGGACGAGCCCCCTGCTTGTTTGAAAGAACTTCATGAAATCGCAGAAACAGGTTGTGAATAACAAAGTATTATTGATAAACAAGTGGTAGTCTATATTTTCTCCATATTCAACTCTAGAAAGTGGCTGGCTTGAAGTTGTGTTGGCATGCATTGAAGTAATTTGTATAGAGAATGATCTTGGACCAATTGTCATATCAATTCTCTTAGAAGAGTGCTCGTTAGTTTCTGTGGTAATGATTTCTGTAGATATTTGATTGTATGTTCTGCTAATTTGTCATTGAATTTAGTCAAATAATACATTGAATTTCTTCTAGGCAACCTTGGAAAAACTGTTGTCAGTTTTGGATTTATCATCAAAGGGAAGACCAGATTCTGAAAAAAGTCTAATCCTTATGACTAGCTCCAGACGAAGAAATATTTCACTTGTCCTTGGAAGTTTAGCTGATAAGTTAGCAGGTACGCTCAAGTGACTCAACAGCATAAATTCACTTACATACAACGTCAAAACAAAGTCAAAATGTCTCCTCATGTTGCATTTAAGACTTTATTTACAGGTCCACAAAGTGTCTGGTTAATGAAAGAAGATGTTTTGCATTTTTTACAATTGCAACTGGTAGCAGTGACATGTTTTAAAATGAACATTTTATTTTTACCCTGCAAATGATGATGACTTTTTCTTTTCAGACTACAGACGAACATCCTTCTGTTGTGCTGTTTTCAATAATAACTTTGGAAAAGTTTGCAAAAACAAGTTTGTGCAAATCATGCTCTTTAATCGCTACACTCTTCAATCCTCTAAGTAAACTTTTTCTCATTCAGATGAAAATAAGGAAAAGATAAAGACTACAAACACACCAAAATATCTTGCAAAAATTGAAAAATCATGGCTGAATAGTGACAATGTTGTTGAACACCAAGCTGGATTCTGTGCTCAGTGGTGCTTGGATAACTGTTGTAAGATCTATTACAATTTTAACCAATGTATCATTATATAAATTCTTTCTTAACTCTTTTTTAATATGTTTGTATAGTTCCACTAAAGGTAGGTTGCAATGGCTGTCTTCAACATTTGTTTGCCACAATCAAATGTCGAAATTCCTCTTGGCATATAAATTATTTGGCCTACTTTAGACTAGGCCATACAGCTACGAGAGTTCAAATCTTGATGGAATAAATGCCATGTTGAATGCAAATGATGTTAGTGCTTGTTTGAAAATATCACCAAACGGTCTTGAAGCAAGAAGTGATGCATCTTCTTTTGAGAGTGTTAGATCCACATGCTCAGTTACCTCGGGTAAATTGTACTCCAAAAGCATGATGAAAATAACATTATCTTGTCCTTAAGCATTAACTTGTGATCAAATTTGCAGGAACATGGTTTTATGAAGTGACTCTGTTAACTTCAGGAGTCATGCAGATTGGTTGGGCCACAAAAGAGAGCAAATTTTTAAGCCATGTTAGTGAACTAAAATTTTGTGGTTCATACCTACGTAAGAACATGACATAATGCATGGTATTGTTTTCCTAGGAAGGATTTGGTATTGGAGATGATCCTTATTCAATAGCCTTTGATGGTTGCCGGCAATTAATTTGGTTTGAAGCTGATAGCTCTCCTGTTTCCTGTGCCAAATGGAAAGCAAGTAATCATATGCATAAAGTGACTTACTATTTTTTGGTGTTGACATGCCTTGCAAGGGTGTATATTCCTTTATCAGTGTTTGGAAGCACAAGCAAATGCTTTTCTTTCAGATGATGTTCTTGGATTTCTTCTAAATATTGATGAGAATAAAGTGATATTTTATCTAAATGGTAAAGGACTTGAGAGATACTTTCCAGCTCAAGATAGGTTCGTTGTGTTTGTTGATGAAAAGGACTAGACAATCATGAGTGATTTCACCAATTCTGCTCTTTTTGACATGCAGAGGAGCATTTTTTGCCGCTGCTAGTTTTATGTCATTTCAACATTGTAAATTTAATTTTGGAGCTAAGAAATTCCAGTAAGTCTTCATTTTGTGGTGTTCAGCCAAAGAAGATTCAGGATTATAACTCACTGTCCTTCTCGTCCTTCCCTTTAGGTACCCACCGAAGATATCGTTCAATAATTTCAACGATCATTCCACACTTACAGACAAGGAAAAGATAATTCTTCCCAGGTTTGCGTGTGGTTTAAAAGAATCTCGTCTTCAAATTGTAATTTTTTCATTTTAGTCATCGCATGTGCTTCTCGATGGACGATCATTTGATAAATAGTGCTTTATTAAAGCAAGGCTAAACTTAATAAATTTCTCTTGTATATTTAATACTAAAGGCATTTACTTTTGGCCAAACTTAAAAACGAGCAATTTCACGTGGATTCATGCACAATATGTTATGAAAACATAGCAAACGCAGTTCTTTTACCGTGTCAACACAGGTAACAATTCATTCTTGTGTGATTGAAGGAAAATCTTGTACACTCAGTCCTTAAGTATTCTCTTTTATTTTCACAGAACGATTTGCTTTGGTTGTGCTTCAAAATTGGAGCAGTGTCCGATATGTCGAGGAGTTATTGAGAAAATCGCAAAACAAATCGTATCGACGGTTTAGGCAAGAAGAAATGCGAATATTTAAAAATTTTACACACTTGTGTTGTTTAGTTGAAATTCAGAAAGTTAACATTGATGAAAAGCTCAAGGCAGACAGACGAGTAATTTGTCCGCGAGAAGTTTTTCGTATCAACTCACATATGTATATGATCGTTTGTACAAAATTTTTTTCAGCGTTAAGTTCTTTTTTCAAGGAACTAACAATTTTTCGTGCACACACAAGCAAATGAACTTCCAAGGAAAAGTTTCTCGTCTGTAACCAAGGGATTTTAAAATACATCGATCTTGGCAGAATAATTAACAGTGTATAGATATGTAAAAAAGGTTTGTTCCCTAAGAATCGATGTGTAAATAAAGAATTTATTTTTCGTTGTAACGTTGGGTTGCTTGAGGTTGATTGTCAAGCTGTATAAAATTCTACAGGATTAAAATCCAACACTATCAATCAAATTTCATTAAATTAATCAATTTCTTGTTTAAAAGAAAAAATAAAATCATCGTATTTATTCACAGCAGTACGATACACGTGATTTCAATGAATACCTCGTTACCAGGTCACTTTCAGGCACATGTCACTCCTCCTGCCATATGCTCCTCAATTTCCTGAACTGTTCGAGGGACATGAGTTAACAACTCCATCCCATCTGCTGTGACAACAATGTTATCCTCGATGCGAACCTAAACAACATATATTATTTAAGGTGAAATGTGGTCAATCCTAAAAACCTTATTTGTATTCACCCCTCCAAATCCTCTGTACTCTTGTAGAACATCCTCATTGATAAACACTGATCTTTCTGGATCATTCAATGCTTCATCCAAAAGCTTTTAAAAAACAACGTCAAATTAGGAAGATTGATTCAGAGTTTAACCACATGATATACAAAGGCCTTACATACATAGTCAATAAAATATATTCCTGGTTCGATGGTTATCAACATATTCTCTTCAAGAATCCGAGCTGTTCGTAGTGATTGAAGTCCTGGTTTCATAATTCGCTCAATACCCTTAAACACATACAAATTATTTAAAACGCATACAAATTATATAAAAATATAATGTTCATAATGATATATGTTGACTCTTCATGTGATATGGACATTGTACCTCTGGGTATCCTCCAACTTCATGGACATCTAATCCAAAGAAATGTCCGAGGCCATGTGGAAAGAAGACAGCCCCCAAATGTACCTTGACCATCTCCTCAATATCACCTTTAAGTATCCCACAATCCTTTAATCCCTCCAATTGTACTCTGTCAGCCAGACGATGCATATCCGGCCACAGCACACCTTGCAAAACATCAATCAATGAATTAAAGTGTTAACACATCTATGGATCTAACATTTATATATACCTGGTTTAACTTGTGCCATTACAGCTCTGTTAGCCCTGAGGACAGCTTCATAAATATTTTTTTGTTTTTCAGTGAATTTCCCATTAACAGGAAATGAGCATGTGATATCAGCAGCATAGCAGTAGTATTCACCACCCATATCAAACAAACTGAAATTTTGAATAATGTTTCAATAAAGATTATAAAATAAAAACAATAAAACTTGTGCGCTGATTGGTCTAGCATTAGCCTGTGCAAAAACATCTGAGCTCAACCAATCAAATCCATCAAAACAATCAATCAGTCAAAGAGAATTTGCAAATCGATCATGAATACATTTTAGAGGAAAAATTATAATGTTTGTCTTTTTCGCATTATTGTTATTTTATAAAAGAAGTAAAAGATGTTTTTCATGATCTGCTCTTGAGTTCTTCCAAAGGTCTCCACGGTTTGCAAAAGCCTTTGCAAACACAGTAAACATCTTTTATTTCTTAAATATAATAATTTTCATGGAACCATACATCATTTCCTAAATGCAAAGGGAATTCCATCTGATTTCAAATTACCTATCCATGCTTAAAGTTTTAAAATCTTTGTTTAAAGATTAAAGATCGTCCACTATCAATCCTGGCCTAGAGTGCTGTTCATGAGATTTTCAATCTAATCTCTTGATTCCAAAGGAATAAGGAAACTGAATCAAATATTTAAATTCTACCATGAGGATTTGGGGTTCCAAATATTTCAAAAAATTTTGTAAGTGGAAAAAAGCAAACATTTACCACATGTCACCATCAACTAAAACACGGTTGTTTGGAGCTCCAGCATGGCCATAATGTAATATGGATGAATTTGGACCACTGAAAATTTAGGAATAATACATCACGTAAAGTGAAAATAGCAAAGAAGTAAGCATATGCACCTACCTTGCACTTATACATGTATAAGCTGAATGACGACATCCTCCATTCAAATAACAATAGTTGAGAAACATACTGGTGAATATTGAACAAACATGTATTTTAAATAATGAAAGTTTGAGCTATGATAAACAAATTAAC
This sequence comes from Xenia sp. Carnegie-2017, assembly GCF_021976095.1. Taxonomy (NCBI): domain Eukaryota; kingdom Metazoa; phylum Cnidaria; class Anthozoa; order Malacalcyonacea; family Xeniidae; genus Xenia; species Xenia sp. Carnegie-2017. The sequence continues at coordinate 884,563 of NW_025813469.1, read as the reverse complement.
AAAGTAAAGTTGCACCTTTCCAATTGAAATTCCATCATTCCTGGTTTGATTTCCTTCATCAACTACATCATGAAAAAAAACAAGAAAAGTTATTTCTACTTGTATTTTACTTCATTATAATAAAATGACTGTTTACCATTTTATGAGCCTCACTACTGATTCTGTTTGCATAGCGAACAACCTCAATTTCTTGTTTGGTTTTGAAGACTCGACTAAGGTACAATATTCCTAGGTCAAAATTCATTTTCACATCTAATATATGTTGATTTTCTCAACTAACCATTCCACAATCTCAGGGAAAAGAGTTTTATTGTCAACCTTGAAACTAAAAAAGAAAACATGTAACCATCAATTTCTGGATTTAATGTTTTGCCGAGCTGGACTTATCACAAACCTGCCAATACCATCAAAAGCAGCTTCTCTAACATATTCTTGACTGTCTGTGTTCTGTCCATACTAAAATACCAAAAATATGTGTGAATTCATTAAAATTAAATTGATATGTTGAACAAAAGAACATTTCAATATCATACAAGAGTTAACAGCACAGATGGATTTTTGTTTTTCAATATCTTAGCAATCTAAAAATAATAAGAAAATCAATAGATTGCATTTATATTCTAAAAAATTACTTATTTCATACATAAATACCTCATTGGTGTAAAAAACCTCATCAACTTCATAGCGTTTCTTGAAGTATTCAGGTGAATGAATTCTGAAAAAATCAAAATTTAATGAAGAATGCAAGACATTGCCAAACTTTAGATTATGAAAATAAGGCAGGTAATGTGAAGCAAGAATTATTTATATAAACATTCAACAGGTTTGCCATTGCAAGAAACTATTTTGTATAAAAAACAGTTTACTGAACATCCGATAAGCTTGTTATTCTGCAATAAATATGTACAACACAAAACACCAATAGGGTATCTAGTAGTTAGATTCAAACATTTGCAAACAAGGGAAAGCCTGGTTTTCATATGCAACATAAGCATTTGTTAACTTTCAAGCAAAGATAAAAGAAAATACAGAAGTATACAATGGAACATCTGAAACAATCATAAACATAAGCACATCAACTTGTCATTCCTTGAACGTCGGGAGAATATATGCATTGCTTTCCTTCTCATTTGTGTTTATGTCACTAGTTAAAAGTTGGCCTAAAGCTCCAGGAAAGCTTTGACTTTACTTTTCAGACTTACTCTCCTTTCCATTTAGCATATTCTTTAGGATATCGCGGCATAAATAACGTAGAAGATCCATTATCAACATCAATAGCCCCAAAGAAACCATCTTCCAACACACCAAATGTCCAGTGAAAAAATGATTCCTGTAGGTAAGATTCAAGAAATTTTAGGGAGATTTTTCACGTGAAAAAGAGCAAAGAAATTACGTTCAACCTGTCGAAAAACAATTTCTGTATCAGTGTTATAACGACATCGCCCTTCACCACCTTGCAAGAATACCATTGCTCCATTGCTAGTTTTGCCTTTTAAACGTTCTGATAAACGTTTTCTATTTGTGGCGTGTAAGTTTACCGAGACACGCAAACTGTTGGGGCCAAGTTGAAAATACGGACTGCACGTTGAAACCATCTTGTGACTTTTCCTTTCTCTTTCATAAAACAATAGCAATAGCTCTGACCTGACCTCTCGCAAAACTGGGCGGCTTGCCAGATAGAAACATAAACCTATAGATCACTTTTATCTATAGAAAATTTTTTTAAAGTCTCAAAATTATCTTTGTTGAAAGTATTTCTCAATAAAATAGGAATTCGCATGGAATTTGCAAGTATTGCTGGCTGTGGAGCCAGTGTTCTCGTCTGGTGAACAGTAATAGTGCCATTGGCCCATGGGTGATCCATCGCTCATCCCCATGGTCTATCGGTCCATCCCATATCCTCCATCACCCATTCCACGTTTGTAGATGTAGATCGTCCAGGTTGGTATAGTCCTGAGAAGGACTGTTTTTGTTGTTGTTGACTGACGTTTCGACAACCTTAGCGGTAGTCATCTTCAAAGTCAGAATGGTCCCATTGCCCATCATTATCACCCATTCACTGGTCCCATTGCGTCATACTTTCGCATAAATTTGCATTTATAATTATAAATAGATCAATGTTGACACTTGACAACGGCAACAGTGCCTTTTTTAAATTTTATTTTATGTATTTGAGTGAAAATTTTCCTAAGCATGGCTGATGATATTGATGACCTTTTAGATGAAGTTGAATTCAAGTTTTGTAAAGATTCTCCCACAAATGGCGGTAAAAATTCAACTAAAAATCGGTATTTACGTCAATCAATGACAATTTTTTGTACTTCTGTTACCCTCTGTACAATCAGTTTCTTAAAAACATTGCCTTTAGCACAAGAAATCTGAATAAAAAAGATGAGCTTGATGCAATGATTGAAGATATTTTCACAGATAATGGACCAGTGTATAAGGTCGTTCACTACTTAGTAAATAGCCATCCGATAATGCATGAGCGAAAATGGTAAATAAATAACATAAATTTGATTTTCTTGTACACAGCCCCATTCGTCTATTAATTACAAAGAAAAAGAAGATTCCTATCAACCAATAAGAAAACTAAGAAAATGCTATACTGTTTATCTTGGAGGTACCCAACTCAGTAGAGGCCTCTCTAGTGCTACAGTTAAAAGGTATCAAAAATATTCATTGTAAACTTGCATATTGTAAACTTGATGTTAAAGATAAAATCATTGTATCTTTGTAACATGATATGAAATTTACAGGTCATGTGATCAACTGCGGTGTACAGCATGCGATTTTCAAGTGTTCTCATTCGATGATTATAAATGGCATTCTTCTTGTGATTATTTATTCTTTCGAAATAATATTCCAGACTTTGAAAAATTAAAAGTGAATTTAATACAGAAACGAGGTATAAAAAATTCACACACAATACTAACAATGCCAATAGTTTCTCATAAAACTTTTCTGATGTTTTGTTATTGTCAGGTAGTCGAGCTTATGCCTGTCAATGCTCTTGGAGATCAATAACTCATATAGAAAACATTGAGAATGATACAGGTTTGAAATGGGTTTGTGGTAAACACAAGTAATAGGACGAAAAGAACTTAGAACCAAATATGAATATAGTACATTCGTATAAGGCTACCACATATAAATTGTTAAGTTTTATTTTACATTGTAAGAAATTAAGTTTGTGTCCTTATATAATTACACAGCTCAGCATTGTCATACCTACTAGCTCTGTCTATTTATTTGCATCAGTAACAATTTGTCAGTTCATGCTAAATTAAAACAAAAAAATGAGATTAAATTTCACTTATTGATGTGAACGGCAGTCAGATTTAAGTTTAATACAAAAGACAAACATTTGAATTATTAGCAAATAAAACAAAAGTTGTTTGAATTCCTTTATTTATTGTTGTGGATTACCTTTCAATCAAAGAATCTCTCATTGTAGTCCCAATATTTGAGGGTTGTGCATCACCAATTTTAAAAACACTTTCTATAACAGAAAGTTCGGTACTTGTTGTATCCAGACCACAGAAAGCACACCAATCATTTACCACCATCCCAGCACCAATTACTTCACTGCCTCGATTTACAGTACCAGCCTAACGTGATGTTGGAAAAATGAACTTATCATCTTTCTAATCAACGAAAAATCATGGCAATCTTTGTATAAATAACTCACCACAAGGGGTACTTGCAATAGAGATGAAAGCTCATCTTGGTCTTCTATAGATGTGTGCGGATGAACCTAAAATGAAAGATCTTCATGAATGAAGAAGAAATTTCGATAAATCAATCTGCTTAAGAGGACGCACCAGACCACCTTGATTTGTTATAGCACAATAACTACCAGTTAACACATTTCCTGCAACAGTCTGACGAAATACTTCAACTTTTAAATTATCTGCCAGAATCTCCTCAGTTTCCTATGATGAGAATGTAATTTTGTTTGAATCAATAAAGTTATTAAATGATTTACTTAAAAAATGATGTTATTGAAGGGACGTACCCTATCTAGATCTGGATGTACAAGAGCAACATAATCATTGCATGCAATGACATTACCAAGAGCTGAAAGTCTTTCCTCAACTCTTTGTATCTTTACACTATCTGGCAGGGAATTTCGAATATGTTGAAGTTCCTACATGTATAAGAGTATAAACAGCATGTTCACAAAGGTCAAAATGGCAGTTATAACATTTCAAACGTAAGGTGATATTGATTTAGAAACCTGATCTGTTGTTGTGTTAGGAACAAGTAATCCATGACGATTACCTACAAATGAACAAATATTTGATTATGCTGATATCCCAAAAGTCACGAAAACCTTATTTAAAAAAAATTGAACATCAATACCGACCAACAGTCAATCGTCCAATAATTCTGCAACCAGCAACTGACGTTCTGACCACTGGTATGACGTCAGATAACTCTCCCTCGAAGACACTAACGTTAAATTAATTAAACATAGTCTATATTTTTGAAATGGCAACGGCTATCGATTAATCAAAGTGAAAAAAAACGACCTTAGAAACTACCTGTAGAAACTCTGTGAAGCACCAATACCAACGAGACAGTACGAATTAGTCAATTTCGAAAACACACCAACTTCGTTGTTGTTCTCGAATTGAGCGCGAACGGCCATAAATACAAAATGCACAACAGTTAAGAAGGTTTCTGTTTACCAGAACAGTTTTCAAGACTTAAATACTTGGACTTTTAGGCATAAAGAATCTATTTTTGGAGTATTAGCACATTGCCATGTGATAAGTGTTCGATTACCACATTGTTTTGCAATCGTATGAGCCCTCGATACTTTAGGCTTAACAATGTGTGCGGATACGTGATGAAATAATCACAAACTGTGCATAACAATAATCAACTCATGATTGTCACAATGGTTGACACAAGCAAACTGCAAAAAATCGCCTGTGAAAGTATCGAAAATGCATCAGGAGAACTTCATAAGCTCTCACAGGAAATATGGAATCATCCTGAAACGTGTTACGAAGAAAAATTTGCCCATAAATATCTCACGGATTTTCTGAAAGAAAAGGGATTTAAAGTACAACCTGATATTGGAGATTTAGGAACAGCATTCAGGGCAGAGTACAATTGCGATGTAAAAGGACCTCGCGTTGGTGTGATTTGTGAATATGATGCTTTACCCGAAATTAATCATGCATGTGGACATAATCTGATTGCTGAAGCTGGTGTAGCAGCAGCCTTGGGTGGGTAATTTCACGATTTTTGTAAATTTGTTGGAGCATAAATGCTGACAGCGGACTATCACGCGTAAAATACGCAATACTGCTGCAGTCACTGATTCTGTCATTCTGAATCACTTTTTGTTATTCTAAATCACTTGTTACTATGAATCACTTTTTGTCACAATGATTTTTCTTTATATAAGGTTAAAATTTTTCTTTATATAATAGTTATCATTGTTGTTTTACTTTAGGTATAAAAGCAGCAATCAATGCAACAAGCAACACTTTGGGTGGACTTGTTGTGCTGGGAACTCCTGCTGAGGAAGGTGGTGGAGGAAAAATATTTATGATCAACGAAGGATGCTTTGCTGACATTGACTTCTGTATGATGGTTCATCCAACAGCCTTTAATTCAGCGGCGCCTTTGGTTCTTGGCTGTCATCATCTTGACATCACATATACTGGTCATTCAGCACATGCAGCTGCATTTCCATGGGAAGGAATAAATGCTTTAGATGCAGGTGTTGCATGTTACACATCATTGAGCATGATGCGTCAACAAATGAAACCAACATGGCGTGTACATGGAGTCTTTAAACATGGTGGAGTAAAGCCAAACATTATTCCAGAGAAATGTGTGCTTAAATATTACTTTCGAGCTCCCAATAACAATGAACTTGATGATTTGTTATTGAAAGCAAAAGGATGCTGGGAAGGAGCTGCACAAGCCACTGGTACATCATATTTAATCTTTGAATTATTTACTGTCAAAGTTCTAGTTCAGTAATGTTTCCTAATAAATGATAATTAAACATAATCATATTTTTCCAGGATGTTCAGTGAAGATCCAATCTTATAATTTTGGCAAAAAAGAGGAATTTTATTGTGCTATGAAGCATAATAAAATTTTATCAAATCTTTATCAACAACATGCAGAATCTTTTGGGATAAAATTTCTTCCTAACGGGATTGCCGAAGCCACACTCCTTGGTTCAACAGACATGGCAAATGTTTCTCTTGTGACGCCATCAATTCATCCTGCATTTACTATAAATACCTCTGCAGCTATACATACACGAGAGTTCAATAAAGCTGCAGGTAGTCCAGAAGCTCAATCTTATACACGGATAGCGGGTAAGTCAATGGCTATGACTAGCATAGATGTTATGGCCAAACCAGAGTTGATGGAAGCTGTAGTTGCTGAATTTAACCAGGTTTAATAAACAAGATGATGCCTAGGATAAATCCTCATAATTATTTTAATATAATAAATATAGTCAATTGAAAGGTGTGCATCACCTAACAATTATAAAAATCCATAACTTTCATAAGTTATTATTTTAATCAAATTATATATTTATTCAATTCTGATGGTTAGTAATAGGTATTGAATAATTAGCATTACCAGAATACTATCACAATGATAATATTATAGAATAGTACCAAAATAACACAACCATAATAATAAGTAACAGGATTGTACTACAATAAAACCAAATACTTGTTTTTTGTAGCATGAATGGAAAAGAATACAAAATGAATATAATTTTGATAAATTGGTTGCATAAAGATTTTATTTTCTCTCACAAGCTTAATAAATTTTCTGGCACAACCCCCTTCCTACCATTTAATTCCTAAAGCAGTGACATTCTTCTCAATTGCATGATAACTTGTGTGAAGAATATGTTTGCAATTCTCTGAATTTTTCCCGCCAAGCCAATTTTCATAAATTGCCATCACCCTCTCATCTTGCTCAGGTTTGAAGTTTTTAACCGAACAGTACAATTGTGAAACTCTTTCTATCAAATCTTTAGGCATTTCATTTTCGTCTGGTCGTATTTGAGCACCACCATTAACACATCCAGATGGACATGCCATAACTTCAACAAAATGATAAGGGCACTTCTTTCGTTTTAGCTTCTGGACAAGGTTTTGAATGTTGCGAAAACCATAAGCAAGAGCAAACTTGAGGAGAACTTTTCCATCTTGCTCTAGAATCACCTCTTGAAAATCTTTGTTTCTTAGAGTTTTATAAGTGAGACTTTCAACTTTTATTCCAAATAGTTCAAGGGCAGCATGGCTAAACACATGCTCCAAATAACCACCAGAACCACCGCCAGCATGGTTTCGAATTTCATCACCACATTCACCAAATACATCATCACATTGTAGTGAAACTAAAGAAGGGAAATCCAACACTTTCTCTTCAAACATTTTTTCAAGTTCCAAGGATGTAATGACACAATCAACATCACGTGTTTGATAAATATCATTGTAGAAGTCTTCCCTGGAGGCTTCTAATTTCTTGTCAAAACAGGGCATGACTGTCACGTGATATATTTGATCAGGTGACTTTCCTTTTATGTCACCAAGATATTGCTTGACAAGACTACCAGTAACTTGTTGGGAGACTTGACGCTGCTTATGTAAGGAAGTATAAAATTTCCATGTGTTTTCTCAGCATAACATATCCAACCAGGACAGGCTGACGTCAACAGAGGTATAATTGTTGACGAATGTTGACTGTCGCGATATTTCAATACAAATTCTTTTTGAGTTTCAATCAAACTGAAGTTGCGCGCAAATGTCGTGTCCAACACATAATGTACCCCGAGATCTTTAAAAAATCTGTTCAATTTCATGGCAGTGTCTTTGACGCTGAGATTAAATTTCGCTGCAATTGATGCTCTAGATTGTGGCGATACACTAACAACGATCAATTTCTTTTCTGAATCTGAGAGTTTGGCATTTTCATCAATGATTCTGTACAATTCTTCGTGGCTTTGTTGCGTGATAAGCACACTTTCTGCTGAGGTTATACATCCACTGCAAGCGAGACAGTCGTTCAATGTTATTTTTGCTTTCTCGAGTTTTGTTTTGCTTCCGGTGTAATTTGTTTGATAATAACTTCCATCATCTTCAACTTGAATCTTGGCAACGCCTCCTGCCTTTTTTTCAATTTTAACTGGCTTCACACACTCTTGAGATGGAGTTATAAAATCGTCTAAATCAGTCAATCGAAGAACACTACTGAATTGCGCCGCCATTTTGAGTTTTGAGCACGATACCTTCCATTTGGGACAAGCTCCAATTCCTCTCAAAAAGAAATTTATTATTTTAGTAATATTACATCATATGATTTATAAATAAAATTTTATTTATATGAAACTGTGTTGAATAGTTGAACTTGAACTTAACATTCCTTCAGATGAAATCGAAGACGCGAAGGGATAGATGAATAAGAATAAGGCACCTGTCAAGTGATGTTATTTAAATTTCATGGAATGCTTGCGTTCTAGCTTTAGGAGCAGCCGAGGCTGAGCAGGTTGAACGCTATGGCTGATTTAAAATTTCAAGATCTTGTAAAAATATCAGATACTCGAATTGATAATCTTTCATCTGAACTTCACCAACTCAGTCTAAAAATTTGGGAGAATCCTGAACTGAAATATGAAGAATTTTTCGCGCACAACTTACTCACTGAAACTTTGAAGGACTACAACTTTGATGTCAATCCACAGTTCACTTTGCCAACAGCGTTTAGGGCGGCGTACTCGCCAAAAATCAATAAAGAAGACGATGGTGATACATTAACAGCCGGTATTATCTGTGAATATGATGCATTACCAAACATTGGTCATGCTTGTGGGCATAACCTTATTGCTGAAGCTGGTATAGCTGCTGCTTTAGGTATTCACAATTTCCTTGCATTAATATAGCAATAGAACAACAAATAGCAGACTTGTTTTATTTTAATGTAGGTGTGCAGGCTGCACTAAAGTCATCATCAAGTTTGGGGCGTGTTGTTGTCTATGGAACTCCAGCTGAGGAAGGTGGTGGAGGAAAGATAAAAATGATCAAGAATAAGTGTTTTGAAGAAGTTGATTTCATAATGATGGTACATCCACATTCATACAATGCAGCTTTTCCTACATACATTGCTTGTATTGGTGTGAAAGTAACCTATAAAGGTCATCAAGCTCATGCATCTGGAGGACCATGGGAAGGTGTTAATGCACTTGATGCGGCTGTTATGGCATATAATGGGATTAGTATGATGCGTCAACAGATGAAACCTACATGGCGCATCCATGCTATTATTACAGAAGGTGGAACAGCGTTCAATGTAATTCCTGCTAGAGCCAGTCTTCACTGTGGAGTGAGAGCACCAACAATACCAGAATTGAAGATACTTAAGAAGAAAGTTCATTCAATCTTTGAAGCAGCAGCCAGATCAACTGGTGAGTAATAAAACTGACAACTTTCAGCATTTACAAATCAACACCTGTTCTTTGGAATCTATGTTTTACAGGATGTAAAGTTGAAATCAATTGGGACGGCGAACCATACAAGAACCTAGTGACAAACTCTATTTTGGCAACTACCTTTCAAGAAAATGCCCAAGAACTAGGTGCACCCTACATGCCATGGTATGAACAAATAACTAAACCTGGTGGCTCAACTGATATGGGAAATGTATCTCAATACAAGCCTGCAATACACCCACGATATTTTGTAAGCAATAGTGTCACACACACACCTGAATTTCAGGCAGAGGCTGGCACAAAGGAGGCTCATCAGTACACTATGATTGCAGCTAAATCAATGGCTAGGACATGTTTACATATCATGAGTCAGCCCGACTTAATGAAGGAAATAAATATGGAGTTTAGTGAAAGTGTAAAAGTTCAGGGCGGTGAATTGGACGATGAATAAGTATTGATTATATTTATTTTTGGCTTAACTTATTGAAATAGGTGTTCTGCTAAATCTTTCAATTTTTTATAGATAATAGAGCCAGTATACAATGTTGAAAACTGTGTATGATAAAGGGAATAAAATAATGGATATCTTATCAAACCAAAATATTGAATTGTGTTTCATTTCGATAGGAATATTATCTGATTCAAATGTATCATCAATTGACTGTTCAGTACATCTTGTATGATCATCCTCTTCAAATGCATCTGAATGATTCTCCTTGTTTAGGAACTTCAAACCAGGAAAAACGCAATAGACATTGCCCTTTTTAACCTATAAGATAAGTCTGTAATTAGGTTTAAAGTTTCAAAGCCTTACACAAATACATGTCTTAAACAGATTAACGGTAAAAGATATTATTTAAAATCAAAGAATGATTTTGTCTTTTACTGAATTTTGCATTATTCTCTATATTTTTATACAACATTTATACCGAGTTTTTCCCTCCAACACATTTTCTCCCTTTCTTTGTGTACAACTGATAACAGAACATACTTTGAAGTAAAGCCATAAAAATGAAACAAAAAGAAGTTATCATGAAGATGTCTGACGCTTTAACATATGAAAGATGTGGCAAGGAGCTATTGCTACTTGTTAACAAGAAGACAATCGAGAGAATCATGGTGACCTCAAGTGTTAAACGATTAGCGATGTCCTCGGAATCCATGAAAAACGAAAGCCATGATAACAAGACAAGAAATACAGACGGGATGTATATTTGAATAATATAATAACCCGGACGACGTTCAAATTGCACGACAATGGTCACTTCTTGTATAATACCTAACAAACGATAAAGAAGAAGACAAACACTTTTTAAGATTATTAAGCATCAAATGCTTAGGAATTCCTGAAAACAAAAAAAGTAACAAGATCTCTTCATTTGGCCATGCTAAAGAGAAGGATGTGTTGTCACCTTTCCCTTTTGGTTGATCTTGATGCATCGTTGTTCCAACGAATTTAAATTGTGGAAGCGCAATGAATCTTACTTCAGTTTTCTGTTTCTTTAGAGAAAATTGAAGCAAGGTTGTCGCATAAGCATCTACACAAAATACACGCAATACATTGATATGATTTTTGTCTAACTAAGATGGATTGGATGACAAGTTCTTGCAGATGCAAATCAACGATAGTGTTGACAATAAGGTGTTGAGGTTCTGTTCTCTATCATAGTTAGCCCATAAGATGATGTTGAAGCTGAGAATGAAAGTTATGGTAATTAAAAATACAAAGAATGTGTTCTCTGTCATAGTTAGCTCATAAGATTTGTACATCGTAAATCAAAAGCTACGTTGAGTTTCATGCCCGAGAATGATTTCATCTTACTTACACGATAAAAAGTTCAAATCACAACTTTGAGTGTCTATAGGGAATTTACGAAAATCCATCGGGCAGTGTACTTTCACCAAGGCCCTTAAATGAAATATACAAATATTATATAAAAAATTAAAACAAACAATCATCATAACAGAACGGCTTACAGTTGACTATAGTACACTTTTCCATCACGATAGAGATTCATGTTGACTCCACCAAAACGATGAAATGATTTCATATCTTTTATGTGGCCCATTCGAATATCTGGAATCCATATCTTATCTAGTAAATGTTCACGAGTCTTGATTCGTCGCATTTTGGTTGAATTCCAACGCAAGCGATAATCGTGCCATTTCAGTCTGATGTACAATATCATTTCCAATTCCTGAAATACAACAATATAGACATTGAAATTAACTGACTAAGCTGAAAGTCAGTGTACCGTTTGAAAACGTATGAAACAATTTAACAAGGAGAAGCAATTTAACAAGGAGAAACAATTTTACAAGGAGAAACAATTTTACAAGGAGAAACAATTTTACAAGGAGAAACAATTTAACGAGGAGAAGCAATTGTTTATTTTCCGCAAAGATGATTCACAGGTTTTCCCACAACAAAACATTATGTCCAGGGGCACACATCCATTTTCGTTCTCTATCAGTTCCTGAATCTCGTTCTTATACGTATATTTAAAAAACTGGAGAGGATGGCGAGGTAGAGAGCGAGTAAGGTGGACAGGGGATGGAGGGTGAGTTAGAGAGGGTGTATAGTGGGAGGGGTGATATGGAGAAAGATGGTGGATAGGGGTAAAGATAAGAGGAATGGGGGGAAGTAAGTGGGGAGGGGATGTGGGGTGGAGAGGGGAAAATCAGATAAATCGAATCGAAAATAAATCGATCAATCGAGATCGATAAAAATCAGATCGAAAAAATCAATCGATCAAAATCAAAAATCATATGAAAGGTCATCGAAAATCAATCGCATGCAATCAATCGGAATCATCAAATCAAAATAATCATCAAATGAAAATAAGTGAGGTGGAGGAGGAGATCAGAGTGGAGTTGAAGTGGAAATGAGGTGAGGGGGAAGGAAAGTGGAGGTGAGGGAAAGTGGAGAGGGGTGGAGTGGAGAGGGGTAGAATGGAATGATAAAATGATAACAGATCGGATTAAATCTGCAGTTCAATTAATGGATGATCTGTAAAATATAATCACGATATAAATCACTCATTGATTCAACATCGTTGCAGAAACAGGTCTTTTATACCAGGTATGGCCGGAATAAATCGCTTGTCATAGCCAGTTAAAATTTCGTCCAAGATCTCCGCTTGATTTTGAATGTATTCTTCAACATTGGAACTAACAAAAATAACAATATAAAAACTGCAAGAAGCTTTTTTAATTTCTTAATCATTCAATATGTAGTTTTCATCTCAACATATAGAAAAATACATTGGATCTATGCTACTACAAAAAAACAAACAAACAACTCTCCACTTTAAAACACAGGTTACAAATGGATATTCTTAAACAATATACACTGGAATATGCTTGCATTGATAATTCTTACAAACACTTGAGATCTTCAACCAACAAAAAAACCTTAGGCAAAAAACACTTTAAAAACTGAAGATGAAATCAACATTTTTTCAAAGGTTGTCACGTAAAATGTTTACTTACACATTCAGAGTTGAATGAGAGAAACCATATGTAAAACGAACGGGAAAAGCACAAAAAGACAAATTATAACATTAAACTGTGAAAAAGAAGTCATGTTTAAACAGCCAAAGATATGATAACGTATGACAAAACAAGCTACAGTCTACCGCTCTTTAAAAGCTTCAACATTTTGTGGAATAATGAATAAAATCGTCTGCAACAATTATTTAATAAAAATCCAGCTGCAATAAATACTATATATGAAATATTATAAATTAAAGTACATTAAATCTACTTGCGAATCCAATAAGGAGGTTTATGAAATACTCGTGAGAATACAAAGAGAGTAAATTAAATACTTGTTAGTTTATTAAAAAAAGTGTGTTTAATTGTTTCGAGTTCATCAAGGGAGGTAAATTAAAAACGTATATTTTTGTGTGTGTCCCTCACAAAAATTTTCCTGCTTTTAACCTTCTTGTATGTTCTGGACAACAATAACATTCTATAGTGCTCTTACAATGAATGTAAAAACAACCAAGTTAAGTCAAGTGAGATACTTCTACAAAGTATGTTCAAGTTGGGAAAACGCTCTGTCGGCAATGAGTCGAGATCATTCGAGATGTAAAAATTAAAAAAGTGCGTGCAGCTCCACCAGTTTTTGTTGCTTTCAAAAACAATTAGTCATTCAATAATTAAATATCTCTCTCTATATTGTATAACTGCGTCAACGACCAGGAAAATTTCTATCATAAATAATTTTTGTGGTTTTTCCACATATCCGTTCAATTTCCTTCACTTCTTCGGAGCTTAATACTGACGACCAGGATAGAAGCGTGGGTTCAATAGTGCCATATTTTTTAAAATGATATAACCCGCTCTTTGTCACCTGTACTATCCTGTGCTCCACCGCTGGTCGGAATGGCATACCAAGGAAATTGTACACGTCACCGGCGGTTGCTTTGGGCAACAAAACGATGTCATCAAACCGCACAATTTTGAATATTTCACGAGGGAGGCTCGAAGCAAGTTTTAAAATGAGCTCAGTGACTGCTGACCATATATGAGCCATTACAATTGAATTTTTCATAGAGGAAATTGAGAATCCACCCAAACGATGCAGCTCATATGGAAGAGCGAATGTTTTATTGGACATTAACATTTCAAAATCTTTCATAAACAGATTCATCTCGACTGGACGTCTGAGCATGTTTACTATCCAGCTTTTAGGGTCTCTAACAACATACACCAACGGAGTTAACGGTTTAACTTTCTGCAAAGGTAAAGTTCTCAGCAGTAATCTTATTTCCTCCAGACATAAAGCTACGATGGCATTGTGAGATTTTTGAACAAATATACCATTTTTCATATCAACCTTCAAAGGATTCGCAAGAGTAATATACTCCTTTGTAATCCTTGCAGCTTCCGGAAGCTCAAAATTATTTTGCCGAAGTTTTTCGTACATTTGATGATCAATAACAGCTTCGCCGTCCTCCTGTTGACCTTTCGAAGATACTCCAATGGTAATAAAATCAACATTTGTCGTAAATATTTCACGAGCTAGTTCAACACCACTCAATGGCAGTCCAGTTATCAATATAGCGTTCTTTTGCACATTTCTTTTAAAATTACGATGGTGAGCTTGTTGAGTGCATGGAAAAGGATTGAAACCATGTATTGTTGGTGAATTGCTGAAGAACAAATGAGTTAGGATCATGATGAAGAGGAAAACGCTGAACACAAAGAGCCTTTTCAAAAACTGAAAATGAAATTTAAAATTCAAACATAGAAACAATAACAGAACGCAGATTATCGCAATGTTCTCAACTCCAAATTCATGAAGAGGGTTTGCGCATAATAACGACGTTAATTCAGGGTCTTCAAGTGATTTAATATCGTCATTATTCAATGCATTCCCGTTCAAACCCAAATGAGAAATAGATACATCATCTCTATGCCTGTGATAGACTTTTCCAAAACTATACGAATCCAAGAGTTTCACGCGCAAAAGTGGATCGTTGAATTTAGTGGGGAGAACAACATGATATTTATGTGAATTCAATGTCAAACCTACACTCAGTCCATCATGAGCGATTTTGGACATTTTAAAATCATAAAGATTATATTCAGGACCGTGAAATAGATAGACAGTGCTGGTGAAAGAAGCGCTACGTCTCCATGTTATGTTCACAAAATTCGTTTCGTATCTCATTTTTTTAACTGAGAATTTATTTCGAATCGTGATATCGTCAGTTTTCCCATTCAAATGTTCCCAGCATAAGTTGTATTGACCGATTTTCACACGACAGGGTCTTTTATCCTTCTCTACCGTGAACATTTCATGTGAGTTATGAAAAAATGTACTCACGTGGGAAACTTTAGCATTGGAATGGAAATGTACAATATCAATAATCAGCAGAACATTTGATCTTAATAATATCAAAGAACGATAAACAGCAGACAATCCAAGGTCTTTGTCATAGGCTGACGTCATGTCACCATTCATAAATATGATATCATTACTATGTGAATAGCCCAAGATTTCTCCACGCACCAACCACGTTCTAGGATCGCTTTTATGATTCAGCCATAAGAAACATTCGCCAAGTTGGCCGAC
Organism: Xenia sp. Carnegie-2017; assembly: GCF_021976095.1. Taxonomy (NCBI): domain Eukaryota; kingdom Metazoa; phylum Cnidaria; class Anthozoa; order Malacalcyonacea; family Xeniidae; genus Xenia; species Xenia sp. Carnegie-2017. The sequence goes on along the minus strand of NW_025813469.1, from coordinate 868,994 downwards.
GTAAGGCGGGGTACAACCGTCTTTTGAAGGGCCAAACATCAAGGTGTTTTGTAGGAAGGTGTACTTGGGAGCGTAACGACTTTCTGTGACAACAGCTTGATCTTTGGTGATGAAAACAAACGAGCCTTGATCAGGTTGTTCGTGCCCAGGTGTAAAGCCAACTTTTTCTTTAAGTGCACGTCTCAACATATTGACTGCACGACCGTGCACGTGACTACATTTAAACGCAAGAAATGACCGAGGTAAAGTGTGTCCGCCACCAAATGTTACCACACCCCAATCACTGAACACGTGCATACGAACTTTGTTCACGGGTTTCGGTCTCTGCGTGTCATTGTAGAAAAGATATTCGGTCGTGAGTAAAGATTTTCCTGTTATGGAAAGATCATCTTTTGAGTGATGTTTGATCGTATTTGCCAACCACATGGCTCGTCCATCTTTAAGAACATAACTGTCGAGAAAATATAGTTGACTTCCGGGACCATACGCCCAGTTAAGATTCGAGTCTGCGAAACCAACGGTGAACTCAAATCCCGGAATAATGGTGTACAATAGAAAATCTAAGTGCTTTTTGAACCAGTAATTTGAGGTCAAGTTAAAATTAAAATGACGTTGAGAGATTAGAGCGAATTGAGTGAGTGATCTCATTGTATAAGATCCGTAAGAAACGCCCTCTTGAAAAGAACCGTCGACGACAAGCTTTAAAATTTCCATTGTCGAGTTGAGTGCTCTCACGGATCTTTCCTGCCACGAGTAATAAGCAGATGGATGATAAGGCTTGACGACAACGGCCGCGGCAAGAAGGGACAAATAGTTTGTAGCAACATGATTGTGAATGAATGCTTTCCCCCACCATGCTTTTAATGAAGCCTCGTAAAGTTGAGTTCCAATTTTCAATATTTTTTCCGCATAGCGTTCACGTTGCCTCTGCGTGAAGGAATGGTGAAGAAAATCAAACGAGATAACGTATCCTAGCAACGAGTGTGACAATGGTACTTCGTCACGCGGTTTACTGGTCACCAGCCACGAGTTATAGGATGTTAATCTATCCATAAAAAGCGTCGCTACCCTTAATGCATTGTCATCATCCGGGGTCAGAGTGCAATATAATGCAAGTTTTCCCAATATATTTCCATAAAATTCGTTCCACCTCGAGTTAAATTCCCTTTCATCAACTGGTGGTAATAGACTCGTCCCAACAAATAATGTGCTTAAATGCTGTGCCAAGTTTTTGTAAATCTTCGAGTGACTTGAAGTGGCTTGCGCTCGTAGTTTAGGTACATCTTGCATTGAGAAATACAGCCTCGGATACGAATGTTCGAAATTCATGTTATGTTTTCCGTTGGAACAAACGACAACCACAAAAGAAACATGTAGCAAAAAAATTTGAAAGAATATACAGGATATTAAACAAATATTACGTAGATATTTCATGACTGCAAAGGAATTCAAATAACCGGCCTGCTCACTGTGAGCAGGCTACAAAAAACATGAAAACATCTCACTTCCTTAACTTAGTAATACAACACCAAGATTATCGTGTAAAAAACGCAAAAGGTCAGACGAATTGTAACCAATTATAAAGAAAGACAGAGAATCCTTTGACCTGTGCAAATTGTTGAGTGAGATCATCAATCAAAATGTAATCTTTGAATAAAAAAATGACGTTTTGTGATTTTTATGAGAGGCATATGCATAAAAGAAAATTGGATTAACAGATTATTCTCATGCACGCATCTTCTCGCAAATGTAATATAAAATATATTTTGTTTCATCAAAATCAATTTATTTTGAACTTATCTGTTTCTTATACTGAAGGAAGCGAACCAGATTAGTTCTGGCCGTGTTAATAATGGACAAGCGATCGCCAAGATGAGATCGTTCTTTCTTCACCTAAAAATGAAACAAATAAAAAACCGACTGTGAAGATGTTTTACCGCCTCAAAGACAATGGGAGTAGGGTGAGGTACGGTGAAAAAGTAGAAACTAGAATGAACAACAAAATCAACAAAACATGGAATGGAATCACACCCTGGATTTAAGAGCTGGAACAATTTTCTCCAATGTCGATAGCAATTTAATGTTTGTGGCAATATCATCTGCGAGAGAGCTGTCCGCAAACACTTCGAATATTGCGTCAAGTGCCTCGGCAATCACCAAGAGGCTTTCATTACTGGTAAGGACATCTCGTAAAACTATTCCAATACTCTAGGAGACAGAAGGTTAATCATATATAACGTAACGACAAAAGAAACTCATCGAAGACTATGTGCAATTTTTACCTGAAGAGTTTTATGAGCATCGGGTGTGTCGATCTGAATCAATATTTTCCCCATATTTCCCAAAACATTCATGAGATTAACTTTGGCTGCTTCAAAGGACACCACAAGACTTATTGAACATATTAGTTCCACTTGCTCTATCGTTACGCACTAATATACATGGAAAGAAAATTATAATATACAGAAAGTAAAACGCTCACCATATCACAATACAACTTGTGAGATAAATATTCTCCATTACCGTAAATGATCTAATAAACGCCCCTTGTCTGAACAAGAGATGAATTTGCGTGGTGCTCTTGTTAGGACTAGCTTTCGGCGGCTACATGTTGCAGTGCACAACCATCTCCTGACCCCAACTAGCAGGGCTAGGAGATGTGCACAACCCTCTCCTGAACCCATCTAGAAGGGCTAGGAGATGTGCACAACCATCTCCTGACCCCAACTAGCAGAGCTAGGAGATGTGTACAACCCTCTCCTGACCCCATCTAGAAGGGCTAGGAGATGTGCACAACTCTCTCCTGACCCCATCTAACAGGGCTAGGAGATGTGCACAACCCTCTCCTGACCCCATCTAGCAGGGCTAGGAGATGTGCACAACCATCTCCTGACCCCAACTAGCAGGGCTAGGAGATGTGTACAACCCTCTCCTGACCCCGTCTAGAAGGGCTAGGAGATGTGCACAACCCTCTCCCGAACCCATCTAGCAGGGCTAGGAGATGTGCACAACCCTCTCCTGACCCCATCTAGAAGGGCTAGGAGATGTGCACAGCCCTCTCCTGACCCCATCTAGCAGGGCTAGGAGATGTGCACAACCCTTTCGTAAATGTATCCAAATCAACGATAATGTTGACAATAAGGTGTTGAGGTTCTGTTCTCTATCATAGTTAGCCCATAAGATGATGTTGAAGCTGAGAATGAAAGTTATGGTAATGAAAAATACAAAGAATGCGTTCTATATCATAGTTAGCCCATAAGATGATGTTGAGGCTGAGAATGAAAGTTATGGTGATTAAAAACACAAAGAATGTTTTCTATCATAGTTAGCTCATAAGATTTGTACATCATAAATCAAAAGCTACGTTGAGTTTCATGCCCGAGAATGATTTCATCTTACTTACACGATAAAAAGTTCAAATCACAACTTTGAGTGTCTATAGGGAATTTACGAAAATCCATCGGGCAGTGTACTTTCACCAAGGCCCTTAAATGAAATATACAAATATTATATAAAAAATTAGAACAAACAATCATCATAACAGAACGACTCACAGTTGACTATAGTACACTTTTCCATCACGATAGAGATTCATGTTGACTCCACCAAAACGATGAAATGATTTCATATCTTTTACGTGGCCCATTCGAATATCTGGAATCCATATCTTATCTAGTAAATGTTCACGAGTCTTGATTCGTCGCATTTTGGTTGAATTCCAACGCAAGCGATAATCGTGCCATTTCAGTCTAATGTACAATATCATTTCCAATTCCTGAAATACAACAATATAGACATTAAAATTAACTGACTAAGCTGAAAGTCAGTGTACCGTTAGAAAACGTATGAAACAATTTAACAAGGAGAAACAATTTAACAAGGAGAAACAATTTAACAAGAAGAAACAATTTAACAAGGAGAAACAATTTTACAAGGAGAAACAATTTAACAAGGAGAAACAATTTAACAAGGAGAAACAATTTAACAAGGAGAAACAATTTTACAAGGAGAAACAATTTAACAAGGAGAAACAATTTAACAAGGAGAAACAATTTAACAAGGAGAAACAATTTAACAAGGAGAAACAATTTTACAAGGAGAAACAATTTAACAAGGAGAAACAATTTAACAAGGAGAAACAATTTAACAAGGAGAAACAATTTAACAAGGAGAAACAATTTAACAAGGAGAAACAATTTAACAAGGAGAAACAATTTAACAAGGAGAAACAATTTAACAAGGAGAAACAATTTAACAAGGAGAAACAATTTTACAAGGAGAAACAATTTAACAAGGAGAAACAATTTAACAAGGAGAAACAATTTAACAAGGAGAAACAATTTAACAAGGAGAAACAATTTAACAAGGAGAAACAATTTACAAGGAGAAACAATTTAACAAGGAGAAACAATTTAACAAGGAGAAACAATTTAACAAGGAGAAACAATTTACAAGGAGAAACAATTTAACAAGGAGAAACAATTTAACAAGGAGAAACAATTTAACAAGGAGAAACAATTTAACAAGGAGAAACAATTTTACAAGGAGAAACAATTTAACAAGGAGAAACAATTTAACAAGGAGAAACAATTTAACAAGGAGAAACAATTTACAAGGAGAAACAATTTAACAAGGAGAAACAATTTAACAAGGAGAAACAATTTAACAAGGAGAAACAATTTAACAAGGAGAAACAATTTAAAGGAGAAACAATTTAACAAGGAGAAACAATTTAACAAGGAGAAACAATTTAACAAGGAGAAACAATTTAACAAGGATAAAACAATTTTACAAGGAGAAACAATTTAACAAGGAGAAACAATTTAACAAGGAGAAACAATTTTACAAGGAGAAACAATTTAACAAGGAGAAACAATTTAACAAGGAGAAACAATTTAACAAGGAGAAACAATTTACAAGGAGAAACAATTTTACAAGGAGAAACAATTTAACAAGGAGAAACAATTTAACAAGGAGAAACAATTTAACAAGGAGAAACAATTTAACAAGGAGAAACAATTTTACAAGGAGAAACAATTTAACAAGGAGAAACAATTTAACAAGGAGAAACAATTTAACAAGGAGAAACAATTTTACAAGGAGAAACAATTTAACAAGGAGAAACAATTTAACAAGGAGAAACAATTTAACAAGGAGAAACAATTTAACAAGGAGAATTTAACAAGGAGATTTAACAAGGAGAAACAAGGAGAAACAATTTAACAAGGAGAAACAATTTACAAGGAGAAACAATTTAACAAGGAGAAACAATTTAACAAGGAGAAACAATTTAACAAGGAGAAACAATTTAACAAGGAGAAACAATTTAACAAGGAGAAACAATTTAACAAGGAGAAACAATTTAACAAGGAGAAACAATTTAACAAGGAGAAACAATTTAACAAGGAGAAACAATTTAACAAGGAGAAACAATTTAACAAGGAGAAACAATTTAACGAGGAGAAACAATTTAACGAGGAGAAGCAATTGTTTATTTTCCGCAAAGATGATTCACAGGTTTTCCCACAACAAAACATTATGTCCAGGGGCACACATCCATTTTCGTTCTCTATCAGCTCCTGAATCTGTTCTTATAATATTTAAAAACTGGAGGGACGTGAGAGCGAAAGTAAGGTGGACAGGGATGGAGGGTGGTGGAGGGTGGAGGGGGATATGGAGAAAGGTAAGGTGGAAAATGGAAGGAAGGGGTGGAGGAATGGTGAGAAGGGGTGAGGTCGAGAAAGAGGTGGAGGGTGAAAAAGGAAGGTGAGGGAAGAGGTGGAAAAGGAAGGGGTGAGGAGGGAAGAAGGGGAGGAAGGGGGGGTGGAAGGGGTAAGGGTGGCGGATCAATGATGAGGACATCCAAATTGAAGACATCGGATATTACGATCTGCAGTTCAACTATTAATGGATGATCTGTAAAATAAATCACGATATAAATCACTCATTGATTCAACATCGTTGCAGAAACAGGTCTTTTATACCAGGTATGGCCGGAATAAATCGCTTGTCATAGCCAGTTAAAATTTCGTCCAAGATCTCCGCTTGATTTTAAATGTATTCTTCAACATTGGAACTAACAAAAATAACAATATAAAAACTGCAAGAAGCTTTTTTAATTTCTTAATCATTCAATACGTAGTTTTCATATCAACATATAGAAAAATACATTGGATCTATGCTACTACAAAAAAACAAACAAACAACTCTCCACTTTAAAACACAGGTTACAAATGGATATTCTTAAACAATATACACTGGAATATGCTTGCATTGATAATTCTTACAAACACTTGAGATCTTCAAACAACAAAAAAACCTTAGGCAAAAAAACAGTTTAAAAACTGAAGATGAAATCCACTTTTTTTCAAAGGTTGTCACGTAAAAAGTTTACTTACACATTCAGAGTTGAATGAGAGAAACCATAAGTAAAGACGAACGGGAAAAGCACAAAAAGACAAATTATAACATTAAACTGTGAAAAAGAAGTCATGTTTAAACAGCCAAAGATATGATAACGTATGACAAAACAAGCTAAAGTCTACCGCTCTTTAAAAGCTTCAACATTTTGTGGAATAATCAATAAAATCGTCTGCAACAATTATTTAATAAAAATCCAGCTGCAATAAATACTATATATGAAATATTATAAATTAAAGTACATTAAATCTACTTGCGAATCCAATAAGGAGGTTTATGAAATACTCGTGAGAATACAAAGAGAGTAAATTAAATACTTGTTAGTTTATTAAAAAAAGTGTGTTTAATTGTTTCGAGTTCATCAAGGGAGGTAAATTAAAAACGTATATTTTGTGTGTGTCCCTCACAAAAATTTTCCTGCTTTTAACCTTCTTGTATGTTCTGGACAACAATAACATTCTATAGTGCTCTTACAATGAATATAAAAACGACCAAGTTAAGTCGAGTGAGATACTTCAACAAAGTATGTTCAACTTGGGAAAACGCTCTGTCGGCAATGAGTCGAGATCATTCGAGATGTAAAAATTAAAAAAGTGCGTGCAGCTCCACCAGTTTTTGTTGCTTTCAAAAACAATTAGTCATTCAATAATTAAATATCTCTCTCTATATTGTATAACTGCGTCAACGACCAGGAAAATTTCTATCATAAATAATTTTTGTGGTTTTTCCACATATCCGTTCAATTTCCTTCACTTCTTCGGAGCTTAATACTGACGACCAGGATAGAAGCGTGGGTTCAATAGTGCCATATTTTTTAAAATGATATAACCCGCTCTTTGTCACCTGTACTATTCTGTGCTCCACCGCTGGTCGGAATGGCATACCAAGGAAATTGTACACGTCACCGGCGGTTGCTTTGGGCAACAAAACGATGTCATCAAACCGCACAATTTTGAATATTTCACGAGGGAGGCTCGAAGCAAGTTTTAAAATGAGCTCAGTGACTGCTGACCATATATGAGCCATTACAATTGAATTTTTCATAGAGGAAATTGAGAATCCACCCAAACGATGCAGTTCATATGGAAGAGCGAATGTTTTATTGGACATTAACATTTCAAAATCTTTCATAAACAGATTCATCTCGACTGGACGTCTGAGCATGTTTACTATCCAGCTTTTAGGGTCTCTAACAACATACACCAACGGAGTTAACGGTTTAACTTTCTGCAAAGGTAAAGTTCTCAGCAGTAATCTTATTTCCTCCAGACATAAAGCTACGATGGCATTGTGAGATTTTTGAACAAATATACCATTTTTCATATCAACCTTCAAAGGATTCGCAAGAGTAATATACTCCTTTGTAATCCTTGCAGCTTCCGGAAGCTCAAAATTATTTTGCCGAAGTTTTTCGTACATTTGATGATCAAAAACAACTTCGCCGTCCTCCTGTTGACCTTTCGAAGATACTCCAATGGTAATAAAATCAACATTTGTCGTAAATATTTCACGAGCTAGTTCAACACCACTCAATGGCAGTCCAGTTATCAATATAGCGTTCTTTTGCACATTTCCTTTAAAATTACGATGGTGAGCTTGTTGAGTGCATGGAAAAGGATTGAAACCATGTATTGTTGGTGAATTGCTGAAGAACAAATGAGTTAGGATCATGATGAAGAGGAAAACGCTGAACACAAAGAGCCTTTTCAAAAACTGAAAATGAAATTTAAAATTCAAACATAGAAACAATAACAGAACGCAGATTATTGCAATGTTCTCAACTCCAAATTCATGAAGAGGGTTTGCGCATAGTAACGACGTTAATTCAGGATCGCCAAGTGATTTAATATCGTCATTATTCAATGCATTCCCGTTCAAACCCAAATGAGAAACGGATACATCATCTCTATGCTTGTGATAGACTTTTCCAAAAGCATATGAATTCAAGAGTTTCACGCGCAAAAGTGGATCGTTGAATTTAGTGGGGAGAACAACATGATATTTATGTGAATTCAATGTCAGACCTACACTCAGTCCATCATGAGCGATTTTGGACATTTTAAAATCATAAAGATTATATTCAGGACCGTGAAATAGATAGACAGTGCTGGTGAAAGAAGCGCTACGTCTCCATGTTATGTTCACAAAATTCGTTTCGTATCTCATTTTTTTAACTGAGAATTTATTTCGAATCGTGATATCTTCAGTTTTCCCATTCAAATGTTCCCAGCATAAGTTGTATTGACCGATTTTCACACGACAGGGTCTTTTATCCTTCTCTACCGTGAACATTTCATGCGAGTTATGAAAAAATGTACTCACGTGGGAAACTTTAGCATTGGAATGGAAATGTACAATATCAATAATCAGCAGAACATTTGATCTTAATAATATCAAAGAACGATAAACAGCAGACAATCCAAGGTCTTTGTCATAGGCTGACGTCATGTCACCATTCATAAATATAATATCATTACTATGTGAATAACCCACGATTTCTCCACGCACCAACCACGTTCTAGGATCGCTTTTATGATTCAGCCATAAGAAACATTCGCCAAGTTGGCCGACGTAAGGCGGGGTACAACCGTCTTTTGAAGGGCCAAACATCAAGGTGTTTTGTAGGAAGGTGTACTTGGGAGCGTAACGACTTTCTGTGACAACAGCTTGATCTTTGGTGATGAAAACAAACGAGCCTTGATCAGGTTGTTCGTGCCCAGGCGTAAAGCCAACTTTTTCTTTAAGTGCACGTCTCAACATATTGACTGCACGACCATGCACGTGACTACATTTAAACGCAAGAAATGACCGAGGTAAAGTGTGTCCGCCACCAAATGTTACCACACCCCAATCACTGAACACGTGCATACGAACTTTGTTCACGGGTTTCGGTCTCTGCGTGTCATTGTAGAAAAGATATTCGGTCGTGAGTAAAGATTTTCCTGTTATGGAAAGATCATCTTTTGAGTGATGTTTGATCGTATTTGCCAACCACATGGCTCGTCCATCTTTAAGAACATAACTGTCGAGAAAATATAGTTGACTTCCGGGACCATACGCCCAGTTAAGATTCGAGTCTGCGAAACCAACGGTGAACTCAAATCCCGGAATAATGGTGTACAATAGAAAATCTAAGTGCTTTTGAACCAGTAATTTGAGGTCAAGTTAAAATTAAAATGACGTTGAGAGATTAGAGCGAATTGAGTGAGTGATCTCATTGTATAAGATCCGTAAGAAACGCCCTCTTGAAAAGAACCGTCGACGACAAGCTTTAAAATTTCCATTGTCGAGTTGAGTGCTCTCACGGATCTTTCCTGCCACGAGTAATAAGCAGATGGATGATAAGGCTTGACGACAACGGCCGCGGCAAGAAGGGACAAATAGTTTGTAGCAACATGATTGTGAATGAATGCTTTCCCCCACCATGCTTTTAATGAAGCCTCGTAAAGTTGAGTTCCAATTTTCAATATTTTTTCCGCATAGCGTTCACGTTGCCTCTGCGTGAAGGAATGGTGAAGAAAATCAAACGAGATAACGTATCCTAGCAACGAGTGTGACAATGGTACTTCGTCACGCGGTTTACTGGTCACCAGCCACGAGTTATAGGATGTTAATCTATCCATAAAAAGCGTCGCTACCCTCAATGCATTGTCATCATCCGGGGTCAGAGTGCAATATAATGCAAGTTTTCCCAATATATTTCCATAAAATTCGTTCCACCTCGAGTTAAATTCCCCTTCATCAACTGGTGGTAATAGACTCGTCCCAACAAATAATGTGCTTAAATGCTGTGCCAAGTTTTTGTAAATCTTCGAGTGACTTGAAGTGGCTTGCGCTCGTAGTTTAGGTACATCTTGCATTGAGAAATACAGCCTCGGATACGAATGTTCGAAATTCATGTTATGTTTTGCGTTGGCACAAACGACAACCACAAAAGAAACATGTAGCAAAAAAATTTGAAAGAATATACAGGATATTAAGCAAATATTACGTAGATATTTCATGACTGCAAAGGAATTCAAATAACCGGCCTGCTCACTGTGAGCAGGCTACAAAAAACATGAAAACATCTCACTTCCTTAACTTAGTAATACAACACCAAGATTATCGTGTAAAAAACGCAAAAGGTCAGACGAATTGTAACCAATTATAAAGAAAGACAGAGAATCCTTTGACCTGTGCAAATTGTTGAGTGAGATCATCAATCAAAATGTAATCTTTGAATAAAAAAATTACGTTTTGTGATTTTTATGAGAGGCATATGCATAAAAGAAAATTGGATTAACAGATTATTCTCACGCACGCATCATATCGCAAATGTAATATAAAATATATTTTGTTTCATCAAAATCAATTTATTTTGAACTTATCTGTTTCTTATACTGAAGGAAGCGAACCAGATTAGTTCTGGCCGTGTTAATAATGGACAAGCGATCGCCAAGATGAGATCGTTCTTTCTTCACCTAAAAATGAAACAAATAAAAACCGACTGTGAAGATGTTTTACCACCTCAAAGACAATGGGAGTAGGGTGAGGTACGGTGAAAAAGTAGAAACTAGAATGAACAACAAAATCAACAAAACATGGAATGGAATCACACCCTGGATTTAAGAGCTGGAACAATTTTCTCCAATGTCGATAGCAATTTAATGTTTGTGGCAATATCATCTGCGAGAGAGCTGTCCGCAAACACTTCGAATATTGCGTCAAGTGCCTCGGCAATCACCAAGAGGCTTTCATTACTGGTAAGGACATCTCGTAAAACTATTCCAATACTCTAGGAGACAGAAGGTTAATCATATATAACGTAACGACAAAAGAAACTCATCGAAGACTATGTGCAATTTTTACCTGAAGAGTTTTATGAGCATCGGGTGTGTCGATCTGAATTAATATTTTCCCCATATTTCCCAAAACATTCATGAGATTAACTTTGGCTGCTTCAAAGGACACCACAAGACTTATTGAACATATTAGTTCCACTTGCTCTATCGTTACGCACTAATATACATGGAAAGAAAATTATAATATACAGAAAGTAAAACGCTCACCATATCACAATACAACTTGTGAGATAAATATTCTCCATTACCGTAAATGATCTAATAAACGCCCCTTGTCTGAACAAGAGATGAATTTGCGTGGTGCTCTTGTTAGGACTAGCTTTCGGCGGCTACATGTTGCAGTGCACAACCATCTCCTGACCCCAACTAGCAGGGCTAGGAGATGTGCACAACCCTCTCCTGACCCCAACTAACAGGGCTAGGAGATGTGCACAACCCTCTTCTGACCCCAACTAGCAGGGCTAGGAGATGTGCACAACCCTCTCCTGACCCCATCTAGAAGGGCTAGGAGATGTGCACAACCCTCTCCTGACCCCATCTAGAAGGGCTAGGAGATGTGCACAACCCTCTCCTGACCCCATCTAGCAGTGCTAGGAGATGTGTACAACCCTCTCCCGACCCCATCTAGCAGGGCTAGGAGATGTGCACAACCCTCTCCCGACCCCATCTAGCAGGGCTAGGAGATGTGCACAACCATCTCCTGACCCCATCTAGCAGGGCTAGGAGATGTGCACAACCCTCTCCTGACCCCATCTAGCAGGGCTAGGAGATGTGCACAACCCTCTCCTGACCCCATCTAGCAGGGCTAGGAGATGTGTACAACCCTCTCCCGACCCCATCTAGCAGGGCTAGGAGATGTGCATAACCCTTTCGTAAATGTATCCTTGATCTAATGAGGACTTTCACTCTTATTCTCTTGAATTAGATCATTTACGGTATCACTGTTTTCTCGTTCGTTACGGCAACACGTATTTTAGACCACAAAATATAAAGTTTCATGTAACTTGTGCTAACTACCTCCTGAGCATTAGCCTCAACCAATTTTTCAAGCGTTGAGCGAAGAGCGCCTGATGCAGCCTCAACAAATTCATCATCTGTTCGAGTGAAACGAGAAGAATCTAGGAGAGTCGAACGATAAATGCTTTAATGCTTCGTGTTAATTAAAAGTCACTGCATTGAGAAAAGACCTTCATTGTCTTTTAAAATATCTTTAGATGAATTCAAGGAATAGAAATCATCTTAAAGAATCATTTTCACGATCATTGCTTATGTAGACGTACGTACCATCATTTTTGACCGTAATCTTGATTATTTTGTTCCAAAGGACAACGATAGCTTCATTGTCACCAAGTTGGTTCACGTCAATATTCGATAATAAATTGTTAAGACAAACCAATGCTCGTGTTTGTATCCTCTTCATTCTTTTATAAAGGAAAACAAAGCAAAAAACGTAACCACAAATCTGTAAGGAGATTCACTCAACATAACTCACAGTTCCATTATTATCTTCATTTCTTACATCTTACGGCAAGCAGCTGCCTCAGGTATATTCGAACTGGCAATAATTTCCTCATTGAGATGATCGAAGGTGCAACGCTCCAAAACCTTCGAAATGCAAAACAGAGTTTCAGTACCTTGTGTTAAGCAGAGATAGATAGACAAAACAGAGTTTCAGTACGTTGTGTTTAACAGAGATAGATGGAAAGAACAGAGAACAAATTATCCACGTAACGGATGAACTATGAGATCAACGAGTTTCAGCTTAAAAAATAATGGTAGAATAAAGAAAGAAGGTAACTTGTGTATAAGTATTTTTTACATTGCGGTGAACTATCAATAATAAAGCTAATATTTACGTACCAGCTTTGGTAATTCATTGGACAATATTGATGAGACTATTTCTCCAGATAGACATGATGGACTCTACATAGAAACAAATGAAAACATTAATCATCAAATCTTAAAAGCAAAATTTAAACAAAAACAGAAGATACATACAATGTTTTGATTCATTTCATTGTCAAAAGATCCATTAATATAACCATCTTCGCCGTTGTAATCATGTTCATCATTGTCCAAGGTTTCCCATTGTTCTTCCTCGTCAGGGTCGTCTACAAAATTAGACAGAACTCAACCCATATCAAGCAATAACAAAACCTTTGGTCTTAAACCTCTATCAGTTGCAAACACCAAGGTGAAAGTTGACAGATTTGTCAAATCTCTTAACAGGGCAATCAAATTTCAACACACTTTAACTTCATCTTTTCCATTTTCCTATGTCTATAATATCTGCTTATGTCAGCAAATATTTATATTTTATAGATAGCAAGGTTGAACTTTTGTTCTTTATTCAAAACACTTCATTCATTTTTCTACACCCTACACAAATAACTAAATCCATCCGGAGAAATTCATTACCCCCACAACAGCACATATTCGTCAAAATTTCCAAAGCAACTTGCTGAGCTTCCAAAACATAGTGAAGATCTTGAATCTGAAAAAATGAGCACAATAGCCCATCGTTGATATTAAATTGTGCAACATAAAATGACTTGGTCCTTTATGACTTTTCTATACAATACTGAAGTCTTATAATTAACCTTTATACCATCCTTTATACCATCCTTTGTATCATCATTTGATGAAGGATTCTCTGTCTGAACAGTCACTTCCAACTTCTCGTCACTTGAGATGGTGTCCATCATTTCATATTTGTGCGAGTCATTTTTTTTCATCAGCAAAAGTTGAGTATATGGAGTGACATCATAACTTAATACTTTGGCAAAAATACTTCCAATTGCCTGGAACATCTCAAATAATGTATGTGTTGGCATACTTGATGCAATATTGAAAAGAATACCTTAAAAAAAAAGTAGAAAATTGGTTAGCTTAAACAGCATAGACCTGAAAGGTCAGATAGATTCAATAATATATAATGACCAGCCATATTGACTTTGAATAACAATAACTCTTCTTTCGCATCACTACATAGCAAATTCTTTTCTATTATCTTTAGACATGAATTTGATTCAACAATCATGGCAGCAGCGGTAGGGTTGTTTTCAGTGAGTGTGTATAAGCATTGACCTAGAAATGTCATTATATGATGTGCATGATCAGCTGCCAATAAATAAACATTTTTTCCAAAAACATCAATATTTTGTGATATAATCTTACCAGTAATGAGGACATTTTCAAATTCAAAAAGTTCAGCATTTAAGAAGTTGATAAGAACAGGAATCAAACTTTCATCATTGATCTTTTTTATAATCTCACTTGAATTTTCACTGAATAGAAAAACACACAAGTGGAAGTTAAGATGAGCAACTTTGACTCAATGAAGTGTATGAGCATTACCTTAAATTTAATAGTAAATGCATAATTTGTTCATGAACTGAAGACTGTCTTTTCACAATCTTCCTACTTATCTTGCTTGATGCTTGAATTTGTTCCGACAACTAAAAATATACGTCAATAAAAAACAAAAATCTTGGTCTAATATTTACTTATATATATGCAAGCAAGTTAAGTTACATTTTACAAAATAAAAATCACTATAAAACCAACCTGTTTAACATAATGGCACACAGGTGTCATAACATCTTGTTCAATCATTTGTTTGCAAATATTTGGGACATTGGAAAGAGTAAGATTTCTGTAAAAAAATGAGATATAGGTAAAACTTGTTGAATTCATCTTTGTTGATTTCGATGTCCCATACATAAATAAGAAACCAAAGATTGTAAATAAGTGTATTACAATTTATTGTTGTATTTTGTTCATTTTAGTCATGAAAATGGTAAAATTTTTTGAAAACCCTTTATTATGGTACCTCAAAACACCTGCAGCTGATTCCTGAATTTCCGTATCTCCATCAAGGATTAATGGTGCTACTCTTCGAACAATTTCATTTTCCATCAATGGCTGTACAGATTTAGACTCCAATACAAGATTAGCTAAGCCAACACAAGCATGAGCGCGTTCTTGGGGAGAATTTAACTGAAAAGAAGTAACGATACAATATGAAGTAATGGAACGGACGATAAATATAACATTTCTGTTTTTCTTCACCAGTGTCACTGCTTACTAGCACAAGTAACATTTTTAGCAATTCACCATGTTATTTATATAAAAATTATAAACCTTTTCCAATATAGGCAATGTCTTCATTTCCATACTTCTAACTTGTTCATCTTCTTTAGCCTCAGCTTCTTGAACACTCATCATGCCAGTCGGCTTGTGGCGGTTTTTCTTTTTATTTTGCTTGACTTTGCCCATTTTCTTGAAATATTTGACAATATTATCGTTGAAATTTTTCAACACATTCTACATTAAGAATTCTAGTTAATAAATTTTGCCTCAATGAAGTTTTCTTGATTTAAAACCTTCACTCCTTCATGCTGCATTTTTCAATGTTTATCATCTCTCAGAAAGAGGTCATGACTGAAAGTATTTTTTTGTCAAAAAGATCTGCATGAAGTTTTCATGTATTTAATAAAATATTCAAGGCAAATATGCACTAGTAGCTTAAATAAAGAATTTCCAAATGACAAATTAAGTTTTCAATCAACATTGGTAGCATTATGTTTTACTTGTCTTGCCCGTTGTGGTATTTTCCAACTTTTCTTGAAATTGACATAATAATGTTTTAGCAATTGATAAGTGTTCTCGAAAAATAAACAAAAGCAACAATAGGCAAATGTAAAAATCAAGATTAAAAATACACCGCTCATATCAGCAACACTCAAGCGTGTATGCATATCAGAGCGTCGAGTTTGACAAGAACTTTGACGGCGTTTCATTTTCCATTCATCTTCAAATCGTTTGTCTTCGTTCATCCGGAGTTGCATCAGTTTGAATTTTTCCGCCCATGGCCAATTCTTTCGAAATAGGAATCCTACGGGAACGGTGAAGAAATCTCTTCCCATCAACGATAAAGAACAATTTGGATCTCGGTTTATGTTTGTCTCTAAGGACAGCGTATCCGCTATAAAGCCATGAATGGTTCTAAAAAAAATGCATCAATTATGTCAAAAAAAAAATTATTTGATTGCCATTTTTTGTAGTTGTGAGAATTGAAGAACATAGAAGATCCTATCCAAAGCTTTGTAAATAATACATCAATACCCATTCTTAACTTGTTCAATGCCTTCTTTAAGCGATGGAAGAACGTTGTTCTTCATATTCTCTTCAAAAATCTTTTTCAACACCACATTATGGGTCTTATGAAAATATGCTTCCATAGCAGAGCCTCTAACCACACCTAACTTCAAACCGCGTTTTACAATCTACAGGGCAAGAAGGATAAGGCACGATAACAACGGTAAAACAACTTTAGAGCAACTGAAAAGGTTTACATTGTTAATGATTATAATTATAGATGTTTCAAGCTTTCGTGGCATTCTTTCTAAGCTGATGCAAGTTATTACATCCATAGGACCACATACCCGTGGATCTTGTAAACTCGTAAATGGCTTGCTTTCTTTTTGTTTGACAATCTCAGCCATTAATCGTGCAACATAAACATTGACAAACACCAGTGAAAGAAAGGCAAGCCAACTAGCTAAATAACGAGCGCTTAATGTTATTGGTTTCTTGCTATCTCCAACGTCACGTCCAAAAGCTGTTGCCCAAACGTAGCTGAACGACTCTGAAAATGAATGAAAACATGAATGGTTACTTCAGAAGCACAAGAAACGGTTGGGATAAAAGTTTTTGTTTTTAAATATATATATTAAATTCACCAGTTTTTCTTACCGAGCAATGAAAAAGTTTCCTTTTTTCTGCCAACATTTCTGTTTCTGAATGACAAACATATTTTGTCCGCAGCCCATATGAAAACGAGGAAAACGTTGAAAATAATGACAACAGTGATGAGAAGATCGATGTGCAACGGACTTACAAATATCTGAAAATTCTTCAACAGCGAACGAAAGCGATCTTTAATAAAACGAAATAATCAAAGATAAACTTCCATGATTCATTCTTTTAACTAAACTTTAGCAAAAGTTATTTACCATTTTCGGTGTTTTCCATTTCTTGTGCGGACATTCCTAACTTCACAATCGCATTGAAACCATCAAAAAGATAACCCAAAGAACAGTCTACTACCATACAACGATTTGATACCAAAGCTAAATCAACTGCTATATCACCTTTACCAGTAATAAGATCTTGGACCACACCGTTCCACGATCCAGTGACATTATCATACACACCATATATACCTTCGGCTTGGAAATACAGAATAAAGGTACATGATAATTGGAGTGAGAGACGAATAAGGATGTCGACGGTCCAGCCAGAACAGCAGTATTTATCGGCGTGGTTTATCACCTGAATAATTATTTTAGAACAAAGCAAAGTTAATAAAGGAATTGACACGTAGGTAAAACGTATAAACGGCATAAATGTGCAGAGTAAACGAAGTACAGTTTTACAATTGAAATCATATTTGCAAAAAATGTTTTGTAATTATGCTGACTTCAAGAGCACCATGTTTCTCAGTACGATAACCGTTACTGCACAAGTTTCCTTCAAAAAAGGGCTGCAAAATTCTTTCCATACATAAGAATACACACCATTTTATTGTCTTCGTTCAAACTTTGACCGTAACAAGGTAGTGAGTACTTCATGCATTTGTGAACGAAATGTTTCACAATGAATGGAAAGTACTCAACTATAGGGACACGGAACGATTGTATAGCAGTGGTTGGACATTCAGAGCTCGCTACTGTTTTTATTTTCATATTATTTAAATAAAATGAAAGCATCTGTTGACAACGACAATTCAAATCTTGCAACATTACAACGTCAAATCCAAATACATTCTCTACGATTGACAAAACTTTTCTCAAGTCACAAGAGGAGCTATTGAGGTTTTTGTAAACAAACTTCACATTCTCGACAGTTTCTAAGGTTTTTTGTGGCTCAAGAGATATCTTGTGAGAAAAAGACAAATATGTCTTGCAGTCGACATGAAGTGAACAAGTTCCGTTAAAGATGACAGCAACTGAAACGTTAGAATAGCCATCTGCTCGCTTGATGAGAAACGAAGCAAAAATAAGAAGAGAGGTACAGCAGTGGAACATACTCGTTCGTTTTTGATGAAAAAGGCAAAGTTTGCCTAACACCTTACGTTCATCGGAGTTTATCTATTATAAGACTGATTGCACACAATATCTATATTTATATATACAAACAAATCTATTCCAATCAAAGCTATTTATGAAGCCCCAACTTCCGCCCTCGTAATGATATCATTAATAATTTTCAAAGTCTGTAAAGCTATATTAATATAGCGTCTGACTTGTAATAAACGTGCAAGATGGGTTGTTTGATAACAATGTGCTGTACTCTTATCAAAATTTAGATCTCTAATACAAAAGCAGAGTTATCCTATTTTTAAGATGAAAAGATTTATGGGAGTCGAGAATACTGCGAGCAGCCAGGTGCTCTTCTGAAGAGGCTACATTATCATTTGATGTGCAAATTAGGTTGGCAAAGTGAAAATATGATTTTAGATACTTATGATATTTACACCAAACAAACCAATGGGAATAAAAATTTCATGAATGAAAAACAAGTCAACAGGGTTGTCCGTCGCCACGATGTTGAAAGGGCTATGCATAAACTGAAGGCGTCACAAAAATAATGTTTTGCATAAGAGAGCACTCTATACATCAAGTCTATGCTCACAACTTCGACGTAAAGATTAGCGTTTTGAAAGAAAAATATACAACGATTTGCACTTTGTCGTCTCATATAAGTGTTTGCGTAACAGGTAAAAAAGATTTGAAATGAGTTGAAAGCGTGCTTCTGAGAATGAAAAAATCTCACATGCAGATAATACTTTCAAGATAATAACTTAATACTCGTTAAATAGATAGGATCATAAGAGCAGGACGAAATGGCTGAGAACAAAATGACGGAAACGTGATTATAGGAGTAATTTGTAAATTATATGTAAAAAAATCAGCATCAGAGTGATTAGGCAATTGATGAAACTTTGATTGAAACTGATAAATTTCGACGAAAATTTATAGATTTTTGCAATTTTCATTTCCTAAAATATATAATATATAATATTAGAAAATCCATTTTCATTTGGCAGGTGTTGGCAGGTCCTACACTTAATAATTCGTCACGCGTAAAAAATATAAATCTTTGTACTGTCGTCCGCAGCACGCTGAGAAGTCTTTGTGGAATAAAATTGATAAATCGCTTGAAGATTCAAAACAAGGTGAAATATATTATGTTTCATTCATTTACTGTACATTTATTGTACTCAATGAGTAACAATTCGACAGATGCAATGTATTTCTTAATGAATTTCAAAATATGCAACCTTGAATGAATGATTTAGAGAATCGAGGATAAAGGCGCGTGATTAACCGCAAGGCAAAGTCTTGCGAGATTTTGCTTGGTTGTATAAATGGAAATTGGGTGATCTTCACCTATATTTTACGATTGAACATTCATTATTATATGATTATTTCTTAATTGTACTTCGAAACTACCGTGGAATTTGCTGTTTCATGCCTATATTTTTTTTGTTAAGTTAAAGAGGCATAAGTAGGTTCCTACCTTGAAAACTTGAAATAGTAACAAAATTTAATTGTATCTATTTTTTTGTCGATTCATATCTATTCAGTTTGTTTCTTAAATTTAGATCAGCTTTCCAATTGAAAAACAGTAGGTAAGAAAAAGACGCAGCGAAGGGAAAACGTAGTAGTCTAATGTCTTCATTATGATGTGCTGTTTTGGCGGTTTATTTGAGTGTATGCAATATGTATACACCCTTTTTGAGAAATGTACAAAAACTACTCGAATTTTGTTTCTCGCAAGCACAGAAAACACTACAAATATTTTCCTTAGGAAAAATCAAAATGAATCACAATAATGTCAATGGTGGACACAGGAAGCCTCTATCTTTGGAAACATTAAATGCAAATGTTAAAAATATTGAATACGCTGTTCGTGGGCCAATATTTCAGGAAGCAAAGAAACTGGAAGAAGAACTAGCTAAGGTAGCATCACTAGCCAGTAGCTTAACCATCCAGCAAGTTTTGGTGGTGCTATGTAAATTTAAATCATTCGCATTATTCATTTCTTTAGAAATCTGTTGTTTTTACAGTGAGTTAACACAGAAAAATTAGCATAGCACGACCAAAATTGTGGGCTGGCTATGCCACTATCACTCGCATGTCAGCAAGTTACATGTTAGTAAGAACATTAAACATTAAATTTTAATTGATTCACCAAAAATACCGCTCATTGAGCAAAAGTCAATTGTGAACAGATACATGCAGGGACAGATTTTGTTCTTGGGTGTAGGGAGGTGTGCACCCTCCAAAATTTTCTAGCACCCCTAAGTAAAATTCTTAAATGGTATTATGTACTGTGGATGATTAATGTAACAGTATTATAGACTATAAATTGTACAGTAAGACTAAGTAAAGGTATAATTTCTCATTTTAAAGGCAATGACATATTTTTATACCAACACCACTTGCAATTGAGTATTACCATGTTTTCATTAAAAAATTACAATTGAAATAAATTACTAAACATGCATTTAATATATACAGAGTTTTTAAAATAGACATGTTTCGACATCTCATGATGCCATCTTCAGTATGAGTGAAATAATAAATGATACAAGGTTTATATAAAAGTAATATGATAGATAAATTGCAACAATAATGAGATAAGATAAATTAATGGGAAGCATCCGAGCCTGTTATAAAAAAATATTGTGTTGAATTTAAAAACTTGAACATTGAGGTCAGGGTTGGTTTTGTTAATGTGGAGTGCTTCTTTGATTTTAAGTTTTGTTAATTTTCCACCTCAACAAAACTAACCCTGATTTCAATTTTCAAGTTTTTAAATTCAACACAATATTTAGTTTATAACAGGCTCGGATGCTTCCATTAATTTATCTTATCTCCTTATTATTGTTGTAATTTATCTATCATATTACTTTTATATAAACCTTGTATTATTTATTATTTTACTTATACTGAAGATGGCATCATGAGATGTCGAAACATATCTATTCTAAAAAAACTAGTTGTATATATTAAATGCATTAGCAATAGTGTCTATAAAATTCTGTTTATAAAAGTGTAATAACATGCATTATGCAATGTTCACTCATCTTTGAGCCTAAAAATCCACAACAGCCCAAGGCCCTTACAACTTTACCTAGGACAATGCTGCATCAACCTTGAAAAATATGCACCCCTCATGTCAAATGAGCATTGATCAGTCTCAGGATACATTACATTTATATCATGTTTATACAAAGCTATTCACTCTAAATCTTTTAAACCATATATTGAATTATTGAATAGAATTTTTACTTTTGAGCTTTTTAAAAGCCTAACCTCGCATAAATATATGTACGATATATATTTCGACAATCTAATTTTTTTGACACAATTCAAGATTTCTGATTGGCTAATATCTGTAATTAGCCTTCGGTTTTGGCTGATGAACCAAAACTTTGGCATTATAATTTATCATATCATGTAAAAACTGAAGTGAATAATTGTTAATTATGGAATTCACAACTTGATTCAAAAACAGGGTGCAAAAAAGGATTTTACAAAGGTGATCTTTGCCAATATTGGAGATTGTCAGGCAATGGGTCAAAAACCTATTACTTTTATTAGACAGGCAAGTGAAAGCTGTAAAGTAAAAGTAAAATGAATCAATGAGCGGACAAATAAACTTGTGGTAATTTATTCATTGATAGGTAGTATCGCTATGCTTGGATCCATCTTTATTAAACTGTAATGAATATCCAGTGGATGTTAAAGAAAGAGTGAGAAAGATTCTTGGTTCATGTCGTGGTGGCAGTGTTGGTATGTGTAGTTTAAGCATTTAAATATGCTGGATGAAGCAATTTTGTAATTATCATGTATATTTAGGAGCGTATACTGATTCAAGTGGAATAGATTTGATCAAAAACGATGTTGCCAACTTTATTGAAAGAAGAGATGGCTATACATGTGATCCATCAGATATCTTTATGTCAGGTGGAGCAAGTGAAGGTATTAAGGTAAGATGTGTAAAGAGTAAATTATACTCTAATAGCAAAAATAATGAGATGTAGATGTGTATATATGTATGTTTCTGGTAGAATATGATGAAATGCATTGTAAGCGTGGGTGCAGAAGAAAAAACTGGTGTCATGATTCCCATTCCACAATATCCTCTTTATTCAGCCACAATCTCGGAAGTTGGAGCTTATCAAGTAAGAAAGGAGTCCTGTTTTCATGCAATCCAACATGAAACCAATTAAAGTTTCTTTTGTATGATAAGATCAATTATTATTTGGATGAAAAAAATAATTGGGCATTGGATGTTGAAGAGCTGAGACGTGCGTTAAATGAAGCAAGAAATCACTGTAGTCCAAGGCTTTTTTGTGTTATTAATCCGGGCAATCCAACAGGTTTGAATATCCTGCAAAAATACATGGTAAAGAAAAGATCGCAATTTCATTATTGTTCACTAAAATAGAACTGCTTTTCTGGTTCAAGGACAAGTTTTGAGTTATGACAATATCAAAGCAGTCATCCAGTTTTGCATGGAAGAAGGATTATTTCTATTTGCTGATGAAGTGTATCAAGAGAATGTGTATGCCAAGGGATCCAAATTTCACTCATTTAAGAAAGTGGTGCGTGACTTAGGAGAAGAATATAAGGACTTTCAGTTGGCATCTTTTCACTCCTGTTCAAAGGGATATGTTGGAGAGTGAGTTTTTAAGTATTTTAAACTGCAAGAGCAATAAGAGATGAGTGAGCTAATTTGATATTCTTTATTTTGAACTTGAAGGTGTGGTATTCGTGGCGGTTACATGGAAGTTATAGGTCTTGACTCAGATGTAAAATATCAAATAAGAAAGATGCTATCTGCAAAGCTGTGTTCTACAACAATAGGACAGGTATGCTTCTTTTACTTTGAGTGAGATCAAGGCTTTGTTCTACAGCTATATGGCAGATATACATGTATTGCTTTGAATGAGATCAATATGCCGCAACTAGTGTAGGGCATAGACCAATATATGTTTGCAATTATGTTTATGTAAGACTCCATAATTATATTAATTGCAGAGTTACATGTTTGTTAATGTGGATTGTCCAGGTTGGTATAGTCCTGAGAAGTACTGTTTTGGCTGTTGTTGACTGACATTTCGACAACCTTAGCGGTAGTCATCTTCAGAGTCAAAAGAAGTCGTCTTCAGAGTCGTTTTGACTCTGAAGATGACTACCACAAAGGTTGTCGAACAGTCAGTCAACAACAACAAAAACAATCCTTCTCAGGACTATACCAACCTGGACGATCTACATTTACAAACATGTAACAATACTCCCAGGTTCAAACTGTTTACTTTAATTGCAGAGTGTTATGGATTTTGTTGTGAATCCCCCAAAGGAAGGAGAAGATTCATATCCTTTATTTAATAAGGTATATTAATCACTCGACAATAACCTTGATGAATGTAATCTTCATTTTGAAGTTTATTTTTGAAATTTTTAGGAAAGAAATGCAGTTTTAACTTCATTGAAAGAACGTGCCAAAATGGTGGCAGAGGCATTTGATAAAATTGATGGAATAAAATGTAATGAAGTCATGGGAGCCATGTATGCATTTCCACAAATTACCATTCCAACTCTAGCAATAGAGAAAGCAAAGGTACTTTTTCTGAGAAACTATTTCTTTATGGACATACGTATGTATTTCAGAATACTTCATACGCTTTTCTAGTCACTTAAACAAGAACCTGATTTTATGTACTGCATGGAACTGTTAAATGAAACAGGTATATGTGTGGTACCAGGAAGTGGTTTTGGTCAAAGGAAAGGAACTTATCATTTTAGGTATTACCTAAGGATTTTTGAAATCACTCACACCATAAAAGTTTAAGGACTTTAATAATTAATTATTTCTTTTTCTAGAATGACTATCCTTCCTCCTAAGGATCAGCTACAAACTCTTCTGGATAAATTCATAACTTTTAACAAAAAATTTCAAAAAAAGTATCAAAAATGACAAAAATTTTGTATTGTTAGTAGTTAAAGTTTATATTTTATTCATGTCAAACTTAAAATGGGTCATAGCGAAGATTTCAAATATTGCTTAAAGTATCTTTACATGTTGGAAGTGGGATTGGTGTATTTAGAAAACTTTATTAATACAAAGCAAAACTAAACCTGACATAAATTAGGCACACTTAAATGTGATGATGCACAATACATGTATGCATGTAGAAATGTGTAATAAATTGACAAAAAAAAATCTGGGTAAGAAAATAAATATTTCATTGTAAACTCTCTCCAGACTAGTATATATTGTTTGACAAAACGTTTATCACATCAAATGGTAACTAATAAAATTTCAACTTGCCTGACCAATACATTTAACTAATCAAAGCCGAAGGTCTTGCGTTTATCTTTTTACAATCATAAGACTGCAGATGAGCACACTTCATTTAACCAGCTGATATCCAAACCAGCTCATTAATTGAGCAAACTATACAACAATTGTAGATTGTCTTGAAAACCATTGTCATTGTCATAACCCTGACACACACTTTATTTTATTCTGTGAAATAAGCCTTTCATTTATGTCTTCAAGGATAAGGTTGAAAGCAATTATTTTCTCTTCAGGTATTGGTGGCAATTCATTCAAGTCTTTCTTTCTTGAATTGCTTTTTTCTAATTTCAATTCCTTGCACTATTTAAAGACCAATTCAGTTTATAAAAGAAGAAACCTATCAAATCTTGCTGTGATAGTCATAATTTATCTTGTCAAAGATAGTTGTTAGAAAGAAAAAGAAAAGAAAAATGACTGCTTACAAAATATAATAACTGACACAACTTACATCTTCATTCTCTTCCCATAATTCAACAGCATTGTCATCTTTGGGCTTATTTTTTGAGCCTTTAGGTCGACCTCTCCTCCGTTTGACTTGTGATCTTTGCAACTAATAAAAGTAATTTTCATCACAACAAAAAATCAATTTATAATGTTCATTATTAAAGACATACATCCATGTTATGTAATTGTTCCATTTCAGCTTTCTCTTGAATGAAAACATCATTATAATCACCATAACCATTTTCATCTATCATTTTAATCTTCTTCGGGAATAAGTTAACATCCATAGCACAAGCAATGTCATCATCATACTCATAGTCAGGTATTTCTCGTTTTGTTCTTTCTGGCCGTAATCTTACTCTATTTGATTGTATTTTTCTTTTTTTGCCTAGTATTGTTGAAGATTATAAAATTGGGATGAATTTTAATGAATTAGAAAAATCAAACTCGTGTATAGTTAGGTGCATACCTTCTGAATCTTTGGCTGTTGAGTTTTTCTTTGCCATAAAAATATGACCACACGGACATGATTTGCAAGCTACTGGAAGCTGATTATTTTACAATCAATCAAAAAAAAATACCCCAATAAAGTAAACGGTGATTAGAAACTTTTAAACCATATTTCAATTATATCAAGCGTAACAGTGCTTTTGTATTGAAAGTTTAGAACAACTTTCACATCTTTTACGTTGATCAACAGTTTTATGATCGAGTGGTAAAATGTTTTGTAAATTTTAATTAATTTTTGTTTGTTCTTGTCCATTTCTGAATGAATTTATCGACAAAGCAAAATACTCACGGTCTGTTCACATTTAGGACATTTTTTCTTCGCCATTTTAGGTATGACATTTCAGACCATACTTTTTTACAAAAAAAACAATAAAACCAATCCAGTATGAGCACATTTCCAGTTCATAAAGAAATTTTATCTCACAAGATTTAAAAACAGTGTACTTGGCTTTCGCTTGTTTTATAATTACCATAGAATATAATTAGTTTACGGCTAGGTACGGCTATTTCCGACGATTACCGAGTTCAAAAATGAAAACTTTACTTTTGAAATGTAAGCGTTGGTAAAATCGATTTATAGAAAAGTATTAAATATAAAGATTAGTTTCTTTGTCGAAGATGGAAGATATTATACGCGAGGAAAAACGAAAAGTATTAATAGTGGGTCTGGCTTGCTTAGACATCGTGAATACAGTCGATAGCTATCCTAAAGAAGATGAAGACATGCGAGCACTATCACAGAAATGGCAGAAAGGAGGAAACGCAGCGAATACTGCTGTGATTTTACGACAGACTTTGAAGGTCAACTGTGACGTATTATGCTCCTTTAACACAGACATGGCAGGGAGATTTGTGAGAGGGGAACTGGAAAGGAGAGGAATTTCAACTGACAACTGTCCTTTGCATGAAAACTGTGGTTTTCCCACTTCATGTGTCGTTGTTAATCATGAGACAGGATCAAGAACCATCATTCACAGCAGAAATAATTTACCAGAATTATCATTTTCACATTTTGATGAACTTGATTTGACTTTATACACCTGGATTCACTTTGAAGGAAGGCGAAATGAACTCGAAATCAAGAAAATGATTAAGAAAATCAGGGACTTCAATAGAACGCACAACATTGAAATCAAAATTTCTGTTGAGCTGGAGAAGAAGCGTGATGAATTGAAAATGCTTCTTACTATAGCCAATGTTGTCTTCATTGGCAAAGATTATGCCCAATTTTTAGGTTATAGCTCTCCACAAGAATGTGTGAACAATTTGTCAAAGGAAGTAAAGTCTGGCACAATACTTATATGTCCATGGGGTGAACAAGGTGCTGTGGGATACATTTGTGATGGAGAGCTGTATTCATCAACTGCATATCCTCCAGTGAAAGTTGTTGATAC
The DNA here is from genome assembly GCF_021976095.1 of Xenia sp. Carnegie-2017. Classification (NCBI taxonomy): domain Eukaryota; kingdom Metazoa; phylum Cnidaria; class Anthozoa; order Malacalcyonacea; family Xeniidae; genus Xenia; species Xenia sp. Carnegie-2017. The sequence goes on along the minus strand of NW_025813469.1, from coordinate 841,939 downwards.
ATTAGGTGCTGGAGATACATTTGTAGCAGGAGTTATATATTGTATGAATCAAGGAATGTGTCTTAAAGATGCATTGGAGTTTGGTTGTAAACTGGCAGGAATGAAATGTGGCATTGAAGGATTTGACTCGTTGACAGTACCTTTATGACACGTGGAAGATGTCATCTTGAATTTCCTTAATCTTTGTAACGCCTTGAATAAAGATAATTTCTTTGTAACAGCATTATAATGCAAACTGTAAATTTCACATTGATCCAACATTTGATTCATTCTGAGCGTTCTTCGTTTCAGCGTTGTAATTTTTTATCTGACACACGCATTTGACCTTTATTTCTTTGTTGCTAATAATGTATGATGTGAAACTTGATGATTTTAAGGTACAACGTGGGATAGCAACTAACTGCAATGTCCTTGCGTGATGTAGACAGAATACTCGCTTGCGAGTCATACTATCATTTGATAAAGTTCTCTGATAAACTACTTCTGGCTTTTTTGGATTACAATCACAAACTTTAATAATTTACTCGATTTTTAACGATAGCGGGTACTCAGACGATAACAGTTCCAATTACCATGGCAACGTTGACTGACGACACCTGCCCCACTAACGCGAACGTTCAATTGGTAGCTTTCATAGCAACCTGCTGCAAAACAAACTCTGACGTCCTTGCAAATATTTTAAACGACTGCTTTCCGTATGTTACGAGGGAAAAAACATGTCGGACAGCGAGAAAGAAGAAGTACCAAGACGACGTTACAAAGCACCATGGTCGAAAGGTGGACATGAATATGATCCTACGTTACCATATGGACCTAAAGTCTACCTGGCCAGAAAGAAAAAACCTGATCCATGGTGGGTTATCGCAATAGAGGTGAGTTGTCGAAGAGCTTTTGGTGCACTGACATTTATGGAACATTTAGAGCAATAGAAATTCCTTGTATGAAGATATCATGACCTTCAACTGTCTACTGCGAAAATCTACTCATCGCTTAAAAACCTCTTGTGTCAAAACACAATCAGAATACGATAAAACGAAGGCACAACAATTTATCTACATAGAAATCATTGCATGGAGCTTTGCCGAATATGAATTCCTAGGGATCTTAATTGCAAAGAAAGATTTTGGGATCTGATAAGAACCTCCATTTCATATATCTTTAGGTGACCGTTGTCTTATCGGTAATATTGTTCTTCGTGTATATGTACTACTATATTGATCATCTTCACTTTCACGTTGCGCATGCGTACGCAAGAATTGGTAGTGGGACTGCTCAACATCATATAGCGCATAGATATCTCAGAGGTATGACTAGGTACAACATAGGATAGAGTATGTACATTTCTTACCGTTATTGATGATGCATCATTTGTTTTCCAAAAAAAATACAACAAAACATCGACCAACGCTTCTACATCTAAACGAAAAACATAGAGTTCATTTAATTTTTACAATGATTGAATTTGAAGAAAATGCATTATTTCCATTTTACATTCCAAAAACCATTGAATGATATTAAGAAGTCAACCCTACAACTCTTTTAAAGTAGTCCACATTGATAGATTCAAAGACTTGCTATTAGCAAATGTATATTATTATAAGGGAGTGCAGAATTTTCTTTAAAACACCAAGCTCTCCAATGAGAATATTTGTGTACTTTTATATACGGTCTCGATGCGACAGGAGATGGAACGACGCAAGACCACGAAAAAGCAATGTATTGGTTCAGGTAACAGCTTTATTCCTACGGAGTGTTTTAGAATAGTAAGTGACTATAATGAGTGTCTCACTAACTAGTTTAAATTAAAGTGTGCGACAATAGAGGACTTTTTAAGCATCGTTGATTAAACTTCTCTAGACAAGCAGCAAACAACGGTCATCCAGGAGGTGCGTATAACTTGGTAGCAGCACATTTTCAAGGGTACAAGACCGATCTTCAAGAGAAGTAAGTATATTTTGGTAAAGGTCGGTTTTCATATAACTATAAGTGTATCAGTTTTGATAAAATTTCTACACATCTTTAGTGAAATAAAGAATATGTTGAAAGTTGCTGCAGACGGTGGACATAAAGAAGCCATAAAAGCTTTGCAAGAAATGTTCCCAAATTGAGAAAAGAAATGTTTTCTTTCTAAGAAACCAAACCAATTCTTATACTATAGATGTTGCTTTAGGTTTTTAAAGAGACAGCTTTGTATTCTCATCTCACACTGTCTGTGATATTGTTCTAGTTTATGCTGTGAGCAACTCAATATAATTTCCTAAACTTTATACAATTGTAAACTATGGATTAATACCGATAATTAAAAATAGTTGTATAATCATCATGATGGAGAATAATACACACATAAATGCCATATGTTGTTCAAGAAAAGCAGATGAAATCGTCAGATTTTACAGATGTATATCCCACTTGCTTGTATTAATTTTTTTATAGAAACTTGAGCCGTGAGACATTAGAGCATTCAACCGTCCACTTAAAGAAGAACCAGTAAATGTTTTGCACACGTATACATTTCCTGTGAATAGGACAATATTAGCATAATTTTCACACACGATCGCTCTAAGTATGATGGACTAAAACTTTTTGTGGTTTGTCATTGAACAATAATGGTAACCGACTTGTTTTAGGTATTTACAGCGCTACAATTTTATGATTTTGAGTAGTAGGAATTGTAACAATGATGAAGGCTGACGAAAACACGCTCCTTCTGTCGTCAAATAGTGACAGTTCACCGATAAAGATTGGATTTCAGCCGTCCAGCTCCACTGAATCGAGGTAATTAATTTAAAGTTTATCGTGAAAACAGGTAAAAAAGAACGAAGTATACGGTAAAGTGCACGAAGTACAAATAGCTGAACAAAATCAATTAAAACAAATATGATTGAACACTACGTAAAATGAAATGCGTCGGACTTGAAACCGACATGTTTGAATTGTAAGAAAGCATTTGATTTACAAAACACAATAGAGCACAAGTCATTTCATGAAAAAATTACTTTGTGACAATATGATTGTATATGACAATAGCAAGGACATTGTGACATGGCGAGACATTGACCTATATCACCTATAAATCTGACCTCCTCCTCCCCCCCCCCCTCCCCGCACTTCACCAGACTAATCTCATTCTCGTGCGTGACAAATAGTCATAAGGCTACTATATCATTCGTTTCCATAAAACCTAGTTTCCAGGCTCCCTTATATACAAAGAAATAGTAGGACCAAAGAGATGAGATCAAGATGAGATAGACATTCACCAATTGAAAGATTCTTTGTATTCTTTTATCATAGAGAAACACCACATGAAGTATCTTTTAAATCATTGGTACGTAACGATCATAGATGGCTTATTTTTCACTTACTCTTTAATTCGTGTATTTATCCTAAGAATTGGACGATAGCCTTTTTTATCTCTTTCAGTTTAGGTTCATCGATAAAACAGATAAAGTGTTACTAATTCTTGCAACGATTGGTTGCTTCATCTATGGATTTGTATCCCCTGCACAATTCATTATTTTTGGCAAATCAACGGACGATTTTGTCGAGTACACTCTGTGGAAAATGAACATCAGTAACTCAACTGAACCAGACCTTGAAGAATCATTAACAACTATCGCGTTATGGTACATTGCTATAGCTTTCGCTAACTTTAGTTTTGCCTGGATGGGTCTAGGTCTTTTTGGTCTGGCAGCTCAACGACAAGCATATAAAATGCGTGCAGCTCTTTTTCGAAATGCTATTTACCAAGAAGTTGGTTGGTTTGATGAAAATTCCAGTGGTGAACTCAACTTTATTCTATCAGAGTGAGTGCTTGCTTTTCGTAATATTTCCAAGATGAGGCTAGTAGATCCGAAAATGAGTGACAATAGTGGTTGAATGCGTATAAATCTCATTCGTTGAATACATCGTAAGACATAGTTTTGATTTTGCGCGTGATCGTGTTATCATTTTTCTAGCCAAATTGATAAAGTTGCTGATGGCATTGGTTATAAACTGGGCAACATGGTGTCCTGTCTTGTATCACTGATTGCTGGTCATGTAATTGGATTCATATACTGTTGGCAAATCTCTTTGATCTTGGCGTCTTTGTTTCCTGTAATGATCGTACTCGGCACATTTATGGCAAAGGTTTGAACATGGCATTAGGACCATGCATGTTATCTACGTTCCATCTCTGAAATACCTTTCACTAACAAATATTCTTTATAACCATTCAACAACATAAATATAAATATTCTTTATAACCAGTCAACAACATAAATATAAATATAAATATTCTTTATAACCAGTCTCTCTCTCAACAACAACAACAAAAGCAGTCCTTCTCAGGACTATACCAACCTGGACGATCTACATTTACAAACATGTAACCATTTATTTATTAAGTACTTTCGTTCATTTTTGTTGTGTTGAAGGCCACAGAAAAGTATACTCGTGAAGAACTTGTATCATACGGAAAAGCTGGGCACGTAGCAGAACAAAGTATCTCCTCCATCAGGACTGTAGCCGCATTCGGTGGTGAACACAAACAGTCAGAATTGTAAGGCAGTTTTCAAAGATATATTTCTTTTCTAATAACACATGAGGAATATATGACAGGCGTCAGTCAAATCCATATAAACATAATTCGATAATATGAAACTGGTTTCATCCATCTTTATTCTTAGATACAACGAGCATCTAGGAGAAGCGTGTAAATTAGCCATAAAAAAGGGACGTGCATCTGGAATTTTCATTGGCACGTTTATGCTTGCGTTGTATTCAAATTACGGTATAGCTATCTGGTAAGAATCACACTGTACATTTTTCGCCTTTCAAGTTTGTATGTTGCATTTGGATGACTAAGCCTCCATTTTAAAGGTTAAAGGCAGTTGCTCAATCAATTATCGCACTTGTTCTTGCTCTACAGATATTAATTTCAAGTATGATTGTATTGTATTCGTTAAGGTATCTGATACATCTTGTAAAGAACGGAGACGCTTCACCAGGAGACGGTCTAACAGTGAGATAACTCTTTACGTCTTCTCCTTTACATTTTGTCCACGGAGAAGCATTCTGTTAATCTTTTTCTTAGTGTAGCAACAGTTTTCATTTAAGAACTCAAACTTTAAAATTACAGGCATTCTTCGCCATTACAACTACGGCTGCAGTCCTTGGACAAACGGCAACAAGCAGCAAAGCTATTGCTGCAGCCAAAGCTGCAGGGTACACAATACTAAACATCATTGACAGAGTAAGCATACGCTTGTCCATGCACGAAAAACCCGTCATCCTATTGTATTGAATGATCAATCAATATTTTCCACTTTCAGCAATCAAACATCGACGCATCTACAAATAATGGTTTGACACCAGTCATCAATAAAGGAGTTGTAGAATTTCTTAATGTAGATTTTGTCTATCCCACAAGAAAATCTTTACGGGTAATGATACATTTTATTGTTCGTGCATGATCGATGATCACTGTCTCTTCATACGATGAAATAGATACACGCTATAATTTAGGACGTACTTTCAGCTGTTCAAAGCCACATTAAATTATTCAACTTCACAGCTACGTTCACCACACTTCAAAATACAATTTAGATTTTGCAGAACTTCAGTTTAAAAATTCCAAGTGGAAAAACGGTCGCTCTAGTTGGCGAAAGTGGTTGCGGCAAAAGTACTGTAGTGAAATTGATCGAAAGATTCTATGATCCAGTGCAAGGAGCAGTGTTCATCGATGGTTATAATATCAAAGATATAAATGTATCCCATCTTCGAGGTTTCGTGGGAATTGTGAACCAGGAGCCAGTGCTTTTCTCAGGTACAATTGCAGAGAACATTGCCTACGGTTTTGAGAACGTTTCTCAACTTGAAATAGAAGAAGCAGCAAAATTGGCCAACGCTCACGATTTCATTAAAAAATTTCCACAGGTATCTGCTGCTGTCCAATCAAAAACACTGTTTTTTGTCACTGTTTTATAATTGATCAACTTTACATACTTAGAAGCTTTCTTTTTTTTATCATCTTGTGATTCTTTGATAAAGGCGTTTAAAAAACCAGTTTAAAGACTTACACTGTCAATATATATATACAGTCAAATTCCCAACAAGAGTCATTCATTACAATTGTCATTTCTCCTAAGGGTTATCAAACACAATGTGGGGAACGTGGAGCAAAAATGAGTGGTGGTCAAAAGCAACGTATAGCCATAGCAAGAGCCTTAGTGAGAAATCCTAAAATATTATTGTTAGATGAAGCCACATCTGCCTTGGACTCTGAGAGTGAAGCTGTCGTACAGGAAGCACTAGACAGGGTAAATATCGAGTACTGGTGGATATTGGTTGTTGGGTGGAGATGGAAAAATATGGAATACTAGTGGATATTGGTTGTTGGGTGTACAGGATAAATACGGAGTACTAGTGGATATTTTTCGCTTTGGTTTGAATGTGTAGAACCATCTTCATTTTTGTTAACAGGCAGGAAAAGGAAGAACAACAATCGTGATAGCACATCGGTTGTCCACCATAAAGAAAGCAGACATGATCGTAGCAATAAGAGAAGGAAAAGTTATTGAAACGGGTACTCATGATGAATTAATGTCGTTTAATGGACTGTACAGCTCATTAGTAAAACTACAGGTTAGTTGTTCTCTCAAACTAAACATTAAACATCTTCCATAATGGAATGGTTTATAAGCGAAATTGAAATATCAATTTCTGCTAACTTTTAAAATACACAACAGGATCAGTATCAGGAAGACGATAATTTTCAGAACAAAGATGATGACGACATGGATGCTGTCGTTAAAGAAGGTATTCAAGGCTAAATTTTCTTTGGAGTTAGCTAAGTAACAGAATAGCTTTTAATTTGTGTTTTCATCATGAAGTCTCGCTGATGTTAATCAGTAATACCAAGACCATCTGTTAAAAAACTAATGGCATCTGTTAAAAAACTAAATGTTTTAGAGCAGGCTTTTCAATTGAAATCATTGAGCACTGTATCTCAAAGTGAAGACAAGTCTAGACACTCTCAAGTAAGTGGGTGGAGAGTAGTATACTTAACACATAAGAACATTCATCTTTTCTCCAATATTACGACAACCGCGCTAAGTATTTTCATAACCAGAAGCATCAATCTTTACTCTTACTTTGCGTCATGATGTCACGTTTTCTTTGATCTTATAGCTACAGACTGAACATGACGATATTCCAGCAGTGTCCTTTTGGACTATTTTGAAAATGAATGCTCCAGAGTGGAAGTCTTTATTTGTTGGCTGCATTGGTGCTGGTCTTTGGGGAGCGTATCCCGTCTTTTATGGCATTGCATTTGGAAAAATATACGAGGTAGAACAAACATTATTGCTTAGGGCATTGGCCTGAATTCAATGAAAGGAAGCTTATGGAAATCTGTGATTCTTTGATATAGGCATTTGGACACGACACAAGAAAGCCAAAGGAAAGAGATGCAATGGACGACGAGGCGCGAGATTTATTGTTTTTCTACTTGTTCATTGCCTTTAGTTCAGGTTTAGGTGGTCTTCTAAGGGTACGTCGATATCAATTTTGATGTTATCATTAAGTTTATGGCAACAGGTTTTTTAGCAAAGCAACATTGATTGATTGATTGTCTTCCACTGTATTTTCTTAGGATTGGTTTTTGTCCAAAGCTGGAGAACCTTTAACCCAAAGGCTAAGAGAGCTCTCGTTCTCAGCCTACATGAGGCAGGCAAGAAAGTGCCAAATTTCTTAACAATTTCACAACAACAAATACTAAAGCGCGTATTTTTAAAGGAAACATCATATTTTGACGTCACATCACATGGTACCGGAGCAATTTGCACGTCATTAGCAGTTGACGTCTCCGTTATCAAAGGGGTACGAAAGGCTTGAGCATCACAACTGACACTTGATGTGGAAAATATATATATATTACTACATATATTTCAACAGGCAACTGGTCCACAACTTGGTCTCTTGTTGGGTGCGGTGGTATCAGTGATTGGTGGACTTATCGTTGCTTTCACTGGCTCTTGGCAGTTGACTTTGATTATGTTGGGCTTTATGCCACTACTTTTTTTTGCTGGCTTGCTGACACACAAATTATCAAATGCCCTAAGACATACTGCACAAAGTGACGAGAGTATTGCTTCCTCTGGTCAGGTAAGAAAATGGGACTGTTATAAATGAACACTGAAAACAACTAAATGATGGGTTTCTTTTTTCATATTATTAAGGTGGCAGAGGAAACATTCTCAAATATCCTGACAGTTGTGTCATTGGGACAAGAAAGAAAATTTATTCAGAAATATAAAGCAACACTTTCTATACCACTAAGGTAATGTTGAAAGATAGTCGTGTCGTAAAAAAACTTTAAATATCTTATCAAAGTTTGAAGAATTAAAACACAGCAATATTAGAATAAATATTCTCCTAGCATTTATACCACAGTTATGATAAACACTTACAGGAAGGCGAAATGGACAAGTCAGTTCTCAGGTTTAGCAACAGGCTCAATGATGGGTACAGTTTCATTATCACTGGCAGTTGTTTTTCGTTATGGTGGATATCTCATCGTGAAAGGTGATATAACTGTCGCAGAAATGATGAAGTAAGAGTCTTGATGATAAAATTTTGCTTTAAATCTAACTAGTGTATTATTGTCATCATCTTGCGGCCTCAGCCGAGATTGAACTCACCACATCTTTCCAGTATTCTCTATCTTTCATAGCTGCTAACAGATTTTCCTTAGGAATTGTTGTGTCTCGTCTTATCCTATCTGGAAAGGTTAACTTGCGTGATCTATTCTCAAATGATGGGTGTCTCCAAAGTACAAATGATGACCCTAGTTCATCAGTTGCACGTGCACAATTATAATTTTAGAGATTTAACTATCTTTCCTATCATATTTATGGGACAAATTTGCTCTACTTACTAAACCTAATGAAACATATTTTCTCTTAAAACCAGGTCAATTGTAACAATTCTAGTGGTGGCCATCATGATTGGTCAAGTTGCTTCGATTACTCCAGACTATTATAGTGCAAAAGTAGCAGCAGACAAAGTGTTCTACCTTATTGGTAATACACCACATATTGACTGCTATTCAAATGCAGGCAAAATACCAGTAAGATTATGTTTTTTCTCGTTTTAAAAATGTCTATAATGTCAACGAAATAACCCACTCTTTCAAAATTATCTCAAGAATTCCTGTAATGGTGAAATTGAATTTAAAGATGTTCAGTTTCGTTACCCAACTAGACGAAATATGAAGGTTTTAAGAAGCCTAACCATGACTATCAAACCTGGTCAAACTGTAGCAGTGGTTGGTACAAGTGGTTGTGGCAAGAGTACCACTATTGCCTTGATTGAACGTATGTATGATATTAACTCAGGATTTCTGGTGAGTGGAATGGCTGCCATCTTGATATTATTGCTTTTAAAATGGCATAACATTGATATAAATATTAAATACTTTTGAAACTAGGATGAAAAATATTCCAAAAAAACAGTCAGATTATTATGAGTTTTTAAAATCTGTTTGTTTGTCGAGGCCAGTGCCAAGTTGGTGCATGCTTTATCCTACATTTTCTGAAATTGTCGACTGCTGCGCTCGGCGGAAAAATGTTTTTTGAATAAAGTACTTTTAAAATGCATAAGATTCAACAGTGACAAATTCCTACAAAAAGATTCAACAGATCTAAATTTTTACAATGCTTAAACGTCTTTACCATAATTTTTTGACTCTTTTTCTTGCATTTTCTATCAAAATATAGCGCTGTCAGCGCTGTTCACTCTTATCTTCTTCGTCCGTGTTGTCAAACATTTTCTATTTTCCCGCCTCTTCCCCAGGCTCTAAATTTACAGCACGAGACGAGACTAAATGACGTAATAGTATGGTTTTTCACATCTTTTTCTGTGGATCTTTAAAGACAGACCATTCAATTGTTCGTGTTAATATTTCAGATGATCGACGGCGAAGATGTAAGAGAATTAAACTTGAAATGGCTTCGTAGTCAGATTGGGCTTGTATCTCAAGAACCTGTGTTATTTGATCTTTCCATACGAGATAACATTGCTTATGGTGATACGACAAAGATATTTGCTGACAAAGATATTGAAATAGCCGCTAAATCTGCAAATATTCACGATTTCATTTCATCCTTACCTAAAGTAAGCTCATACCTATACAAAAATCGGAGTTTAGCCAGAAATTTGCGATTTTATTAGATGTATCTTTACCTATGATAGGGCTATGAGACAATGGTTGGTGACAAAGGCACCTTGCTTTCTGGAGGTCAAAAACAGAGAATAGCTATCGCAAGAGCGTTAATTCGCGATCCAAAAATACTTTTACTAGATGAAGCAACTTCTGCATTGGACAGCGAAAGTGAAAAGGTGAATAAAAAAATTAGGGAAAATCTTCTAATGGAGATTTATTCCAAAAGCAAAAGTTTTAATGAAACTTTCTATACACAGTTAAAAGGTTTTAGTTACGTGCGAAGCAAATAAACACATATACCAAAGTATTCTTCTCGTATCAACGCTTTGAATGTTTTATTGCCTATATTGTCATGTGTTCAGGGCATTTTATGAGATTTCATCTATTCTGTTCATTCATTTTCAAACAGATTGTTCAAGAAGCGTTGGAAAAAGCAAGCATTGGTCGTACAACTATAATCATAGCTCATCGTTTGTCTACAATTCAAAATGCTGACGCTATATTGGTTTTACGTAAAGGCAGAGTTGTCGAACGCGGAACTCATCATCAACTAATGATGATGAAAGGAATCTATTATGCATTACATAAATCACAATCTTAAGCCACAATCTTAAATCACAATCTTAAACCACAATCTTAAATCACAATCTTAAACCAGTCAACAATGACGATAATTTATTGAGTGACCTTTCCAAACCGCAATTCTTCAACCAAAATGTCTTAAATGCTAGAGTTTAATGAGCAGAAATATTAATTAGGTTAATGCTTAAATTGTTATTGATAAAAGAGACATTCTGACTTATACAAAACACTGACTTTCTTAGCCCTTCATTAAACTACAGCAAGATGTTTTAGACAAGGTGCAGTTGAACAAAAGATTATTCAATTTTAGCTCGCTTGCGTTCAATAGCACTTTCTACCGCCCGTAGTTCCCGCAGTAGCTCCTCACGTCTGCTGGAAGACGTCGTGGGGGACTTGGTACCAGTTTTACTGGCAACATCGTGTTGCGCGTTATTTTTTGAATTTCTACCGCCAGACTCACTATCTTCACGCGAGCGCTTGCGCGGATCAGAAGTCTCTTTACGTGAATGTTCATGTGCTTTGTCGTGAGATTTATCACGTGTATGATCGCGTGATTTATCACGTGTTTTGTTAAAATCGTGCTTAGAACTAGAATGGTTACTACGAGAACTAGAATATTGAGAACTACCGCGCAAGGAGCTGTTTGTGTGGCTATGATGATCTTTCGATGATGATATACTATTGCTTTTTGAATGCACTGGCGAGGTTTGACGACTGTATCTCGACTCTTTGCGAGGGTCTGTTGTCGGCTTCCGAGAATCTGAGGTTTTACGTGACTCCGACTGCTTCCGAGCATCCGGGTCTTTTCGAGAATCAGCAAGCCTGCGTGTATCAGATTGTTGGTGGGCATCATTTTGTTTCCTCTGATCAGATGAAGAACGCCTTTGATCTGACGATTTTCTTTGATCAGAAGACTAAAAACACAAAAACAAGGTGAAGTTGCCGACTAACATAACATTGGCAAATAAAAATAAACTTAAAAAATGCTCATACTTTGGAGACGAGGCTGCTTTACTTGATCTACTTTCTTCATGGTGATTATTATGTCGTGACGTTTGTCCGACATGTTTCTCGCCACGATGTTTTTCAACAGGCCGTGATTTCAGTTGTGACGACTCCTCTTTCTTTCGTGAATCTTTCCTCACGTTCTCTTTAGCTTCCTCTTCTTCGCTTGCTGATTCTGATTCACTCTCGCTACTATTCTCCTCGTCTTCGTCGCTTTCATCGGATTCTGCACTAGAACTTTCTTCACTAGAGCTTCCACTTTCATCATCATCATCTTCACCATCATCGTCATCATTCATTTTCATATTTTCGTCATCGGAAATATCCTCAATCTTGCTTTCTCTACGTGACATTTCCGTTTTCTTGAAACTTTCCTCCTAAATAAACAGCAATGTAAAAATACATACAATACAAAAATCAAAAACTTCACAGTTTATTACTTTCTTAACAGCATCTACTTTTTTATCCACATCCATCTTCTCAACTTTCTTCGTCTTCTTCTCCTGTTTCTCATTATCATCTCCTTCAGAATCGCTTCCGCTTTCTTCACTTCCGCTTTCATCATCATCATCATCGTCACTGCTGCTTCCACTACTTGCTGAGCTGATAGGACTGGCATCGCGTACCGACATTATCTTTGATTCGCTGTTGCTCGGTTTCAATCTGTTAGTGTATCGTTAAAACAGTTAAGGATAAAATATTTTATGCCTGCCAATAAAAGAAGATTATATTAATAAGTGACTCTAATTTCAGACTGTGATGCATCTTTGTAGGGAAAACAGAAATCCACACAGACGTGTGAACGTTGTAACTATAATCCACACAGACGTGTGTACGTTGTAACTATAATATCTTATTTTGGGTGGGGACCGGGTAGGTTACGCAGTCGGGGTGTGCAATGACGACGAATCCTTACGTGCAAGACCGGTGTAACTATAATATCTTATAACAAACGATAGCAAAATATGAAGAGTGTAGCGAGTTACTTTACTTACACTGGTTCCTGCTGCGATGGTTTTTCAGCTTTTTCCTACAAAGCAATACATAATCAAGATAATTAGCAGCATCATTAACTGATAAAAGTAGTCATAAGTTTTCAAATGAGTATACAACTCACTTACTTCACTTAATCTAGATATCTTCGACTTGCCATCGGTTCTACTCACAACCGATTCATCCCCTTTTGTTTTGTGACGTATCGTGTCACGTGACTTCTCCCGTGATGTGTCACGAGGTGGTGATATATCTACAGCTTCTATGAGTGACTTTGACTTCGAGTCAATTTCTTTCTGATCCCGTCTGTGTAATTATACAAAAATATACGAAGTTAAGAGTCGCCTCTCAAACAACTGCGAATCAATAAAAATCACGCTTCATGCAAATATGAAATACAAGTACAATACCCCAATCCCAACACTTAAAACTTACTCAGTCGTTTTATCATTTGAAGACTTTTCCTCATCTCGTTTTCCGTGTTGCAAAGTTTCTTTATCTGTGGTAGAAAGTTGTGATGGTTCTTTAGAAGAAACAGCTTTCTTATCATCTTCATCTTCATCGGACGAGCTACTCTCTGATTCTTCGGACGCAGTTCTAGAATGTTTTGATGGTTCGGAAATCTTTGACTTCGAAGGAGAAGGTGACCTAGATGGAGAACTGGATTGCGATGAAGACGAGGAGGACTGAGACGAGCTCGACGAAGATCGTTTACGGGCCTTTGGCGAAGGCGCTCGTCTCCATGGATCTACCCAAGTGTCCCCTGATTGTCCAAATTTCGTCGTTGTCTTGGTTACCTAGAAGATGATATGCATGTAAGGCTATTTGTAAACTAGATGTTGCTCTTCATTACCACTAATAACTTTCTCCTCAACATTCCTTAAGATCCTCTTGATGTACACAGACAACCATTGCTGTACCATCTTACACAACAAACCTCAGCAGCTGCAGCAGCCAACTGCCGTCGTCGTTCTTTCTCTCTCTCTATCTTTCTCACGATCTTTCTCACGTTGACTTTCCTTTTCTTTTTCCTTCCTTTCATCATCCTCTTTTTCTTTCAAGCGAAGCTTTTCTCGTTCCCTTTCGCGTTCTTTTTCTCTGTCTACATCACGTTGTTGTTTCTCCTTCTCCAAGTCTTTCTCCTCGCGACGCCGTCTATCCTCCTCTTTCCTGCAAGAGTTGAGCAAGAAAAGAGTTAAGCATGAAAAAATTTCGCAATAACCAAGTCTTCATTTAACTACAATATTCTGTACCTATCAGGTGACGTCGATTGATCACGACGCTTTCTTCTGTCTTTCTCCTATAAATCATCAAATAAACAAACAATGATAAGTCACGAGTTCAATGAGAATGATCATAAAATCAATGACTCAATGATAGTTTGAAACAGCTCGTCAACCTTAGTTGATCGGTATTCATCTGAAGGTCTTGAACGCGTGTCAACCTCTCTGCCACGTCTGATTTGATCATCTTGCGACAAACCTCTCTCCTTCCTTATTAACTTATTTCTTAGATCCCGTACGTCCCTGCGCATGTTTTCTTTGTTCCCATCTTGTTCACGTATATCCACAGTTATACCTAACGTCATTTTCTTTTGCTCAAATTCGGCATCCGATCCACGCTTCTCTTGCGCCATCTTTTTGCGCTGTAACAATTCAACGAACAACATGAAATACAAGAAAAAATCGAAAGTGGGAAGCAACAACAAAATACATTCAAGCGGGCAACTTTTACAACAACATACAACATCCACTACACTGTCCTTAATAAACTAATAAATATGAAGCAAGGTTGTGCTGCACTCCCAAAAATCGTGAAAAACGTTGCTGGGACTTGTTGCAGTTGACTGACAATAAAATATTGTGAACATTGATTTTTTTATTAATCCTTAGGATTAATATATTATGTATATACTCTGATGATGGCTTTGGAATAAAATTGATTTTTTTGTTAAATGTGATCACTTCTGATAAGTATAACTTGACGTAGTAAAATATATGAGTTACAATTTAATTCTGTTAAGTTAAAATTGTACTACTTGCACATTACCTATTGTTCTAATGGTTCTATTTGTACTGCTAGTACAAGTACTAATTGTTCAAATTGTTCTAAATGTATTGCTAATACAGGACTAATTGTTCTAATTGTTCTAAATGTATTGCTAATACAGGTACTAATTGTACAAATTGTTCTAAATGTATTGCTAATACAGGTACTAATTGTTCAAATTGTTCTAAATGTATTGCTAATACAGGTACTAATTGTTCTAATTGTTCTAAATGTATTGCTAATACAGGTACTAATTGTTCTAATTGTACAACCTCTTTGGCTAAACGAAGTCCCTTCTCCCATGGCGTTTCTTTAGTAGTACGAAGAAGTCGTTCCGTTGCAAGACGTTCGCTTTTTGCACTGGCCTGAAAGAAAAAGAAATAATGAAAAAAAAAACATGAAGCTACACAGTCCTTAGAGTTGTGTAGGCCAAAAATCCGATTGTTTTGGTTTTATCTATCAAAACTTCTGACCAAATTATTGCAGGCGTAAATATTTCAAAAAGAATGAAATGTCGGAAAACAAAATTCAATGGCATTAACTATCTGAATCTGCTTGTACTAATTTCACAACAAATAGCTCACTTAGTGACAAATTATTAAAGATATCATCTGAGCATGCGCAGACCACTCAAGCAAGCTAGTCAGATTGGCCAATTATGTTCATGATCATAGCAACAACCAACTGGAGTAAGGATCTATTTGCACCAATTTTGGAGTAAATAGTTCACTTTGATATAAATTATTAAAGAAATCATCTGCGCATGCGCTGGAGCATGCGCAGTCCACTTGATTAATTGTCCATAGTCATGGCAACGGCTAACTATATGTACTTGCACTACAGTTGTGGCAATTAGCTCACTTAGTCGCAAATTATCAAAGAAATCATCTGAGCATGCGCAGTCAACTTCACCAACTCTCCAAGTTCATCGTCATGCCAAAGACCAACTGTATGTACCAGTACCGAAAACGCGGTTTTTTGCTTTCGAATTTTATCTTTTTGTTTTCTCATAAAATAAACCAAGCAATGTTTCAATTAACTTCTTCTGACACTGTGCCTTTTTCTGACACTTATAATTTAAGACAACCTTAAACATCACGTTTTATACATTTTAAATTTCTTTCACAATTTAACTCCCATTAACTGTTGCATGAATCTTAAGCAAACCACTCAAGATCTATAAGGCCAAATAAGAACTATCTAGTTCCCTTCTCGTATTTAATACTGAAATAAATAACTGAGTTGTTCAAAAACTTTTAAGTTTTTACAAAGATATAAAAATGATGGTGCTGGTGTAATAATAAAAAATCATCATAAATTACATTTATGCTAGCCACCATGTTTAAATTACCTGACGTGAACATATGCACTCTGCCATAAAATTTTACGTGTTATATGATTTTGAGCATTCCACAGAGAGGAAGAGTTAACACAGAGTCATTCACAATTGCTATGAACTTAAACATTAGTGATCTCATGTAACTTTTGAAGAGTAAAAATAAAAAATGTTGACTTTTATAATGTGAATTGGGATTCAGTTGTCTTCAAAGAAGCAATATAAATGCAATTATCATTCTTTAAAACTAACAAAATAATTATAGAGCACCCTCCAGAATATATAAACAATTAAATCTGATGCATGAGTGTATGAATTTTTGAAACTCATCCCAATAAGCAAAATTTCTTTGAAATTGAAATAAAATTTCTGGAACCCCACATCTCTAGAGTGAAATACTACATATTAAGAAAGAACTTTTCATGGAATGCTTATGCCTGTCAATGCACTTAGTGTTCTGAAGCAAATATTTACATGTACCTTGGTTGTTTCAAGAGGCTCTTCTGGGTAAACTTGTGTAGGTGATAATGCTTTATCAGTTTGTTTCTCACTTGATGTTGTCTGAGGTTTAACGGGTGTTGGATACAATCCAGGATTAGGTAACATCACATATGAGCCTAGACAGTGAAAATACAATGCCCTATTTATTTAAATCTCATAAATGGAATGAGGAACATTAGCAACCTTTATCATTGAAACCAGGATGGAGAAATTTACAGCCCATACCCCAAGAGCAATGACCTAAAAATTTTATTCAATCCTAATCAATTGTTTTCCACAAATTAAACAAGCCTCTGAATGGTACATTAATAAACATCAATGTCAATAAAATGTCAATAATCAAAATACCAGAAAAACTGTAGTATCGACACAACTTTCTCTGAGTAAAATCTAAACATATGAAATGTATGTTTTTACAAAATATCCTCTTTTCTGTACAGATTTTTAGGCCTTGTTTCAATCAACATAAATGGAAATAATGAAAGATCGAGAAGGGTATTCTGTTCATTTAGGCAATACAACATTTACATTAGATGAAATTGAAAGGAATATAACACCTTGCTGTCCAGGTTCATACACTTCGCCCTCCTCTAATTCTCCAACCTGCAATGAGAGAATTCAATATTTCTGGAGTAGATGAATGTTTTTTCTTCTAATAAAAAAAACAACAGAAAGTGACTCATGAAATGAATAACAATACCTCTGCTCTTTTACCATATTTTTTCCCTTGTGCCTAATATAAAAAGACAAAATACTTATTAGTTCATTAATGATAAATGGCATTAGACACTTTGTCTGCTTTTTATAATAAATGATATTAATTTTAAGTTTGGAATCCATGCCACCTCGTCATCAGATAAAATCTCTCCTTCTTCTCCTTCATCTTGGATTTCTCCTTCTTCAACATCACTATCTGCCATTTCACCATCTTCCATGACTTTCTCCAACTTATCGCTAAGAGCATTCATCTCAACATTAGACGAAGATTCCTTAATGGCAGGTGCTAGTTTATCCTCGGGAATTTCACCATCCTCTTCATCATAGTCTGAGGAAGAGGTAAGTTCCAAACAATATAACATAGAAATTAAATAGAAAGCAGGAATTTGATGTTGATTCATTAAATTCAACAACAGCTGACATTGTTGACAACTGTTCTTGAAGTAGAAGATAATTAATTGATAAAATCCTACCTAACTCTCCTTCATCCAAATCAAGACCGGTGTCTTTAATTGATGAATCGACATCTTTCAATGAGAGGCCATCCATTTTTAGCGCATCATTTTTGGTAATGGTTGACATGTCATCTGCAGTGGCCTGCACATTAATGCTGTTTTTCTCTTTTCCACCATTGTAAGACATTTTCACGGAAATAACTTTGATTATATGATTTACAAAGGTTCTTGTTTATCTCATAAAGCTACATAACGAAGAAATTTGCTTTAATTTACTTTAATGGAATCAAATTTCTCAAGTTCTCACTGTTGCAGTGTTGCCCCCAGCATCATGACGATAACAAAACAACAAAAAAGCTATTTTCATATACCTGCAGAATGAAATTTTCGCAAGAAAACTTCTATCTTGAAATGTGAAATACTTTTAAGGTTGAAAACAATAGCTTCAAGCACAGTGCAATGGAGTTTTTTTCGCTGTTATTGGACGATCACGGCACACAAACGTTCGCCATTTTGCAAAAAGCATGCCGTGGTACACCGAAATTCAATCCGTCAGGTAGTTAGTTGGGAAATTAAACGGATATACGTCGCTTGTAGACGAAATAAATTTAAATTAAATGATCAAATTTTTTTCCACCTTGCCTTAAGATAACTAACCGAGCCAAGGAGTTTTATTTTCCGTCATGAAAGTTCATTGTGAGAAAAACAGGAGGAATATTTTACTATCCTTTGTTCATTGCTACCAACCCGTCAACAGCTGATCACAGCTGATCACATCACAGCGGATGTTATTTACTGGCGTGACGTCATAGAACAACGAAAATAATGGCTGACAATAATAAGGAGGATGAACTTCGCAAACAAATTACATTTTTGTCAAGTAAGAGCTTTCTCTGACTGCTTGCTTGGAATATAAATGATTTATACGATGTATACATATTCTTAATTTGTTTTTTCATTAAGAGTTTTCCGTTTAAAATGC
Organism: Xenia sp. Carnegie-2017; assembly: GCF_021976095.1. Classification (NCBI taxonomy): domain Eukaryota; kingdom Metazoa; phylum Cnidaria; class Anthozoa; order Malacalcyonacea; family Xeniidae; genus Xenia; species Xenia sp. Carnegie-2017. The sequence continues at coordinate 823,115 of NW_025813469.1, read as the reverse complement.
ATGTAATTTCGACATATTTTGGCAGGCATCTTTGGCATGATATCTTTAATAAACAATATTTTCTGCTTTGCTAACCCGAATTACTACCCTACAAAGTGAAAAAAAGGTAGATGATGCCATTTCATATCCATTGCGTTTAAATTATTTAGATTTGATTGATTCCCACAAGAGTAATAAGCAGAAAATATCGCAATTCTCTAAGGCTCCTGGTCCTATAAATATCAAGAAAGACAGAAGATTCTTTCAATGGAAAAGCGCCAATGTTCTTGATCAAATGAACTTTAGCAGGAAAGGACTTAATCACAATCGAAATTGTTCAACTGTATTCTCCAAAAACACAAAATACCCATTGACCAGGTCAGATTTAAAGTTTGATAAACAAGCATCATCGAGAAACTCTTTTCATCCCAAAAAATATTTATCAACTCCATCAACTGAAAAAAATTCCACTTTGAAAGAATCTGCTTCACTTTCTTTACTGCCCCCAAACAGAACAACAATGGTAAGATATGATTTAAACAAGCCCAACATTTTAAACAGTACAAATGACCCACCAAAAAGTTGTGTGAGAAGAAAATCCACACTAGGAAATGCACACATGAAAATACTCCAACCAACTTCATTATCATCACCTGTACAGGCTGTGGGCCTGAATAATAGCCATAGAAAAACGTTTGGCAATCTAAAAAACAGTATTACTTGGACACAAAATGCTATAAAAAATTACAAAATGTCAAAAGAGGCAGACAAAATGTTGTTATCAAGCCATAGAAAAGTGGCGAAACAAGAGAGCCCATCATCTAGCACCACAAGTATCAACTCATTAACTTTTAAAAAACCAACACCTTGTAAAAGTGAACTTTTTGCTAAGGTAAAATCAAATCCTAAACACAGCGTTTCATGGCGTAGATCTGGACTGAATAATAACCAAATTCAAAGTGTTTCTGTAAGTCCAAACACAAAATTAGATAATCGAAACTATCCATTGTTGTCAAATTCACGAAGTCAAGCAGAAACCAGTGATAAGTCAATTTCTTCTACTCATTCCAATGAAGTTATTCCCACATCTGAAACCAAGAATTCGATGTTGAAAGAATTGAGTGAAAACAAGCGCAAGAAACAATCAAAATTTATCACAGAGCCAAATCATTCCATGAAGAACAACGATACAACTTCCTCCAGACGATTAAATTTTTCAAACTCTATTGATACTTTGAACAAGCCAGTTGTTGTTCAAAAAGGTTCGAAACTGAAATGGAGTCGAAGAACTAAAACGCGCAGTGAGAGTAATGTTTCACATTCGACAATTAAAAAAAAGAATTTGCCAGTCAAAACTAGCGAAACTCGTGATACAACACAATTAAATTGGAGAAAGAACCAACTGAAGCTTGTTGGTGGTTCTAAATCAAAACTGTCTCGTAGCAATCGGTCCATAAACAAACCAGGATACAGGCGAAAGCTTCTCATGAAGAACTCAACGCAAGCGATTGGTCGTTCGACTTATACAAGAAATAATTTTCCTAAGCGTTCCTGTCTCCAATGGAGTAAAATCGTGAAACGTTCTGACAATTTAATCGCACCAAAACCAAAGTTCGTTTATCGTTCAAGATTTTCCTTAAAGAGACGACGAAGCGGCGATGATGCGGCAATCCATTCAAAAACGTGCGTTTTGAAAAAACCCAAAAATGATGGATTTATTGAAAGGTGATTACTTTTTGTTAGATGAGTATGCTGTCAATTTATAATTTATGTTCAAGAATATGTATGCCGTTTATGTAAGGCGAAAGAGATACATTGCCTCAGCTAGTCAAAAGAAAAATCTTTACGAAGGAAAGTCATCAAAATCTTTGCTAAATACGAGTGGTATGTAAGCAAATTTTGTCTAACTAATGGTAAATATTGAAATAAAAAATGTATGCTTGATTATTTACCAAGGGAGAGGAAAACTCGCGAGAAAGGTGAAAATTGGTGAAAGCATTTATCTTATCAGCTCACATGGGAAGAGCCTTAAAATGTCTAACTCGTCTATAAAACCAAAGACGGTTTATGGACCACAAAAATCCTCTCTACATATTTATCGTCGTCCAAGTTTTGGTAACGCTTCTATAAAGTCCCAGAAGATAGTCTCTAACATTTTCAAACGACGAAGTTCTTTAGACTCAAACAAAACGCGAACTGCCAAGTACGTATTTACTGAACATGAACACATTTACTGTTTCACAAGTGTTGTTTTTTTTTGCATATTTTGCATTTTTCTCTTGCAGTAAGATTTTGAGAAGAACGCTGCAAAATATCCAAGCTGGAATGGGCAAGGTTAAAAGAGGAAAGGAATATTGCATGTTTTATAACAAATACGGTATGCTACTTTTTGAGAAATTTAAGAACGAGTGAATCTTGTAAAAATAATCCATGTTTTATTTATGTCAACCAGGTAAATGTACAAAACACTCGCAAGGGATCTGTCCTTACATACACGATCCTAGTAAAATTGCTGTTTGCACAAGGTTGTATACTTACGAGTTCTTTCAAAATGTTGACATAAAATGACTTATTTATAATTCTTTTTTAAGATTTCTTCAAGGGAAATGTCAGAAAACTGATGGAAGCTGTCTGTTTTCACATAAAATTGACAAGGATAAAGTTAGTGGATTTAGTGAGTTACGAGTTACGAAGGATGATATTGTTGAGCATGACAATCGCTTTTTTTTACCTGTCTTTTAGATGCCTATTTGTCAATATTTTATAAAAGGAAAATGCAACAGAGACGACTGTCCATATTTGCATGTAAACGTTGGTTCTCAAGCTCTTGTTTGTGAAGATTTTCTGAAAGGTTTTTGTCGTTTGGGATTAAAGGTGTGTTCATGCGATAGACTGCTGTTTATTTGTTGAGAAATTTTAATGTGAGTACTTTTATCTCTTGTTTAAAGTGTAAAAAGAAACACGTGCTACATTGTGAAGAGTTTGCTGCTACAGGAGAATGTCAAAACAGGAGAAATTGTCCACTTCTGCATCGTAGGAAAACATTTATGAAACGCAAACGTAATGGCAATAAAGAAAAGACTCAAGAGCGTGACGCTGAAACTTCTGGAGTAAAGAAATCTCGAAAAAAAAGTAGTAACGGCTTTCTACCACTGGAAGGTTAGTGTATGGGTGAAATATCCTGCCCAAATCGAAGATGTTGTGTTGACTATGGAGAAATAAGGTGTCATATGTATAGAATTTGCCTCAGTTTTTATGTCGCCAAATCTTAACACTTTAAACCATATTATTTCCAACGAAAGGTATATTCTCTGTTTTTCACTTAGGATCGTTGTCCATCGTTAGAGATTCATCTCAATGTGACGGACGCCTCACCGAAAATAAAGGCGAAGATGGCAAGTGCTTGAAAATCACTTATATAAGTTTTGCATTTTGGTTTTATGATTGGCCTTCATTTCATTTCGGATTTAGTTGGGGTTTTTCTAACTGTCATATCATTGTTTACAGATACCTTTCTGCAAATTCGTCCAAATTTCGCACCATCTGGGAGTTGAGATAAATCACCACAATCGAGCGAACACGTCATACGAACATATTGCTATTTTTCGAAATTTTTGGTTCCCAAATACCAAGCTTCTATGCATTCCACTCTTGTTTTACTTTAAAAGAAAATTTAAGAAAAGTATTTGCTTATTGTTGTAAATAGTAGAAATATATCAAATACACATTTTGCATAATAAATTCTTGCTTTTTGCTTTTACATCTCTCTACGTTGTATTTACATAACATTACTGAGGTAGGAGTCATACTTCCGAGGTAGAATATCGTATAAGAAACAAAGCTAGGAATGATGAAAGCGAAAATTGTCGAGTTCCTTTTTTAGACGAAGACTGTAAAATGCAAAATAACGACGATATCAACAGCAATGATAAGTCAAAAACACGGGAAGAAAACGAAATGGTATTAGGAGCATCAGACGAGTTGAAACTTCCCAAGATATCGAACCAAGTAGTGGCGAATTCAGCAATGATCTCAACCGTAAAAAGAACGCAAATCAGCGACAAACGGTGTTGAAACGATTTAAAAATAGGTTTTCACGTAAAGGCACTCGGCATACAAGTGAAGGCGAAGGTAACATGTACTCACGAAGTACCACAAAGAACAATGGCCGTGAAACTGTTGACGAAGAAGACGATTTTTGTGATCAACATACTTATGAAGTCCCTTTAAATTTAAGTGCTGGCACAAATCAGAATTCAAACAGCCGATTTGATGATGTTGTTAATTATGAGAGACGAAACGATTTGACACAGGGGCACTCTGAAAGAAATTCGCAAGGAATCACGAATAACGAGGAATCTTATTGGAGTAATGACTCTGCCAGTAACGAGGGCGTTCGTAATGATCATGCCATGCATTTTAACGGTGGTTTGGCTAGTGAAAAACATAACCGTATGAAACAATCAAAGGCGATGACTCTTCCAAGTAGATCTCGTACTCAAGCGCTTCATTCTACAGGAAGTCTACCTTTTCCTGCTGATGTCTCCAGTGAAGATTCATCTTCAGAGGATTCAGTAGAGCCTTTACCCTCAACTGATAATCTTAAGAAGACCTCAAAGAATTCTAGAAATTATAGAGCTCGGTCACTTCCATCAAAGTTCACTCTTAACTATCAATTTCTCAAGGGACTAAATGACCTTTGTAAATGTGGTTGGTATTGGGGCCCCTTGAGCAGTAAAGAAGCCGAGGTGAAGCTTCATGGAAAACCAGATGGTGCATTTCTTGTTCGAGACAGTAATGACAATCACTATCTTTTAAGCCTTAGTTTTAGGTCAGCCCAGAAAACACTCCATACTCGCATTGAATTCTGCAAAGGAATGTTTAGCTTCTATGCTGCACCATTTATCAGCACAGGAAGTTATGCATCCGTTGTGGAACTGATTGACCATTGTGTGGAAACATCAAAAAATCGAGTTTTTTGCTACACTAAAGGCCGTTCTGTGAATGGTTCTGCTTTCCCAGTTCGACTGACAAAACCTGTTTCTAGATTTGAGCATGTGTGTAGCTTGCAACATCTTTGTCGGTTTGTGATACGCCAACATTTTAGTTTGGAAAACATTGGTCAGCTTCCATTACCAGGTATGATGAAGAGGTACCTTGAAAAGAACCATTTTGACCCAAAACAACCTGTGTAAGAGATCCAATGTCATGGTGATGAAAGTTCTGGCAGGCTAGAAATGTTCATCATAGAATTTGAAATTCTTAAAGAATTATTTTCTACATTAATGCAATACTACATTAGTTAACAATATATATACCATGATTAGTTGTATTTAATTAAACTAAATGACAATTCTCTTGACGTAAAAAATATGCAATAACATTTCAAGTATTTGATATGTATTTTTTTATAAGGTATGCCAAGTAACTTACACTTAACCACATGGGAAAGCAGGGCCATAGCTAGAATGTTAATTGGGAGGGTGTCTGTTCATATACTCAGTTGTGCCGGACTAACTTTCGAAAGTGATTTGGTTGCCAAAAGAAATCACTCATGCACAACTGAATATATGAACATATACCCCACCCCACCCCTCCAAGTAAAGTTTCACCTACAGGCAGTGTGCGAATTAGTTCAGAACAAACGATGTGCAATTTTTTTGACAAAAGTGCTTCTTTAGAGGCATAATCAAATCGATATTACGTTAATTATTATATAGCATTAATTGCTAAATTAATATTTTTAAACTTGAACAAATTCATATGATTTACGACAGTGTTTTTCGTTAAACCTGCTGATTTTTGCACATCGTTTGAAAAAGTGATGTGCAATTGTTTTCATTTTAGCTAAAACGATGTGCAAATTGCACATTGCACACCGTTAATTTGCACACTGCTTCAGCTCTGTATGAAAGGTTTTAGTTTGGAAAGATCAACTAAAGGAAATCAGTTGTAACCATCTCCATATTCATAAATTACATGTAAATATATCCAAATATTGATTCCTTTTTCAATTTCTGCCAAAAAATACTGAGGAATCCGATTGCAGACAAAGCCATTTTATCTATTCCACCGATTAAATCCAGAGATATTTCTTGCCTGAATGAAAGAGAAAATGTTTTCACAATATGAAAAAAAATTGAAGGTGCTTTATATTCCTTCCTAACCAGATTAAAGGCGGCACAGGATAGGGTAAAAGTATCTTCTCTTGCTTGGCTCAACTAAAATACAAAAATACATATAACCTGCATTGCTTCACTTAAACAAAACAAATATGTAGATATAACACACTTACACTTTGCAAAAAATTACCAGTGTTTCGTATATTTGCAAATCGGCGATCAAGAAAGCTCCAAGTGTTCTCAAATTCATCTGATTTATCTTGCAACATGTACAACTCTAAAATTTTCCATAATAATTTCATAATAATGAACACCATTATTAATTAATATACTCCAAAAATCATAAACATGTAATGAGCAATATTCAAAATAAATGCTAAATCAGTGTCTTAAATAGCACATAAATATTATGTATACATACCTGTTGCCCCATAAATGGTGGCTAGGGATGCTCGTTTTGTATACCAGTTCAACTAAGAAAAGTACTTCAAACATAAAACACTTGTATTTTCTATGAATATGCCAACATTCGTAATATTCTACATACGTCAGTAGAAGTATCATTGGAATGGTACCATATATCATCTGTCATGTTTGCTACACTTTGAATGGCATCAACAGCATTGGATGGATAAGCCAATAAACCCATTGCCTACAATATATAAATTTCAAGATCATTCAGTATTATGAGCATAATATAAATTTGTAAGTTTGTAACTTCTTTACCTGTGGCCATGAGTCAACATAAGGAATCATCATTCTAAGTCTTACTTCAATTGCTTTTCTTATAAACTCACTCTGATCACTACATGTATGGTAAAAATATAAATTAGAAAACATGTTTGTGAATCAAATATCAACATAAATAAATCACATACAATATCTTTCTGTTTTCCTCTTCAGTCCGGCTATTCTCTGCTAAATAATGCCCAAGGTCTATATTGCATTTATTGATAAAATGTAAGACAAGGTCCCCTCCTTGTCTAGGAAATAATCCTGTAGCCATTGCAGATAGTCCTTCTATCCTTGCTCCTTCGGCAATAGCTTCTTCAGTCCAACCATACTTTGGTACAAATTGCAATGAAGCAGACAAAATTCGATCATGAATCATGGAATCATCCAGTCCTTCGTCTGAATATGTTTCTGATGAATTCTGGTTTGATGTACTTTCATCATTTTCAGATTGAGACTGTCCACTAGGTTGTTGAAAGAAAGCAAGAAGAACTAGATAATTAATGTATACATGCAACTCTAATTACAGGGACATCAATATATTTAATATTTATATAATTATACATGAATACGTACTGGCCATCTTTATCTATATTACTTCCATTGTCTTTACTGTCGTTGTGACAAACACGAACATTTTGTATGCCTGAATTTTACCAAAATAATATCCTCACAATACTGTAGACATAATAACTTGTGACTACATAACGTTTAGATGTAAATCCATGTAATTCAGTTATGCAACCACGATGCAACTATTGATAAACGACAAATTGGGTGGAATGTTCATCATTCATACCTTCTTTCACATGCCTTGAATGATAGAAAATAAGCTACGTTTATAAATACTCACCAGTAACGATGAAGCGCATTAATTTTAAAGATTTTGTAAAAGTAAGACGAACTTTATTCAATGTCGACATTTGATTGTCAATGTCTGTTTTGTTTCTGTAGGTTAGGAAATACTTCAAGTAATACAAAATCTTACATCTTGGTTCAGGAGAAACATTAGTGACGTAAGTGTACGTTTTATTTTGTGTTTTATTTTGTTTTGAGTGGATTATACAGAATACCCACATGGTTAAGAAAATTAGAAATAAATATAATACAAGCTCACACTTCTGGAAAAGTGAAGTTAAGCTACACTATGGGATAAATAATTTGGGATTTACAATTTGAAGCAATGCACGATTTAATCTCAGTTTGGTTCATTTCCTGAGAGTTTCCTCACTGCAAACGAGATCGGACCTGAGTTAAAATAAAACAGAGCATATTCACATGGCATCGAAATGAAATTTATGAGCGGCTTCTTGTTTCTCGCGACGATCTTCTTTCTACAAAGAAAAGCATATATCACGTGACCATTCTACACCAATTAACAAAGAAAAGCATATATCACGTGACCATTCTACACCAATTAACAAAGAAAAGCATATATCACGTGACCATTCTACACCAATAATAATTCATTAACGATTGTAAAGGCAATGCAATATCAACAACATAAAATGCCTACATACCTTTTCCTGCCAGTGTAAAATACCAATCAATGCTCCAATAAATACACAAGTAGCCAATAAGGCTCCACCAGTCATGAGAACCAGTTTACTTGGTGTAATAAGCAACAAAGAGATCCAACTGAAACAGAGAAGGATACAGGAGTTCATACGAAACAATAAAACAAAAATATTGATTCGGAGCTATTTAATAAAAAAATTATCTTAAAAATACATGGCAACGTTTATTCAATACAAAAGAAAAGTGTAACGTACCCATTGGGATCGTTAGGAGGATGAGGGATAATGATAACCTGTGAATTAGGGATAATCGAGGGCCATGTACGTACACGACGCTGATAGAGTAAAGAAAAATATTTCATTGAAGAAAGCATTTAATGATTATATTTTACATCAAGAATAACTTTTTAACTCTTGATAGCAAAAAAGTAACAGGCATTACGCTAAACGTTATAACCTACCTTCGAGGAACTTTGAGGTAGCCCAACAGTTAGTTCTTCGACAAAATTAGGAGTTCTTCCCAAACCAAAGATTGTGTAAGGCAGTTGAAGAGCAAAATACGCAGCTTGAGAAAGCTGAGTAGCTGTAATAAAGACGATAATGCATAGTTATACGTATTTTGTCCATTCAATAAAAAAGATGTCTAAAATGATGCTATATTATATCTATGAACTAACCACTTGCTTGTTTTGTGTCGCCATGGAGGCCAGTTGTCACATATTTCACAAAGGGACCAGCTTGATTCACACCGTATGGCTGAACAGAAAACTTATTATTTTTGGGCATATATAATTATTTACAAATTCGACATATGTGCGTACACTCAAATCTGGATTGTACAAACATAAAATATAAGAAAACAAAACATCTTACTATACCTTAACACCACTAGGACAATTTGAATAACAAGAACCCCCAACAACTATTGCAAAATATACATTAAAAAATTAAATATGGATGACAACGATGATGCATTATAACGAAAGCAAAACACAAACTATTTTACGCAGGGCTTAAAAAAGACAAAAATATGATCTGACAATTTTTTTTGTGGTTGGATTAGTGAACTTTTGTTTTCAAACTATACATTTAAGACCAGAGCAACAGAACGCTAGCCTTGAATAGTTTTGTATCCCGATAATATAAGCAAGACTTACCCATTACTTTCAAGAAACAAGTGTCTGAATATACACTATTTTTTATGCCGTGGGTTTGATAGCTTCCCGTGTCATTGGAGCTGACGACAAAAACATCTAACATTCCCTAAACACAGGAAAAATAACTTCATCCGTCATCAATGATATCTATCGTCAATTTTATCCGTCATCGATGATATCAATCATCAATTTTATCCGTCATCAATGATATCTATCGTCAATTTTATCCGTCATCGATGATATCTATCATCAATTTTATCCGTCATTGATGATATCTATCATCAATTTTATCCGTCATCGATGATATCTATCATCAATTTTATCCGTCATCAATACTATCTTTAGATGTTTTGCATGTACTATCCTTCATTAATAAGGTCTATCATACTATCAATAATAACTATCATACTATCTATCGCCAATAATATCTATTAACAATTAATTCCATCATCAATGAAAAGTTCTATCACCAATAATAATTCTCGCGATGAAAAATTTCGCTCATCAATGAAGCAAAAAGTATTGGTCGAATGTAAACTTTTCAAGAAATCAATTATAAAATATTTACGTTATCATAAAGATCAAAAAATGTGACAAAAATGGGATTCTTGATAGTCGATAAGGCCTGTAAAAAATCGTAAAAAATTGTCATTATCAATGTAGGAATAAAAATACAATGATACGAGCAATGTGGTGGTTCATTAAAATGAAAAAAAATAATGTCTTAAAAAAAAGAAATTAAGTCGAAGACAAGAAGCTGAAAAAAACAGTTTTTGCTAGTTGTAAACCTGTTTTAGTATTGTTGCTTCACTGTCCTTTCGATTTTCTTCCAAAATTATTACACAAAAATTATAATAATAACGCACGTTTTTCGTCAAGGTCAAAGCAGGAGATTTTACAATCATAAGACATTGTTGCTGTAAAAAAAATAAAGAGTTTTACTCACACTTCGCCGTATCACCATGTTGAACCTACCATTGTAACAGCCATTTCCTTTACACTTCACGTTATCCAACAGAATAACCTTCCTCTTGTAACCACTGCAATCAAGTTTTGTTAAACACCATTGAAAGTATAACAACGTGATTTTTTTAGAAGTTTTTGTTTTGGCAGTATACTGTACTTGTCATTATCTTCGTTTATCTCCATAACCATGGCTGCATCAGGATAGCCATCGATGTTATAATCTCCTAATGAACAAAAAAATTAAATGGGTGAAACAAAATTGACAAATGCCAACACTTTCTTGACGTTTAAAGCAATTTTTCTCTTCTGAAATACACATGTATCTCGTTGTTTTTCTACAAGTTTCAACTCTTGCTAAGAAATTAAAAATAAATCCTACCAATTCGAAGGGTCATCAATGGGACATGTTCCATCGTACGTTTTATTGAAAACTTCCACTTGTAATTCTGATTTTCATCACTAGGTAAAATAGTTATCCACTAAAATAGAAGGAATACGAAAAAGTTGATTTTCCATTATATCTTATAATATTCATAAGCACACAAATAAGATGCAGATCAACCTTCTTTGTAAATCTTGAATACACCCTTGATTTCACTTTGCTGCAATCATTACTAACACAAACTGGTAAAATGTGCTCAGTACGTCCATCTGAATCTGAAGGATAAAGAACAAAGACAGTAGAAAAAAAAAGCACAGATTCTGAGAGCTTAATATTAATAGAAGCAGGTCACATAAAAATTTTACCAATATCGGCAAATGTTGACTGGCCCACAACTGACACATCATCTGGCTGTGAATAGCTTTTTTGACCATCAAATTTCATTGTACCTTCCTAGTATACAATACACACATAATTTTTATCAACTTCAGGTTGAAATCAAAAAATATTGCCCAGATCATAAATAACCTTGTTCAACCAGACTTCATATTGTATTTGACCTGTTGTTGAGTTGTTGGTAGTGATGAGCATATCTACGATTAGAGAACAGATTAAAAATTATTTGTTCTTACAGCATCCAAGCAAGGTTGTACGTAGGGTAAAATCTTGTCTAAGCTTTAGTAAGATGTTTAACATGAAGTGCTCACTTTATAAAGAAAAATAACACAAATATGAGAAACATGCCTGGCGTGTAGTCTCCATTTAGATCCAAGAATGCACTAGACTGAGGTATGCTTAACTGCAGCAATGTTTTATTTTCTTTTGATGGAAACCGCCGACTAATAAATGAGCTGTAAAATATCATATTAAAGTAGTTATTGCAATGACTTTGAAAAATTCCAATCATATCATCTCGACATATGTTTACAATGGATAAAAACTGAAGGATATACTTTTTCTTTGCATTATATTGCCACCAATAGCGTTTTCCATCAATGACTTTATTTGCCAAAAGGTCAGGTCTTAAATCACCATCAAAACTTTTAACAATGAAGATGCATATTAGTAATTAACACAACACAATGCCATGCATATGACCAAAAACTCACTCCACTATGGCTGGCTGATCTCTTAAAGCATCTGGAATATAAACTGGATCATCTGTAAAACAGTAGAAAACTATTTGTCAGCTGATATTTAAAAAATGGTAAGAAAAACATTTACAGGAGCAATGATGATGCAATTTTCATCTATTTTCTTACAAAATCCAATTTGTTTTCCCTTGTATAATTTAACGTAAGTGGAACTTTCGTTGATGTATGATACTAAGGCATCCAAATGACCGTCACCATTAAAATCTCCAGGAATAACATTTGTTATAGAGACGCCACTAGTTCAAAAAAATCAAAATTTTCATGAAGTGATCATAAGATCTAACTGTCATAAAGCAATGTAAATGTCACCTAAGAATAATTGTTGCTTCTCTGTTTGGTTCAAAACGATCGTTTGATGAATCCCAAAGGCATACAACCACTTTACTTTCAACTAAATGCAAATATATTCATTGTCCTTTTTGTTCCTAACTCCTAATGCTCACTGATTGACATGTATTATACTGCCATCTGCAAAACTACAGCATCACCATGAAAGCCCTTAAGTAATAAACAGTTTGAAAAACAGACAAATGCATCCAATGAAGTGGTACTATTCTTGGCCTAGAACCTTCATATCCTGGGGACTGGGATGATTGGGGCAATCCAACCTATCTTTACTCTGTACGTTTCACATTTACAATTTTTATAACATTTATATTCACGTAAAAAAATCAAGTTACATTTGTTATTTTCGCACCTTGGCCATTAGAGATGAAAAATAAATCTGCATTTTTATCAGCATTGAAATCACCAAATGCAGCTAATATTCCATTGCTTTTCCACAAACCTACACTACTGGAAACATCCTCAAACGACGAGAAGGCAAAGTCAATGTAACATAAAAATAAAAAAGACAACACACTACACAATAATATAGAGACATCCATATTTGTCTTGTTTTGGCATTGCTCATGATTGGATACACCAAAATGACAAACCTATATGTAGAGATTGAACAAATGAATAACTCCATTAATACAAGCTGAAATTTTTGTGAGCTAAATTTGAATCTTTGAGAGAATTGAATAAGTTCACAAACCCTTCAAAATTGAATACTTTAGTGTACTTTGGTGAAACTAAACGCAAATTTCCATTTTTCCGACACATTCCGACAACAGTTCGTCACAGCCGTCACTGTCAGTTGTGGTTGTACTATGGCGGGCGATTTAAAGAAACAAAAACAATCGGGGAAATTAACTTCATCTCAAATTAATGCAAGGTCTTCTCAAGTTTTACCTGGCCATGTATTGGTAAACGAAAAATATCAAGGCTCCTTACTGGCAAAAACTTTAAGAGGTACTACATAAATTAAATTCTAAATTCGATAAAATATGTATAGTTTCAGGTTTTTAGTTTGCCATCCTTTTGAATGCTGAGTTATCTGTTCCTTCTTTCATATCATACATAGGCAGTGTCAACGTTGATTTTGAGAAAATGGGATATTTGGATTTCCGTCTTTCCGCAGACTTGGGTGTTCTATTTTGCGTGAGTGCGAGCTGATCTGTGAGACTGGCTACAAGCAAAGAATTGTAAAATTAGCAAGGATTCAAGTTGTCAGAGGAATTGTAATGTATGAGAAAACGCCAATGACAGCACAATATTGTGAACAGTTACAACAATTCACAGTAGTAACTATTGGTCTAAATCTATATCCAGTTCACAGTGAGGAAGGCGCTGCTAAAATGCTTATACAACTGGTGAAATCTTATAATTATGATTAATATATGGCAAGTTTGCAGTTGTAAGTGCAATATATCGTGATATTTAGGTGAACATAATCATGAATCCTCGGAGTAATTCATTTTTGATCAAGAAAACACAAAAACCAATGAATCAATCATTGTTGGCAACACTTCAAACAATCCCAGGTCTTGGAGAGAAGAAAGCAATTGCTTTGTTACAAAAATATTCAAGTTAGTGATGAGATCATTATCAAGCTAGCCTGATTTTCTATTTGAATCAAAGTAAATATTTCATATATTTTTTTTAGATTTAAAGGTTTTAAGTCAAGCTTCAAAACAGGTGAACACATATTGTGTGAGTTAAAATGTTGTGGATGAAAATGAATGTCGAGATACCTTACAATCTTCCCTTTTCTTAATCATTTACCAGGACGTGTCAAAGATTGTTGGGGAATCCTGTGCCCAAAAAATCCAACATTTTTTCTGCCATCCACCAAAATAGAAAATTTAATTTTTGCTGGCGAAGGGGGACACAAATGTGGACAGAAATTGCTGCTCCTAGTTCGATCTCAAAACCCAAATTCTTATGGTAAAGTTCTGCTTTCTAATCTGCAAAATACACAAAGCTTCCTCTTCTCTTCATTGTCCACTTGAGTGATGGAGAATTGTTTTTCACAGCTGTGACACTAAAGAAGTTGAAAAAAGACTCAGCTTACGTTTTAATGAATTAAGCAAGAGTAAATAAATTTTATACTGATGCAAACCTCAATTATTCTAAGTCCCATGTTTTTCTTGTGTTCAAGTATCACTGGTAGATGATTGAGATTTTCAATATTCCAAAGTCGAATGGTTTTATCCTTGTATAGAATAATGTGACAATCAAACCACTGTATATTTTTGTTGTATTGAATGTCATTGATTTCAATAACACATACCCGTGAACACGATAAAACCCATTTCTCATCTTTGCTGAATGATGCATCATTGACCCAACCATTATGACCCTACATTTTAATAAAGTAATTAATGTATGTTTATGATCGTAATAAAGTAAATGGTTTGAATCCGAGAGTATCGTTACATGTTTTTGACTCTGAAGATGACTACTGCTAAGGTTGTCGAAACGTTAGTCAACAACAACAAAAACAGTCCTTCTCAGGACTTTATTAACCTGAATGATCATCATTTTCAAACATGTATTTTTTATGTTAAGTAGGAATACAATATGACCATTAAATACTTGCCTTAAGTGAGAATTTTTCAACAGAACTTGGTACATCCCAAACAACAAGTTTTTGGTCAAATGACGAAGACACCAGCATTTGATCTACAACAATTAAATAAACTTGAAATCAAACACTCAATATGTTCAATGTACCTTGAAAAAAATTACCATTAGAGCTAAAGCAGCAAGAGCTGACAGAGCCCTCGTGACTTTTCTTTAATGCTACAGGTCCAGTTTTTCTAAATGAAAATGTTCATACAATGTTACATCTAGCTATTCAATAATGAACCTATTTCACATATTTTACATAATTTTACATAATTTCACATATTTTACATAATATAGCTGTGAAAACCTGTAGCTCCCAGATGAAACATCCCACAATTGAATATTTTTATCCCATGAAGCTGTTGCCAGTATTCGCTCATCATTAGAAAATGATGCATCTGATATTACATTACTGTGACCCCTACGGATGATAAGGTTGAATGTTTGCTCACAAATAATGATTTTTTCTATGAAAACATACACAAAATACCTTAATGTCAGTGTAGCTGTGTATTCTTTAAAAATTGACATATCTATTATTCTTGTGGTTTGATCCATAGATGTAACAGTGATTCGATGCTGTCTTGGTGAAAACTTACAACTTGTTATTGTGCTGGTATTATCTACAACAAAACATACAAAAGCCTAGCTTCATTTCAAAAGTATAATAAACGGTTATTTCACTACAAACATTTCAATTTCTTAATCAGTATCCCATCTTTTGCATTCCAAATGCAGACAGAAAAATCCATATCTCCGCCACTGACTATAAACTTTCCATCATTTGAGAAACTACAGCTAGTAATCGCTCCTTCTCCGCTTGTCTCCCACTAAGAATGATGAAGAGAAATATATCACTGACAGGCAGACTGAGTTTTTACAAATAAACCCTCACCAGTATTTGTCCAGTGGTAATATCACGCACAAGCATACGTTTGTCCCATCCACCTGACACAATACTATAAAAATCAACCTTATTTTACATATTCACATACCATCTCAGATAAATAAATTAAAGTCAAATTTTTTTTACGTTTTATTCCAGTGGTCTATATGACAATTACTGACGTATGATGTATGTCCATCAAATACACACAGTTGTTTGCCTGATTCAGAATCCTTTGATGTAAAAAAATGTGGATAATAAACTATCACCGATGTTTAGAGATCTTATTACAATACTTTCTTACCCAGATACGAACTGTTTGATCATTTGACGAGGACAAAACACGAGTATCATTTTCAAAATACTGACAAGAGTTTACGCTGTCAAGATGACCACGAAGTACCTTTATTTTAACCTAGAAAATGAGCAAATGTGGAATCTGCTGTTTTGTTTTCATACTTTGTTTTCAACATCGAATTTGACATCGTATATAGCCTACTTGTGCAAGATCTTCGTGTTCCCACGTCACCAAGTCTTTTTTTGCTGTTTGCAGCGAAGTCTCTAACATAATTTTTTACTTAGTTTTGGCTGAACGCCCGTAAAGTGAATATAACCAAAAGTTCTTCGAGTATGTCACCAATGGTTGCTAAGCGCTAAACCGTCGTAATTGGCATAGAAACCATATACGATGTGGGGGAGGGGTGGAAGAAATTAAAGAAAAGTTGCTTTGGTTTGGAACGTTTTGGTCCACATTTAATGGAGAAACTAGTATTCCTTGAGAGTGGTGTTTATTTTTAGATAATATTCTATAAGTTTTAAAAGTTACAATAAATTATTCAAATCTAACTCCTAGAACTTTTTTGAAGATGATGATAATTGGGAAGAACTTTGGCAAGAAAATCCAACTGCAACGTTTGTGCAAGTGGACGCTCTGACTGCAGGCGTCGTTCACAATCCTTGCCAAAGACGACAGTATTGCTGGCTAGTGTCTCATTTGTAGTTAGTTGACAGCTTGCACCAATTACACATCCATCGCTCAATATAACGTGTTTGCCAACCTTTGATTTACATTCAAGGATATTATTGTTGCCAACTTTAACCGCCTCACAATAACTTCCAACTTCGAAAACATTACTGTTTCCTATCTCCATAACTGTTGGATCACCTTCGTCGTTTTCGTCTTGATTTATAATGCAAGATTGCTCTTCTATAAGATTTCCATCTCCTATTTTTATTGGTCCGCAAAGAGCCAAAATACGAGCCTTTGGATGTATCACTGTTTTTGACCCAATAATTACTTCACCACGTATTTCAGCCTCTTTACATACGACAGAACCAGGCCCAATTTTTACTTTACTTTGAGAAACAGGAGATCGTGTAGTGTTTGCAGAATATCGATGGGTCTGAGACATGTTGAAAACAAAATAAATTTCGTTTGATTGCAAGAGGACGAAAAACAACGGAGATTTTAGCGTCACTGAATGTTTTTCTGGTACCTGAACACATGAAGTAAACTCATTTAGCTGTAATCACAAAATGCCGTGGTGGCCGTGGGCTCAACTTTTACAAGAACAATGGAAATTGATCAATGGAACAAGATGAAACCGATTAAAATAAAAAATGTCATCAAATTGTTTCGTCTACTTTCAGCGAGCTTTCGATGCAGAACTTAATCAGTGATGTCTTGGGCAAACAATAAAGCTACGGTGAATCCACAAATTGTCCAAAAGGTCTAAACTTTGTTTGTAGTATGCTGTTATTTTTTATGACGTAAAAAGTTCAAATGTGTGTAATTAGTCAATGCGATTAATCAAACCTGCACCGCGTGTGATTCTTCTCCATGAAGTTGTAATTTTGTTGAAGATTTCAATTATGATTATATACTTCCACAGATTCTTGATGAAAATGCGCAGCTAATTCAGGTATGCAATGATTCTAATTAATGAATTAGGTGTTCTAATTTGCTTCTCATTAAAAAAATTTGCCCACTGTTCTTAGGCAATTGTCGACTACCAAAACAAGGGAAAGGCAGCAGAGTGTGTTCAGTAAGTACATAAAAATAATTTTTTTTTGCCAAGTTTTTATTTTACCAAATACAAAATATTGTTTTGTACATTATAGGTATCAACAATTGTTGCACAAGAACTTAATGCATCTGGCCAGCTTCGTTGACTTAGGTCAAAGCATTCAAGGAATATTGCCTCCTGTATGTCTTTAATATAACCTAGCAATGGAAGAATTGATCAACATTCATTTCTAGAACTGACTTTTTAACAATTGAATTCCAACAGGTAGCTACATCTTCAACTGCAATGGGAGGACCTTCAGGGATCATGCCTGGCAATTTGATGGATAAAAAGGGAACTATTGGTTCACCTATGGATCAGGGTAATTCAGGATTGCCAATCACAATCAACTCACAAGTAGCAGCCCCAATTTCAAATGATGATATAGCTTTTGGTAAGTTTAATAAATTAATAATTTTGTATTTTCAAAGAGTTCAATGCAATGCTCTATTAAAAGGAATAAACTCAAGTATGACTTCATCAATGGGCAAAAGTCAAACCACAGCTTACCCAGGAAATGTGAACATGATGTCTCACAACATGGCTATTCCCAACTCGACAATGATACAAGGACAACAACAAAATTACATGTCTAACATGCATGTAACTCACCCAATGCAACAAGGTGCCATCAGAGGTTACAACAGACCTTCTGTACCAATGCCACAATCACAAACCCAAATAAGCCAAGCGTACATTGGAAATCAACCTACAACAGGTCAAACAGGTTTATCAGGAATGATCTCTTACCAACAAAGTAACCAGGCCTTTGATCCTTATAAACAAATACAGCACATGACGTCTGCTTATAACCCATATGGTACTCAATGAAAAATTTGAAATATTTTCATATCTGGAGGTTTATAAAAGATATGTATATTATGACAGAGCAATATTGTTAAAGTAAATAATAGTGAGAATATTTGATTATGAAATAATTTATTCCTACATGAAGTTCATAGAAAAAAAACAAAATGAAAAACATTGAAACAGAAAGCTATGGTAGAATTCGATTTTATTTGCAAATTGCATTAACACACAAGTGTAAAAAATTTCATTGAAACTGCATCGAGGATGAAAAAACATATAGTTTAATTAACAAGTGCAATACAATAACACTTCAATTACATTTATACAACCATCCCGTAAGCAATAATTAAATGCACATTTCATACACTATTTACAAATGTTAAACTTTTTAACAACAATTAAAATATACTATAATTATGTTACTTGGCCTGCACACAACACTTCTTCCGTGTCTTCTTCACATCAACTAATCACTTTAGGATAATATAATTCGCATCAAACTTGCAGCACGCAAACCAAGAGACACAAAAATTCAACAAGCAATTTGGTTAACTATTCATCATCAGCTTGATGTTACAACTTCTTTAGTTCTGTCACCATTCTAGGAATTAATTCACATCATAGAATTAGTAAATCTTCTGTTGTATTAAACAAAAATTAGCATTGTTAACACACCATCATGTTAGTAGTTTGATTGTTCTTCCAAGTTCCACGAAATCCTCTATTTCCACGGAAAAAACCTCTTCTTGTACCTCGATTTCCCATTTTATTTTGTTCTCCCCAATTTTCACCTTCCCTATTGTAATTTCCATGGTAACTACCTCTACCCCTGCCGCGGCCTCTACCTCGACCTCTCCCTCTCCAACCACGACCACGTCTGTTCCCACGGCTATATGATCCACTTACACCAAATGTTTCCACATTTAATTTTTTTTCTTGCTGCCACGAACTTGATCTGGTCAATACGAAAAAATGTCAATAATGAAAAAATCATGTTCAAAATATGACATTAAGTACCTCCTGGTTGAATCTGCTGGCAAAGGATCACTTGAAATAAAATCAAAGAATGACTTTGATTTGTCATAATAGATACCATCGCCGACTGGACTTTCAACCTCAACTTCATTCTCTATTATAACCTAAGACATTAAAATGATATATGAAATATTAAAATACACAGGAAAAGCTCAGAGAAATCTTAATTGTGTCGATGTCCTACCTCCTCGTCTTGATAAGAAGTTTTCATTTTTTCAAGTTCTGATTTCAGTTCAGATTCAACCTTTTCCTTATCAAATCTGGCATTGGAGCTTTCAAAGTCAAATTCGCCAGTGAATTTAGTTGGTTTTCCCTTTTTGTTATTGCCTGTTTTTTGTTGAGGGACAACTTTTTGGTTGTTAGAAGCACCTAGAAAAGTAAAAGTCAAGCTTGATCTTCATAACACATTTTGTTGATCAAATAGAATCAACTCAACAAATTACGTTTTGCTTGATCATCATTAGAGTTTGGATTTTTTGAGATTTCTTGGCTATTCCTTTTTTCAGTTTCTTTACTGGGCGCAATTTGGTTGTTTTCCAAAGAGTTTTTACGTGAACCAGATCTTCTTCTAGGCTTGTTAGTTTGAGTGGACTTTTGACTTGGTGGTAAAGGTGTCTGTGTTTCACTCTCATGAGTTTTTGTAGGAATAACTGACCCAATTGGTGCAACACTCACAGGTGGAGATGGGGTACGGCTTTGTACAAGTGGCACTGTCATGGGTGAGACAGTACGTCCAGGGTTAATACCTGGTTGGGGCACTGGTGAATAACCAGCAGGATTACTGTACCCATAGGGATGTGAAAAGTTGCCATACCCCGGTGGTACATAAGGGGTTGCATTGGTATAATGAGTAGGAGCAAGCCCAGAGCCAACAGCACCTTGCTACAAATGTTCACCAATTTTCATTTAATTGAACATTTGAAAAAAATATGAACATAAAAAGCAAGATTGAATATTAAATTCAAGAAAATACAACGTCACCTGGAGGATACATGGGTCTTGATTGACAGTGTTTATAGGTTTTGGAGCTTTTGATACATGCAAATCTTTAATATCACTGCCACGAAATACAATGTATTCATAGACTTCACTTCGTGGACCAACTCGTTTCTCAACCGCTCTATCTTCAGTACCGTAAGAGCGTACTACGAAAAATGTATAAAACATACCAAAATGACATTTCGCCTACATAAATGACATGGTTATAAGTCAAAACAAGCAAACTAATGACAACAAACCAACCATTCGCCAAGGTAACAGTAGAATCTTTCGTGTCGATAGACCACAAAATACCTTCGTACCTTATCTCTGCTTTGGAAACAAGACTGATAGTACTTCCTATATATGGAGTACCACCACTCATTGTGAATAAAGAACAAAAAAGCTAAAGGATTGCAAGAAAAATGTACGGATTGCTTTTGCTTCTGGTTCTTCCTCTCACTTCCTCTGCATTGCGAAGATTTCAACAATCAACATGGCTTAGTAGCCAGGTCTATTCGGCGTCATCCATCATTGCGTCATCTCGTTTGCAATGTAGTTGCTCCAATCAGCAACAAGCGCGCAAAAATGAATTCTGCGCAAAAATTCAAGAAAATTGAAGAACGACGGTATGTCATCGCTCTGACAATCAGTCCAGCAAAGGTACTTCGAACCAATGAAAAACCTTGATTGTATATAGATCAGGAACTAACCAAAGGAAAACAAAAAAACAACACACACACAAACACTTGTATAGACAAAATACGATGGATATCATATTGCCTACTGATTTGACATTCAACTAAACAAATTGTACTATGATTTCAAATGATATGCTACAACTAATAGTAAATACATCATGACTCTTTGCAAGAGAGAGTTGACAATAAATAAATGTGAAAAATGTTTACACTTTACATTGGATATGATAATTGCTTATCTCACCCCCAGATGCGAAGAAACATTCAAAACTGACCTTGCCGCAGTTTCTAACTCGGCTGGTTTTATTTCCAGCACTTTATTTCACATATTAGAAAAACAAACAATGTGCTCTTCACACACATCAAGAAAGTTTGGAATAGCTAGGCGGCGCGTATTTTCGGCGTAAAAACTTCAGGATGTACAACGGCAGACAGCTGACCAAAGTTATTACAGACACCTTCCAGACAAAGTTCAACGAGACCAAAAATCGCTCATCTAACGATAGAAAATACAGAGGTAAATGGTTTGAACGCAGGAGTATCTTTACATTTTTGAAGATTATGATGGATCAGGTTATCGAGGTAAAGAGAAGGTCTGTTGGTGTTGATGTTTACTAATGTTTACTCATGCCCAAGCTATACCAACACCAACAGCTCTTCTCAGGATTAAACTAAACTGAGTAATAACATCTGTTGATAGCACAATTGATGAAGAAAGAAAGCACAATTGATGAAGAAAGAAAGCACTAAACTCACGTGAAAAATATTTTGCGTACGTAGAGCTTCGAAAACTTACCAAAGTACTTTTTAAATAGAGCCAAAGTCGCTATATAGACGGAAAGACTAAACACTTCAGCCGCCACCATCAACCAATGCCATGTTCGTATAGTGAGAGCAACCATTAAAAGTTCGGTGAGGATAAGAGATGTGAAGGTTATGGCAACAACATGAATGAAATCGTCTTCGAATAACAATATACCACCAAACATTATAATACCACCTTGATATATACTGATCCATATCCAAATAAAAAACGTCTTGTAGGACAAAGAACGACCCTAGAAAGAAGAGATTAAACACGATTCTCCTTTATCGTTTTTGAAGTACGATAGAGGTTTTCGTAAACAATTGGAAATGTTTCAAGTCAGAAATCATCATCGCACCTTCGACAAATCTTTGTAAAGCTCGGGAAATCTAAGGGCTATTTCATCCGGGACATCTTCATCGAGAACCAATGAGAAGACAGGAAACATCGTGTACAGAGTTGAGTAACTTTAAAACAAACATTGTTCAATGTTTCTTCACCGAAGGTATTTATAAATAAGAATAACAATTACTTACCCAACCATAAGGTAACCTTGATAGAGAGCGATCGATGCAAAATAAAAGACGCTCGAAAATACAGCCTAACGACATAAAAAATATGGCCATGTTTGCAAAGCTAAATACTTAAAGTATGCTTCAGACATATAAAATCGCATAGGTATTACCTGCATAATAGATATAATAAGACCTCTATGGATAACAAATTGACTCAGGGCTGCCGACCTTTTGTAACTGAATTAAAATAGAATATGATATAGACAATGGTAATTTTTATAAAACACAAATAAACACCGTGATTAGCACATATTAATCACAACTCTACCTATTTCGACCATGCCATACCAGCAACCTGCCAAGATATTTAAACTGAGTAATGGAAATCAGCAGCAAGAGAAGCCTGGCGACCTTCCTGAATGAATCCAGAAAAAGAGGAAAATCCAATCAATGAATAATCCAATCAATGAATAATCCAATCAAAAAATAAATATTAATAAATAATTATTTATATGTTTGTAAATGTAGATCGTCCAGGTTGGTATAGTCCTGAGAAGGACTGTTTTTGTTGTTGTTGACTGACGTTTCGACAACCTTAGCGGTAGTCATCTTCAGAGTCAAATGAGGAGTAAACGTCAGGTTAGCCGTATTTGTTATCTGGTTCTTACGTCATTGTATTGTGTGTACAATTGACACCCAAACACTACAACTAAAAACATCACACCTAACTCTGACTCTGAAGATGACTACCGCTAAGGTTGTCCTTCTAAAACAGTCCTTCTCAGGACTATACCAACCTGGACGATCTACATTTATAAACATGAAACGATACTCCCGGGTTCAAACCATTTACTTTAATAAAATTATTTGTTGATAATCTAATCAGTGAATATTTTACTTAGAGAAAAACACGATTAAACGTCCTACCTTTCCCTCAATACCCACTCCAACGTTTGCAGCTTGATCATACTGACGTCATTACCACCATCACCTAAACAAAGACGTTCGAACTTCCAACACACGGCAGATTTTCATACAATGTCTTTTACGAATGGCTTGTTACAATATCTATATATTGCGCAAGTTCATGCAGCAACTAACTTCTGCGCATGCTCATGCAGCAAATAACTTCTGCGCATGTTCATGCAGCAACTAACTTCTGCGCATGTTCATGCAGCACCTAACTACTTCAAATGTTCATGCAGCACCTAACTACTTCAAATGTTCATGCAGCAACTAACTACTGCGCATGTTCATGCAGCACCTAACTACTGCGCATGTTCACGCAGCACCTACCTATTGCGCATGTTCGTTTCTTGGTGTAAGTTTGAAGAAGTGTAACAATATCTGCTTTTTGTTGAGGTGAACAACGACAACAAACCACAGCGGGACAACGACAAGCCAATTCCATAAATTCTAGTTCATAATGTCTCAAGCATGTCTAAAACAAACAATACCCAGCGACTTTACGAATATCAGATTTTCAAAAACAACATTTTCTATATTCACTAGCCGACACGAAATTGGCAAGCTTATAACGATTCACTTTTTTCAAATGAACAACACGACAAAGAAATCACCAACCCATTTCTCAATAACATAACTCCAATTGTCATAGCTACCTCTAATGAATCACCCTTGATCACCAAAGCGCAGTCATGTTTACGTCGAAATGAGTTGAGTTCCAAATGCGCTTCGCTACGATCTTTAACCTTGTGAGCAGTTGACATGACGCATGTGATTTTTATAATTCAAAATTTTAACGATCGTGAAAGTTTATAAACAACTAAATGGCAGTGAAAAAATATCAACACAAAATGAGCATATACCTGTTTAAAAGTATGGATAGTCTGAGATTTTGAAACCAGTCGAGAGCTCTGCGCAATGCATGTAGCAGTTTCAAGTTTATCTCCAGTCAGCATCCAAATCTTAAACATATTTATGTAATTACTTGTGAGTATCATTCATAAGTTCAGACCAAACAACATGAAATATATATATTCAAAAAAAGGCAATATATCACAAAACATTGTAAACATAAAGCCATGAAAATACTACAAACTTTTACTCCTGCATTTCTTAGAAGCTCAAGTGTTGGTCGAACATCAATCTGTAAATTAAAGAAAACAACACTAAAATAGACGAAGTTAACTGAATATAAAATCACTGCCTCCATACCTGTAACTTATCCTCAACACCAGTAAGACAAAGTAATTCCATATCGTTCTCTAAACTACTTTGAACAGCACTGAGCTATGAAATAAGGAAAAATAAAACGTAATTCTTAACGAAAACGTGAAAACCATTGATTGTAAATATCATATCAAGCTTGCCAATGCAAGACATCTTGATCACAGTATAGTTTTATGAACTTTCAAACATAAGCTATGACTAAAGGACATTAATCTTTTTAGCTGGTACTTTTCATGGCGTTGCTCTTGTGAATTCAATGATTGATCAACATGAACCAACCTTTGCTGCTCGTTCAGTCAAACTGACTTTAGCTTGTCCGTAGCGGTACTGAAATGTTTAGAACATTTTCATGACATTACGTACAGGCGTGTGCGTGTGCGTAAGTCTTTTTTTACTTCATTTTTTACCTCAAAATCATGATACTGTTCGTCAGAGAGAACTTTCTTAGACACAACCAAAGTTCTGAGACCCTCTCTAGCCATGTTTCCACACTACACGTTTGATAAAAAAAAACACTTAAGTCGGTTCTTCGTTGTACTTACATGTTCAACAGCGTCGAACCTCCTCTTCAAGCCAATCGTTGTACTGCACAATGTTCGCCATCACAATATCTGCACCTTTAAGATAAAACGTAATTTCGCCCGTCTGATGGTCCTACACAAAAAAATTAGTGCAACGAAAAAATGCACGAAGAAAAAACTGTAGATGCGGAATCAAAGAAAAATTAAAATTTGCAAAAATGAAGAATTATTAAGTGTGGAAACCTTAACAATTATCCCCATTCGCTTTGATTCCGAAGTGAAAGGAAAAATTTGTAAAATATCATATTGCATAATTTCACCGTGAGGTGATCGAAGTGTAAGTGAATTTAAGTCACGCCGTATTAAACTCAAGCCAACAGTTTCTGTCCAAGAGACAAGGGCAACCTAACAACAGTAAATGAAAACAAATAAACTATTTTTTATTATGATCGCCATGAAAGGAAAAATTAAACCGACCTCATCTGGACTAGATGCTTGATACGTGAAATCATCAATTGTACCACTGTCATCATCATTATCAACTGTTGTCTCGTTCTCTTTCACGTGGTTTGGTGAACTCTCCCCATTCCCTTCTCCTTTGCGCACTGGAGTGACATTATGACACAACGCCAAAGCTTTGACGGCTTCATAAACTCGAGTAACGACCGTCCGACGAACCTAACAAAAACAAACACATACGAAAACAACATAGAAAATATAATTAACACGTTCGTGTTAAATCCAACCTCAAACGAACATCAATAACAAAAATCTCTTCCATTGCAGACGGAAATGACATACAAATAGACTGGAATCACACAATATAATAATATCAAGTAATCTATTTTGACGAAAAATCCAGGGATAGATCCAAAGAAGGAGTGCAGGAAGTGCGCACCTCTTTCTGAGCTTCGATTAGAAAGCTTGTATTGCGTGGCGCACCTGAGATCTCGATTGCGTAATTTTTGGCTAAGAGCGCGCGTACGCGCACAAACTTTCAAAAAATAAGATATTTCAAACAAAAAATACAGCACAAAACTCGCATTTCGGGGGCACAAAAACACACAAAAACGAAAGTCGGGCGCGCAAAAATTTATATACAATTTGATCTAGGGGGCGTAGTTCACAAACTTTCCAGTTTGTGAACTGGAATAATAGCTTGTAAATGAAAATGTTATTATATAAGCCACCCCCCTCCCTGATTGAAATCCTACATCCGCTAATGAAATCAGCAACCAAAGTAAACAATATTTTACGACAAGAACATCCAATAGCAGTCTTCAGATTGTTTGATGTTGTTAAACCAAAAATGCATGGCAATACTTACTTTAGACTGTCCTGATTTTTTTATGGTCGCTGTGGAAGTCGTCGTTGTTGCGGTGGCTGTTTGAAGATAACTCACAACCTTTGATGAAATAATGTAAGAATCAGCATTCATGTTTTATGATGTCGTTAGAAATTTAGAAATGAGTGGGGGGGGGTGGGTGGGGTGGTAGAAAACAGAAATTTATACCATATGTTGTTATGGGAACACAGAATGAGTTTAAAACTCTAAATAAAGGATAGTAAGACGCTTACTTCATCCATCGAATCTGTACCAAAAGAAACAGTGCCAAGATGTAATCGCTTGAAAACCTATTAACGAACCAAAGTAAATATGGCTTGTTCTTTTCTTTATGGGAAACCAAATTTCATTCATTTACATAAATAAATGAATGACATCATAAAATGTTCATTGGACTGTAAATATTATTGCCAACTGGACGAGGAACGAGGAAGAAGGTCGTCGTTCAAATTAAATTTAGACGAAAGTGTTTGCTTATTGAATGATACAAACAAGTATGAGCAAAGAATTGTGGCTAAAGCTTTTAATTTCTATTGTATTTATCTCGAAGGCTTTTTCGTCGAGTTGCAACTCATACAAGGATTGTCTTTCTGCCTGTTGTAAAGACAATGTTTGCGTTGAAAGTGATGGCGACGCGATATGTGAAATGCAGAAAACTATGCGCGATTTGCAAAGAAAAAGCTCATACCCATATTGTGATGGAAATTGGGATTGTGGATATTCTGAGTGTTGCTTGAACAACGAATGCCAAGACAAGTCTTATTGTGAGTTGAAAGAAACATGTTATACTAACTACGACTGTACGCAGAGCAAATGTTGTAAAGATGGTACATGTCAGAGTTCGTGGAAATGTTTGAGTTATATTTTCACAACTTCTTCACCAAGAACAAAATCATGTACATACAAATATGAATGCCCTTACGGTCAATGCTGTGAAAATAATCGATGTCAAACTTGCCCAACAGCCGCCCGAAACATAGAATATGTCAAAAGTGAGTAAAGTTATGGCGTTTTACTTCAATAAAAACTAGTCAAAGTTCAATCAAAGTAAATAAAAATAAGTAATAGTCTCTAGGTACATTACGTATTGAAAAGACGAATCGTTTCTTCAATTTTAATACTAACGCAATATATAAACATGACGTAATGACCTCACCCTTGGTCGTTGTCATTTTGTATTAAAATATGCACCATTGTTGTCTATTATAACAAATCCTGTGTTCTCTTTGACTACCCAACTTTTGTAAGCAGGTGATAGCCACAATTTTTTATTTATGTTTGCAATTTTTAATTTCCTATGAAAATATTCAATGAAACTTAATTTTTCTTTATTTAGCTGAGACAAAAGCTCCAGTTTATGGTAAGTTATAACATTCACTTGATTCTGAACATGAACATAGCATGAATTTTATCTTTTCTTAAATATCCTAATTTGGCTTTTTCTGAAATCTTGTTATTTTATATAGAAAATGAAGATTCTGGATATCAAGATTATAATAAGGAGGATAGTGGCATAGGTACAGCTGGAACTGCTGGCATTGTTGTCGCTGCCATTATTTTTGTTATTATAAAAATACTGCTCATGACATATTGCTACTCCAGTCGTCGGCAACGTTATTTCATCATCCGTAGGCGTGTACAATGCGTAGCAACAGTTCCAATAGTATCAGAAGATGAACTTCAACGTGAATACCAAAATACAACTCGTGGAATGCCACCACCATATTCTCCTATCCCAGCCCAAGCTCCAAACACCCATAACTCAGAAAATGGAGAAGGCTGTGATTTACTAGGTCCACCTCCAGCATATTCCAATGAAGAAAATGGAATAAACGAAGCATCACTAAGTAGTCAAACCATTCCTATCAATGCAACAACCACTGAGCCACCAGAAAATGAAAATGGACCACTACCAGAAAATGAAAATGGAGAACCACCAGCCTATACACAAAATCCACCAGAACCTGCAACAACAACAACAACAGACCAAACCACTAGCACTGATCTAACACCCACCAACACAAGCAGCATCCAAATTGTGATGTGAACAGTATTGTTTAATTAGCAAAAGTCTTTTTGGTCAAATGGACTTTAAGGTATTTTTCAGACATCTTTTTTATATAGCACATAGATTTAGTTAAAGAGTTAATCTAAATAATTTAATCCAATCATAACTTAATAATCACTTGTTTATAGTCCAGACTGGAAAATTTGTTCTATGTACCCAAGTCGTCTAGGGCACAATTTTGAGAAAACAAGGCTTACATCCATGAAAATTTTGAATAGTTGGTGACTTGCCGTGTAGTTTACAAACTTTCCAATCTGCTTTGTACTTTTTAGAATTATTAGTGATAGCTATTTTTTTATGACATATTCAGTTCTGTGGTATGAGCATTCAATTTTAAATGTGATGTTATCTGAATGTAACTTGCACAATCTTTGCGAAAATTCATTGTCAACCATATTGCATTTGTAACTTTGATTTGAATAAAAATTTGTAAAATGAGGAGATTTTTGTTGAACTTTGTACATATCTTTCACTTTACAATTGGATATTTGTAAAGCAAAAAGGAAAGCTTCACTATGAACAAGGACAAGCTATTGCAGCACAGAAATGTATTTGTTTAAATGTATGAGTACTATTCATAATAAAGTAAATGGTTTGAACCCGGGAGTATCGTTACATGTTTGTAAATGTAGATCGTCCAGGTTGGTATAGTCCTGAGAAGAATTGTTTTTGTTGTTGTTGACTGAGGTTTCAACAACCTTAGCGGTAGTCATCTTCAGAATCAAATGAGGAATAAACCACGTTTACAAACAAGTACTATTCATATTTCACAAATATTTCATGATTTGTGAAGGTTTAACCATACAAAAGACTAAAATTATTGAATAATCTTTTATGAGAAAGTTGCTTGTTAAAAATAGAAAAGACAGTTTTTTTTCAAATGGCTCTTTAAAAGAAATATTTATCACAATCATTTGACAATGATCTTTTTCAAAGACAACATTTTCAACCCAAAAAGAATGACAAAATGAATGACTAAAAACGAAAAAGTTTTTCCCCACAACCAATACAAAGCTACAAGTTTAAATTTATTAATCAATGAGTTTGCATTGTAATGTTTCATATGCAATTATATTTTCATTGATGTTTGTAGACAAGTCAGCACCCCCCCACCCAGATCTAACCACATCCTGACCCTGCACAATATTTCCACTGCTGTTGGGAACAGTTCACTCTCTCCCCCAATAAAACACATCATGACCTCACACAATAATTTCCACTGATGTTTATGAACAGGTCACTCTCCCCCACCAAAACTTATCCTGACCCTGCACTATAATTTCCACTGACATTTGTGAACAGGTCACTCTCACCCCCACTAAAACCCATCCTGACCACGCACTATAATTTTCACTGATGTTTGTGAACAGATCACTCTCTCCCACCCACAACCACCATCACTACAACCATATCCTGACACAGCACAATAACTTAATGCAAACTATTCCATAAACAAAAAACCTGTCACTTACCATTTCATTTTGAGTGAGCGTTCCAGTTTTATCCGTTAATAGATACGCAACTCTACCCAGTTCTTCTGGTATGGTACTAGAACGCACGACCGTGCCAGGCATCTCTTGATCACGTGTTATCATCCACGAGTAAACGACTTTTCCCAGATCAAGGCTGACACGTAAACTGTACAACAAAATACAAAGAAATGAAATTTTTTCATCACAACACAACGACGTTTACATATCTCAACAAACATTTTGAAAATATTCCTCATTATTTAAATTACACAACATTTGCAATAAGCGAAGCAAAAAACCCAAAAGGACATATCAACTGCTTTTTAACTAAAATATCTTCCCATTAAAGAAGTACAAATCATAGCAAACCTTGGTGACGACTTATTACTCATCCACGAAATCTATATAGAAGGACGCTCGCCCCCAACGTACAACAACTTTCCGTTTTTGATTGTTTGAAAAAAACTTAATGTTGATAACGCTTGTTTGTTGATGTTTCAACACTTAGAAGTTGTCATAAAATGTTTCTTTTAACTCCATACTCAGCTTTCAACCTTTTTATGTGGGTAAATGTTACAGATCTACTATACAGCTACAGAAAGGGTTATGTAGCGATAACATTCCCACTGGTATATAACTGGCAAACATAGTCTATAATTATTCTCATAAAAGTTGATATCAAAACCCACCTCAACGGAATGATATAAGAAAACAAGAGAACAAATCGAAAGAAATAGCGATACCAAGGACCGTCAAACCCCTGCAATACAAACAAGTAAGATACATCAAAACGTTTTTACATAGCAAATCCTTTAAAATACAGTAATTTTAATTTATATTTGCTTTACAGACCTCTTTACAGTCAATCACTATTAACGTTTGAAAAAAATCTAACGCGATATGTATGAATAATGCCAGTCCTTCGACTGTTATTTTATTTCGTACAAAGTGAACAATTTAGGAATAAGAACGAATGAGCATTTCTTTAGGGGCCCGAATCGAAGATTAAAATCAAACCAAACACAGTTTGCGTACTTTGAAAGGTAAATATAACAATATAGCTAGTAAATAACTCTTCTATACAAGTGGCTTTTAAGAACTGTTGTGTATTATATTAGATTTTTGAAAAAATTTTCTTCGTTGTATAAGGGATTGATAATGCCAGGGGCACACAAAGAGTTCTCAGCACACCCCCCCCCCTGCAATTAGCATTGAAAAAATGAAGTGAGCAATAAACGTGTATTACATTAAATAAGGTAAAACAACAGCACAAATTATTATCAAATAAATATTTTATTACATGACGTTTAATTATATAGTGAGGATTTCGTGATGGCTCACCTTGACGGAAATCAATACAATAGACAAAATCATCGTGGCAATGAAAAGAACCTTCGTCAAGTTGTTCACTTCAATATCCAGCAAGCCAACCTTGAAAAAGAGCCATGTTCAAATCATTACGACCAAAACTAGGGATCAAAGGATAGTGCAAAGTTTCAAACAAGCACTCCCTTATGATTTAAATTAACCTTATATATATTTTTAATGGGTATATTAATTTAACGTCTCATTAACTTCGATTTCAGTTTGACTTCGTGTATCATGAGGAAGGCATCCTTTGGCGTCATGGCAAATAAAAACGTATTGAATAAAACTATTATTTCTAACGCTGGCGCGAATATTACGAGGGTCGTAACAAAGTGTAGATGAGTTTGATATGCATTTGTCAAAACAAGCTTAAGAAGACAAAGAGCGCCAAAATATATGATTGAAAATTTGCTAAACGCATATACAAACACCAATTTCAGAGCTCGCTCAGCATGAAATTTTCAGATAAATTTTCTTCATATAGTAGATGTCAACTAGCAGTGGAAGCTGGGTGCGACGTAGTATGCAGTGGCTTAGGGGCCCACACTTCGGTGGCGACCGCACTCTCCCTGCGTACCCCGAGCAAAGCCTATCGCAGGTGATCTCGGGGTCTGATGGACGAAAGCTTGCTGTTGCATCTCCCAAGTAGGATAGCCTGGAGGGCCGAAATCTCCTACCGAAACGTTAACATGCGGCGTTCTAGTGCCTTGCGCTTAAGAAGGTATCGGGAAGCATGGACCGAAAATGGGGTTTTTTCGCTTTTGAATTTTATCTTTCGTTTTGCTTCTCATTGAATAAACTATAATATCCAAGAATATGGCAAAGTTTTTAACTTCTCGTATAATTTAAGGCCTGACCCTAGCCCCAAACATGTTTCATCCATTTCTATTATCTTTCACGCAATAAATAGAAAACGGGATTTTTTGCTTATGGAATTTCAGCTCTGTTTTTTTCATTCATAACATTTTTCTAAAACTTATAACAAGGATGATCGGACACTCCCTGGAAAGTTTTAATATCCGGAGTCGGTTGTAGAAAACCCATGAGAAGAGCTGTCCACTAGAAAGCATTTTTTTCGAAAAGAAACCTCCTAAATGGATAAATTCTATAATTTCATCTGAACAATTTAAAAAAACAGAACGTCAGTTCAAAGAAAACAACCTTTTTCGTATGATAAAATTTTGAAAAAATCCCGATATCATGGTTGACGTCATTCCTGCTTCGTGCAATCGATCCCTGATGTGTAACTGCTGTGAATTCTCGCCGCTCAAGTTTTTTTTAAATGTATAGTTTGCGTAAAGTGACATCTCACCTTACTGCTAGGAGACGTTGTATTCATGGAACTTCTGGTTTCGCGACCAGTATAAACAACGATACCAACAGCGGTTCCTGAAACAGGAAAGATTTTCAGAGGTGCTGTGCTCAGAATAAAAAACAATTTCTTTTCATCCATGCAAAAAAATTCCCTGTTGATTAAAGTTATAGTCTTAGAGATTAAACTTAATATGAACATTGATTTTCGTCATATCAACATGAATTTTCTTTCGAAACAGAGTCTTAACTCAGTACAACGTTAACTACAGCTGTGTTTAATCATTCATATATTGAGCTGTGTCAGAGTTATTTACATTGAAAGACGTTTTTCGAACTGTCTTTCAAAAGAAACCAGTCAACCGCAACTGAGTACATTGATACACACCTTTTCAATTAACGCTTCAGTGACGGCCCTAATAACGAAATTCTTCATCTTTAAGATAGCCAACGTTAAGAGAACTATACCTGTAGCAACAACAGTGTTCGCCCACAACGTATTTTCAATATTCACTGGATCTTCACCTTCGCTTTCAACTTTCTATAAAGCATTGAATACTTACTCCGTAAAAAAGCTTTGAACAGATAAAAAGTCTCGTAAGACAGCAGCAAAAGTCATATTTTACCCGAACCATAGTGCCAACAAACGAGTGGATATCTTTCTGTGGTTTTTCAACATGTATAAACGCGTTTATGCTGAAGAGATCCTTAAAAATACCAAAGATATCTCTGGTGATGTAGAATAACCAGAACTTATGTAAAACAAAACAAATATCGCTAGCTTAAATTTAACTCTTACATAATCGGAATGAAGACTTTGGCATGCTGGAAGAGCAATACGTAATTTCCAATCAGTTTCACCGTCAAGTTGATCTGTTCTTATAAAACACGACCCTAAAACACAAAGATTCATCATCTCCATCACCAACATTTCACCATTTTTCGTCACCATAAACTGTCAACTAACCATTCTTTTCAGTCGTTCGTAGAAATATCATATCCGCTGGTATTCTTTGATTCTAAAAAAAATATAACGCCAGTGATGAAAAAAAAACTTTCAACTACTTTAGTAGATGCTATAACGTTAAACATATACAAACACAAGAGTACCTTTTCAACAATTATAATGTCCGAGACTTGTATACGTGAGCTGTGTACTTCTAAAATACCTGAGAAACACATAGATTGTAATAAGCAAATGGATCTACCTCTTCATTGCTTTGATTTCTCATTTTACCTTTTTTGGTAAGTTTTTTATACATCTGAGAGTTGACTTCTTTATCTCTCAAAAATCTTATGAAATCATCGAATGCTTCCCGACACATCGTCACAAACAAGACAAACATCTAAAGCGTACACGATGAAAATGAGTGATTTATCAAACATATCATCAAATCATCGGACCAAGAAAGGTAAGCTTGTGACTTATAGTAGAAAGCAGTTTCTATTCAACAAAGACTACAGTACATTCAGTAATTTAAACATTTTTATCATTCAATGATATCAATTCAACATATTAATCCTTATATATATATTAATCAATATATTAATCCTTATTCTCTGATGATGGCTTTGGAATAAATATCAATTAAACGTACCAAAGGTCCCCAATATGTGTATAACTTTCCAATTCTCAGATCTGGAATGAATTGTGAACTGGCAACAAGCAGGAAGTAGAGATTGAGAAAGAACTTGAATTGATTGTATAGCACCTTGAAAATAGAAAAACCATATACATTTTCCTGTAATGGTAATTTTAAGAAGCATAATACATTCTCACAAACATAAAGCATTCATAAAAGCTAAAAATAAATAAGGTGGTTTAGCATTAATAAAGAATACTTAAACTATTCATTGCCAATTGCTTTTAAAGCCAACTTTTAATTTATTTCCCATGCACTCTCCAAGCTAAACAAAGATGCCGAACTCCTGTTTTACACTCTCAATAAATGTTAACATTTTCATTAACAATTTGCAATCCTACCAAAGGTATAAAAGTGATGATGCTGTACTTTTGATTTCGAATAACATTTGCAGGGAACTCTTGCCGCTGAGTCTGTAGGAATGCAAACATTTTTGAATATTGTTAAGTTATGGTTTGAAGTCAGTAATACACATGGGATCAAAAAAAAACATCACCGATTTTCCAATATGAACTGTTCTCGCCTTAAATTCACCATTTCCACAGAGTTTTGAAAAACATCTATATAAATGAGGTGAGGTAAGTGGGGGCTAGACTGCAGTTTAGCGGACACCTGAAACGCTTAAATGTGAAGTGCTGGCTCGTTTCTGCTGAGGATTTTAGGGTTTAAGTCAGCGTCTAAGGTGTCTAATAAACTGCAGCAGTCTCGATAACTGCGTACTTTAGTACACAGCTAATAGCTCAAACAATGGTACACATACAATGAATAATTTAAAGTTATACAAACCTCAAACACCAGGACTTGCAACTATGCCATCGTTGACGTCTATAACGATACTCTCTTCTTCGAATTTCTTCGTCATCCGAGTCAAGTGAGACATAACCATCTGATAAATAGAAATTATCCTCTTCGTTACTTGAATCTTTATCATCAACGGTTTCGTAGTTCCGCTTATTTCGCTTCCATTTTGCGATTGGTTTTAACGGCACGTCTTCTAAACGAACCATCATGTCGTATTCGGCTACCGTATAAAGTTTTTGTCTTGCTTAAAACAAAATAGCGCGCTCTTTTGGTCTTTTTGCCATCTTTAATACTTGTTACAAAGAATCAAGGTGGGTAAGCAGCAAAATTTCATTTATCAACTTTCTATGTTGTACTTCATGTAAGGTTGATTAATCTGGAACGAAAAGGTGACAGAAAATAGAAAGAATTTTTCGATTTCTCATTGGATGTAATTTTTTAAATGTGTCGGCGAAAATGAATTGCATACAACAACATAATTTTAATTGATAAAGTACTTCGTAAATTTATTTTAACTCTGCGTATTTTAATTTGAATGTGTTTTATTGGTTGAAATGAACTGGATGAGGAAAATCAGCGAATCATGTTGCTTTATTGAATATTTGAGGCGTGCCATTTTCCAGGTGTAGAACTTCCTCGCCTATTATCCATCATTACTATGGTAACAGTGTTGCTTTATAATTATTCCATTTATAGATATCTCTGTGTTACGATGCTTCTTTAAAAAATATTTCGTTTGCTTTAATCGTCCGTCCGTACACGATTCGTACAAATTAATTACTGTTTCACAAAAGCTAGCAACATCAACAAAAGAATCAAAATTTGCTTTTACTCATGCATTTTTCTATTGAATTATTTTTCATGTTTCTCAAAAGGTTTATTTTATCACAACATGGAATACATATTCATAAACTATAAAATATTCAAGCTCGATTGATTGATTTACGTTGAGCTATCTCATTAAGACACATTTGCTTTCAATTCTGATTAGCTCATTGCATATTTCCTATCAGGTAAATCAAACTATGCTCTATGAATGCAATGAAAACCAGGCTGTATAGAATACGATGTAGAAATAGGAGTTGAACTCATGATCTAAGGTAAGGAAGGGACTTTCATCTTACTTTTATTTCAGCGTTTTTTATTTCTATTAAAAAGTCTTGCGAAATTTCATGAATGTTAATGCAAAGATAATCTGTCGATCGTAGCAACTTTTTAAAGATACCGCAGCGTGAAATTTAATCCCAGTATAAATTATTTTGCAAGTGTTTGTATAAGTTCATCGACGTTCGGAGTAGAAAACTCATAAACCAAAGAAGCATGGAAATTTTATGGTACTAAGTAAGCCTTTAATGTCGTTTAAAGAAAAGCGATTTTTTGTTGTCATTATATCAACGTTATTAGAAGTAGCAAATATCAATAAAAAACCGATTACTTTCTTTGATTTATACCGAAGACAACTTAAAAAAATTGTTTAACTTCTTGCAGGTACTTTATTTAAGGCATTACTTCATTTTCCTTTCTTAAGCTAGCTAAATGTATTGACTAAATTACAAATGAACAGCAAAATTAGAATTATGCTCAGAATTTAAAAATAATTTTCAATTGTATTCGAGATAGTGTGTGTGGATGTATCTAGATAGTAGCATTAGTTTTGAACTAAACGAGGAAGGCAAATCAGGAAATGGACAAATATTTTGTGCAGTTATTCACGACCTTGGTAGAGAGGATTAAGTTGAGAAGCTCTTGTTTTCTTTTTCTTTATTTCTAAATGAAAAAATCAACACTTGAACAGAGCCAATTTTTCATAAGTCTGTTTATACATCAGTTCAACAATTAAATGTTAGATATCTGTTTGAATACGAATAATGAATAAAATGAATTATCTATTGCTAGTGTTTGCTTTTTATCGCTAAGCTAATATAAGTAACATGAAAGACGATGTTAAAGCGGTTTTCTTGGCGAAATGAGTGAACTACATGTCCACAAAAGAAAATCGTAAAAAGCGTTTGCTGCATTTCAAAATCTTTGAGCAGCTGTTACAATTTCATCACTTCAACATGCATAAATTCTACCTGGATTATTCCTAACGACCGAAAAGTGTCAACTGTAATAAAAGCTTTAAAATATTTAAGAGAGGTTGAACTTGTTGGATGAAACGATTACATTGCAATCAAAATCAAACGTTAAATTTTCTCAAAAACGACTGAACGTGTTGAAATGAGAAAATGGCTGTGATTGAAAAATAATGAACAGAATTGAGCAAACTTACGAACAATACAAGAAAACTTTTATTTTTCAATACATACTGACAACGAACAATAGACGTACGGATGGTCTTTTCTTGCAATTTTTTAAAAAAAACCACAAAAATTATTTCCAATTTTACGTTTAGCGCAATTAAGAAGCGATGTGATACATAGAAGACTGGGAACGAATTTATAGTTGTTCCAATTTTACGTGTTGCTGTCAGTGTCATGTTATTCTTTAAATGAATATTGCGGCTTGACTCGCACAAAATGACACAGAGGGTGTTAAAGTTATCATTCTTTTAGTATCAATATATAGGCTATGAAAGTTATTTCAATGTACAAAGAACTGCATAAAACTCACAAAATTTACAGCAGGAGTAATGAAAAGGACGAGCCCCAAAATTCCCATCTGTCGACATACACTGATGTACGCTGAAGGCAAAATAATTATTTAAAAAATGTAAAAAAATCTCACGGCAATAACATAAATAAATAAAGGATTTGCTGTAAAATTTTATGGATGAAAGCTAAGCTGTCAAGTAACAATGGTTCATCAAACTTATCGGCTTCAACAGTTTCACCACAAAACATTAACTAATTTACGTAAAACTGATCTTAATTATTGATGACAAAGTAACTTGAGAGATGGTGTGAAAAAGAGTTTCAATTTTTCATTTGTTGCTTTCTTTGCGGATATAGCTAGATGTGGCCGACAGACGAATAAACTATAAACACTTCG
Organism: Xenia sp. Carnegie-2017; assembly: GCF_021976095.1. NCBI lineage: Eukaryota > Metazoa > Cnidaria > Anthozoa > Malacalcyonacea > Xeniidae > Xenia > Xenia sp. Carnegie-2017. The sequence continues at coordinate 784,642 of NW_025813469.1, read as the reverse complement.
AGACATTATCAAGAAAAAAAGAAAAGAAAATGTCGAATGTCAGCAGTAATGTCACAGCACCAACAAACACTGAGCTTTGTGATAAAGAAACAGAAGGCGAAATGATAGCCCATTCCGTGTTTCTCAGTGCTGTAATGGTGTTCACATTGTTTGGAAATTTTCTCGTCATTGGTACGGTTGTGACATACGAAAAGTTACGAACGGTGACCAATTATTTCGTTATCTCTCTAGCAGTATCTGATGTTTTGGTTGGACTTATTACACTACCTTTGAAGGCAAGCTTTGAAATATTATATAAGTCACAAATATTTTTTCTAATGACGAGGCTTTAATTGATAGATATTGACGTGTCTTAACATACAACTAGCGTATACAGAAATCTTAGTTCGTCTACCTTTTACAGATAGACCAGATGACGCACAACAAGAAATGGTGTCATGGGATCGAGTTGTGTACATCATGGATAATCGCAGACATCGTATGCAACTGCGCATCCATTTGGAATCTAGTCCTCATCAGCATCGACCGCGCAATTGCAATCTCGTGTCCATTCCACTACCGTGAGATGATAACAAAGACAAAAGCGTGTCTCTTGATAGCGTTGGTGTGGTGCGGTTCTATTTTGGTAGCCTTATTAGCAGTTTTGAATTGGACACATCCTGGCAAAAAGCATATATTTATGAAATTCTCTTGTCAGAAAGGTGACCGTGTGTATTACACTGTGGCAGCAGCTATTGGATTCTTTTTACCTCTTCTTATTATTCTTGTGTCCTATGGTAAGAGTCTGTGACCGTAAACATGTTTTAAGTCATTGCTAATTAAACATGATACATCAGATATAATGTTTGAATAACCTCTTCACACGTACTTACTTGAAGTATTGCAAATCTCACAACGTCCCCCAAATAAAGAAACTTGATTGGTTATTATTTCAGGTATTGTCTTCAGTATTGCTTACAGACAAGCCAAAGCAGTTGTTGCAACATCAAGACGTAATTCTCTAACGACCGTTCATTTTCTGCGTGAATTCAAAGCTGGAAAAACACTTGCAATCGTTGTTGGCGCATTCATCATATGCTGGCTTCCATTCTTCATTATACTTTTGGTCACTTTTTGGTCACAAAAGGAGTTTTATAGATGGAGCGTGCGCAATAAAATCGCATTTGAGTTTGTTGACGTCACATTCATTTACTTGTTGACGTCAGTAAATTCGGCCCTAAATCCCTTCATTTACGCTTTATTTAACATGGAGCTACGACGAGGTTTTATAAAGTTTTTCTTCAAGATTTTCAGAGTAAAAGCGCAGCGAAAAACGTCAAGCGAAGGTTTTTCTTCCTCTGTTACATATAGCTCAAGACGACATTCCTGCAATCCTATGGTTGCTTTAACAAAAAGAAATTCTTCCTCTATATAAACAAAGTCCAACACTAGACAGTGTTTATAGAGATCTTTCTCTTGGATAATTGGCGGAGTGCGGTGTTTAGAGAACAAAAGGACGCTCAAGAACATTCAGTTTTAAAATTTGAAATACATGAGATCTAACTTAATTTGCTTTTAATGTAATTTTAACATAGCGTTAATAGAAATTACAAACCTAAGTTCAAGGAAGAAGTATTGTCAAGCTTTTTGGTAGAGATCTACCATTAAGTGTTTTTTTCTCATTAGTCGACTAAACGATTCAACGATCAACTATTTAATACTAGTCTTTATGCTTTGAGCTGTTGAAAATTCCATTTGACTGAATTCCTTATTCTAAGACATAAATTTACAAAAACATTTGTGCTACGTGGAAACAACTTTTGAAACATTTGCTCTGAAAGCTCTAAAAACTTGAAGTATACATAACACATGAATACTAGGATTCAAACTACGATGATTCTCTGATGATGGTTTTGGAATAAACTTGAAGTATACGATCGACTATTACGAAAAAGTCTACAAAAACTAAGTGAAAAGAAAACACAAAAACTAGAGAGAAAGTACACCATGTATTTCAGTCCCACGAAACTACAACTATTATGTTAATATAAGCAAGAAGATTAAATGGTATGTGTCTTGAATAACAATGATGATTGAGATCTTGGTATTTTTCCAGTGGCACTTTGTCATTAAGAAACACAACAAAAACGACAACAAAAATATTTAGTAGAAAGTCGCTCTTGTTTTTCGTTTATTTTCTTTTTTCGTGTCCCATTAAAATTTAGGATCTGATAAAAACAAATTAAGATTTTCAGGAGTGTTTAAAGTCAAAACTTAAAAAGAAGATCTAGTAAAGGTTTAAAATCGTTTGATCGACAAGTTGTTTTAATGAAGAAATCAGTCCAGAATTTTTGGAAACAGCAAACTGACACTTAACTAAAACACCATTCACGTTGTGCTTGAAAAATAATCATCCGCTTTTTCCTGCTACTATATATTAGCAAGCGACAGTTAAATACATATATATATGTTGATAAAACATAAAGACGCTTATGATTAAATGCTTCCGATTATTTGACAATGTCCCGAGAATGAGCTTAACACCTAGATACAATCAAACACCGAATACAACTACATCGCCTTACTTTTATTAGTTTCTACAAGTCGTCATTATACCTCGTTCATTTGATGTTCGTATATCACAGAAGCCTTTAAGACTTATCGATTTTTCACTTCGCGCGCAACACGTTTGGTTAAACGTCCAGAAACAAGACCGCCGACAAAAATGATGGCCAAAACACAAGAAAACACGATGAAGAAATAATTTCTTTGTGGAGAAGTATTTATGACTGCAGCAAGTTCAATGAAAGATTCAGGTGGCGGGAGCTATAGACAAAATAAATGAACATCAACTGATGTTGTACGTGAGCAAAATCTCTAAAAATGATGCATGACATCATAGCTACGTCATGCATACATAAAATACAACACGAGTAGCATAAACCACAATAAAGTGAATGGTTTAATTCCGGGAGTATCGTTACATGTTTGCGAACGTAGATCGTCCAGGTTAGTAAAGTCCTGAATCTTGACTCTGAAGATGACTACCGCTAAGGTTGTCGAAACGTAAGAGAACATTAACATCTACAGAAGTTCTCACGACTTCACTAACCCGGACGATCTACATCTACAAACATGTAAACCACAGTATAGTATACCTCTAAAAAATTGAGACCTTTTTGTGACATTTCCTAGAAATGTACATAAACAAAAGATTTACCTGAAAGCCAGACCACATTTCTTTCCGTGACTTTAGCATTGTTTTGCATTCTCCTTTGTTTATTTGTCCTTTTTCCAAAGCATCCAAAAGACATTGTAAAACTAAATAAAAAATGAAATCGACCATAAAGTGAGAGAAAAACAAGATTCACAGAGAAATCGCATCCATTTTTGTTATTTTATAATAACGTGTGGGGCGGGTGGCTGAATGGTTAATTGCGTGAGCTGCAAGCCAGACGGCGCGGGTTCAATCCCGGCTCGTGGCACATTTGGCAAATGTGTCTGTAAACCTAGCCCGGGTTGACCAAAGCCATGTGAGGGAAATTTGGTGGGGGACAAGTAGCAAGGCTTCACGTGCCGTCCCTGATTTCGACTGATTGCTACAACACGCGCAAGCGAAAAGATATGATGATGATGATGATGATTTTATATAACATAAATTTACGTAAACAATTAAGCAAACACACTTCTTCCTCGACCATGACTGATCTCATGACAAAATCTTGTTGCCGCTCTAAAGCAAGTTTCATGAAGAAGAGGGTCGGCCATGATATCAGTGCGTTCTTCAATAAGCGCTTCTTTTATCTCCTGCATCACACAAAAAACACACAGACATCAAACAGTCACCTGCGTTTGTTTACATATCTTTGTATCGTTTAAAAATACACATTAACAAAGTCCTTAAAACGTACCGCTCGACATTTTGTGTTTTTAATGTCTTGGTAATTGTTTCTTAAACATTCCATTATTTCTCCATGTCCGGGGTTAATATCAGAACAATGTGCTTCAATCTGCAGATGAAATGTGCGTGAAACACGCGCGAGACTCACGAAGGTATATGACATCACGAGAAAAATTGAAAAACGTTTTTTAAACTACTAAATTCTCTTCTCCAATACAAACCTCATCTGCACAAGCTTTGGCTAAAGATGGATTCAGACGATAATCTAAGGCAGCTTCCTTCTCTAAATTTACTACAAATTCTTCACAGTTGCTAGATAGTTTCTACACAAGAACATAAAAATATCATTATTGGATATTAAGGTATTAGTACTCTTCAAGAAGAGTATTTGTTGATGATTATGAGTAAAAAAATACCTTAATGTTCTTCTTCAAGCAAGGTATGATTTGATCATTATGAGTAACTTCATGACAGAAATCTTTGATATCTTTGTGACATGCTTTAGCCAAACCAGGCATCAGTTCAATATCTACAAAACAAAATTTAATATTCGCTATTTCATTACAGGAAAACTTCAATGAATATCAATGAAAATGATACTTTTATCATAAAAATGACACTTCTAAAGATCACTACATCAAGTCCTCACAACAATGTAACTCCGAACGACATCATAACAATACAACTCCTAATGATATCATAACAATACGACTCCTAATGACATCATAACAATACGACTCCTAATGACATCATAACAATACGACTCCTAATGACATCATAACAATACGACTCCTAATGACATGTTAAGAGTACAACTAATGACATCAACTTCTAAAGACATCATAACAGTACAACTTCTAAAGACATCATAACAGTAAAACTTCTAATGACATCATAAAAATACAACTTCTAATGACATCATAACAATACAACTGCTTATAACCATTACAAAAATTGCACAAAAACCTAGGGTAATAACGAAGAATTTAAATACCTTTAAGAGCATTTTTCTGACGAGTAAATACCATTTCGCGACATCTTTTAAGAAAAAAAAAAGTTTGAAAGATTTGACAATAAAGAATATGATTATATCCTTGACTTACTCCTCGTAGTCACCCATATCACGTTTGTGTTCTTCAAGACAGTGAAGGATTTTATTTGGTGAAACATCCTTGCAGAATTTCTATATAGAAATTATCACGAAAAAGCCACATTACGATCACAGCGTGTCCAGGAATGAACCTCGCTAATATTAACTGTACACTTGCCTTGATCAATGGCTTGCACACTTTGAACAGTCTTACATCAAGTTTAGGATTAGAGACTTCTTTTTTCTATATATTTAAGATTTGTAAATGACAATCGTGACTTTAATCAGAATAATCAAGATATAATAAAATATTATATCAGTTAATTAATAAAGCAGAACTGCGTAATTAGTACATTACAGTAAAAATTTTCTATTCTATATTTTAACATCTTTATTAAACATCCAACAATCGTTGGACATACGTACATAAACATCCATCTATGTACATATCTATCCATCTCACACTTTATACAGACGATAACATAAAGTCTTTAATAAGAACTGAAGTCGTGAATTGATATGAACAAAATAATATGGATCAGAAAAACAGTCCCGTAATCATAAGGTGCGTTTCACGATGTCTAAAAATGCTCAAAATTTATAACCAGTGGTGCATACCTCTCGTTCAAAAATTCGTCTGGAACAATCGTCAGATAACTGATCTTGAAACTCTTTCAAACATTCTAAAACCTTTACAGACAAATAGACGGAGAATTACATTTTCAACTTACATTTCTCAGGATGACTAATACATTATTCAGAGATTTATATTTATATGATCAAACTTAAATGATTTAAGTGACATTTTGCAATCTTGAGTAAATGCTTTTTACTAAGAATCAGAGATAATTTTGTAATCTTAAAAGTAAGTTTAACAAATTCAAGCAAAAAAGAAAAAAACGACCGAGCTGTTTATGTCGACACACTTTAAAACAAAGTTAAAGCAATAATAGAGAAATAGTCACGAGTTTTATCATACCGCCGCTGGACCATTTTCATGTTTGTGAATGCAAAGCTTTTTTACGTCATCAGCGCATGCGCCATATAATTCAGGATCAAACTTTATGTCTTCAGCCTAAAAAAAGTGGAAGCACCATAGTAGTTAATTATAATTAAATCAATTTAATATCATATTCACTTTCACATTTAATGTTCGTGCTTAGCAAACATAAACACTTAGGTCCACAACCACCCGGGAAACGCACCTATATCAATTTTGTTCATGAAGAGGGGTTGAAAAATCCCTAAGTTGGTAATTAATTGAAATATTGACTTCAAATTATCAGCAATTAAGTCGAAAAAATCTCTAAATTAGCAGTTACGTTAAAAAATTATTTGAATCAATTGGCAATCAAATTGAAAAAATCTCTAAATTAGCAACTAAATGAAATAATTAGTTGAAGCAAATCTTTAAATTGGAAACAAAGCTAAATGTTAAACGTACTTGACGTAGTTTTTCAACATTCAACTGTTTACGACATTCCCCTGATATTGTGTGCTTTTCTCCATCAACAACAGCACTGCGAACTTTAAGGCTCAGACACTTGATAACGTCGGCTCTAAAAGCACAATTACAACAAACATTTAATATCGAAGATGAGCTAAAAACATCCTAACGAATGGAAAATATGGATATATACTTGGATTTCGCAGTGTTACAATTATCCTGGACATCTTGTCTACATGCTTTTTTGAACTTGGATGAAAAACGATAGTCTTTCATCTCAATCTAAATCACAAAGAAACAGAATTGAGGTCGTATTTAAATGAAATTGGTTTAATATTTCATTGTTATTCTGGTAAATCTCTACCAATTGCTTGTGTTCCAGTTCAGCACGACATTTATCATCCATCTCGTGATCGTATTTATTATTGTAAAGACAGGGAAGTATTCCGTCAGCATCGTTACGTTTGAGCAGATCCTACAACACATTGCGAAGTTTTAACGTCATAAAAGTACTGGAACCAAGTGAAGACAACAAATCTAGTAAGTGGAGTGCGTGCGTGATGTATAGGAATAGCGATATCTTGTGGTTGAACGATTTTTTAATTTACTTACAGAGCAAAAGAATTTCACCATTTCAGAGCAATGTTTCACGAGTGATTTGTCGAGATCTATGTCCTAAAAAGTATTATTATGACTATAAAATGATACGCATGATTTAACTACAAGAACCAGAAAAGGTCTATTGAAACTTATCGTTATTTTCTTAAAATAATGATGCAATCCGCAAGGTAAGTATGGATTACTAGATACTTAAGAGGATAATTCAGGAGTATTATGTGCCACTTAAGAGGATAATTCAGGAGTATTATGTGCCACTTAAGAGGATAATTCAGGAGTATTATGTGCCACTTTAGAGGATAATTCAGGAGTATTATGTGCCACTTAAGAGGATAATTCAGGAGTATTATGTACCACTTAAGAGGATAATTCAGGAGTATTATGTGCCACTTAAGAGGATAATTTAGAGTATTATGTGCCACTTAAGAGGATAATTCAGGAGCATTATGTGCCACTTAAGAGGATAATTCAGGAGTATTATGTGCCACTTAAGAGGAAAATTCAGGAGTATTATGTGCCACTTAAGAGGATAATTTAGGAGTATTATGTGCCACTTAAGAGGATAATTCAGGAGTATTATGTGCCACTTAAGAGGATAATTCAGGAGTATTATGTGCCACTTAAGAGGAAAATTCAGGAGTATTATGTGCCACTTAAGAGGATAATTCAGGAGTATGTACCACTTAAGAGGATAATTCAGGAGTATTATGTGCCACTTAAGAGGATAATTCAGGAGTATTATGTACCACTTAAGAGGATAATTCAGGAGTATTATGTGCCACTTAAGAGGATAATTTAGGAGTATTATGTGCCACTTAAGAGGATAATTCAGGAGTATTATGTGCCACTAAAGAGGATAATTCAGGAGTATTATATGCCACTTAAGAGGATAATTCAGGAGGATTATGTGCCACTTAAGAGGATAATTCAGGAGTATTATGTGCCACTAAAGAGGATAATTCAGGAGTATTATGTGCCACTTAAGAAGATAATTCAGGAGTATTATGTGCCACTTAAGAGGATGATTCAGGAGTATTATGTGCCACTTAAGAGGATGATTCAGGAGTATTATGTGCCACTAAAGAGGATAATTCAGGAGTATTATGTGCCACTTAAGAGGATAATTCAGGAGCATTATGTGCCACTTAAGAGGATAATTCAGGAGCATTATGTGCCACTTAAGAGGATAATTCAGGAGTATTATGTGCCACTTAAGAGGATAATTCAGGAGCATTATGTGCCACTTAAGAGGATAATTTAGGAGCATTATGTGCCACAGCACTGACTTAATAGTCATTTCAACAGTTTGAATGTTACGCTTCTTTCATATGAAATCGAGATTGCTTGCAGACAGAATGAAGCAGCATATTCACCATTACAAGCAACGCAACGCATGTTACATTAAACATAAACTTACCCGGTCAAATCATAAATCAAAGAAAAAGTGAATCTTTAAAAGGAATGTGATACAAACCTCACTTTCTTCTTCTGTTAGAGTTTCCATACTTTCTTTGCACGTGTCGCTCAGTTTTTCCATGTTGTCTTGTAGACATTTGAGTTCCTTCACAATCAAAATTTATAAATTAAACCAAACGAGATGGATCCACAAATAGTTAGTTGCTTTCCAAGGAGAAATTTCATGAATGCAATGTATTAGGGAAATATTTTACGAAAGAATGTTTTTTATGCAGTGCGGTGTTTGAAATTAAATGTAGATATGATCTTCGCACTTTGTTGGACAATTTAAGCAATTGTCTCATGAACCTGAAATATTTTCATGAAATTTTTCAGGTTCATGAGACAATTGCTTAAATTGTCCAACAAATATTTTAGTTACTTTCCTTTTCTGGTAGTATAAAATACATGAAATTATGTCAAAAACAACACTTGCACAAATTGGATAAAGTTGCTGTTTATAGACGACTAACTTACATCACTTTCTTCGACGTTTTCTGAGCAATATTTTGCCAGATCTGTGATGCATCTTAGCTGTACTTGAGGCATGAGGCGAACATCCGCAGCACGTTGATGCATCGTTTTCATCACTACAGCAACGCACTCCGAACTAACCTGCACGATTTGTATGGACGTATAAGTATATATATGGATCTTGTAGCTAAGACCTGCACAATTTGTATGGACGTATAAGTATATATATGGATCTTGTAGCTAAGACCTGCACGATTTGTATGGACGTATAAGTATATATATGGATCTTGTAGCTAAGACCTTCACGATTTGTATGGACGTATAAGTATATATATGGATCTTGCAGCTAAGACCTGCACTATTTGTATGGACGTATAAGTATATATATGGATCTTGTAGCTAAGACCTGCACGATTTGTATGGAGGTATAAGTATATATATGGATCTTGTAGCTAAGACCTGCACGATTTGTATGGAGGTATAAGTATATACATGGATCTTGTAGCTAAGACCTGCACGATTTGTATGGACGTATAAGTATATATATGGATCTTGCAGCTAAGACCTGCACTATTTGTATGGACGTATAAGTATATATATGGATCTTGTAGCTAAGACCTGCACGATTTGTATGGAGGTATAAGTATATATATGGATCTTGTAGCTAAGACCTGCACGATTTGTATGGAGGTATAAGTATATACATGGATCTTGTAGCTAAGACCTGCACGATTTGTATGGACGTATAAGTATATATATGGATCTTGTAGCTAAGACCTGCACGATTTGTATGGACGTATAAGTATATATATGGATCTTGTAGCTAAGACCTGTACGATTTGTATGGACGTGTAAGTATATATATGGATCTTGTAGCTAAGACCTGCACGATTTGTATGGACGTATTAGTATAAATATCGCTGGTTGTGTATGAGAGATAAAACTTTTCAGAAAACACGCTTTGTTAAAGGACGGGGCTGGGACAAACCTTTTGCGTAGGATCGGGGTTCATGTTCGGTAACATATGACGATAAAGACACGATAACGTCATCGCCTGAGGAGCAATTTCTTTGTCTTCGTTGCCAAAGTGAGGATTTTTACAAAGTTTATCAGCATCACTATGACATGCTTGATAAGCAGACTCGTCCAATCTACCGAGGATGAATGAAATTGCAGTTAAGTGAAAAATAATTCGAAGATAAAAAAGTACATTTCAAATATAATGTAGCATATTTCAAGCATATTGTGGTTTAAACTAGAGATCAGTGCTGTTGTCAATGACAATGATGACGTATCACAAATGAAGAATAACGTAGAACAATAAGGTACACATCAAGGACAATATAGTACATAAAGTTTATACCAGAGATCATTGCTGTTGTCAATAACAATGAAAATGTACCACAAATGATGAATAACGTAGAACAATAAGGTACACATCAAGGACAATATAGTACATAAAGTTTATACCAGAGATCAGTGCTGTTGTTAATAACAATGAAAATGTACCACAAATGATGAATAACGTAGGAAAATAAGGTATACATCAAGGACAATATAGTACACAAAAGGACAATGTAGTTATTCCAAGGACAATATAGTACACACCAACTCTAGATACGTTACTTACTGGAAATCCCTGGCCATGAAGAACTGTAAATGCAACAACTGTTCATGACAAGCACCTGCAAGATCTTTACTTTCAAAATTTTCCATAAGACACGATAACACGCTGTAATAATTTTATCAACGATCAATTTCTCACGTAATGTATGCATGCAAAGAGTAAAGGAAAATATACAAGAAATTTCTGCCCACTTCACTTCTTGTAGGATAAATTAACCAAAACATTACCCCATATCATTCTTGGCCTCAGGACATAACTTGCGTGCAGGTTCCTTGCACGCTTTTTGTAACGTTGCATCAACTTTAAAATCTCCTCCAGCGCCGGTCTCTTTTAAAAGATTGCTAATCTATACAACAAGAGAAATAAAATAAGCATGTTGAATATTAGCTTTGACTCGTTTCCCCAAACTGTTCAAGATCTTGATACAAAAACTAGACGCTTGCACGCCATTGAAATACGTTTTCTAGGATATATCGTTGATCGTTCCTGTAAAATAATTTTTAACGTTTACAAACCGCATTGTAGCATTTGTCGCTAAATTCAATGTTATTATCCTTTCCTTCCTTTTCCATGGCTTTCTCCATCAAACAATCTAAAGTCTTTCCACCTTTTTCTACCTTACGACAAAACGTTTTAATTTCCGTTTCACAATTGGCTACAATATCTGGATTTATTGAATAATCTTGCATTAATTGTTGTTGAATGTCTTTCATATGTTGTCGACATGTACCGTCAACTTCAGCTCCTAAACAAGCAAACAAACAAACACATACACAAATTTCAACGATAATATAGTCTCACATCAGTTTCAAGCTTTCCATAAAGCTCCTTTACCATTCAAAATAGCCTTTTCCAAACATAACAGGACTTTGGCAAGTTCAGCCGGCGTTTCACCTTTTGCTTCGCATTCATTCTCGCGCATTGCACTCTCACAACTTTGCATGAACGGGAAATTTGCCTATACGTCATATGATACATCATAAAAAATTAACATGATGGCTAAAAATGTTTACAATAACAAGAAAAATCATAAAAACAGCACATGGTCTTTGAAGCATCACAATAAACATTACTAAATATAGACAGGTTCTCTAACCATGGAACAAAGATGAAAGAAAAACATCCAAGCATACGTACATCAAGTATTATAGAACCATTAACACATTTATCAACTAATTATTCACATATGTACTTATTAATCCCCCTGGATTCATCTTAATACATTCAAATGAAATCAGAGTACGTTCATCAAATTATATCTACCTTGTGGTCTTTCGATTCTATTTTTTGCTTTGTGGTCAATTTCTCTTGACACTAAAAATGAATAAATAACTAACAATAGTGCGTAATTACATCAGGCAAAAAATCTGCCTTAGCAATAAAATCGTAGACTTTAATTAAAGTTGAAGTAAAATAAAATTTGTTATTTTTTTTGAGGAATTTTCATCACCTCATGCGACATTTCTTTAGAAAACTTATTCTTCTTCAAGCACTCGTATATTCTTCCTTCACCAGCCTCAACATCTGAGCAGAAATGTTCACGATCACCGCGGCAAGCATAGTACAATGCTCTGTTCATATGATAATCATCGCTTTGCAGCTCGGCAACTCGGAATACTTTATGACGACAACTCTTCGTGAGATTTTCTTCATTTTCTTCCAAACACTCAAGTGTTGATCCTTGTGTGTGAACTTCCTAAAAATGAAAAATAAACCAAACTTATCATTAAGTTCCATTAAAAAATTCCATGGTTCTTACACATGTACACATATAATTACAATACTAGGGTTAAATTTTAAAAAAAGAAAAAACAAAATAACAGAGAGTTCTCACACACAACTGGGAGCTGCTACAACCACAAACTTCACATTTATTCTCATCTAAACAACTAATACAGGTACGATTACATTGCTACTTAGGTACGGTTACATTGCTACTTAGAGTAGCCTAAACTAAACAGTCTTAAAAACTCAGTTACATAAGTTTATATAGTGATCCATCCGCATGGGCGAGTGAGACTCTTTTCAAGCTGTGTAAATGCAACAACAAAATGGGCTTTGCATAATATAAACCATTCGCCACACAGATTCACAATCGTGCTTGCAGAAGTGTGTGAAAAAATAATACTTTGTCATGGTGACAAATCTAGATATTGCCTTTAAAAGCGCAATTGCATTTGCAATTGGCCGGAACTCTTTAGGACTTGACGATTTTTAGCCATTCGCCATGTGAATTATGTTTTCTAAGATTCGTAACAGCATTGTATATAGAACTGGTCACATACATTAACAAAGGTTATACTTACACCTTCATCTTTTTCATCAATTCTACCACATTTAAATTTCTTTACATCTTCATCACACTCTTGATAAAAATGCTTCAACAATCGATAGTCAGTGAATAATATCTGTGCCAGTTTATTGATAACATGTTTACAACGTTTGTTTTGGATTTGATCCTTATTTTCTACCAAACATGGCACTAATTCACCAGTTTTGGGTTGAACATTTTTGCATTCATCAATCTGCAATCAATAACAAGAAATACATGCTATATATTTTCTACTTGCATATCATAAATGCCTTAAATGACACGTGCCACACTAAGGAATCATCAAAGATCTAAAGCAACCCATCATATGTAGATGAAAATGGCACTTACATTTTTCCAAACATCTTGACATAGTGCCTCAGCTGGTGCTTCAAATATAGGATTATTGATAAGTTGATTTTTGTATTCCCACAATGCCTGCATGAAATGAACATATGTCCTTCACAAAAAGGAAATTTTAAACAGATTTTCTTCATTTATATTTCCTACCTGATGACACTCATCAGACAATTCATCCTCCTAAAAGAAAGAACAAAAAAAACATATCAAGACATTGAATAGTGCTTTCAGTGTGCGAATTAGTTCAGAAAAAACGATGTGCAATTTTTTTGATAAAAGTGTTTCTTTATAGGCATAATCAAAGTGATATTACGTTAATTATTATATAGCGCTAATTGCTAAATTAATATTTTTAAACGTGAACAAATTCATATGATTTACGACAGTGTTTTTCGTTAAAACCACTGATTTTTGCACATCGTTTGAAAAAGTGATGTGTAATTGTTTTCATTTTAGCTAAAACGATGTGCAAATTGCACATTGCACACAGTTAATTTGCACACTGGTGGTTTGCAAGCCGTCCCAAATTGACCAATGCAAGCTGTCCAAAACTGCAGTAAAGAAATCTGGGATGTTTCCACATTACTATTATGTTGTCTTTTCAACAACATCAAAGTACTAAATATCTCTATCTACTTTCCCAAAACATTGTCAATTGTTTAGAACTTTTAATGCCATACAGCTGGTATGCCAACTTTTAACTCTGAGATCTCACGGGAAAATTTTCATCAAATGGGGTAACATTGGTAACCAAATATGGCTTTCACCATGACAAATTTTAAAGAGCGTACAATGTGCAGTTCAAGATGAGCTGAAACAATATTGATTATTTAATCATTTTACCTTGATTTGGTTTTGTAAACACAACAACAACTCGTAGTTTCCCTTATCCTGATTGGCAGCTGAACAAAAATCTTGTATATCTTCACGACATCTTTCATCATTTTTAATTTGTAAGACAGCCCTGCCCTATCTTTTATCTTTGGCATCATTCTAACCTTGCCTAATGAAACATAATTTTTTTTAGAAATTCAATTCTTTTCTGAAACAGAAATGTTTCCTGAAAAAACAATGGCAACAATAACATGTGACACAGAATCAATGTTGTGTACTTGATTAAATGGTATATAGTATCATAACTGCCTAAAAAACCATTGTTGATTTTATCCTTGCAATAGCAAACAATAGTTGTTCATTAATAATCTAGCGAAAATATATAGTATCTATTTACTTCGACAAGTAAACAAATTATACATTGTTAACTGAAGATTTTTAAAATTAAATGCCCTTCTTTGCAAAATAAAATTATTTTTAATAAAATCAATTTCAATTTCATACATGTATGATTCGAGATGACGAGAACAAACTTAATATTCCAAAACACATATGGCATACAGCAATGTCTATTCATAGATTACAATATAACTACCTTGTTCATTCTCTCTAGAAACGCTCTTTTGGTGTAAAACGTTGGTATTTCTTGAAATAGTTGGAATCGCGGCGCATTCCAAAAAAATTAACTGAGTTACATGAACTATAAAGAAAATAAAATAACTTCTTTCAACACGATAAGACGCCATGCTGAAACAACTTTGTTCCTCAATGTGTTAACTTCTCTATTCAATTCCATACGCAACTTACTGAATTATGCAACGTGTACGAAGACTGGACACGAGTTTTCCTCCAATAACAGAATGCAACGTCTTGCTAAAACAACCTTAAACAATTCAAAGTTTTCCAAGGTTTTAAATGACCATGCGGGAAAAATTTCTTGATAAGTAATGTCTCGAACCTCAAGACTCCAATTGTGCACTAAAGTTTCGTTAGCAGTGATGGAATAGAAAGCAGAAAGAAACCTTTAAAAATGACACGAAAACATTAAATGATTTTAACGTCATGGTTCCATGGATTGATTGTCTTTCAAAAACACAAGTAATACTAATTGTTCAAAAGAAAACATCATGCACTAATAAAAAAGCACGACCATAGACACTTTGAAAAAAGATCAATACATATTTTTTAAATAAAATCTCCGATAATTCAGATAATAAATATTTTTAATTTTTCATTCTAAATATATTATTTACAATTATCATTCAAATTAATATTTAATACAAATCTTCATGTGAAGTTGAAATAATCCTATTTAAACTATATTCCAATTTTAACACATTTCAACTATAGCTTTGGTCACTTCACTACAGCATTCCGCTGTGGCAGTACATCATCAAGAACGGTGTACATTCATAGGATTGAAGGTGCTTATTTGAGTATTTTGGACGTAAAAACGACACTATATACAAAGTACTTGTAAATAAAATGAACGTATGCAGAGAGAATGTTCATTTGGAAAATGTTGATCAAAGATGAACAATTAAATCGTGGACTCTTCGACAGAACTTAATCAGCAATCTTCCACAATATTACCTGATGGTCTTCACCACCAGTTGCAATCGTCATACCATCTCGCGAGACATCCACGCAACGGATTGGACCTATAGAAATGATCATTTCGTTATTTCGTGAGAAACTAAAACTTACAAAATAGACAATTCTCGCCCAATTTTACCTTGATGTCCATCAATTCTTTGTACTTCTTCGTCACTTAATAAATTCAAGATATGTAGTTGACCAGAGCTTCCACCCGCCATCACCAACTGACCATCCCAAACAGCACATCTATTCACAAAATACAAACAATAAAACGCGTGCGGTGATTGGTCTAGAGCCTTGTTTGCATGTTTTTAGAGGAAAATTATGTTTGTCTTTTTCGCATTATTGTTATTTTATAAAGAAATAAAAGATGTTTTTCGTGTTTGCACTGGCTTATGCAAACCTCGGAGACGTTTGTGAGAACTCTCAAGCATGTGCAACCCTCGATCTTCGGTCTCGGGCTTGCACTAATCTGCTCTCGAGTTCTCCCAAAAGGTCTCCTCGGTTTGCATAAGTCGGTGCAAACACAGTAAACATCTTTTATTTCATAAATGAACAATAACTACCATTAACATCATTCTTAACAGCATTCTCACAGCAAACCTTAATGTTTCAAACGAGGAAGCTTCCTTTATTTTAGTCCATGCACATGCAGGACAACATTATACACTACAGTTTAATACCTAATTTCATCATGTAGATCTTTCAGGTATAACTCAGTTCCAGTCTGCACATCAAGAACTCGAACACATTGATCCGCACCACAGGAAAGGATTCTCTGACCATCTTCGAAGCAATGAAAAAAATTCAATACAGCAGCAGACAAAATACTTAATTGCCAATTGATATTCTATAAACCTGGACTAAATGCAACTGTATGCACTGAGCTTCCATGTACTTTATGTTCGTTGACAATGATTCGTTTATCAACATTCCACAGTAACACGTGACCTAAATTTGTTGATGATTTCATAGTAAGACGACAATTATAAGTGATCTATATGTGTAATGCTATACAAACCATCTGTTGTTCCCGTGACTACCAAAGTATTAGTTGGATGAAGATCGACAGAATTCACCTGTTGAATTAAGTACTTATTATGAAAAACGGAGGAAGAAAGAAGTTATCATCAAGGGAGGAGAGAAGTTATCATCAAGGGAAGAAAGAAGTTATCATCAAGGGAAGAAAGAAGTTATCATCAAGGGAAGAAAGAAGTTATCATCAAGGGAAGAAAGAAGTTATCGTCAAGGGAAGAAAGAAGTTATCATCAAGGGAGGAGAGAAGTTATTAAATGATTAATAAGTTTATTTACTTGGCTAAAGTAAAAATGAAATTCAAATACATATTTATGATGATACAAACCTCCGTATCGTGGTCAAGTTCAGTCTAAAATGAACAAATATTTATTAGATAAAATGAACAATCGAGATTTGTGAGAAAGACAGTAATTTTGTCCACAAATTCAAATCAATTATACATAAAAACAGCGCATACCAAAAGTACTGGTGAGGAAGCTTTTCTTACACCGAACTCAGGAACGAATCTCCAAACCTAAATAAAATACAGTTAGAAAAACTAAACTGATTTTAACACAAAATAGAGTTATAGGCTTCAAGTGAGTGAAAATCACAAGCTGTAGTGAGAAACTCTCGCCCTGATTTAGTAAAAACATCCATTGATTTCAGGGGGGGCGACATTCTTAATTCTCTGAGCGAACCCTATGTATTAGTATATTTTTATGTCTAACAATGAAGCAGAGATTTAATCAAACCTACTTTGACAGTTGAATCCCACGAAGCTGTGACAAGAATACCATCATTCCAGCATACACAGGAAACTGACAAATAAAATAAGATAGCATGAGGATACAAGGTGGCAAAGAAGGATACAATGTGCAAAGAAGGATAGAAGGTGGCAAAGAAGGATACAAGGTGGCAAAGAAGGATACAAGGTGGCAAAGAAGGATACAAGGTGGCAAAGAAGGATACAAGGTGGCAAAGAAGGATACAAGGTGGCAAAAAGGATACAAGGTGGCAAAGAAGGATACAAAGTGGCAAAGAAGGATACAAGGTGGCAAAGAAGGATACATGGTGGCAAAGAAGGATACAAGGTGGCAAAGAAGGATACAAGTAATATTCAAGTGAAACATACTAGCATCATCATGACCACGAACAGTGTCTGTAATTCTTCCGTATTCAACGGAATATATGTAGCTGAAAATATATAGAGAGAATATGTTAAATGTAAACAATGATGGATTAACAAGTATATGATGGACATTGGGTGATTTCACACCTGTATACAGACATGTAAATTGACAAATCAAAGTCATAACCTACATGTTGTTATCCCATGATCCTACGACGATAGTTTTCGAGTCTGGCATGATGGCACACGACGACAGAGCCTGAAGAATATCAACATTAGTGAAAACCAGGATTATTGCTGTCAAGCAACGAGTTTAGTTAGTTAAAGTCTTACCATTGACGACAAATTTATGCTTCGAACTTGTTGTTTGTCGTGTAAACTGAACATTTTTAATTGGGTATCTTGAAAACGGGAAATTCATAACATCAATTATTGCATAATCATTTGGAACTGGTATGAAAGTTCATTTTGAAAAAATACCTTGTGATACAGAAAATACACTTTTCCATCAAGCGAGAGACGAACTGATGTTACACAACTTTAAAAGGTAAAAAAAATCACTTTATGAATGGAAATAGTTAAGATTGCCTGAAGAATATTCTTCTGTTTTCAAAATCCGCCGTTTATTCGTCAATTTCGCTAGTTTACTTCATTAATAACATTGAATCTAAAATGGTTCATTTAAAAAGTTTGTTTATTTAGAAAGTTTGTTTAACTACAAACCTTTTGTGTCTACTCAGTACAAAATGATTTAATTTCATCTCCAAACGAGAATTAAGAGTTCTAAATTCACAGATTAGAAATTATATTTTGAACAAAACGGCATTCTTGAAACTACCTTTCATGATTTTAATCATTCAGTTATTATTTAGGAATTTTAAAATTATCTGTTTTAAAATGATTATGGAACATTTAGGATTGGTATTAAAATTGCAAATTATTTTATTCTTCTCTGTGCATTTAGCGTTTTTTCCCAACTTTTATTTTTCATAAATGCGTATTGTACATATCACTTAAAGCAGAGAATAAAATTATAAATTTTACTCTTTATGCAAACGATGAGAAGAATCTTGCTCAAGTAATTTTGACACGGCCCAGTGAGGTGAATGGAGAGGTTCTTCTAAAACCAAGTTTGACTCGTTCCCAGTATCTAAACAAACATTTTTCATGCTTTAGGAGAGGAAGAACGAGCACTAAATACCTCCAAGATAATGACAAGTCTCACTCGCATGAACTTCACGTGAACTAAGACATGTATAAAAATAAGTCTCACTCACGTGAACACCACGTGAAATATGAGGATAATAGAAATAATGGTAAGTCTCAGTCGCGCGAACTTCTGGTGAACTAAGAATAACAACACTGTCGTATACCTTCCAGGTCAATATCGTCCATTAAAAACGGTTCATAGTTCCGCAAATCCAAGTTGCTTAAACCATTTAAAACATCAGCCTTTGGAGGAATGGAGGCCGGTACTCTGGAACCCTTAAAACATAAGAAAACAAGTTCACACGATCTATATTTCCACGTTTACACTTTATACCAGAGTATGCCTTGAGAACTTACGTTGCGTCGGGGATGGGGACTGGTGAAGAGTTGTTTCGGTGTTTGACCAAACTCTAGGATTTGCGATTCTAACGAAGCTCTCTCGTTAGGATCGTCAATACTGAGGAATAAAAGGAAGGACGAAAATGATGAACAAAAATTACTGACAAGTATGTAAACTAATCAAATGTTATAGGAACTTAATAAATTCTCCGTTACCTGTCTAAGTCAACAGCTCCCTCGTAGGTAAGGTAATAAAAAACTTAAATAAAAAAATACAGACATGAAGAGATCGCATGAGATGACGACATGACGACAACGATCACGTGTTACGTAGATATTAAATATAATAATGATAATAATAATAAACTTCTAGATGCATGATATCATATGAAGCTTACCATTGTTGGCTTTCCATGCCTCTTTTCCTTTCTGTTTGTAACCAAATATCAAATCAATCCAGTCGTGGATATTATCTGATACATGACGACATTCCAGAGCCTCGCGACATTTTCTGATAAAATCCTTTGGACCTGAATGACGATTTCAATATGACGAATTTTAGGTCATTTCCGGTTTAGCAGATACTGAAACATCACAGTATTTACCGCTCGCCCAAGGAGGAAGTTCAACATCGTGGACTTTTGTTTTGTCTTGTTTCATACCAAGGGGAAGATTTAGTCTGTTGACAAGGAACTCGCCAGAAGATTGATAAAACTCCGGAATCAACTGGTTTAAATACAAACAAACATTTGATGGTCTAGTTAATGAATATGCACCTTAGTGTATCAGTGAGAGTTTAGAAGCATGAACAATCCATAGTATTTCAATTTTATCTGTATAATGTCAAAGAAAAATGACTACAAATGGCATAAATTTTATATGACAATCAAAATAAGTTTCTGACTGTTATAATTGCGTTGACAAATAGCCACAAAGTAAATATATTGGGCCAACCAACCTCTTTCACATCAGCATGGCCAGCAAGAACATTTTTCCAAGTTGATGCAACACTGTAAAGAAGGCATAATGAGTTATATTAAAATCTCCCTATAGCTAAAAATTGTTACGGTTTCTAGAAGAAAGTATGCAGGCAATATTGATTTAAATTTTTTTAAGTTAAAATTTATTTATAATCAAACCTATTAAACAATCTGTCAGGTTGATCAAACTTTCCTCCTTGTAAACACAATAAATATTCTGGTGCTAAAAAATATATGAGTTTACTATGGTCAAATCTTGACGGTAATGTTTTTCATAAATATTTGTGCCTTCATGAAGTACTAACCAACTCGTGTTAAATAATACAATACATAACCAGGCGTAGAATAATGACTGCCGTATAAGAACTTGGGCTCCGGCATATCTTTACAGCGGTCCTATAACAAAAATCCTGAAGGTATGTTTCAAATCTATTTCAACATCTTACTGAGCACATCACCAATAAATAGTAATCACTTTATAGAACTTGCAGAATATGGCAATAAAAATAGCAGAGATATTTTATGAAACTAAAAAGTTTTGAAGATACCACGGATAAAGACGTAGGTTGAATTTGTCGTTCATAAGGATAAAAGAACTACATAGATAGATACTTTCTACTCCTACGATGAGATTTGATAAAAGAACTTCATACATAGATGGCTACTTTCTGGTCTTTTGTCATGATAGCTACGGGGGTTGATTAAAAGCTCACCTTTAGTTGTTTTAAACGACTTTCATTGAGCGCGCCAATTGGTTTAGTAAAATCACGAAACGTTTTTGGATTATTCAAATCTTTAAAAGATAGGAGATTGTTACAGTACATGTGGGATCTTTAGAGGAAAGATGACTTTACGTGGGATTAAAACAGATTAATACGATTAGATATAAAGGAGATTCTTGCAGTATATGGGATCTTTAGAGGAAAGATGACTTTACGTGGGATTAATACAGGTTAATAAGATTAGCTATAAAGGAGATTCTTGCAGTATGTGGGATCTTTAGAGGAAAGATGACTTTACGTGGGATTAAAACAGATTAATACGATTAGCTATAAAGGAGATTCTTGCAGTATGTGGGATCTTTTAAAGACAAAGTTCGTTATAAATATCGTCATACGTTGCCAAGGTGACAGTTCATACCAAGTACTTTACTCTTGTAATCAGCGATTACCCATGGGAAAACTGGATACTGAGTGAGGTCGTTAAAACTACGATCGGCCAAACTACATAGGAGGATACATGTGGATAAATATTGATATAATCAAACTACATAGGAGGATACATATGGATAAATATTGATATAATCAAACTACATATGAGGATACATATAGATATGAAGAATTTTTATTGACAAAGAAATATAGTGACATATGTAGTTAACTACGTGCCGTTATACAAAACTTTAAAAGGAGAGTGTAAATTGTTGAGAAACGTAGATTTTTGCATTGAATGTACATTTACTTAAGCACTCGTATTCCGAAAGAGAAGAAAAAGCGTAACAGCTCAACAGGGCAACTAAATTTACTGACATACCTATTCAAATACATGAGATAGTCGAAGTTAGAGATCACACCATTTTGCCATTTTAACGTCATGTTTTCCTGTCCGGTGTCTTGAAGTTCTAAGTCTGATGAAAAATATCCTTGCATTACAACATACAAACATTGACAACATACAAACATACAAACATTGACAACATTACAACATACAAACATTGACAACATTACAACATACAAACATTGACAACATTACAACATACAAACATTGACAACATTACAAACATTGACAACATTACAACATACAAACATTGACAACATTACAATATACAAACATTGACAACATTACAAACATTGACAACATTACAACATACAAACATTGACAACATTACAATATACAAACATTGACAACATTACAAACATTGACAACATTACAACATACAAACATTGACAACATTACTACATACAAACATTGACAACATGACAACATGCAAACATTGACAACATTACAAACATTGACAACATTACAACATACAAACATTGACAACATGAAAACATGCAAACATTGACAACATTACAACATCCATCAAATGTTTCCTACCAGGTTGCTGCAGAAGAAAATCGTAAAATTCGTTACGTTTATCTTGTGATGGAAACACCAAAAGCAAATGTGATTGTTCTTCGGAAAATATTTCCACACCCTAAAAAAATTACATAACTTACACGTGAAGGAAACAAAAAATTCTTACAAGTTGTGATAAAAAATATATAGAGTAGTGACGTCATTCCTATCGTTTCCAGTTCTTTTCGAGAAAGCTATTATTAAGCTGATTCTGATTCTGAGAACTAATGTCTCTGAGACACTTACAACATGTCTGAGTAAGTATCTTCTTTTCACAACTCTTCTGACCGAGCATAGCTTGCATTTCATTACAGGAAACTATGAAAAAATATAAATTTGATACATCAAGGAATTCCTAGAACTACCACCATATGAATAAATTATTTAAGAGTTGCAAGATATTAAAAACAATGGAGGTCATGAGAGTGCATAGAAAATATTCAAAAATACAGTAAAAATCTGATTTAGTTACCGGCTCTACATTATTAAATGGTTGAAAATATATTCTTGCAGAAGTCAATAATATTTTTCCGGGATGACAAACAAGAGGAGTAATTCGTTCAGCTAAATGGAAGAGTTTAATAGATAAGGTGGACATGTCAATAAGATTACAATAAGAATGACTTTATACATAACAAACCAGTTGTTTCCAAGATGATTTTCTCAAACAAATCTTCAAGCCTGTATAATGTACAAATTAAAAACAGGAGTCATAAAAGTTCATATGAAATCGATGTGATTCATCACAGTTTTAACTAACCAAGTTGGGTTAAAGCCAATTTGTTTTTGCCTTGCCTTCACTATTGTTTCAATCTGGTAATCACGAACATATTATTTAATGAAAAGATCATGTAAGATTATATCTTTTGAATAATTTACACAATAAGACAAAAGATAAATAAATCAACTGCAATTCTAACCATTGTTGAATGCTCTGAAAATGGCAATGATGCCGCTCTATGTAACTAAATAAATGATAAAAAAGTGGATAATTGTTACACTTTGATAACAATAACAATGCTTAGAATGCACAAAAAAGATTCCAACCTGTTGTACTTGGCTAATGACATTACTTAAAGCCACAAAATTGAAAGAAAATAGATATTGATTCCTCTCCTAAAGATAAAACGCAATTTAAAAATAACATTTGATAGAAAACTGAGATAAAACCAGCATACAACAAACTCACCCTTAAAAAAACATAAGGTGCTATGACATTTCCTTCTTTCATTTTTACCACTAAACTTGTTTCAACTGCAAGAACATTGCCTTTGGAATCAATCCTAAGTGAAAAAACTTTGCCAATTAACATGTGCGTAACCATAAAACTATGATTAATATTATAATGAACAGTTATGATCTTAATACCGAGATAATAATGGTCCGGTCCATGGATTCATTGATGTAATATCTTTAAATGGAAACTACACAACAGAAAGAAAGAAACAGCAAGGTAGGTGAGTAAATGGTCATCAATTACCAATGAATTTCATCCTTTTACCTTCATAATTGGATAAGTTGTATCAAGGGGATCAAACAGGATCGAATGTGAACATAACTTCAAACGACCTCTTTGTTTCCTAAGTGACCATTTTAAAAATACGAACTTGTTTCAATGTTTGTAGAAATAAATGTATTTCGTGCAAATATTGTACTAATTTTAAAAGATTAACGGCAGTACAATTCAACTAAGCACCTCTTTATAGCTTCATCTTCTGTGAGTCCAACAGGAAATAGAAAACGCTGAAATCTTCAAAATATATTTCTCCTGGCTCGAGCAATAACAGAGAGAATCTGTAAGGCGGAAAAATAAGAAAACCATTATGAGTCGAGCGCTAAAAGCACGCCAGTGTAGTCAATAGCGTGGTCATAAAAGACAAGATTAACTTCTCATGTATATCAGTTGAAAATGTGTGACAAGCACGGTTTTTGGATGTTTTCAAACAATCACAAAATATCTAATCACTTACGACAGGTATCTGACGAAGAAAAAAACTTCGAAAGACTCGACATTTAAATTTACGTAAAATTAACATCCATGCTACATTTGACTACCTTTCTTTCACAGAAATTTCACATTGAGTTAGTCCGCAGGAAGATTCTGGTGTTAATAATTCAGCCATGTCTACAACCTAACACGTAATCTATTATTGCAAAATAGTTGTCCACGAACAGTCGCAGTCGAGTCAAACAAGTAGACAAGCCTTGACTCGACCTTCAGGTGCTGTGGTCCAATGAACAAGTCCCCCCGGGTCAGGGAGGTACTTCATTTTGGACTTGCTCAGCTTATGCTGCAATTCATTTATCTGTTACCATTGATCTGTTGATTAGTTCACTGATTATCTGGATAAGTTAAGGCTCGACGTTAACGCTTACATCCTCAAAAAAAACCCGATCTTAGCGTGGAGTTACGTCGTCAAGCATTGTTGTTGCCGGAAAATCATCAGCTTGTTTGATGATTTTAATTGATATTTGAAAGAGTAAATTATCAAGAATATATGACACGCTAAAATCATCAAGGTCAGGCCGTCAGACAGTTATCATTTGCTTTGGCAAGAAAGAAAGTAGTAGAATGCAAGATGGTAGAAATCGGAAACATGTGTCTCTTGAACGTCATTAAGAATTTAATGTTATGAAAATTGAACAAATAATTCTACTTATCAAATTATTTATTTGGTGGTTGATCATCATAAATGATAAAATTATTAAAATACAAAAGGATTAAGCAAAAATTACCGTTATTTCTAACGCAAAATACAGTTTAGATCATACTTCCTTCATTAAAGAAGCTGCAGAGATAGATAGTTGAGAAATAGAATATTTTTACTGCTGGTTAACAAATTCTACACTTTACTAAAACTAGACAACTTTGAAACATAGTTACAAAACTTGGTTACCTACCGGCGAGATCTTGCTTCACTGACGGATGCTTCAAGGTTAATTAATTCATTAAAAAGTTTCAAGTTCCAGATGTCTTCCATGATCTCTTCTAAACTCGTCGTAGATAAATCCCTTTTGAATGAGGGTGAAATTTCATCGGAGTTCTTGGTCAGCAGATAAATTGTGTCTTTTAACAGACTCCACGATAATTCTCTGGTTAAAAAATAAGAGGGAAAGTATATTTCGAAATAAGAGCAAATCACTCATTATTATTCATGTCACAGTACATTCATAAAATAACGTTCTTTATGCAGTTTACAAACGAAACAGCATGATGTTATGCAAATATAAATGAGAAAAGAAAGAAAAGTAAAAATGCTCTCGAAAAAAAAACACAAAGAATTACGGCAAAAGTAATAGACATTTCGCGTAACTTTTGGTGCGAGTGTTTTAAATAATACATTTATAACATTGTAGTCCAAAGAAGTTCTACATATATTGTTTTCAACAAAGAGAATGTTCCTCAATTATGTGTATCGATGTTAGACGTCATGAATTATTTCAAAACGTAGTTATCGATGATGCGCTGATTTTTTAATTTTTTTATGAAATTTCTATTGAAACATTTTTCAATGACATTCTTACAGCTTTTATCTGTTCCGCCAAATCGTTACTTTACTTACCTCTCTGAATACATTCTTATAAGCAATTTCCATACATTGAAATACACTGTGTTCTCCATAACGATCGATTTGTTCAATCAATTTCGAAGGAAGCAGCACCATTTATATAACTTACACTTGACAATAACATAAGTATGAAACTGTCCTTTACGATCCAAAATAGGCGAAGCTTTGGGCGTTTTTATTCAAATGAATGGTCATTTCAATCGCACCATCATCCTTATATAACTAATGCGTAGGTCGGATACATAAGGGAAATACAGAGATTTCAATAAACAAAACGGGAAATTCGACAGTATAGAGACAAGTAGCAATATACAACTAAGTCCATAGCAACAAAGTGAAAAGGGGGAGTTCTCCTCTTGAGCGAGGGTGCTTAAGAGTACTCATAGTATTCATTAAGTGCAGCGCGCCCACGATTTTTTTCTCTAATATGTAGATTCGAGTTATATGCTTAGCTATCTAGCACATTCCACCTTCAGGGCCGTAAGTAGAACGACAGTTGGAGAGGCTTGTATTCATATCTCCGCAGATAATAACGGATTTCAAAAGAACATAATACGACGCGTCATGTATATATGAAGACACTCCTACATCACACTCCACTCCTGTATACACACACAATTAAGCATTTTCTGAATAAAGAAGAATTTCATTTCTCTTTATAGAGCCTTCTGATGATAAATACATACACCAGTCCATTTCACTTTCAGTTTTCCATGTTCACGTCTCATAATATCATAAAGACTCGCTCATTGTTGTTTATAGACAACCAATATAACCAATATAGTCAGATCAGAACCATGTCATACTCATTGACCAACAAAGATTACGCCGACAATATTCATTTAGATGATTTACATTTCAAAACAGTTTTGAGCGATATACGTTCATTGCACACCAACAGAAAACACTTTACTCTTTCAAATATTCGTAGTGAAACTCGATATTTTCTTTGAAACAACTCCCTAAACATTTAATCAGCGATTGTTGAATAAACTCCACTGATTCTGGAGGAGTGTAATCATCATCAGAGGATCTGCAGAAGGATAGTAGCATGCTTTAAAACAATTAAGACTTTCTTGTGCACATTGGATCTTGTAACCTTTCTATAAATAATAGTTGTATAAGCAAGAGCCTCCTAATAAGGTACATCGTTTGTAAAGTGGGAATTAGACGAAATGATTTAGGTAAAGCCAACATTAATTTTTTTTTATATCTTTTCTTTGTTATTGTTATATAGGTTACATGCGTAGGAATGATGTGACACGCTTTAAGAAAGATTGTAGAAAGCAAGCATCGGGTACATTTTTATTTCGTACCTTGCCACTGTGATTATGGTAGGGTTAGGTATTGAACACAGCAAGATTTCCATGTCTTTGATGATTTTAAGAATGTCTTCTTTTTCAGTAACGTGAACAGGAAGGTTTACAGTCATGCCCGCCGAGTGAACCTGAACGGGATAATTATTTTCAACAAAACTTTCTATTTAAGCTTGGTTCTCAAAATTGCTGTCAAAATCGTGTTTATAACGCAAGCTCATAGCTAGAACAGAGCTCTATCGTCCAGGCGACTTAAATTCTAAAATGATTCGAGAAGACTCAAAGGACTGAGACGACGACATGAGAACCTGTCTTTACATAATATTTACCAAGATTCTTTAATATACCTACGGAGTTGTAAGTCAAAATTGTAGATAAGTATAATTCCAGGATACAGTCTTACCATATCATAATCGATAATATCCTCTCGTGATTTTCTCCATTCTTTAATAAATGCAATGAAGTTGTCATCGACATCATCGTTTTTACATGATGAAGACACGAGTGACTCCAGCTGTTTTAAAGATCTCGCGAGTCTGTCCACATTTTCCTTGTGTAAACGCGAAGCTTCCATCATGTCCTTGTTAAATATAAAATAACATAAATTGCTTGCTCGCGCTAGAAAAATGTTCATGTTTTGCAGATAAGTTTTGAAGAAGCAATACACGAATCTCAATAGTAATTAAAAAGCAAGACAAAAGAAGTGAAAAATTCTTTATTGTTTTAAGATGTCACGAATATCATACTACAATTGTGCTACAATATACGTAAATTCGAAGACAGAGAATTAAGTTTATGTTCAACACTAATTCCGGTGAATGCAGGTCTATATAAATTGTTTTATCTTGCACACTTATTTATTTCAAGTGCTGTTTTTTTCGGCCTTTCGAGCAATTTCAACTCCTTGCGCTTGCCACTTGCTGATGGTTTCGTTGGGCGAAATTAACGTGAACAGAGTTACAGTTAAACTGTCTCTCATGTAAAACAGAAGACTAATCTCGATGACAACAAACACGACAATGCTGAGCCAAAACTTTCCAAGAATTACATGACAAACAAATGAAATAAAATAGCCAATTTCGCATGCTATGAGATCGCCAATAATGTTCTGAAAACTGTCTCCTTTATATTCTGATGATGTTCCACTTGTGCTGCGATAACGTTCCACAACGGCATCGCTATTTTCAACAACCTCCCAAGTAAATTCAAACACAAACATGACGACGGCACCAAACTCCGGGCCGAAACCGAGTAGAAACCACAAGTAATACAAAACAACGCCGTGTAAAATATGTGTAAAACTGTAAGGATCAAACAAATGGCGAGAAACCTTAGGACTGTACCACTGAGGAACGTAGAGAGGCCACCAAGCGCCGTTGTCCCAAGCCATTACTGTATTGTAGCTTACTAGTACAAGTTAAACGACGAATAAAACACATGAACTTTGCAAGAACATGCTATATTTATAACAAACGGATACCAATGTACGCACGACTGGCTTTCAGCAGCTGTGAAAAAAACACGTCATTGAATATATGTATGTGACGTGTCACTATCGCTTCCACGTCAGAAAGGTTTGGATTCATTGCCAAAGCGGACGAAAAACGTACATAAAAGCATTGATTTAGCAATCAGATTTATCTCCAATATAATTCATAAAATATGACCTCTTCAACTCCATAAATGACACACGTAGACATTGGAATCTCATTAATCTCGTTAATAATAATTGAAACGCACAACTTTTATAAGACGTCATAATAGCATGGACAAACGTAGGTAATAGAGATTAGTCACGTCTACACATCTTCATTAAGATTGCGTTTAAATTAAAATCACGTAATTTACTAACACCGTCTGAATTGACGTCTAGGAAATTTATAAAAATTCGAACGTTTGAAATTCATTAATCACATTAATGTCGTTAATAATAATTGAAAGATACAGCTTTTATAAAACGTCATAATAGCATGGACATACGTAGGTAATAGAGATTAGTCACGTCTACATGAACATTGTATTTTAATTTAAAATCACGGAATTTTACTAACCTCACCTGACTTGACGTCTGGGAATTTATAAAAAGTTCCGAGCGTTTGAAATTCATTCTAAAAACAAACGTTTTTTCTGGTGTGAGCAGAGTCTACGTGTGAAAAAAGCAGGATTGCTTTTGCACATGCGATAACAGAAATAGTGAGTGATAATTTAAAATTTGATATAAATATTGATAGCAGTTATGGCTGTTGCTAACCAAAAACACCAACACCAATCCTTTTAAAAAATGTTTTACTTTTAGTAACTTGGGTTAGGTAGTGTATATGAGATCCTAACTTAGGCAAACATGCATCTGAATGGATTTCATGTTTTCAAACCTGTGGAAAAATGGATCTGAATGGATTTAATGTTTGCTAACCTGCTTAAAACTGGATCTCAATGGATTTAATGTTTCCTAACCTAGGTAAACATGGATCTCAATGGATTTAATGTTTCCTAACCTAGGTACACATGGATCTCAATGGATTTAATGTTTCCTAACCTGGGTAAACATGGATCTCAATGGATTTAATATTTCCTAACCTGGGTGAACATGGATCTCAATGGATTTAATATTTCCTAACCTGGGTAAACATGGATCTGAATGGATTTAATGTTGAAAAGAAATCCATGTCAATATCCAATATATAGGGCACTTCCAAGCTTGACAGGATGTCATTTATAAACATATCAATGTTTCTTTTAAGTATTTCTTCTTTATTTGAACTTGTGTCACATTTGTGTTCTGTTTTACCACATGTGATCTTTAAAGATACATCAGATGAGGATGCATTCAAATTTGTAATATCTAAAACACGTACAGGCATTGTTTTTACGAGTAAAGTCAATTCCTGTGAATTTTCTAATTCATTTTGTGGAGAAAACAATCCATCTTCGCAGAAATACTTCTCATTGCATGAAACTCTACGATTGAAAATAAATTCCAGTCAAATAAATAACAAAAAGACAATGAAAAACGTATACTTTAACTACCTTATTGTTCGCTCCGTTCTATGTCTGCCTACTTTAAAACACAATGTTTTGTCTGCTATTTGTGTTGCCCAAGGTGGCTTTATCCAAATCACTTTCCCAATATGTCCAACATAAACAGCAGGTATAATCCAATCTGCAATGCTTATCACATCAAAAAGAAAGTCTTTCTCGTAAACACTATCCGCTTTCATATCAAATGGAACCATAAGATCAGGGTGAGAGTCGAAATGTAGTAGAGTTATTCCTGAATATGGCAAATGTTTGGAACCTATCGCCCTATAAATATACGGTAGAACTTCCTGATGATACTCACAAACCCATACAGGGATTTTATTGTAAGGACGTAGCTCGTTTTTGCGTCTCTTTGCGGAAACATTTATATGGTTAACTCCTTGTTCGACGGCCATTTTGAAAAATATATTTGTTTTATTTTTATATGAAACTATTTTTGATTGGTCAATTATCACTCTGAGCTATAATAGAAATTTATGTTGACTTAGGTCACATACCATATTGTGGTCATATACCATACAGTATAGTACCATTATATAACATACCACACTAAGAAATAGTACACTATCATTATATATACCGATTATTCTTATTGAGATTTCAATAGTTCATTCCAATACTTTTACTATACTTTATATTTTATACTCTATTTTTTCATCGGAGAGCAAACGTGTCTATCTGGTGACTTCATGTACAGCTTCCGCTAGATATTCTACATTTGTGGAGCTCACACCAGCAACCGACATTCGTCCATCTTTCGTGAGGTAAATTGAAAATTCATTTGTAAGCCTTTCAACCTGTATAATAAAATGCAACAGTTAACAACAAGTTCACTAAGCTACAAACAATAATATGAATTTGACATGAAATATGAATGATTGTGATTTTATACCTGAGCAGGCTGAAGTCCAGTGAAACAAAACATTCCTATTTGATCCGTGATATGGGACCAATCATGCTTAGACCCTGCAAGTAAACAGCTCCTAATTAAAAGGTTTGAATGAAGCAAATATCACACACTAAACACCTATCTTACCAAGTTTCTCTAGGTTTTCACGCAGTTGTTTCCTCATTGAAATAATTCTATCAGCCATTCCCTTTAGCTCCACGAGCCACTGTGATCGAAGTTCCTCGTTACTCATAATTTTATGAGCAATCCTTGCACCATGTATTGGAGGATTTGAATACATGGGGCGTATGAGAATTTTAAGCTGAGATTCCACAGCCTTAGCTTCATCCTCAGACTGACAGAGTATGTTTAAAGCTCCAATGCGCTCGCCTATAAATGGAAAAATGAAAAATCTTTCACCATTAACTTAAACAATGCAATCGATCTTGTTTGCTCGTATTGACCAACTTCTTATATGTTTTTCATATTACTACAACATAGCATAATTACCATGTAGACTAATCATCATCTTATTTCATATAATTTTCTATAGAAAACATTGTTTGAACCATACCCACCATATAGTCCCATATTTTTGGCATATGATTGTGTCACTATCAGTGGTAATCCTTGATCGACAAAATATCGCATCGCAGCCGCATCTCGATCAATATCGCGCAAAGCCTTGATATGCCATGTCAAAGAAAGGATACAACTTTCTTTTCTTTAGTTTCCATTAAAAGTAAATGAATTGCACATGAATAAGTTTTCCATATATCTCAATACACCGACATAGATTGAAACACATACTTTAAAAATTTCACATAATTCTTTCCATTGCTCAATCTAAGAGAAATGAAACAAAAAAAGATCAATGCAGAATCAAATAGAAGAATGAAAAAACAATTAATGATGAAAAATTACCTTTGGGTCAACACCAGTTGGATTGTGAGCACAAACATGCAGTAATACAATTGATTTTTCAGGCATATCCTAAATAAAAATGATTCAAACAATTATGCTAAAAACAATTGCTGAAGTAAACTTTCCAATTTTAAGATAATTTGTAAAGAAATTCAATCGGTTATTTACATTTAGATCCTTCAAACAGCCATTGAAGTCAAAACCACAAGTTTCAGCATCATAGTAACGATAGTATTTCATCTCAAAACCAGAATCTCTGAAAAAATGTCATAATGAAGAGAACAAAAACAATGAACAAACCACATCTAGTTTTAATGTCAATACAAGTATACACTACAAGCAGAGATTCATACAAACCTTAATATGGGAATATGATTTCCCCATGTGGGATTAGGCATGTGTATTATTTTATTCCCTTGCCAAAATTTTGCCTGTTAATGCATAACAATTAAATGGTGCAAGTAAAATTAAAAAGTATGCAACCGAAAGTCAGCACCAGAAATTCTGCTCCCAGCCTCAAAGCTCCAGTACCAGAAATAGTTTGAACAGTTGCATTCTAGAAAAAGTTGCACAGCAACAGGTTACAAATTTACAAATAACATGGAGTTTGTCATAATTGTCAGATACACTTACTAAACCATTCATATCTTTACCAAATGCAAGAAGTGCTGAAGCCTTTGCAAATGCTGGTATACCAGCAATAGTTGCGTACTCTTTATCAAGATTCTCTGATGCAATAATGGCTTCTGCCTTAGAAATAGTACCAGTACATGAGATCAAACATTTGTTTACGTAAAAATGACTCCATTGTTATTCTAAATACCTTTCTTACAACTGGCAACACATATGGTTTTCCTTGGTCATCTCGGTAAGCTCCTGCACCAAGATTAACTTTCTTAGGGTTGGAGTCCTTCTTGTACGCTTCAGTGATTCCTAGAATGGCATCTGGTGGACCCATTTCTACATGTGACCACCATGTGGAGCTGTAGGAAGACATTTGTTTATATTGATCATACTATCTCA
Source organism: Xenia sp. Carnegie-2017 (assembly GCF_021976095.1). Classification (NCBI taxonomy): domain Eukaryota; kingdom Metazoa; phylum Cnidaria; class Anthozoa; order Malacalcyonacea; family Xeniidae; genus Xenia; species Xenia sp. Carnegie-2017. The sequence continues at coordinate 751,392 of NW_025813469.1, read as the reverse complement.
GTAAAAATAATAATAATATAATAAAATATAATTTAAATATCTCTAAAGAGAGATATTTTTGTTGGTTTTTTGAAGAGCATGTGGATTAGTGGATATTGACAAAAAGTCAACTTCATTTCATTTGCCACAAAATCAGATGTACCTGCTTCTGACGACGAGTGGAGTATATCCAAAGTTAAAACAAATTTTACGATTTATATCTCGAGCAATTTTTATCGCGATCATTTTTGCCAAAGTAAAAATATAATCCCACAGTTCGAAAATTGAAATAGATTTTACAATGCTGCGCATGCGCATCTAACAACTATTTTAAAGACATACGTAGTTTGTCTTCGTTGGTCATTTTCATTGAAATGAATAAAACAAGTCAATGGTCATCATGTATTTAATCAGACGTTAACTGTGGGGGAGGATAACCATATATCTTGCTATAATTGGCTAATTCTTTTGAAAATGTCACTTTCTAAAGAATCATGCAGCATGGCGAGCATTACATTGTTCACTCACTGTCAGGGAATAGTTACGATGTTGCACAACATCACCATAGTTGAACTTGTTTTCAAATTTGGTTAAATGAAACAATACCTCTCACTCGATAGATTTATCAATTTTGTAGTGTATTGTTTTTCATTGCACTTCAAGCCAATCATAATTTTTGATCATGTAGGTGAATGGGTATAAATATTTTTGAACAACATGCATGTTGTTTTCTAATTGATATTTTTCGAGTGACGATGTCTAACTGTAGAAGTCAAAATTTTGCTGGGTTGATGAAATGTGAGAAAGCTCTCGGTAGCGACGTTAGGGTAAATGATACAGGCTCAGTGTATTTGAAGACTTAGACATCGGCTATAGAGGCAACTATTCCATGATTTTTCATTTGGTTGATTGAGGCGAAGAGACGTTCTGTGTCTTCCCAAAAAAAGATGGATAAAGATACATTGATACATCGTTCGGACGATTTTGCTGTCGGAACATGGACTCTAGTATTTTACTTTGGTATTACCGTGAGTGTTTGCAAGACGGGCCAGACAAACAACAGCATCTTCTTATGTAACTTTGGTATTGCATGAAAACTGTTTTATACACATCAAAATTATACTTTGGATGTTCATGCTTTTAAACATAACCATCTGTTCAGAAATTCAGTTTCAAACCAAACACTGAATTTATAAAATTAATAACTCAATGAACGGTTGAGAATTGCAGAAGATAAAGAGGAAAGATGGCTGTGAAGTTAGTCATATCCCGACAACTTTAAAATAAGAACTATGACGTTTAACATACATACTAAATCATTTGATCAAAATGCCGTGTTGAAGTATGAAGAAATATTTGTAGGAAATACAGACTGTTAATGCATGACGGACATATAAAGTCGTTAATACGATGATAACTCCATTATTTTATATTTTTAGATTATAAAGTTATCGTCAGTGAAAGATGCTGCAAATGGAAGAATTAGATTGTCCTTCAACACAAAACGTCCTTCCTCACCCTCGAGATCAATTCTTTCGGACTGAACAGCTGGGAATTATACCTATGAGTCTATGAAATAATGCTTTCATTTTGCATTTTAAAGTCTACTTGTATGTCCAGCTATCGATATTAGCAATAACAGGGAATAAGTTTGTAGACGGTTGCTTCTTATGAACATTCAAATCTTCGGATCTTGCATGTGTAACAATTATCTGAAATTTAATTTACAATTAATTTTTAAAGTTGCAAAGAAATTGCAATACGCTGGCAGAGTATTGCAAAATCTTTATTCTATATTCAGTCTATTTGAACTTGAAGTGATTACCGTATCCATCAAAAACTCTGTCGATGTTAAACATTTAGTCGCTATTTAATTTATTTATGATTGATGCTGCTATAACATTGAGGGATGTTTTAACAGTGTCTTCATGGATAAACATAGTGGATACAAACATTTTTTGATAAAGTTAATTGAAATATTTGACAGTAATTTAATGTTAACATCGACGTAAGCCGTCGCTGCAAATGTTTGCAGTTTACAGCTGTCGTCGGCTAATCATCGTAAATTGCAAGTTTCGACGGAAATTTCAACAGATCTTCTGCAAGCACTGATTTAACGAAATACATGAGCTTCAAGAGTTTGTCATGATGGTATTTTACTATTATTCTTACAGTTCTTCTTACATGGCAACCGTTGCAGATCAAACCTGCGGTGTGTATTTGTTTGTTTTGTTTGTCTTTTTGCTTGTTTGTTGCCCGTTTGTTTGTTTTGACATACCACTCACTTGTTATTCAGTATTTTTCAGATACGGAGGACGAGAAGATACAAGATGTGGAAGTCAGGGCTGTAAGTGTTTCTATCATTCATCAAATTTAACATTTTTTTCTTGAGTTTCTTTTAGAACGATGTAGCCTTCCATGGTCAACCAACGTTTCTTATGGAGTTATGGTAAGTGTAACCAATAATTTTTACTTGTTTCTAGACTATCCTTTAAGTGCTATTGTTTTAAAGAAAGCATTTTTAGAAAGATAAAATTTTAATTTTAATTCCTCTATCGGTGTTTGCAGATGATCAGTTGAAGATTTTGATTATGTCAAAATCATCAATGTCTAGAGCAAAATCCCATCGAAACCCACTAACACAAAAATATCCACATAAATGAGTATTTGCACTATTCTAACCTAATTAGAGAGTTCCCTCGCTCTCTAATTTAGGAACGAAGTGTTGCAAATAGTCGATGTATTCTAAAATAGACTTCTGCCACCTATTTTGGAATACTTTAGCACAAGATTTAACGCAAATTGTAATTAAAGTAAGATCTTGGACATTTGATATGAAGTGTGCTTCAGTTGAGTTAAGAGGGCATTGACATGAGAACCAAACATTTGAAACATTCATTAAGTATCTGGAATTAACTTATCCTATATTACTACTTGTTCATTCATGGAGATAGGTTGCTTCTGGATCGAATTGTTATTTTATGCGGTACCGATTTACGTTCGTTGTAGTTAATTATTTTCGAACTGTTTGACGTTGTTACTCGTTGCACTGTTTATTAAGAAGCATCATCTACAAAGTTTGTAGTTTTGTGGGAAAACTTAGTATAATTACAATCTATAACTTCCACCTTATTCACCTGTAAATAATTATGCATACCTAATGTATACCTCTGTTTCATCACATAACACTATATATATTATTTCATATCTATGTAAACTTTCTATTCACTTCGTACAGAAGATGGCATAAAGTATGCCGAAGCATGTTTGTTCAATTAGCAAAACTTGTTGTCTACTTAAAATGTCTAATCAGTCATTTCCTGCAATCTTATTGGCTGGAGCAGGGTCGGTATTCATGATATTTTAGCATTGTCCAAAAGTGTTAATGGAGTTCTCTGAGCCTACCAACCCCTGCTTCGTGGACCCTGGTTTTTGTGGGTAGCCACTAGGTTGCACCACGATAAAGTAGAAAATACCGAACAACCGACCGGCTTGGTTTCTATGTTTGAACTGGAAGTGCAAATAAACAAAGAACTTTCATAATGTACATTGCATATGAATGGAAAGCCAACTTATTAAAGATCCATCTTTCTAATACTATGACTAAAGGAATACAATATCCCACATTTGTTTCACTGTCGGTAGTCAAACCAAATAACTAAAGATGTCATGCTAATGCAAGCATTGCGGGCGATGCTTTATATTTGGATCTTCAAATTTACATAATATTTATTTTTTTGGTTATCAAGTCATTTCATTTTATCGTCATGTGCTCATTTCACGTTGGGCGTGAATGGAGGTTATATATATCCACATGTACGCTTTGCGTACCTGTTTCTTCATGTATCATTTCAATGGGAATACCGAAGTGCGATGGTGGAAACACAATAATAGTATAAGTGTGAAAGAAAATGGCAGTATGTGTTGCTGTTATTGCGAAAGAAGTATGGTGTTATTTTATAGATTTTTGTGACTACTTCTTGATTGATAAAGGTTGAACTGTCCGTATCTAACATTGCAGTTTGTTTAGAATCATCCACTGTTTTTGCGAACAATGTCACCCGAAGATGAGCTCAAATTTCACTACACTGTCCATACTTCTCTTGATGTTGTCGAGGAAAAAGGTATGAATCTATGCGTCGTTAAAGTGAATGGCTTAAATTTGGGACATTACATGTTTGCAGATGTCGATCGTCCAGGTTTTGCAGTCTTTACTTCTGAGAATGACTGTTGGTGTTGATGTCTGACGTTATGGCAACCTTCTGAGTTCTGACTCAACGTTAGTCCACACCATTGTCAATTGTCAACAGTCCTTCTCACGGCGCCACTTACTTTGATGATCCACATCTACAAACACAAACATTTATTTGTCCGTGTCATTACATTCGCAGACAACGATGCAATACCAAATAGAAAAGTTTTTGTTAACAGTGACATCATTGACAAAGAGCTCAAATGATCCAAGAGAACTCTACCTTGGTCTTCTTTATCCTACCGAAGATTATAAAGTGTATCCTTTATTGTTGTTTTGTACTATGCAACCTTGGATTGATTGATATACTATGTTCAAGACAGAAGTATTTTCATCTTCACTTCATAAGTTATGGCTATGTAACAAATACGAAGATCAAATTTGTCGTTGTTGTGGAATCAGCTAACAGTCAACTCAGAGACAATGAAATACGAAGTGTAAGAAATTTCGGGGAAAAATGGAAATTCAACAATCAAATCCACAAACTTATTCTTTGTTTCTAGATGTTCCAACGACTTCATGTGGCATATACCAACATGTTTTGCAATCCATTTTACACCCCTGGTGAAAACATAACATCGAGGTTTGCAATCATTTCAGTGCATCATTTTTTACTTTGCCAAAGCCTTAAAATAACATTGCCTTAAAAAATTGTTTGAATAGGAAATTTGAGACAGTGGTTGAAGAAATGATGAAACAAGATTAATTAGTCATTAGTGGGAAAATGTGCAATGTTCACTTTGCTTCTTTCACTCCTCATGCAAAAAACAGTCAAGTGATCTGATTTGATAATTTATTTAATAAGATAAAAATCCACAAATAACAATAAGATATTACATATTACATGAGTATCCATTTGTATCTATGTGTATCATTATCCATGGTGTTTGTTTCATGTTATCTTAAATTTTGTGTTGATGCTGAATGTAATAAAGTGGAAAATACCTCAAAATGAATATAAATCTAGTTTGAAATAATAAGTTTAACCATTATTTGAACTTTCTTTCAACTAGGTAAAAGAATTCCTTTCCTTGTTCGTTTTGTTAAGATTCAGCAAAGGCTTCCTGTAACTGAGACTTTTATAAAAACATTTCATTGTACATTTTTGTCAACATGATTTTAATGTACTTTCAAACAATCCATGCTCACAAATCTTTTCATTTTTTTTTTCTATTTTGCATGTTTTTTTTTTCATCTTTTCTTTTCTTTTTTTGTTTCTCTTGCATTATTTTTTTTCATCAGCAGTGCACCCTTTCAAATTTATCAAAAAGCGAAGATAGGATAAAAACCTTTCTGCTGTCAGAAAACTGAAAAGAAATTAAATTATAAAATGAAGAACTGTGGAGAATCACCTGATGACTGTTATACTGTCATAATTTGCTAAAAATAAAAAACATTTGGTATTAAATAAACACAAAAAAAAACATAAGGATGAATATGGTGAAAATAACAAATCATGTGTAATTAAATAACTCAACCATCCATATGAAAAACTCCACTTTTGCATTAATAAGGATACCATCTTGCTCGTCTAGGTCTAAATAATTTATTTAAAACAAAATAATACATTTAAAACAAAATAATTTAAGTTTAAAATATAAAGGTTGAAAATACAATTCTAATTCCAATGCATCACCTATACATTCCTCTGCCTCTGATGCGAGGTCGATAACCAGGAAAATAACCAGGGGAATGAAAACCTCTTGATCTACCACGTCCTCCTCTACCCCTTGGGAAACCTCGGTCTGTTGTGCTCACTCCAGGTTGGTTGGTCCTCTTTGGCATAACCTTTTTGAATGATTAAAAATAATTATCATAATTATTCTACTTTTCAAGCTAGCAGATGACAGTGTACAACACCTTAATCTGTCGACCTTTAAACAAGGAATCAGATAAAGCAACAGAGTTGCTCACACTTTCCTTATCAGCAAATTCAACATAGGCAAATCTGCAATGAATTTTATGTTAAAGTAAAACATGTAACGATAAAATATATAATTCAAACTAACCCTTTTGGATGGCCAGTATATTTATCGCATAGAATTGTCACTCTGTTAACAGAACCACAGCCATGAAAATGTTGCTCCAGCTCTTCTGCCGTAGCTGAATAATCCACCTGTAACAACAAATAATGGAACATTGCAAGTAATTTAACAATTTATACATCATGATTGAAAAGTTTATGAATGATTATGCTAGTGGTTTGTTTAAAACATACATTTCCGACATAAACTGATCTTGCATCAACTTCTTGTTTCTCTTCAAGCGAGGGCAAGGCTGCAACATAATTTGTTGTTGAATTTTAAATAATTTCTTTAAAAAGATAAATCGTCGAATTGTAAATTTTGACAACTGTACCTGTACTCGTGGGACTCATACTTAAATTTAACGAGCCTTCAATCTCTTTCTGCATGTCCTTCAATTTTTCAGCTTCTTCTTCCATTTCCTTTACTCTGGCTTTGATTGCCTCCAGCTCCTGAGGACATTTATATTGTACTATATATAAATAAATAGACAGCGATAACAATGAAATGGTTGTAATATAAAGAACACGAACTGGATCATCAACAGCTTCGTCATCTCCTTGATCTCGTCCAACGTCTAAAACGTCGAGAGTTGGATCCAAAACTCCGTCAGGACTCGACTCATCCAAAGACTTTGACCAGTTGAACTCTCCGAGACCAGTAGGCGAAGTACTATCACGACGACCTATGGAAGTGAGCACCTCGTCGCCCATAGCTAAGAACTGTTTCAAAAATAGCAACAAATTTTCAAAGTAAAATAAATCTAGTTTTCACAAAACTGGTTAAAATGAACAAGAAAAACGAATAATATTCCAGATTGAAAACGATTTAAAAGCTAAAATGTTTCTATATTTTTAAAATTAAATGATGTAAATTTGATGTTGACTGTAGAGAAATGAGCCTCCAGTTGCAACAACTTGTATGACTCTACTTCGTGTAACAAACACGAAGTGCATGCACAATATCAGTAAGTACCATACACCACTAATAAAACGCACACTTTTTCTGTAAACTTTACTATTTCCAAATAAAGCCTTAATTGTAACTAAGGCATACAACAATTAGATAAGATGATTTCTATGACAGCACTTCTATCAAGTACTCAGGCTTTTGAGAAATGAGGCGTGTCTGATTAATTAAGGAGCGAGAGAAGAGGACAGTATTCATACATGCATGTTTTAATCTCTGAGAAACATTTGATTTCAAAGGAACTTAATATGCAAAAGCATGCATATATGAATAAAATCTCTGTCGCTTATCGAGCTGGCAACGCCACTGCATGGGTCTTTTTAAAAGATACAATTTTTCCATTCTGCAGGTTTGGTTAAAAATTTCACAAAATCGTAACATTTCCCGAACTTTCCACCCGGATTCAACGTTCTTCTCTTCCCCTTTGGTCTACGCCACTGGAATCAAATATCTACAAGATTTATGTCTCCGCGACTTGTCCATCAAGATGGCTTAAAAACTCGATCACAAGACATAATTAGGAAATTCCCTGAAACTCTGAAGACGGACAAGTTTGGTCTCCATCAACAGAAAGATAATCTTCTAAAGTCGGTGCATCGTTAGATGAATCTAAAATGTCCAGCTGTGGATAAATTTTTACACCCTTTAACAAAGTTCTGTCAACGCGTTCCAGCTGTGCCTTGCTTGACCTTACTGTCTCATAATTCTTGGTTTCATTCTGCCAATCTTCGCCAAGATTGAAAACATATTGTTGACTGGCATCCGTTTCCATGAGACCAGAAACATCCCACGTAAATGAGTCAGAATATTTAATTCGAGCGTCATTCAAGGGAATTTTATCGACACAGTTAACTTTTTCACTTGATGATTTGACTCGTTTCATTGGGATTTGTTGCTCGGAGTTGTCTGTAATGAGCTTCGGTGCGCCAAATATTTCATTAGCAGTAGGTAAGATCTTGTCACTAGACGTTTTTGTATTGCAGAAAACAATTGCTGTATCCAGATGGCGTTGCTGTAAAAATGTATCTGCCTGAAGTCTTGATGCTGGAGACAATTGATTTCGCTCATCGTGATTTTGTTTGGCATTTTGCAATTTTGGTGTGCCATTCTCTGAGGTGAATCTACCCAAGAGTCCACCCAAATGCCTGTGACCACTGCTTGTACGAATCTTTTTGCGGGCCAACACCTGTATATGGCTGGCAACCTGTTTTCTTGAGCGTACCTTTCCCGTTTTCATGTATATATAACGGGAAATAAGCTCGTTGCGTCCGTACATTTTATCCTTGGCAGAGAGCATAATCTTTTGCCTCCCACAAGGAGGGTAGATGGCAAGCGCTTCTTGAAAGCGCTTCTCGATCTCACCTGACCACAATCCATCGGTAGAATCTTCAGTCATCTCTAGCCAATCAACATTTGCCAATATTATGCTAGATTGTCAAAGAAAACATCTCCTTATCAAAAATCCTTTTTTCCGTTCACTTCGAACATTTCGTCAATAAAACAGCTTACCCTACATCCTCAAAACCTATAAGTCATTATTGACATAAGAACAATTCTTCACAAAAGGATTGTTCTTTGGAGTCGTAGCTTTGCGCTCACTCGAGGCCCAATATTAAATACAAGACATTAAACGATAGAAGGATGGAGGTGAAAAAGAGCAACCTTTTGTAAACCTCTTGTATTTATTAGCTAACGTGTCGAACAATACGATTATTAAAATTTTAGTTACATTCATCAACATGTACAAACTAACCTGAAAAAGAGATCAATGTTTCTGCTTCGTTGTCCATTTTTGACGGAAACCTACTTTGATATTTGATGTTGCGCACAAACAGCAAACGTGATCATCAACTAGCACCTTAACATCTAAGACGTATATACATATCTCTTACGGGCAAACGTTCAATTTGTGTCCAAATTGAAACAGTCACCTGTGACTTCTGGTCAACATTTACATGGTTCAGTTCTCGCGTTCAAACTGCTTCAAAAAACCGAACACGGAAATAAATAATTGATGACGCTAGCTGTCGTTGATACAGGTCATTATGGCTATGACAGCGATGTATGTGCGTCCGAGTGATGCACTGTAACAGAATTAAATTTCAAGTATATAATGTAAGCAGATAAAAGGCAAAAAAGGAGTTTAGTTTTTCGGAGACAATAAAACGTGAACTCAAGTTTACTTCGTTGGTCCCTTTGGAGCTTTATTGCATTTTAAAGTGATTTTAAATTTTTGAACTATGCAATGTTTTTCTACATAAATCCTGCTTGGAAATACAAATTTAAGACATGTCTCTTGATAAGATGAATTCAGCAAAAAAGTAATACATTAAAACGCACACACTTCAATATTTCTGCACAGTAAAATCAGTTACCAAGGTAAAATTCATTTTAGTTTCACGTATTGACAGACGAGATAAGGAATTCAAATATGACGATAAACACAAAAGGTAAAAAAAATGAAAGATTTCCCTCTACACCTCAAACATAGATGAGCTTATTATTAGAATTTAAAAAGGGGCGAGTGGCTGAATGGTTAATGGCGTGAGCTGTAAGCCAGACGGCGCGGATTCAATCCCGGCTCGTGGCACATTTGGCAATGTGTCTGTAAACCTAGCCCGGGTTGACCAAAGCCATGTGAGGGAAATTTGGTAGAGGAAACTATGTCCTCGGATGGACTGTACCTGCATCTGCAATGTTGCAGCCTTGTCACACTGTGTCACGCTGATATCAGCGTTGTGGTTGCGTGAAGGGTACGAGTGATTGTAGTCTGGTCAGCTGCCTTCACTATAATAGTAACCAGGATGTTCCACTTTGTGGAACCTTCATACGTCGAAATCGACGGAGTCCATTATTAGAATTTACGATCGAAAAAAGAAATTTATTACCTATGCAAAGCTAAAATTTTAAAAGTTTAAAATAAAATTAAAATTAAAGATACATTCCCTAAGCTGATTCTTGCAATAGTCTATAAGCGTGAACACTTCCTTTTTCAATGAATGATTTTTCTTCTTTTTCTTCCAGGCGCTTACGTCGTACATTGACGTCATCATTATCGTCCAACTCGTTACCATACCCACCACCACCGGGCGTCTCCAAATGAAAACAGTCCTAATTAAATGAAATGACAGGAGTATCACTAACTTTAAGTTGTCATGGCAATGATACATAGATAAATTCAAAATTTTCTCGTTGATAAACAGAGTTACCCCAGCTTCCACTTTTACTGATGCTTTTCCTCCCAAATTTATTTTTCTACCATCTTTACATAAAAGGAGATTTCGACCTCGTGAACCGGAAGAGCCACCTTAACGTTACATCAAAATTTCACTTTTCTATGAACAGCGCATGACAGAAAATGGCCATTCTATAACATACCTTTTAAGCCATAGGGACAAAAAGCTCTCCTCTCGCTAAGTATTGATAATGTCAGCGGTCTTCTAAAGATCAATTCACGAACGACGCCATCCCCACCCTTATAAAGACCATGACCACCAGAACCTTGACTCAAATGGAAACTCTTTAATACAACTGGATATCTAAATATAAGAAACAAACAAAAACAACATTAGATAGCGTTGTGCATAAAGTGAACAAGTAATTGATAAAATCTTTGATAAATTTGAACCTTTTCTCAATAATCTCGGGGTCTGTGATTCGAGTGTTGGTCATGTGTGTATGAACGCCACTTCTACCGTTCCAATGAGATCCCTTAAATCCAGAAAGGCAAATATTTGTAGCAGATATGACAACAATAGTTCATGTTTTGTGAGCCAGCAATACTTACTGCTCCTGCACCACCGGCCACGGTCTCGTAATATCCACAGGATTCGTCTCCAAACGTCGTATTATTCATACAGCCCTAAAAGAAAGGAAAAGTGATGAAAAAACAAACAATAAATCTCTTCATCTTTTGTTTATCGTTTCACCTACCTGCGAGGCAGCGCAAGTTTCAAACGCTAGAAAGATGACGTCAACTATTCGTTGTGACGTAAGCACATTCCCGCCAACCACCGCGGCTTTTTCCGAAGGCGACAAGATTGTGCCCGACGGAATAATCAACTGAATGGGTTTTAGACAGCCCTAAAATGAAGTTAATTAAAACTAATCAATCAATACCCCCCAGATTTCAATATTGTTCTTTTTATTGTTCCTAAGTGTACCTTAAAATCACCTAAACTTACTCCCAATTGTACTACCTGATTCAATGGTACATCATAGCCGACCATACAACGTAAGCAATATATAATTGCCGAGAGAACGATAGCACGTGGGACATTGGTATTGCCATAAACCTCGGGTCCAGTCCCAGTAAAATCAAACACAGCACTTCCATCATCTGCAATACAAACAGATAAACATATTGGCGTTCCATCATCCATGTGATCAACCGCTGACAACAATGTTCGGCCAGTTTGTTCTTTAGTCTTGGATCGAATTTCCCTCAGCATGTTGCGAACAGCAAGTTCAGCGTTTGCCTGTATGTGGCTCATGTAGGCTTGTACAACATCCAGACTGTATTCCTCTATGAGTTCAGTTATGAGAGCAATTCCTTTGTTATTAGCAGCCACTTGTGCTTTAAGATCGGATAAATTGTCTCGAAGATTGCGCGTTCCACTGCTACCGGGATAGATCTTAGGTTGCATAAGTTTCTCGGTGACACCTGATGAAAAAAAACAAATATGTTGAAGTCATATATTGATTTACTTTATTTTCCAAAGATAGTAGTTATAAACACCTTTTTCATCAAATCTTCCATCGTGAACTAACTTGAATGATTTGAAAGTGGCTCCTTCTTCAGAAAGACTTTTAGAATGCGGTGGCATAGAACCTTTAGAGTAAATGGTAAATTTACAATATTTGTCATACACATATTGGAGTGTAAGCTGCGCTACATACCGGGTGTTAATCCCCCAATATCGGCATGGTGACCCCTGTTAGCTACAAAAAATACGGGCTTTTCTTGCCCGGGATAAAATACCTTGAACATAAAAATAAAAGAAGATGAAGATAATGAACAAGATCAAGGAGATGACGGAAAAAACAACAAAGAAATAAAGTTAGACGAAGAGAATATAAGAAGAACGCACTGACAACTGATGATAATGGTTGTTATATTACATTTTCTCGTTGATAATAAGCTAGGGAGATAATGTATCAACAAATAATTACAGTTAATTAAAGTAAATAATTACAGTTAAATTAGTTAATGAATTACTTACCGGTGTAATCACAGTTAGATCAGGCAAATGACTTCCACCACAAGAAGGATGGTTGCAAAGAATAACATCACCTTTAGTCATATTTTCTCCAAGCTGCTGTATCTGAAACAGAAAGGGAAGGTAAAGACGATGCAAATCATCAATAGATTTCTTTGCAAAGATTTCATTACCTGATATTGGACAGTTTCTTGCATGGCTCCAAGGTGCACTGGAATATGTGGTGCATTCGCAACCAGTCCCCCATCTGGCCCAAACATGGCACAAGAAAAATCAAGACGTTCTTTGATATTCGTAGATATAGCGGTTCGTTGTAGAACCCTTGGGAGTAGAAAATATCCTTTTAAACTAACATCAAGAAAGAACTCTTTACTTCTGTCATAGTTTCTAGTCAAAAACTACCTTCCCATTTGCTCTGCAATACTCATAAAACGATGTGAAAAGATTGACAATTGAATTGCATCAAGATCCGTAGTTATTTGACGTAACGATGTATCTTGGCCAATCTACAATGTACAAACAGGACAATCTTGTCTATGTCCTTTCCATAAATAATAGGTTACATTCCTGAATTTTCAAACCTGAATTTTAATGTCTCCCGATTTAGTAATCGATGCAACACAGAAGGGTTCAATCAGGATAGTACTGCAAAGAATCGATAGTTATACACAAAACAACAAGAATTGAAAAGCTGTAAATATTTAACTTACCAAGCTTTATCAATAATTATTGCAGGGCCGTTGATTTCATGACCATAGTTTAGTTTCACAGACAAATAAACTCTAGTATCGACAAAGCCATTTTCAAAATAACATTTCGTCATCTATACATGATTAAAGATAGCTAAACCATTTTGGTCATTATATAGAGTTCTATACAAAACATGTCGCAGTGAAGCATTATTTATTACTGAATAATTATATAAATGAAAACATAAAGATTGCAACTTTGTACTTACATTATCCCACGAGGGTTCTTCTGAGGAGAAACTAGACTCGAAATTCTGTTCAATAGACGAACGTCCAATTCCGCGCACGCGTACATCGTCCACAATGATGGTGCGGTCTGGGATTGTGAAGCCAAATTCTGTAGAATATCTGTGAAATAGATTCAAACAGAACAAGGTTATGCAGAAAAATAGTATCCATGCATATTTCTAAGGAGAACGTGTATAATACCTTGTAAGAAATGCTTTTTCAAAGTCTCCATGTGCACAACCTTTAGACGTCTATTATTAAGGGACGTCTGTTGACTTTTTTCACACAATATTAAATAATTAGTGCTAGTAAACATAAAACGTACATCGTGTTTTTCAGCTGTACACATTAATGAACAATCTGTCCCTTCATAACGCATATTTAGAAACACTTCTGTAAAGATATCTTCTCTATAAAAGCAAAAAAAAAACAAAAAAAATTTACGTAGATATGAAAGTGATTCACCATAATAATCACTATTTTGTACCTAGAAAAACCCTGATCTCTTAACTCGTCTTGGCATCTCTTTTTCAATACTTCGATGCGAGCGTCCAAATAGTCGAACGAATCTATGTTTGTTTGGAAAAACAAAACAACAAAACTAACATGAAATACAATTCATGATTTAAAAAATCTGTGCAAAGTAACCAACTGTTTAAAAAAAACCGAACTGCAAAAATAACGAGCCTAAATTCACATATTCAGCGTTCAAATGTTCGAAATTATTATTTACCTTTTCGCTTGTTAATAATGAATTAATTACCACTAGATTAGTAATTGAAATCTTAGATTTAACTTATTAATTAAGTCAACGTTAATTATGAGTTAATCACCATTAGCATAGATCTTCGAACATGTCTCCTGGGCTTCATGAACGACGTCAGCTAAAGCAATTCCGTACGCAGAAAGAATACCAGCGTATCTACATATAAAACATGAAGATGAGACAATCTTTCATTTTCTTGTACAATGACATATTACTGCAATAAGTTTACAGAAGTCATTTGGCTTTGATAATCATAACAAATTTCCATCACATACTTGTGAATAAAACGGTCGACATTCCAAGGGATCTTGCTACAGCGCATGCGTGCTGACCACCAGCTCCCCCAAAGCACGCTAGTACATGACGTGACGTATCATAACCTTTTGCCTGAGTCAACGCTCTGATTGGTCGACACATGTTCTCGTTTGCAACTCTTATGAAACCCATGGCTACTTCTTCCACAAGCATCGCGTCCTTTTTATCAGCTGCAAGGGATTCGTTGATCTAAAACCATTAAGAATTTAAAATAAGAACAGAAAAAGGCAAGATTATTGTCAAGAACTAACCTCTTGTGTTAATTTTTGGAAATACTCATACGAGGCTGTCATATCTAAAGGCTGGTCTTCATTGGCTCCGAAAATACATGGAAAATATCTAAGAACGACGAGGATGAAACAGACCATTCAGCGTAACTGAAAACTGAACAGATGATAGCAAAAAACATGCAACTTTTATAAATAAATGCGAGTAATTTCTCTTAAAAAATCTGAGACGTACTCCGGAAGCAACCTTCCCAAGACAAGATTAGCGTCAGTTACGGCCAAATTTCCTCCTAAGTTAAAATCACATTAAACAAGTTTATCTTTCTCATTGAACATACGTGTTTCATATTCAAGCAAACATATTCCTTCATCAAAAAGCGCACCTTTCCTGTAACACACTGGTCCAGGATGAGCTCCAACAGATTCTGGACCGACGACGAAAATTCCCGAACGAAACAACAATCGTGAACCACCGCCAGCAGCTACAGTGTTCACATCGAGCTGTTGGTGGATAATAAAGACGATTGTGAACTACACTACAAGATCAATGTGAGCGATGGGAATTGAATCTAGGCCATTGATCTAGGCCAGCTTAATAACATTCAATTTTACCTGAGGAGCCTGAATCGTAATCCCGGCAGTTGTCGTCTCAAAAACATGCTCAAGATGGCCAGCGTAACGGGAGACGTCAGTCGAGGTACCTATAAGATAAGTGAGTGAATACAATGAAGTTCACAATGAGAAAAGATTCTGTTGGCAAAGGCCAAAGATTACACGTTGAGCCTAAAGTCAACATACCTCCCATGTCAAATCCTATTACAGGTTGACCAGTTGTCTTGTTATATGTTGTCATTGCGTAGCCAACCTGAAAGATAAGCAAATTATTTTCAAATTCTTCTATAGCATTGCACCATGTTGTTGTTTTGTAATCAAACAACTTTACATACAACTCCTCCAGCAGGTCCTGATAATATCGCTCGAGAACCAGTGAACCTAGTATGAAAACAAAACAGCAAATGAGCGAAAGTAAACCATATTTTCGCATGTCCAATTCACTCAATGATGAAGAAAACGTCCTTGAATGAGAACACGTTGTTTCCATGAATAATTTTGGAGATAATTTACCTTTACAATTGTTGAGCATATACAAATATGTATTTGTGATTTTTTAAACCCGCGCTTAAAATTTACTGTTTTCGTAAGGTCTCAATGTTGTTCTCAGTCCTCAATGGCCCTCAAAAATTTTGCAAATGTTGCAGAAATATTGCAACACAAACGGGGATTTAAATGACTTACGTCAATCCCGACGCGACTAAAATCGTAAAATATTTTTGCTTGCCTACTTTTGAACGGGAGTAAGGCCTCCGTCAGATTGCATGAACAGAACTCGTACATCCTAAAGTTTGGAGAAGGTAATCAAAGAAAAGAATCAGAAAAAGAAAAGAGAGAGAGAGAAAAATTTTGTACCAGTACAATGGCAAACCTGTAGGTTATTCTGAAAGCCAGAAACGAATCCATTGACATATCTTTTGATACAGGAGTCAAATAAGCATCAGCACAAGCTGAAAGATGATAGCTATGAGCATTATCATCAAACAATATGGAATTCTACTGTTGGCAACTCTTAATTTTGTTCATTCATGTACATGAGCATACCTGTCAATCCCCTAGGAACCATTTTTATCATTGGCATGACAACAGAAGACAGTGACACCTGAGTGAATCCAATTTCTGTGGCTAATTTGCCAATTTCTTGTTCATGATGCTCATAGCTGAAAATAATACAAATAAATTATTAATAATATTAAAATAGAGGTGGTTTGTAAAATGAAGTCATTTTAGATGTTTTTATTATATTGTACATGTATGAATGCATCAGGATGATTGCCAAACATCTTATTCCTTTCTCATATACTTTCTAAAATCAGGAAAAGTACATGAATTTCAATGCTAAAAACTAAATCATATCAATAGAATCAGTGATTTCTTCTCAATTTACCTTTAAATCTTCCTTTATGCTTTCATAATCCAATTTTTCCCAAATTTGAAGCTAAAAATTACAAATTATAAATAAAAAAATTTAAATTTGCAAGACAATAATTTTTATAGATAAACACATCAAAAGACAATTCTTACAGTAACATCAGATTTTCCAGACACATTTCCATGATGCGGATAAGAAATTCTACAGTTTTCTTGAGTTAAAACCACCCTCTCTTTTACCTCTATCACTTCTTCATATAAAATGTCTGGCATTTCAATTTTCTTATACGTACATACAATGAAAAAACATAGAAACAATGATATAAAAAAGTATAGAAAAAATATTCTCACGCAAGTCTTTGTAAACATACCAGATCAAATATTTTTGGTCTTGATTGGTTACCAATGAATAGAAGATCTTTGAATCCTTTGTTTATCACCAATGCCACGCGCTCTCCTTTTCTTTCCAACAAAGCATTGGTTGCAACTGTAGTGCCCATGCGAATCCACTTGATGTACGAAGGATTGATAGGTTCATTAGGAGGCATGGGAGTACCAGTTTCCTGATTTTAGGAAATCAAAATCACCACCACAATCATACATCAACTTTAGAGGGTTTGCAAATAGCAAGAACATATCATTTTGATTCTACTAAAAAGATAATCTAGCAGGCCATTTTGGCATTTAGTTTTGCATTTTTTTACTCATTAAATCGTACACGGCTCGCAAACTGTATGGTCTGGCAGTGGTAAAAAGATTATTGGTATACTGTCTACAAACCTTTTCCAAAATACGTCTTATTGCTTCGCGAGGTGCATCGAGATAGTTTGCAGGGTCTTCAGAAAGCAATTTCATAACTACTTTACCACTGGGTGTCACTGCAAACACATCTGTGAAAGTTCCACCACGATCAATCGCGAAAGAAAAGCTTTTGTGAAACTTTTTGTCCATATTTTGCAAAAGCAGCCAGGAGCTTGCCAAAAAGATGACAAACTGAATGCGTTGGTAACGTTGTAAGAGGAATATCGCGCTGTCAATAAATATAAATTGTCCTTATAACAACGTTAAAATTAATTTTACTAACAAAGAGTAGTAAAATATGGTGAAATGTCTCTCTAATAAACGTTTTCTTTATAAATCTCCACTCACTATTAAAACCGGAAAGAGGATTCTCAAGTGGTACTTCCGGTCAGTACTGCACGTCACCTCCAGTCTTCCAACTCAATCATCGAACACGCTGTGTTAGTCATACTCGAAGTAGTTTTAGTCAAAAATATCGGTATTTTTCAGGAGAAAAAGGCAGAATAAAGGTTTGTGATCGACAGTTATATCCTAAAAAGATTTATTTGAAAAATTTCATTAAACAATTCTGTATATATATGCATTTTCTGTGCTGTTTAAGTTGCCTAAATTTTATAGCTTGTCATTATCCTCTTGAATGCGTGTTTGTAAAATGTCTTTCTCTTTGGTTGTTAAAGTTATTATATTTGCAAAAAATGGCGATTTACTCCTTACGAGAAATTAAATTTAAATGAAACGTACCTTAGGCATATTTCATTGTGAATAATATAACAATCAGTACATTGCGTAGCGTCAGGGGACTGGGGAAGTGTGTAATCTCCACTCCCCCCCCCCCCTTACAATTATTTCAAGTCATGGTATAGTTTGTCGAATTCTTGTAAGTTGTAAGTCGTTGGTTGAAATAGGTTGATTAATTTCAAAATACTGTTGGACAAATAATATTTTTTGTTGCTTTTGGTCATTAGTTTTCATAGTTGACCAAGAGTCGTCTATTGCTATTATGTTTTCTGCATCTGAAAAATTAGCAAGAAAAATTTGGTTAATATGATTGCAACTAGTTGTTCCCTATCCCCACTTCATTGACATACTTTAGCATCCAAAGCCCCTGATAAATAACTTGATTATACAAACAAAAAACAAACAAAATATGGAGCAAGATATAGTGTCAAACTTCTAAAGACTCACTCTAGATTAGTGTAGTGTACCAACTTGTTGTTTTTATTTCAACATGATTTTTTTGGTGTCTTTTGTAATATCAAGCAACAAAACCTCACTATATATTGCTGTGTATTCAATACTCTACAGTATATCCAATTTCTTACGATATCATTTTTTAAAAACATGAAAAATCGCCATGATATGGCAAATGGGATGCATACAAACCGTACGATGTACTGGTATATTGTGAAATGTTACTGTATGCATCATGCATGCATGCTATTTGGTAATATGTGATGCTTCAATTGTTGTCAAAAAATTGC
Source organism: Xenia sp. Carnegie-2017 (assembly GCF_021976095.1). Lineage (NCBI taxonomy): Eukaryota > Metazoa > Cnidaria > Anthozoa > Malacalcyonacea > Xeniidae > Xenia > Xenia sp. Carnegie-2017. The sequence continues at coordinate 732,399 of NW_025813469.1, read as the reverse complement.
ATTTTATGGATAGTTATTAACTATGAGAGGTGTTTGGGATGTAATAATTGTGAACTTAAAGACATGTGTGGATAATTTACTGTTATGACAGTTTCCTCATGACTCTTACAGTCAAAATTATTATTAATGCTTTCACTTCTATTGGAAGAGAAACTAAAAGAATGCCATGTGTCAACTACTTTTAACCAAACACAAAATGCTTGCATGTATGGCTAAAGTTTCCTTGAATGGCTGTTCTTAAAATGTCTTTATGAACAGTCTTTACTAACATGTCTTTGATGCTTGTGTCGCTTTTGAAAAGTTTTAAGCTAAAAGTCATACCATATTCAAAAATGGGACTGCAGAAACTCAAAGCACAAAGAAATGCCAAAGTTTCATTTTGAAAATTAAATTTGCGTTTTGAATGAAATACATGTTTGGTGGTTGGAAGTTGGTATTTGTTTTTATCAAGTTATATCAAGACTTAAATCAAACGGTAAGTCATGAAATTATTTCAGTTTTATTTTAATCAATATCTCCATCAATATTTAATGATTTTTTTATCTGTTTTGTAGAGTATGCAAGGATGGAATAAAATCGGATAACAATGATCTTACTTATCGTCTTCGAACTTAGTTTATTGTTTTGTCAGATATATGTTGAGGTTTTTTTTATTTTCTAAACCTAAAAACTTTTATAGGATGCTTGTGGTTTGCTGAAATTTCAACGGCTTAACAGCGAAATCAAACGTCCATTGATGATTGAGTATTCATTTTCTCAAAAAAGATAGAAAGGTGCTAATTTTAGATTGTGTTTACCAACTTAAGTAACATTTAAGTAGAAACTCTTTTTTCAAAACTACTCTTTAGAAAACTGCGTTTGACTTATGACGAGAAAAAGTAGAATATCATTCAGCATAAACAAGAAACAAGGGAATGTAGCTGGTGATGAAAACAGCGCTCCAATTCGTGTAGAGGGTGTTTCCTCAACTAATCAACAAACTGCAAATCTGAAGGCTTCATCTTACTTTGCTTGTAGGTTTTGTTGCAAGCGTTTCAAAAACGAACAAGGCTACGACACACATAGCAAATCTACAAAACACAAAAAGTCGTACGAGTGCGGCAAGGAATTTGAAGTGAAGAAGAGTCGCACTTGTACCACTTGTCAGCAAGTGTTTGACACTAGATTGACAGTCCATTGTAAGAAGCAGAATCATTTGCCTTTGTTGCAAAGGACTGAGTCAAGAAATCCAGTCTATGGAAAGCCATGCACTGAAGTCGAGCAAGAAGATCCGTTTGTAAGCATTAAGTATTATTCACCTTATTATTGTGAGGTGTGTGATCTTGACTGTGTAAATGTGTTGCATTACGACGATCACGTGAAAGGACAACGACACGTTAAAACTGCGGAAAAGCGAGCGGAACAAAGCAAAAGTTCATTGGTTGATTTAGACACCAGTGAAGTAAACACGAGCGAAAAGTGTTTGGCTGTTTTGAATAAGATCGTACCAATCTCCCAAAGCGTTTCTGCTTACTATTGTGGTATATGTGATATGGACTGTAGATCAGAGGTAAGTTCATACGTTTTTCTTCTCTTAGCTACGTCTTTTTTATGTCCAAATGGTTTCGTCAAAGACATAAGTTGTCTCTTTTTTGGACGATTTTAAAGAAATTCAATTTTGAAGCTGTTATAGATAGCTACTTTACACGTTGTTTTATTTGGGATTTCAGGTTGCTTACACTGAACACGTGACAAGCAAAGAGCATCAGGTGCGCATGGAAGGTCACGGTCAAATGACGTACAAATGTGATCTCTGCTGTATGACGTTCACCAGCGAGAATAATCACAAGGTTCATTTTAAAAGCAAGAAACATGCAAACAACGTTGCAGCTCGCCAGCGGTTGTTACCATTGGAACAACAGCCAGACTCGGAGAAAGAAAGCATGCAAGATCTCAGAGACAAGATTAAGCGAACCATCTCTCCTCCGCTTAAGAACTTTGATAAGATCAAAGTAAACATTTCTAGTGAAACCAAAGAGGATTTGAACTCGCGTTCGGTTGTCGTCGACATTAATGCAGATGAAGAGGATGCCATGGCAATGGGGATGCCTAAGGTTAGGGATTATATTAGCAGGTTTTTATATGTTTGACAACGCAAAACCTGGATTGCATCATTGTGTATGGTAAAGTAGACAGTCTGTGTCTTGAGTAAGATATGATGACTAGTATTCGCCCGTTTAGATATTGTAAAACCTTTCTTTACCCATAGGGATGGGGAGATTGTCAATTGATTATTGTTCTCTCATTGTAAGGTAACATTGGACAAGAAAGAAAAGAAAGAATTAGAAAGGAAGTTGAAAGAAGACGAAGAAGAACGCGGAAGATGGGCGAAGAAACGAGAAGAGGAATACGGGAAGAAAAAAGCTGAAATCTTCAAAGCGTCTAAGTGGGATCCCAAAGTTGCCACAAGCGACAGCAGTAAAAAACGTGGACGAGGTCCGCTTGCATATGAAGATAAATACAAGTGGGTTGCACCTGATGGCAAGAGTCTCAAAGAGAAGTTTGAGAAGTACGCCAAAGATAGCCGTTATTCCAAGGAGGACTCGAGAGAAAGATCAAAGGATTACGGCTCACGTGACCGACACTCTCGCGAGGACTCGTTGAGTAAGACGAGAGAAGCGTGGAAATAAGTCTGAACGCCGCCGTAAGGATTATGAGGATGAAAAATACACTAGTGATTCCGATACTGAACGAGTGATCATAAAGAAAGGCTCGAGTAAAGATGATGAAAATAACGAGGATTTAAGAAAAGTTATAAACAAACAACGTGGCATCATTGAGAATGACAATGAAAGTTCCCTTGTTATTGATTACGGTCATCAAAGAGGGGACTATAGTGGTGAAAGATCAGGTTTGAAAGGTTTCTTTGGTGGAGCTTTTGCTCATCTTAAGGATAGGGAGGAAGACACAGTTCGTAAGCAGGAGAAGGAGGAAGATTATCTTGAGAAGAAATCAAAAACTCCTACTGATCATGAAAGAAAAGATGTGTTTGATGACGAACGTGCGACAGAGATTGTCGAGGAATCTGAGAAAGATGTAAACAAAGATATGGAAAGAACATTGCTGCTAGAACTTCTTAAGCGTCAGTTTCCTGACATCCGTTATCTTGCAGAGACACAAGGTGGATTGGAATTAATGCAGAAAATATTTGGTTCGCAAGGCATGAGTGGTTTGGCCAGTCTTGGTGTTGATTCTGTGACCTCTAGTGAGAATACGAATGAGCAATCGTTGAAATTAGATGAAAACATAAAGGAGGTCGGTGAAACAGTCGATTATCGGTCACGTGAAAAATATCAGTCAAAGAAAAAGAGTGGTTACAGTCGTGACCGCAGTATTGAGAGGTAAGTTTAAGTTTTTGAGAGCGTTGTAAAAGTTTACTGATGATCTTTATTGTGTTGTCTTTTAACTGTGTTAGTGAAATCAGATAATGAAGTCATGTGTCTTTAATGTTTAGGCGAAGGAGCAGTCGAAGTAGAAGTGATAGTCGTGAACGTAGAAGTAGCAACAAAAAGCAGAGCAGTTCAAGAAAGCGATCGAGAAGTTTATCTCGTGAGCGACATGGCAAGCGATCCAGACGAACACCAAGCCCTGAAAAACGTAAACGATACGAGAAAAGTTCTTCGAATGCCGACGTTGAACTGACTGAAGAGAAAAAGAAAAAAGATACGGCAATGGCCGAGACTAAGGCGAAGAGTTTAGAAGCAAAAGACAAAGCTCTTGCCAAATGGACTGTCTCAAACTGGTCGGGAGGAAAATGAAAGCGGTAAGGATGATAGAAAGGTAGACATTGATTCACGAGAGAAAGGTGACAAGAAAGAATACAAGAAAAGCGAAAGAAGGGATGAAAAGATTCACAAAGAATCCTCTAAGGATAATGCAAAAAAAAAAGACGAATCAACCTATAGTGAAGAAAGTGATAAGAAACGGCATAACAACAGAGATAGTGGTAAGATCTTTGAAGATGCTGGTGACTATGAAGAAATAGATTTAGGATTAAAAATTGGAACTAAAGATCGTACAAGAAGTGTTGAAAAAAGTCGTTCTGACGATCACAAAGATAAGCGTAGATCTGATGACGGTATCAACCGTAAAGATAGCAGAAATAAAGAAGATGTTGACAGGAGAAGGGACTTGGGTGGTCGGAGTCGCGATGATAAAAGAAGAGATTCAGATGAACGTGATGAAAAACGTAGAAAGAAATCACATGACCGCAATCGCAGTAGAGACGTCGATAATGATGAAAACAAAGAAATGGATGAATTGCAAAGAGATCTACTTGCTAATCTTGCGCGTGTGGAAAATCTTGGACGTGTTATTCCACCTAGTTTCCCCATTGGTGGTGGGCCATTGATGCCCCCTGTACCTCCACTGACTGGTCCACGACCACCGATAGGGTTGCTGCCTTCTGTAGGTGTGCCCTACCCCACAGGATCTGCTTCAGGATCAAGAGTTCCAACAATTTCCAGCACAAAAGACTCTCAAGTACCTTTTAACTCATCTGCTTTGACGTACATTCGACCGAACGAGCCGCTAAAGTCTTCGTCACAAACATCAACGTCCACAGAACAAGCCCTGAAGAATCTTCTTAGTCAAGTCAGTGCCCTAGGTTCTGGAGCTAAAACAACTCTCTCTAAATCCTTGGGTGTTGGAGACGATGATCAGCTTCATCGACTAGGAGAGAGGTACAGTGACGATCAAGAAATGTCGGACGACATGGATGATTCTGGCTCAAGGCCACTTAAATCCATCTTAAAGAAGTCATCTAAGTTCACCCCTGAACAAAGTGATGAGGCGCATAAGAGCAGCGGTCTTCCAAAGAATGTTGTTGGTGCAGAATACGTAGTGAACACAGGTGAACAAGCTAAGTATTTCTGTCAGCTCTGTGATGTGCAGTTTGCCACTTTGTCTGCAAAGAATTTACATCTTCGAGGTCCAAAGCATCTGGCGATGTTCATGAAACACAAATCTCCATTAATTGACGAAATGATTCAACAAGCCATGGGCGTTGGGACTTCACACACAGATGGCACCAGCGTGGTAGAAACGGAAGAAAATAAAGCAAAAAAATCACACGACTTTACCGCCAGTCAGGAACCAAAACAAGACAGTTGGAGAGAAGTGGATCACCATTCACTGGATAGAAGTGGATCACCATTTGTTAGTGGTGCCTCTCAAGCGTACACTGATAGAAAGAGTGGAACAAACGATGATGGACGACGAGGTGACAATTTGCTTGTTCCCGGCACTGACGAACAATCTTTAACGACAAAGTTGGTTGTCGGTTCTGTTGCTACTCTTGATGAGTATGAACAACTTTCAAAAAGAGCTAAGGACGTATTGTCTCGCGAAGAGTATGCTCAATTACCGGCCAGCACTAGAAAATTGTTGTTATTGGAGAATAGTGAGCAGCCACAGTCCTCAGGTAACAGAAATACCGATGAAACCGATTTTCCTTCGCAACCAACCTTGGCAGGTAGCGATGGCAACGTTACAACCTCTGTAAAAGATTATGACGAGCTCTCTCAAGGGCACGGTCTTTACTGACTCGTGAAGAATACGAGAGATTGCCTGCAAAAGATAAAGAATATCTTTCAAAGGAGGAATATTTAACGCAGGAAGATTATGATCGGAAAAAAACACAAGATACTTCAGAAACTTTATCACGTGATATGTACGAGGTAAGCCGATAGGTGTACGAGGTAAGACGAGAGGTTTGCGAGGTAAGCGGAAAAGTGTCAGATGTAAGACGAGATGTGTGCGAGGTAAGACGAGAGGCTTACGAGAGGTGTATGAGGTTAGATGAATTCATTTATTTTTAATAAAATATGTATACATTATATTTTGCAGTCTATTGCTCGCGAGAGAGAGCGCTTGGCAGCTAGAGATTTCATCAATAGAGAATCTTTAGAAAGACTGGATCGAGGAAGACGGCTAGATATAGAAAGATTGGCTCTGGCAGATCGCGATGCTTTATCACTTGCTGATCGTGATCGACTTGGATATCTAGAGCGAGATAGACTGCCATTTCCAGACCGCGAAAGATTAGGAATGATTGATCGTGATAGACTGGGTTTAATTGAAAGGGAGAGACTGGCACTAGCCGAGAGGGAGAGACTTTCTGTTTTAGCGGATCGCGACAGACTAGCTGAACGTAGTAGGCTTGTAGAGCGGGACTACTATGATCGATATCCGCCTAGAGAAGACTTCCCACGTAAGTAGAAATATTTTTATGTTATGGAGATGACTGTTCCTGATTGTAAAATAAAAGTTTCTCCGGATTTTAAAAATGATTTTTATTGAGCTTTCGACTCGGTGCTTCGAGCCTTCTTCAGAATAAGGAACATTACAACATTAGTTAATTAATTAATTAATTGAGACATTTTACTTGCATCTACTACTTTGAGTCATTTTGTTGTCACAAATTAGATCGTGGTGCTGCAGATGAATTTGGTCGTGGTAGACCCATAGCACGAGAAGATTATGGTAGGTTCACAGCACCTGTTGATGATGACTTTAGAAGAGAAGAATTTGCCAGATCGCGCATGCGTGACGATTATGGCGTCCCCTTATTGCCAAGGGAAAATTTCAGAGAAGCTAGAGATCCATGGGAGAGAGGACCCCTGGTAGAGATCAGTGGGAAAGACCTCCTATTGGAAGAGATCCCAGGGATGAAAGACCAGCACCTGGACAAGATTTCAGAGAATGGGAACGATCACGTGACATGTATGATGACCCGAGGTCACGTGACTCTCGTATGGTGCCTGATAGAGGTGGACCACCTCCAGGTTATGGTAGAAGAAGCCCACCAAGAGAATGGCAGCATGGTCAAGTGCAAGCTCCAAGAGAGCATCCTGGTTTTAAAGATTCTTGCGAACCATCAATGACAGGTGGTCAAAAACTTGATATGGAAAGAAGACCTGAAGAGGTCGGACATAAAGGAATGGAGGGTCCTGGCAGGTATAAATATTTCCACTTGATAACCTTTACTTGATGTAATATGTTGCTAAAAAACTATTTTCCCAGGTATGGGCCATATGACAATCATGGACCTCCTGGGGATCAACATGAGTTTTATCATGATGGTGATCCTAGGCACCATGGCCAGGAGATGGAATTTGATGGATCAAGACGAGGGAGCCCATTTAATAGAAGAGGACGGGGTTCTATAAATCGCGGGGGACCTCCGAGGGGACATCCTAGGAATGCTCCATATAATAGGGGTCAAGCACGTCGTGGTGGTGGGTCAGGACACTTCTGATTTTACCTTTTTTTTTGTTAGTTGCTTTCTAGTTCATTGGTAGATAAATTTACCAAACATGCTTGTTGCTTTTTAAGAAAAAATGAACTGTTTACTTGAATTATGTTGATGAAATAAATTCATTATTAAATAATTGATGTTGAACATGTTTTTAAAACCCGAGAAATGTACATTAGTGATGGAATATACACAACTACAGTTGATTGTACATTATAAGGTGAGTTATCATTGATGAAATCAATGTAATCGATGAATAATTTACACGTCCAGATGAAAATTATAAGTGTTGTACTCTTGTGGTAGGTCATTGCCACTGGGTCAAGTTTTTAAACTTCATAATAACTGAATACAGTCTTTCGTCTGCTAATCTTTGGATGAGTGAATGGTGAAAACCACTTCAATGAAAAGTGTCCACCAAATACATCCCTAAGGTTGTCATATCTATAAAATGTTTCAAAAAGATTTGCTTGTTTGAACATCTGGTGTTGAGACAGGTGGAAATTGATTGAAAAAATTGTGGATAAATCATATGGTTCTGAATTAACTAGTAAATACTCACAAAGACTTATCTTCCTCTTTATCGACCTTCTCTTTCTTCAAATTTTCAATTCCCTATCAAATGTGTGAACATTTGAACAAAGTAGCATCATTAGCAAAAACCAGTTAAGTATTAAAGTTCGCTGTATTTGAAATGAGTAAAGTAAAATGAAATCTTAGAACTTTACCGTTTCATCTTTACAAATTGAACACACTTGAGTGCAAAACATCGCAAGTGTGAATAAACCAAACAAAATTCCTTCAAATACAAGGAATATAATGCACACCATGCCAGCTGGTGTTTTGAGATAGATGCAACCTACAAATCAACATTCGTAAGGTTTTAAGAGATAAGAACAAAGCTGTGGATGCACATGACATTACCTTCCCAATCTGTGTTTTGGCAGAGAAAAAACTGTCTAACAGAAAGGAACAGCGCATAGACTGAGATGACCATAATGTAAAACTAGAAATAGTATTGATTCTTAGTAATAATTGATTTAAAGCATACTTATAAGTGATTCAATCAAATGTAAGTTAACAATGTTACCGTGAATAAGACAAAAAACTTTTGATTGTTTTCTCCAACACAGTTATTGATCCTATCAAAGACGAGATCAATAGTTCATTTCAATAAATGAATGTCCAACTTTTACAGGCAAATTTACTCTTTGAAATCTTATGATAAGTAACGATAAAAATAATAACCAATCATGAATGGAATTTTTTCATGTATCTCCTAAAAAACTCCAGCCTTACCATGGACAGTGGTGGTCCATTTTCCTTTAAAGAAAATAAAAAAAATGTTTTTAAAACTAGAAATAATGACCATTGGAAGGATTTTCAAAATTTTTTTTCATCCAATAAATAGTTAGTGATATAAAGCAAAATATGTGGGGGTAGAGGTATGGAGAGAGTTATACTTCACCTCTACCCATAATCTCTCCTTAAACGTTTTTATATATTTACCTGATGCAACGTTGACAGGTGCTACAATGATGAGCTCTATCAGTCTTAATACACTCACATCTTGTACATCTGTATAAAACCTCTCCTTCTTTTATGTCCAATTTTCTAATATTTTCCTTTGTACAATTACCTAAAGGTATGCTTCCCTAAAAATCATTTACACCATAAAGAAAGCTAGTTAGTTACAGCATGCGAATCATTGTGTAAGTATGTGTTTATAAACGCGTCGGTCAAAATATGAATATGTGGTTGTGGCTATCAGTATTTGCTATTTCATGTAAATCTTTAACTTGTTTTATGATTGAAAAAATGTTTACAAAGTGAAATGTGAACGGTTTAAACACACAAACTTACCGGGTCGGTCGTCATGGATCGCATGTGAGCACTCGCAGCTAAAAGAGCAAGAATCGAAAATAAAATTGAATGAAATAATCCCCAAGCCGTTGTTGTCAATTCGGGCAGCAGTATAACACCAACTACAACGAATTCAGCAAAGCCAATGAGAAAGTACGTAAACATAGCGCAAGTGATGCCAAGTCCATCCCAAACAAACCATTGTTTTGAAGGCTTCATGTTTTAAAAATACATTTCATTTATTTCCTACTGTATTTATTATTAGATTTATCGACTTAAAAATTCATTAACTTTCCTGATTTTCAAAAAAAGTCTTTTAATTTCTCCTTTCGTTGATATAAATACTATGTATTACGGGCAAATATTTAAGAATATTGTATTATGCTTCCATATGTATAAATATTTTGAAGTATGTTGACTGTTGAAAGCATGTGGAAACATCGTGTTCCTATTGGTGGAAACTTACAACTAAAAACTACCTCTGATTGGTCATTTCAGATCCTGTCGTTAGCAAAGTTGAATGAAAAATTGGAAACTTGTCGTTATGGAAACGATTGTTGTTATAAAATGGCCGAAGAGATTTCTATTTAAAACATGCCTCAGTTTTTGGATAGTTCATTTACGGAATCTAACGCAAATGGCGATGATAAAGATGAAATTGGCGATTCTCAATCTAATGAGAATGCAACTGAAGCTATTCAAGAACCTGAAATGGCTTCAAATTACGAAAAACCTTACGATGCCATGAGAAGCGAACCTTTGCTTACCGACGTGCTTGTTGAACTTTACGACGGTGAGCGGGATGAACAAAGATTCTTTCATGGTTACGGCACCGCATGCTTTCAAGGTGGGAACATATACAAAGGTGATTTTGAGCGTGGCTTAATGCATGGTAAAGGAAAGTTTGTTTGGCAAGACAGGACAATTTACGAAGGGGATTTTGTTCACAATCAATTGAATGGTACTGGTGTGTATATCTGGCCTGATGACAGTGTATATCAAGGAGAGGTCACCAATGGATTACGTCATGGTCATGGTATTTATAAATGTACCCTGCCACCATGTACATACACTGGTATGTGGAAGGAAGGCAAACGACATGGTCAGGGTTTGTTGAAATATAACCAACATGGTACCTCTTATTATGAAGGAGAATGGTCTGAAAATCAACGACAAGGTAAGGGTACGCGTAAGTATGCCAGTGGCAATGTCTACTATGGCAATTGGAAAAATAATATACGACATGGTGAAGGAACAATGAAGTGGTTCACAAGCAATGAAGAGTATTCTGGTCAATGGTTAAATGGTGTGCAACAAGGATTTGGCGAACATACATGGTTCCAGAGGCGAATTAAGGGATCACAGTATCCAGTAAGGAATCGTTATGTTGGTAATTTTGTCAACGGTAAACGTCATGGTCATGGTATTTTTCATTATGCAAGTGGTGCAAAGTACGAAGGTGACTGGTTGAATAACATGAAGCATGGCACAGGAATGTTTGTTTTCAAAAATGGAATGATATTTGAAGGTATATGTGATGACAATATTTTGTTGCCAAGCATTACTACCACCAGTTCAATGCTATAAAAAGTGTTATCCTTTTAGGAACATTCGAAAACGATCGTATGCTGGAATATCCTGATATCAATCCATTAAGAATGACCACACCAGACATTTCTTTTGCTGGGTTACCTGTTCAGCGGCCTTCAACCCCTGCTTTCTCTGAACTCAGTATTGATTGGTCAAATAAATTGGAACTTAACATCAGAGTTTTATTTGAGAATCGAAATATTAATGTAGATGAACGACAATTGGAATTACATGAAGTAAACAACATAATGTTACAACACATCAGTCAGTTAAAAAAGATTTACAGTTATTATAGCGCTTTAGGAATTGAAAAGTCCTTAGACAATACATCAGCCATGTCTCGAATGCAGTTCTGTAGATTCATCAAAGACAGTCATATACATCACGTTGGATCATCTGTTCCAGAAATTCTTAGACTCGTTGCAAGCGATGGCAAAGATGCATATTATCCTTGGGAGTATATTCTTATTCGTGACTTCTTGACTGCTCTGGTCTTTATTGCTAGTCACTTGTTTGCTGAAAATGCTGATCACAACCATAGACTTTTACCATGGTGTTTATCAAAGTTGATAACAGCGTTTATTTTGCCACATTCATTTTGCATTGGTGGCGTTGTATATTCCAAGCCAAGTGTTACGATTGAGTTGAATCAGTATTTGGATAAGACTTATTGCATATACCAGTACTGGTCGTCTCAATTTAAAAGAAGTAAACCCAATGGATTATGTGTTAACATGAGAACCCTGCTTCTCATGTTGAAAGAATACAATATTATTGGCGACGATTTGAGTGCAAAGGACTTTATCAATATTTGTTCATATGATGATCCTGGAGTTTTGCAAGATGATTTCATCAATCTTGACATAGAAATGTCATTCTATGAAGTTTTCGAGACTTTGGTTCAATGCGCTGAGTTGCATGTCACAGAGATGATGTTGAAAGAGAATCCAGTTCGTTCATCCAATGAAGTTATCTTAACCGAGCCTTGTAGTACTGCTAAAAGTCGACTTGCAAGTACATCAGCTGGTTGCTTTGACTCCCCAGTCATTGGTAAATTCTTTCAACGTATAGGAATGCTCAAAGCTTTGTTTTTTACTAAATAACTGTGTACCAGTGTGTAAGCATATTCTTCCTTGAGTTTTTCGCGGTGATTTTTCACGACAATAATGAAATGACGAAGTTTATAAAGATTATTCTATTATCTCTCGAATGAAATTTTTTAAACAAAGCACTTCAAAGAAAAAAACTTACGGAAGTTAAGCTAAAACAGTCATCTGAACGTGGAACAAAGCTTCTGCACTAGCTGTTTAAGAATTGACTTAAAACCATAAAGGTAATGGTTGGATTAAGTTACTAACGCTTGTAAATGTTTCTTGTAGAAAGCCGCCTTTCTTCAACTCATTCCTTGTTAAATACGAGAGAGGAAACACTTAAAGCTGATGGAAAAGAACAGCATTCGAATTCTGTAACCATTGCTTTGGACACTCCTACGAAAGATGTGGATATACCTTTACTCAGTATTACTGGTATGACTTGTTTAAGTAACATTTTTGTGCAGTGTTCATACAGTGTGAAGCCAGTGAAAATTATTGATTTGAGTTTATTTGAAAAGCTACACAGACGAGTGGCGAGGAATTTTTTCATAGAAATTTTTTATTCATTCTCTACGATGTAGCATCCTCTTCCGGAGAATTAAAAAAACCTTCTATTGATGATCATTTCGAGCAGACGCAGCAGGATGAAACCACACCTGTTGAATTGGTGCCACAAGGTAATTAGGGTGGATTGTCTTTCCATTAACTTTGAAAGTAACATCTGTTTAACATACCAGCTTGTTTGATTATTTCTTGTTAAAATTTTAGACATCACCATTAGTCTGACTGAAGTTCAAGGTGATGGTGAGGAAGCAAGAGATGTGGTTAAGGAAGATGGTTACTCTCAAGAACCATTTAATGTATGGTGCGCGAAAATGAATGTCTTTTTTAAGAACGTCTTTTTTCCTGCCGCCCAGAGATACGAACTCTTGAATAAGATTGCATTGGAAAAGTTGAAGTGAAGCACATTAAAGAACGTTACTGTTCATTTGAACTACTTTGATGAAACAGAAGAAAGACAGATGTCATAGAGGAGGATGAAAGATTCAAATTTTTAATTTATTACTGATAGTTATGCTTTTAAAGTTTTTAAGTCAAGTTCAAGATGTTTATTGTATGAAATATTATTACGTTTGGATTTCAAAATAAAGTTTTTAGTTTATAAAAACCCAGTTGACTCAACTTCACTCTCAAGCTACATCGTGCCTAACAATTATCATTATAAGATCAGTGGATGGCTGTATGTTAGCACTATTTTCCATTTACTTTACACAATCGTTAATAAATTAAAGATCGACGATTGTGTACAAAGTAAAGGGAAAATAGTGCTAACCGGCTGTATGTAGATTTTAATCGGGGAGAAAAGCATCATTCAGCATTAATCCACTGGATTTATTTATTGGATTCAATTCAATCCGCAGACAACAGTCGTTTTGAAATTTAATACAATATTTATAATATTACAATGTTTTTATCATTTTTACCGTGTGGAAAGTAGCAGGATCTTTTCGGTCTATGTCCTAAATGTCTTAGATTGGCAAATTAAATGGAAGAATACGAAGAAGAAGATGAGTTACAATTGTTAGAAGTACATGAGATTTTTCATCGTCTTGCACCAAGGTTTGTCACTATTCTATTTGGGACATTTCCATGTGGCGTCTTGTTGAAAGCAAGTGATTTGATGCGGAATATTTCTTATTATGATTTAGGCTAGGCACGCATTCTGATCCATTATACCTTATTTTGGGCGGCGGATATAACTATGATTCGTCGTCGGGTGAAGAAAATACTGAGGAAAACGGTATTTAAGTTATGATTAATGATTGTGTTTGCAATATTTTTTGATGATCTTGGGATAGTTGATATGTGAATGAGAGACGTCAGTTTGTGATTTCTATGTATGTGCTTTCTGCTGTCTATTTCTCCATCCCAATTAGTGAAGACAGTCTTTAATACTGTTCCTGCCATGGGAACATGTAATTGCAGTTTAATTTATTTCAGAACCACTAGACCTTGACTCATCTAAAGTTGAAGTAAGATTTTTGATAAGTTTTATGACTTTCAATTTATTTTTACAAGACATATAAAATGTGGGAGATTGGGAACTAGGCACTTGTTTTATATAACATATGTATGACAAGGGTCTTGTTTGTGATTGCCGAGACATATAAAATGTGGGAGATTGGGAACTAGGCACTTGTTTTATATAACATATGTATGACAAGGGTCTTGTGATTCCGAGATGTATAAAATGTGGGAGATTGGGAACTAGGCTTATGTATGACAAGGGTTTTGTGATTGCCTAAATTTTGAGATTTTTTGCTGAACTCCTTACACAAGACTGGAAATACCTGTTGCTCTCTCTGATTCGCATACAGTAAATAAATTGAAATGTTATAATGTTTAATGATGATGAGATGATGATTGTATGCATCATTAAATTTTGCTTCATTTCCTCATTTCCTTTCTGCTAACAGGGAGAAAATACCCAAATTTCTAGTTCCAAATTTCAGAAGAAAATTGATAAGAAATATTTTAACGTTTGTCAGGAAGTCAAAAGAGTAAGTAGTGAAGAAAACATGAAGTATTCATTTTAAAAACCTAGATACATCATGCTGATCATGTATACCTAAATCATGTATATATAAGATCATGTGTACCTAAATCTTGTATATATAAGATCATGTGTACCTAAATCTTGTATATATAAGATCATGTGTACCTAAATCTTGTATATATAAGATCATGTGTACCTAAATCTTGTATATATAAGGTCATGTTTACCTAAATCTTGTATATATAAGATCATGTTTACCTAAATCATATATAAGATCATGTTCCTAAATCTTGTATATATAAGATCATGTACCTAAATCTTGTATATATAAGATCATGTGTACCTAAATCTTGTATATATAAGATCATGTGTACCTAAATCTTGTATATATAAGATCATGTTTACCTAAATCTTGTATATATAAGATCATGTGTACCTAAATCTTGTATATATAAGATCATGTGTACCTAAATCTTGTATATGTAAGATCATGTGTACCTAAATCTTGTATATATAAGATCATGTGTACCTAAATCTTGTATATATAAGATCATGTGTACCTAAATCGTATATATAAGATCATGTGCCCTAAATCGTATATATAAGATCACAATATCCCTTCCCCCTTCCTTTCCATGACACCATTTCTGTTTTTTTGCCTATTCTTTCCTTCCATTTTTTTATTCTTTCCTCCATTCCATTCTTTCCTTCCATTTCCTTTCTTATTCCATTCCTTCCACCATTCCTTTCTTTTCCTTCCTTTCTTTCCTTTCCCCACCATTTCTTTCCACCATTCTTTCCCCACCACTTTCTTTCCCCACCATTCTCTTTCCCCACCATTCTCTTTCCCCACCATTTTCTTGCCTTCTCCATTTTTATTGAAATGCATTTATAGTACATTGTCTATTTTGTTTAAATTTTCTCCCAGCGTGAAACTGGTATAAACAGAAAGGGACATCCTTCTCCAGGGCTTACAGAACCTGAAAAGGCAAACTTATTTTCAAGGTTGATAGAAACTATGAATGATTGTTTGTTTGAGGAAAATGCCAACCATGTTAAAAAAAAAGTGATTATGTGTTTTTCCTATTTCCCAGATATTTACCCAATTCAGTAAAGCAAATTGTTAGACACGGTGCCAAAGTATTTTGTGGAAACTTTTCTCAGGATGGCTCTGTTTTCATGAGTGCAAGTCAAGGTGGGATTTTTTTATGAAAGAAGGTTGGAAATGAGATCGCTAGTGTGCTACTATACACATTGAAATGTGCATTTTCATTTGTTTCCATAGATTGTCACATAAAATTATATGACACAACAGGTGTATATTTGAAAGAGTTTCAGGATGTCGTAGCTTTAAATGTTGGCTGGAGTATAATCGATACCGCATATAGGTACGTAAGAGGGCATCCTTGATTCTTAATATTGTGAAATTTCATCTATGCAACGTAAATGGAAATTATTTGCGTTCACCCGCAGTCACGACCAGAGGCATCTAATCTATTCAAGTTGGTCATCAAATCGTAAGTGCATTAATCAAGAAATATATCGTTGCCATATTGTTTTTGAGTTACGGCACCTGGTGTCAATTGTATCTTGGCATTTTATAGTATACCTCTGCGATATCGCTGGCGAGGCTGGGAAATCTCAAATAGCATTAGATATGAGGTTGGGCAACGGCGTCCATAACACTCATGAAGATATTTTCTATAATCTTTACCTTTGTTTTTCGTTATTAGGCCTAGCACTCACAGTTTTTGCGCGTTCTCGATCAAATTTTCTCAAGATGATAACGAGATCTTGACTGGGTAAGTGATTTGAAAATTGATGAAAGTGGTTTGAGTGTTTTCATCTTATCTCTTTTCTTATTTCACATCTAGATCTAATGATGGCTGTCTGTACATCTATGACAGAAGTAAAGCAAAGAGAACTTTGAGAGTATGCACTTATCATCATTTTGTGAGGGAAATTGCATTTGTGATTTTCATCTTGAAATGTAACGATTCTTTCAGATCATCGGTCATGATGATGACGTAAATTCCGTTTGTTTTTGTGACAACACATCTCAATTGCTGTTCTCTGTCTCTGACGATGGTTTGTGCAAGGTGATACGTGAAACATTGACTATTGTGTATGTGGTCGTTCTAATATATTGAAATCTTAATGTTTTCAGGCGTGGGATAGGCGTGCTTTAAATGAAAGTCATCCTAGAGCAGTGGGAATGTTTGCCGGTCATGCATGTGGTATTGCTTGTGTTGACACCAAGGTCAGTATAAACTCGTGGAAACTAGCATTAAATGATCTTGATGGTAGCCTTAAACATCCTCCTCCTGTAAAAACTTGAGCTAGGACAACTCATGTACTTGTGCATGATGATTTCTTTATTTCTCAATGAACTTTCCTGCGTTCATACAAGTCACTCATTTTGTCGATAAAGGGAGACGGACGTTATCTTCTTACCAGCAGTAAAGATCAAACTATTAAACTCTGGGATATGAGAAAATTTTCCAACGAAGAAAGTGTGAAAGTAGGTTGCACGATATGCGTGACGATTATTGATAAAATGGCATTTTTATGGCAAAGCTTACGCGTTGTGCATTTTACAATGCATATAGGCTTGCAGACGAATGGTTGAAAAACACCAAAATTGGGATTACAGATGGGAAGATATGCCTAGAAAATGTACGTAAGTTGCTGAATGTAATAAGCAAAAGAGAGGGTGTGATTTTTTTTATTCTTTTCTATTAGTTAAGAAAAATTACAAAATTGAGGGAGATGTTTCCGTCATGACTTATCGTGGTCACTCGTTATTGAGATGTCTCAGCCGTGCGCATTTTTCACCTCTGGAAACTACCGGACAGGTAAACGTTTGTATCTCTTCTTCTTTTACAAACTATTGTGTTCATTCGGATATTTCTTACTCTCATTTTAGCGCTACATTTACACAGGAAGCGCCAACGGCTGCATCTATAGTATGTATATAAGAAAGTATATCAGTGTGACATATTGTCGATGGTTCTTCTAAGTTTTTCACTTTGCGTTTGTGTAGTTTATGATCTTCACACAGGCGATATAGAGCAAATCATATCGGGACATGTATCCTTTTAGCTACTGCGTTCTTACTTAAGAGCTTCCATACTCTCACTTAAGTTTGAATTTAAGATTTTCACTTAACAATGACGTTCTAGAACAACATAGTTCGTGATGTATCTTGGCATCCTACAAAACCTTACATCATTAGCTCTTCTGTAAGTATACCGCAACTGTATGGCCACACACCTAAAGTATTCACGCTTTCATTGATTGTTTAAGCCGAACCTTAAAGTGCATGGGTCTTGCTTACAATGCATGCTTTTTACTATAAACGACGTATCGCAGTGTGTGTGAAAGCAAATGATAGTATCACAATGCGTTCCTTCTTTTTGATCAGTGGGATAGCACAGTTAAATGCTGGCACTACTCGCGATCGACGAGAGAGAAGAATATGACCAACAAGAAATTGAAAAGGTGAAAAAATGCAAGAAAAGACTTACGACTATAACTTTTCAACACTGACGTTTCATTAGGGTTTCTATATCAATAATAGTCGAATGATAAATTAAAGTCATTATTTGGGAATGTTTATTTTACAATTTATATCGCCAATATAATTTGCTGAGTTAATTACATTAGTTCAAAAGCAGACGAGTGTTTGTTCAACGAGTCTTTGTTAACGACAACGTTTACAGCTTCAGTAATTCACACTGCAAACAAATTTCTTGCAATGTTTGCCTGTGATAGATAAACGTCTTACTGTAGGCGTTTAGAACATGGGATGTCCTGAACGGAGTCACGAAACCATGGAATGGAATTTTTACATACAAGATACGACTTTTTGAAAACACTCAACATCTCGAATTCTGACGTCAGCAACGAACTCTCATATCGTCTACACCCAAATACTTTAAACAAACCAAGGCGGCCAACTGTTCAGCGGATCTTCTATTTTTATCTCTAAAATAAACGAAACATAGTTTCAACGCAACTTACAATGACTTAATAATAAGCAGAGAAGTTCAAGCACAGTCATGTTCCAACCGACACTAACACCAGTGAAAAATAAATTACTGAAGGGATGTTGTCTTATCAATCCAAGATATCATTACCATGAGAATATATTATATAAGGGATAAGGAAGAACATCAAGGCAAGGCTAGATCATAGTCATTACCACAAGAGTATGTAAGGGGGTAAGGAAGGATGTCAAGCCAAGGCTAGATCATAGTCATTACCATACCCAATTGTTGACGTGTACTTTTCATTATTCACACAGACCACACTCTTGTACACACGTTCTTCGTTAGCAATCTGGAAACAATTACATCATGTTATTTAGTCTTGATTCCACCCAATTTATGTGTTATCAGTATAATGTTAGATAAAGAGGATGAGGGAGTTTCACAAAGAATCCCTGAGTGTCACCAAATAACCATGTAGGAAATATGCAATCCCTGAGTGTCACCAAATGAACATGTAGAAAACATACAATCCCTAAGTGTCACCAAATAACCATGTAGGAAACATGAAATTCCTGAGTGTCATCAAATAAACATATAGAAAATATGCAATACCTTTAATTTTCAAATAAAATCACATAATAAGTAAGAATTCTTACCGATTCATAATATGGTTGCTTCATCCCTTGCTTTCTGTGTACATAAATGAAAAACAAAAGTGTTTAAACATTTTCATGTAGTTCCACTGAATCACAAACATTTAATGAGATGTCTAAGACATACTTGGTATATGCATAAAGAATGCATTTTGGTGTCATATTGCCATAATGCTTTCTAAAAAACAGCACATATTATACTTTTCAGAATTAGTAATATACCATTGCTTAGATTACAACATAAGAGAAAAATACAAAAATGAAGTGTAGTAAAACCTTTTGTAAGTAACTTGCATCTCATTAACATCATCCTCTCGTTTTCGCTTGCCATATAAAAAACCAACCTATCAAATATACACTCACAATCGTTGCTTACATGTTCAGAATTCATTTTCTTTTATCTTTCAGACCTTTTCCAGGTTTTCTGCAGATTTTTGTCTTTTGTCTTCACATTGCTTTAAAAAACCACCAAGATTCCAAATGTCACTATATCAAGGCAATTGAACACAAGAAAAAATACATAAAAACACCAAGATTTATAGAATTAGTTTTAAAATGCTTTCTTCATACCACAACTCTTTCATTGTTCTGCTATGTTTCAATGCTATCCCCTTGCTAGACTCCAGTACTTCATGCATCATTTGTGCTAAGCAATACTTAGTGTTTGAAAATGAATTATCATATTCTACAGCCTGCGATAAAAACACACAACCGAAATTAACATTGTATTTTATCTCTTTTCTGAAATATCTAATAATTATACAAAGCAGACCACGAAAATATGTACATACTCACAAATTTGATAAAATCTTTAATGACTGTATCAATAGGTAAAGGTCCTTCTTTTCTATAAAATATGACAATTGCATGGTTGTTTCTGTTTACTACAATAACTGACAATAAGCTGAGTTAAATGTGGATCTAAAACACACCTAAACACTGATGGATTCCATTGAGCAGCTCTGGCAACCATTACAGAGTCAGTGCCAGTTTCTTCTTGAAAGCGATCCATGTCTTCATAGTTTATAATATCTGCTGATCCACCATTTGATATCACTGATATATTTAATTCTTTGGCCACTCTATGTATGATATCTTTATGAACAGGATGCCTGGGTCTTTCATGTTGCTCTCTAAAAATAAAATAAAATAGAAGTAATTTGATACAGAAGCTTTTGTTCGGTTTCCCTATTCCTCAACTTTTCTTACAATAAAAGAGATTTCCGATATGGTACTTCAGTTTTTTTTAAAAAATTACAAAAAATTTACCTGCCATGAACTGCAATTGCAGAAACCTTGGTGCTTTCAATCACTCTCACCAGATGAAGGGTTTCTTCAATCTAATAAAAAATATCCATCATGGTACATAGAAGTAGATAGTACCAATTACATCATTTGGAACACAAAACTGTCTACTCACTGTTGGTAAAATTCTTATTTTGCATGTCACAGGAATCGAGATTCCCTCGACAAGAGCTGTGAGAATCTGTCGAACTTTTTCTGGATCTTTAAGAAGAGCAGCTCCCATACCACCTTTGATAGAATAATCTTTTGGACACCCCATGTTAACATCGATTGCAGAAACATCCTGCTCTCTATAAAAAGAAAAAGACCCATATATTTACCACAATTATGATCATTTAGATGTAATACTAAAGTCAATCCATCTTACACCATCTTAGCTGCCAGCAAAGCTCTTTTAGGATCAGAAGTGCCCTGTAAATAATATGTGTTATTCACAAATGGAGCAGGGATAGAGCACCTGGCCATTTACAAACACTAACTACAGTCTTGCACCAATTATAATTGCCAATTTTACCCCTAACCCTACCTAAACCCAAGCCAAAACCAGTATGGTAACAATAAGGCAACCCACCAGTAGTATAGAAAATGCATACAAATGTCTTGTCAAAAAAATGGTCAAAATATACTAACCATTTGAAAAACCAGTTTGTCTTTCTCCCTGTTGCAAGTACGAAACACAACATTGCCATCTGCATGAACATAATCAATGGTCTGCAGAAGAGCTAAATAACATTTCAATCAGAGTAAGAAAATGAATGTAGTACAAAACTATTGAATTATTTAACCAGGATAAAGGATAATACGTACACACCATTCTCAACTCTTGTACATCGAAGAAATCTATGGTCAATAATTTCCTGGAGCAAATAAACATGTTTGATGATGTCATGGTCGTCTACATTGTTGCAAATTTAATAATTTATATTTGAAATGTATATTATCACAATTACCTCACAGTACACGAGATCAGCACCATATTTCAAAGCAAGCAACCGCATTGGCAAGCCTCCTATCCGTACCATGGGTGCTAAAATTTTCTTGTTTTTGTATGATATTTTATTTTCTGTACCGTTCATAATTATTCGAAGAATTCAAATCTGACTGCTATACAAAAAAACTTCATACGAAAGGTTTGTATCGCTTACACAATTGTTAATTGTATTTAATTGAACTGGCAATCTGAAGGAGGACCACACATCAGTAAAATGGGACAACTAAATTTTTTACAGTAAAACCGACATATTGAATTTGACCGCCATTGGTACCACCAAAAACTGGTAACTATACCAGTGCTCTCACTTTTAAGGAATTATCCTTAAAAATAGGATTTTGTAAGGGTTTTAGGATATTTTAAAGGATATTTTTATACGTCAAATTGACATACACTTAATAATATTTAATGTTTTTTATAAATACAACGTTGACAAACTTGAAAACAAAAAAAAGGAGGAAAAATTTCGAAAAAACACTTTTTGAGCCTATGTGATCACGCCTTGTAGTAATTTTTACAAATTTAAGGAATTTAATGGCAATTTGAGGAATTTTTAAGCATTTTCTCAGGAACTAGGAAATTTGATTGTGAGAGCACCGAACTAGACCGACCGATCATTATGGTAATTGCACTGTGCATACTTACGTCTAACTTACAATCACAAAAGCCTTTCTCCTCCTGGGAATTAAACGTAACTTCTAACAACACAATCTGCACAAAAATCCACCGATGGGCCAATGAAGCATTGAAATTCTGACAATTGGCCAATTTTTATTAGTTTTTTTTATACCTTGTATATGTATGGTGCATACAAGATTAGAGAAGACCTTTCACTGTACGATTAATCATGACAATAATGATAAATGATAACGATACACAGTGGTCACATTACAACCAAAAATCCCCTTAGCAGTTGTCAAAAGGCTCGTTAGGGTTTGATAACAGCGATGTAATATTGTAAGGGTGCGATTTCCAACGAACAAACAACACCAAGACGGTCGTGAAAATCCTCGATAAAATCGTCTACGTTTCAGTATGTTGTTGTGGCTCGTTAGCATCATAAAAAGAATGAAAAGCTATTGTATATACATTGACTCTTATGATTGTTGTCAGTCTGAAGGTGAGCGTCTTTGGGTGGGAAGTAGAATGAATAAAATCTCGCCTAAAACAAGTGGTTAGTTTATTTGAGAGAAGAGAAGAAACTCGTATTTTTTAAATGTTTTGATTTCCATGAAAGATGTAATAAAAAGGATATTACTTTTAATTTATATGAGATAACTCTATAGCCATTGTTTCATCATGTTAACTCAAGGGAATGCATAGGAATTTTTATACGCCCAATAGAAAGCAACTGTCTTTGTTTAATCTTCAACAAGTTTATTTTCTTATGATTAAAACTGACTTTTTCTTTTTAACTATCTACTTCTTAATGAAAAATGTGGAAAAAATTACCATCACACTCAGCTAGGATACAACCTATTTCATATTTTAGCCAATCAGAACTTGAATTAACAATGCCAGAATCTCATCAAAATCAACCAATGAAATCAGGGCACCAAGTGATCACGTCAATCACTTTTCACAATTCACTCACAGCTAGATGCCCCACGACTTGAAAATGAAACGAAAGGTGGGTTTGAAATTTTTATAAATTATTTAAAGAAGTACTTCAAATGTGGATAAATTCGATGGCAAAAGCCTTGTTTGATGTATGGTTATGTATTGTTTGACTTGTAAATCCATTCGTAGGTTATTTTTATGCAATTTTTTGGTGCATGTCTTCCTCGGTCTGTTTGCTTTGCACGAGGAGTCGAGGACCTTATCAGTATAAAAACGACAAGTTTTTGATGTTTCAGTGTCTTTCTTTCGATTTTAATTTAGTCTGTCGCCTTTTTCTAGTATATGGAGTGTTTCGAAACGAAATTTTGTTGAATAGCCTTACTTTTAGCATGTATTTGTCAATCGAAATATTATCAGCGAAGAACTTGTGCGACGGACATCTTTCTCGTTTCAACACAAAAATTTGAACAAATACTAGGTGAAAATGTACAATATAGCAAAATAGAAATAAGCAGGGTCTTTGCTTTCCTTTGTGGTTGATATTTGTGGTAAAAAGCGTAATTTTGAAGAGAAACTTTGACGATATTCGAAAAATATGAAAATGTTGGTTCATGTTGATATGTAGACTTGGCGCCTTTTTTGTTCTGCGTGGAATGGAAAAAAACTGGGCACAAATTAAGCAAAACTATCCAACTTTACCATGAAAAAACAGTTTTGTCCGAATATACTTAAAATAATTGAATGGAATGGCGTTGCCTCTTGACTAAGGATTAAGTGAATTGACGAGTGTAGACCGCTACTCTTTGACTGAATAAGTTCGGATGATAGAAAAGTTATCATTGAAAAGCTATTGGATATTTTTAGAGCATTTTCTAATAAACTTGTTCATATTCTATAGGAAATGAAGCTAATAATCTCTTGAAATTTGACAATGAGCAATCGTAAGGAGCACAACAACCGAACTTGTATACTAAAGTGAAAATTTGAATC
This sequence comes from Xenia sp. Carnegie-2017, assembly GCF_021976095.1. Lineage (NCBI taxonomy): Eukaryota > Metazoa > Cnidaria > Anthozoa > Malacalcyonacea > Xeniidae > Xenia > Xenia sp. Carnegie-2017. Next base: position 708,510 of record NW_025813469.1, on the reverse strand, counting down.
GAACATAAAACAATAACTAATGAGAAAAAGGTAGGAAACACAAAATGAAATGTCGAAAAAACTTTCAATGATTGATTGATTTGTTTTACAGCTGTTTATTTCATGTTCTTACACAAATTAATACGCTTTTGATAACTTCTTTTCCGATATATTGTGCAACGTCAAATGGGTAAAAACACTAAAACTCATAACGTTTAATTTGGATTTAAAAGATATTCAAATGAAAAAAAAACAACAATCAGACTGTGTGTCTTTATGGGGATTTACTTGTGCACACATATTTAAAAATGTTGTCGTCTCTTAGAATTTTGCATGGAAAAGTTTAACTTGTCATTTTTTTATGATATAATCGTTGTCTTCGTAAGACTTCCTTCATTTTAAATCTATTAATTATAAAAAGAAACATGCATCGCGAGAAATCTACTCACGAAACAAAAATAAATTTATTGTTTGCATGTTGTACTTGCCCATACTGGCAGTTTGAAGTTATCATTGCCAACTATTTTAATTAAATAAATATGTCAAAACAATTGTTGTGAACTTTTGAAATCTATAAAATGTCAAAAAGAAACATTTATCCTAAGAAATCTACTCGTGAGAGACAATAGTAAATTTATTGTTTACATTCTAAAACAAATGCTGCTACGGTGGGTTTAATTCATATATTTAGTTTGAAGATGTCTTTTAAGAATAAAGATGAAATATTACCTACTCTGCTTATAAACACTTGTTTTTTATCTTGAATATGAAGAAAACGAGATGTTATTTTTTCAATTTGTTGTAATTTGTATTTTGAGCAATGAACAAGATAGCTTTGTGTTCCATTACCAATGAACGATCTTATGGTATCTAAGTAGCTACTATCTATGAATCAGGGATATGAGATAGAAATTACATAAGAACATGCTTCATAATACTTAGGTGATTTTATGAGTCATATATGCGTTGTTATTCTTTAAGAGTTAAAATAAAAAAGTTCTATTCGTATGGGATATCTCCACCTACATCATTTGTAGCCACATGTAGCTACTGTTTCAACGTATTCAAAGCAAATACATAGGATTTCTTATAGCCCCAATAAAAAACAGTTGTCTATGTTCAATCTTTATCTAGTTTATTTTCTTTTCATTAAACAGAAAACTTTTTTTAATTATCTACTTTTCAAAAAAAAATATGGAAAAAAGCACAGAGTACCATCCACTCAGTTAGTATACAACCTATTTCACATTTTAGCCAATCAGAGCTCGAATTAACAATGCAGAATCTCATTGAAATTAACCAATGAAATCAGGGCACCAAGTGATCACGTCAATCACTTTTCACAGTTCACTCACAGCTAGATGCCCCGCGACTCGAAAAGGAAACGAAAGGTGGGTTAGCGGAATTTTTATAAATTATTTAAAGAAGTACTTCAAATGTGGATAAATTCGATGACAAAAGCCTTGTTTGATGTATAGTTATGTATTGTTTGACTTGTAAATCCATTCGTAGGTTATTTTTATGCAATTTGGCGTGCCGCGTTCATGTCTTCCTCGGTCTGTTTGCTTTGCACGAGGACCTTGTCAGTAGAAAAACGACAAGTTTTCGATGTTTCAGTGTCTTTCTTTCGATTTCACTTTAGTGTGTCGCCTTTTGCTAGTGTATGGAGTGTTTCGAAACGAAATTTTGTTGAATAGACTTACTTTTAGCATGTATTTTGAATAGAAATATTTTCAGCGAATTTCTTGTGCGACGGACATCTTTCTCGCTTCAACGCAAAAACATGAACGACAAGTTTTCTATGTTTCAGTGTCTTTCTTTCAATTTTACTTTTAGTCTGTCGCCTTTTGCTAGTGTGTGGAGTGTTTCGAAACGAAATTTTGTTGAATAGCCTTACTTTTAGCATGTATTTGTCAATCGATATATTTTCAGCGAAGAACTTGTGCGACGGACATCTTTCTCGTTTCAACACAAAAATATGAACAAATACAAGGTGAAAATGTACAATATGGCAAAATAGAAATAAGAAGGGTCTTTTTTAACCCTTGTGGTTGATTTTTGTCGGTAAGAAGTGTATTTTTGAACAAAATTTTTGAAGATATTTGAAAAGATGTTGGACGTTGGACTTTCAATTAAATTGCCGCCTTTTTTGTTCCGCGTGAAATGAAGAAAAACTGGGTACGAATTATGCAAAACTAACCAGTTTGATTATAAAAAAAAACAGTTTTTGACCAAAAATACCTAAAATTATTTAAATGTGGAATGGGATACAGAGAAAAATTATCTCCATAACATTAGAATAAATGTATTTAAATGTGTAGGCCTTGAAAAGTGTCGGATTTTAGCACAGTTCTCGATGAAAAGTTATTGACTGTTTTTAAAGCATTTTGCCAACAGACTTGTTTACATTCAATATAGGAATGGAAGCTAATATTCTGCTGAAATTTTACAATGAGCAATCAAGAGCACAGCAACCAAACTCGTATCCTAAAGTGGAAATGTGAAAGAAACGAAACAAATAGTTATGAAAACAATTGAAAGTGAACTAAGGAGAAAAAAGGTAGGAAACTCAGAATCAAACTTTCACTGATTGCCTTATTTGTTTTAGAGCTGTTTATTTCATGTTCTTACGCACAATGAAAACGCTTTTGATGAATTTTTGTTATAAAGATTGTACAAAGTCAAATGGGTAAAAACTCAGAATCTCATAACGTTTATTTGAATTGTTAGGATACTCAAACGAGAAAAAAAGCAATCAGACTGAGAGTATTTTCAGGGAGTTTCTTGTGCACACATTCAAAAATTATCCTCTCTTCATAAGTTTTGGATAAGAATGATTGGACTATAAGTCAAAAATATTGTAACGATCTGTCGTTCATTCATAAAGAAGCCTATAAGACTTCTTCTTTTGAAATCTTTATAATAACAAAAGAAACATTCGTTGGAACTAAAAAGCTACTCATGAAACGAAAATAAATGTTGTGTGGATGTTGTATTTATAACAAAGTCTATAAGACTTTTATTTTTAAAATGTATAAGATATCAAAAGAGACTTTTACTGAAACAAATCTATTTGTGAAACAAATGTTGTACTTGTCCATACACTTGCAGCTTGAAGTTTATATCCGCCTACAATTTTGATTAAATATGCAAGTCAATGACAAATGGTGAACAGTCTGTATGAAATCGACATTCAATGGCATGTATATAAAGAAGTCTATAAGACTTCCTAGTTTTGAAATCTATAAAATATCTAAAGAATCATTCACTGCAAGAAATCTACTCATGAAACAAATGTAAATGTATAGTTTAAAAAAACTAACTCCTGCTGAGTTTAGGGTAAGGATTATTAGTCAATGAGTTAAAATTATTGTTGTGAACGATTGATATGAAATCGACGTTCAAAAACAAACAAAGAAGTCTATACGACTTTCTTCTGAAATTTGTAAGATATCAAAAGAAACAATTCATTGGAAGAAATCTATTCACGAAACAAAAGTAAATATTATATATTTCCTTACGTCAGCCACTTGAAGTCTTCATTTGCCCACTATTTCCTAGTAAGTAATAAATATTGTTGTAAATATCTTTATGAAAAAACGTTCAAGTATTAACACAACGACATCTTGTGTTAATACTTGAACGTTTTTTTTTTCATAAAGATAAGAACAGTAAAGAAAGCCATCCAAGAGTTAACATTATGTCAAAGAGATCACTTCAATAACCGCAAGTTCACTATTGGAGAAGAACAAGAGAATTCAAAAACACGAGAGTTTTGAAAGAGTCAGAGTTAGGGAGCGTGCTATTTAGGAATGCACAAGATCAGAACTTTTGTTGTTTGGGACGTTCATCAACTCAAGTGCAATGTGTTCTATAGCTGAGATGCTTCATCTATATTTGTAAGTGCAGTGTCTTCCGTTGTTGAGGTACTTCATCTTTTCTTTCAAGCGCAGCGTCTTCCTTTGTTGAGGTACTTCATCCACTCTTACAGCGCAGCGTTTTCCGTTGTTGAGGTACTTCATCCACTCTTGCAGCGCAGCGTCTTCCGTTGTTGAGGTGCTTCATCGAATCAGCGCGCGCTCTTCCGTTGATGCTTCATCGAATCTGGCCAGCGCGCGCAGTCTTCCGTTGTTGAGGTGCTTCATCGAATCTGGCCAGCGCGCGCAGGGTCTTCCGTTGTTGAGGTGCTTCATCGAATCTGGCCAGCGCGCGCGTCTTCCGTTGAGGTGCTTCATCGAATCTGGCAGCGCGCGCAGGTCTTCCGTTGTTGAGGTGCTTCATCGAATCTGGCCAGCGCGCGCAGGGTCTTCCGTTGTTGAGGTGCTTCATCGAATCTGGCCAGCGCGCGCAGCGTCTTCCGTTGTTGAGGTGCTTCATCGAATCTGGCCAGCGCGCGCAGGGTCTTCCGTTGTTGAGGTGCTTCATCGAATCTGGCCAGCGCGCGCAGGTCTTCCGTTGTTGAGGTGCTTCATCGAATCTGGCCAGCGCGCGCAGGGTCTTCCGTTGTTGAGGTGCTTCATCGAATCTGGCCAGCGCGCGCAGGGCTTCCGTTGTTGAGGTGCTTCATCGAATCTGGCCAGCGCGCGCAGCGTCTTCCGTTGTTGAGGTGCTTCATCGAATCTGGCCAGCGCGCGCGTCTTCCGTTGTTGAGGCGCTTCATCGAATCTGGCCAGCGCTTCCGTTGTTGAGGTGCTTCATCGAATCTGGCCAGCGCGCGCAGCGTCTTCCGTTGTTGAGGTGTTTCATCAACTCTTGCCGGCACAGCGTCTTCCGTTGTTGAAGAACCTCATTGATTCTCTGAAGGGCATGGCTCCGTTGTAAGGGTTGATGAACGATACTTAAGAGGTCAGCAGCATTCACTGTTTTTTCAGCGCTTCTTTTGTGTGAGCGTCATGAATGCATTGAGGTGTTAGATCGGATGAAAAATATCAAAAAAATAGAATCAAACAAGGAAATCAAAAACAAAGATGCAACAATCTTCTTTCAATAAACGGTTCAAGGCAATTCGAACGAATTGGCACTAGCAATAGAAAGTGTCAGACAAAAATGACATACCAATCTTGTGAAGAAAACTAAGAGGAAGTAATTCAAGACAGATGACAGCAATCTAGCGAAAAAATAAGATAAAGTGATAGAAGATATAGATTTCACGAGCTCTATAACAATATTTGTAAACACGTTGCACGACACTTTACCTCATGCATGACGTTTGAAGACTTCTTGTGGCAGATGTAACCTTTAGTACTTATTGCTTTCTATTTGTGGGATGCATTTTCTAACATGATTAGCATGATTTAATTGTCTTTTATAACTTACCTTAAACTCAATATGTTATTGTCCAACGTAATTTAGACAAACATGCATGAATAGCCTAGCTTTGAAAAGTTGTCTTTGCCGTTGTTTTTACTTGCATGTGACTTTTGACCAAGTGTGCACAAGTAAATCTCTAGAGATGCTGCAGTCGGTGCAAAGCAAAGAATGGATGTCAGGTAAGATTAAAATTATTTGATGCACGGTCTTATCACTAAAATTGACTTAGATTTGTGCCACTGAATTTCAGAGAAAAAGCATGCATATGATAACGCAAGTTATTTGGCTTTGTTCAATTGTGGTTTCTTATGCTGAAATATCCTGAATGATGAAAGTACGAATGATGACATTGTGTGAAAGTTTTCTAACAGTTATGGTAAACTTCAAATTCTTTATGGAAACAAATCATCTATCAGAATGACTACGCTGCTATGCACATCACATGTATTTTGGTAAGTGGTTATTGACACGAAGAAATCTGTTTAGTTAGCAAACAACTGGTTGTTTCGGGTGCATGGATGTAATAATGCATTAAAAATTTTTCATTTCAGGAATTTCTCTCATAAAACAAACCACCTTCACCACTGCTGAACGTTTAGGAGAGGCAGTAGGTTGCCTATGACGACGAATCTGCAGGTATTCACGTTTTTTTGTAAATATCTTTTGTACTTGATCACTATCTGCAATTTCTGCAATACTTGTTACATGATGAGTTGGGAATTCGTGAATAAAGATTGCGCAACGTTTAACTTTTAAGAATCTCCCAAATACAATTTGAGTTGTTGAATTAGAGTCTTTAGCTACTATATTTGGGATAAGAATTTGAAAAAGCCATGGACTTTGTCAAGAGGCTTTTTTATCGAATATAACGCTATTTTTGTTAGTTTGAAAGACCTTCGTGTTATTTTGAATCTTTTGAATCTAATTGTTGTGTAGCGAAAGACCGATACAATGGTGGTTTTTTATATCAATTACAACATGGTTGTTATCAAGTACATTCTGGTCGTCGTGGATTTTATCGTGGCTTTCGTGGATTTTATCATGGCTTTCGTGGATTATATCGTGGCTTTTGTGGACTACATTGTGGCTTTCGCGGATCTTATCATGGCTTTCGTGGATTATATCGTGGTTGTCGTGGATCTTGTCAAACTAATCTTGGGTTAATTTACGTTAATCTACGAATGAAGACTGACGATGACGTTTCAAAAGCAATGGTCTAATGTCCATGTGATCAGCACTAACAGAAAACAATCAAACATTGGCTTGGAGTTAAAAAAAACTTTGCTGTTTGACTTCAAAACAATTTGATATTGTGTTACACGAACATGAGCTAAAAACACACACTTAATTTCATAAATTATGGTGGTTAGTCCAATGATAAATCAAGACAAGACTGGTGTAACGCATTGTATGATGGGAACATTAAAACAATCAATGGTATAGATCCCAACACTATGTGGAAAATTAAATATAGGTGAGGAGTATTCGACATTTGAATTTGCTAACTAAGGTGCTGAATATTTGTTCCAGTGAAAAAAGGTTTAAATGTTAAAATATCTTAATTTTGAGAAATTTCCACTTCATAAACAAACATTCCACTTCATATCTTGAGTTTGGAAGATATCTTTGATCATCGGAGTATGTTTTATCCTTTCAAAAAAAACCATCTTAAACAACAACACTGCTGGAAGTTTTGATGATGCAGTTGGTACCTTATGACGACCAATCTAAAGGTAATTCATGAGTTTCTGAACTTAATAATCCATCTTTACAGTTGCTTTTTGACTTCACTGCGAACAGGCAATAATAACGTAAATGGGAGATTGCCATACAAAAAGCAACTTTTTACGATTAGCCAAAAAGTAAATGATGGTTAAAATACGAAATTGGACTGTTATTTGTCATAAAGTGGAAAATGAATGGTTTGAACCCAAGACCATCGTTATACGTTTGTAAATGCAGATCGTCCAGGTTAGAATAATCTTAAGAAGGACTGTTGTTGTTGATATTAATGTTGACTCTGACGTTTCAACAACCTTAGCTGTAGTCATCTGAAGATGACTGAAACTAAGGTTGCCTAAACGTCAGTCGATAACAACGTTAACATTCCCTCTCAAAATTATACTACCTGGACGATCTACATCTACAAGCGTGTAATGTTATTTGTTTGTAACATTTTGTCTTCCAAGAGATTTCCCACACTGAATTATGTAAAACTACAGAGTTTGTAAGTTTTCACAAAAGTTTTTAAGATTATTGGAGTTTGATTATAAGCTTTCGGTGCATCATTAATAACGGCTTTTATGTCACATTTTGTTATCTTAAAACTTTTCATTTGTTTTGTAGTGAAGAAAGAAAACAACGGTGGTGCATTATATTCATATACTACATCATATTTGTGGTGGATTAAATCAAAGTTGTCATTGATCACAATCATTGTCATCGTAGATTAACTCACGGCTGTCGTGGATTACATTATGGTTAATATTATGGATTTCTATCATCGTTTTTTGTGGATAAACATTGTCATTGTCGTGGACTTTATGGTATAAATCCTGGGGATTTATCATTTGAGGAGGATTACCTTAATCTACGAATGAAGACTGAATACGACGTTTTAGGTTTGTGGTGTTTTAGTTAAAATCCTGGTGATCAGTACTAACAGGAAGATGACTGAACATTGGCTGAGTTACATAACAAAGTTAGTAGTTCTTTTAATTCCTGTTGGTGTTTTTTTTTACAGTTTTGTGCATGACGTAGATCTTGCAGTTTCCGGCTCCTGCAAATAATGATACATCTTATATTGCCGATATCGTGCAATGTAAGTTTATCATTGTAGCCAAGAGGTTCTTAAAACAGCAAAAACGGTGTACAACATTTGATCACCAGGATACACGATCCTCAGTTCAAAGAAATAAGCATGGGTTTCTTTGAGTTTTGGTCGTGTGTATTAGTTCATAAAAAGGTGTATTCAATTCTAGTATTCACGATTCTATAAATAAACATTAAAAATCTAAATGCGCGAATTAAAGCGCGCTAAAAAATTCGAAATCCGAATCATAGATAGCACTTTAAAAAAGAAAATTTCGATCTGAAACATGGTGCAATCTGGCATGCAAACCGCTTAGCGCAAAATAAATTTATTTAAAATTATAAAAGTCAGAAATATTCTTGCTTGATGATGCTTCATCAGAATCAACACTTTTAACCTTTGAATTGTTTAAATTTTGAACCATGCAAAACTTAAAATGTCTCTCAAACATGGGAAAAAGAAAAAATAGCTACGTACAAGTGAATATATTTAAAACAAATTTTTGTGGAAAAAAATGAGTGATTTGCATCGTCAAGAGGAATATGCAACAAACAATGTCTTATTGGTCTAATAAACAGCAGAACAGAATAGGTGCATGAAACCCGGCATTGTTTTTGCTAAATAGCTAGCAAAATCAATGTTATATGGCAGTGGCATGTCCAAGTTAAATCACTCGCTGTTATTTAACTTGAAGTAACATAAGTCAGAGCCGGAAGATAATTTTATTCATGATGAATCGGGTTTGCTCGTCTCGAAATCAAGTCGAACGTCTTCATCTATTTTATGCATGGAAGATGATTTGATAGAGAGGCGACCTAATTCGATACATTTAGTGTAGTTCCAGGTAGGAATAATAGTAAACGGTGCCAAATTGGTACCTAGGTGATCGAGTGTTGGACACAAGAAGGATTGGCTGGCACGCCGTTTGGTAATGTATGAGGGCCCAGGGAGGCGGTTCCCTATTCATTAGGTTCCCTTTCGGCTCGGGTACTAACGTTGCTTTACAGGTGTCTCATCGTTCAAAGGTATGTTTTATGAGATTTTGAAGCAGTTCATAGGTTTATGTCCAAATCGGTTATTTTCATGCCACTGATCAACAGGGTTTAGTTAAGGATGCGCATAGGAAAAAATGCTGCAGCTGAAAGCGGTGTAAAAATGGCGTAAAAAATGGCGTACGTCTAAAAAAGACGTAAAAAATGGAGCTGGTTTCGGTTTTTATGAAAGATGCATATTACCTATAAATCACCTCTTTTAAACAACCTTGTAAAGATAAAGGCAGTCTAATTAAATTCTGTAAGCATAATTAAGGCCTTAAAATTATGTGTAAGTATCCTTTTTTGTAAAGATAACTGGTAAAAACAGATGAGGTGATCCCAAGTAATGTGTATCCATCGACAGGCTTTCGTAGCTTGTTTGATCTCTGAGGGTTTTCCTCCGGCGATACGCCGGTTTCCCTCATCTTTAGAGAATCTCTCTAAAGAACAACAAAAAAGGGTGGCCATGCCTGGGACCTGCAGCGAGGATTGTATGGTTATTGGGTTGGATTCCCGATCCACTGGAAGAAAGATTAGAAAAGATATTTTAATTTTTTGCACATGCTCAGTACTTCAATGTTGAAGTATAACCCCCCGGAAATATTAAGATGGTCGTTGTCTTCCAAATGCAAAAAGTTTTTGATAAGTTTTGTTCAAGTTGCTACATTTGTATATCAACAAATTTTTCATGATGAAGAGGATCATCAAGTAACTAGTTAAGTTACCTTTTGAAAATTTATGAATTGTTCATTGCTTTCATGTGGATGATATTTGATTAATAGACCAATATGCAATTCTTGAGCATGGTAATATCATTTCGCCTAGCGATTCTTAAATCAATTACTCGTGCATAAAGCCATGTCAATATGAAATCATGATGTAAATATTATGTATCGCTTTTCTTATCAACATAGCAAAAAAAGATATTTTTGATGTCTTATTGACAAAATTTCTTAGCATGTTTATTTCAAATTTAAAAAGAGTCTACCAGAAACACCACAATTCTCAAAGTTATATGATTATTAAAGGTTTATTGCTAAATAACATATCATCTGAACCACAGTCTTGAGCTTTTCATTTTCATGATCATAAACAAAACTTTGATGATCATTTATAACAGTAAAATTAAGACAATCATAGTTATTTCGACTTTCAAGACATGTTGTACATATTCCATGCAGTTGCAAATGCTTAAATCATAACGTGACAGAACTCTCGGGGGGAAATTTGCCCCGACAGATCAGAAGTTTTATCTCGGCAGCTCAGTCTGAAATAGTAATTCACATTATAATTGCAGCATCTTCCTTGTTGGTATACCCTTCACGAATTTCAATTTCATCAGCAATTCGTTCATCTGGGGTGAAGGCTGAACGTATTTTCTCGCGAATATTTGAGCCAGAAGCCTTTACAAGTACATAAATCGCAAATCCAGGAATCCAAAGCATGGACGCAAGGGCCAGTAACCAGCCAAAGAACTCTGCTATTGATGGATATTGATATGTCCCGTATTGAACACCTTTCCAAGAATAGAAACTGAATATGAATACTCCTAAAAAAAGAAAACATACAAAATATTACATTCTAGAAACACAAAAATAAAGAAATTTAGCTGAGATAAAATTATATGAATAAACATACCTAATATGACTGCAGGGGACAAGTACTTCCATGCAAATGCCCACCATGGTAGTATTTTTCTACCAACCATCTTCTCGATATTACCAACGAAACGATCGGCACCATAGCCCCAAGATACTGTAATTACTTCAAAGAAGGCTAGGAAAAGTAAAGAGATTCCTCCAGACTGATAGTTGAACAGATTAAAAACATACATACCACCCTAAAAAAGAAAATCAATGCACACTGAAACTTATTAAATTCTCTACATTACATATGAACGTAGCAAAATTGATGTAACGCAGAAATGGTCAAACCTCGGTGATGTTTGTTAGACCAAATAAGAAAGCAATTGCACAAAGAACAAGAATGACCAACTCCTTTCTCCGACGCAGTTTCTTACCATATTCATCAACTAGACCAGTCACTACAGCTTCCATCATTGCAAATTGTGTGTCCAAGCCGAGGGTCAACAACATAAAGAAAAAGAGTATTGACCATAAAGGTGATACTGGCATCTGTGCTATTGCTTCGGGATACACAACAAACGCCAGTCCAGGTCCAGACTTCGCAACATCTGACACATTTTTGCCAAGGATATGTGCCATGTGACCCAACACACTAAATATTACAAAGCCTGCGAAGATGCTGGTGCCACAATTAACGATCGACACGATAACAGCATCTCTAAAGACAAAAAAAATGTAAAAGAAGTTGGAAAAGCAGATAATCTTCTGAAAGTAAAACCTGTTTTCCTCATTAATAATGTTTGATAATTTCAATGTAGCTTTCTAAGGACCAGAGTCAAGAAACAACGCGTATGTACACGACTAAGTAGCCCCCGATTCTATGAGAAACCGATTACTACAGCGTTGCGTGAAAATCGTTAACGTAGACAAATAACGCTCCAACAAAGGAATATTAAGTGTATACCAACCTGGACGATCTGCATTTACAAACATGTAACGATACTCCCGGGTTCAAACATTTACTTAATATTAAATGTAATGGTCAAAACAAGTGGTGCAACTGACACAGTTGCAATAACAACAATAAAACACGACAAAAAACTGAGGATTATTTTTCAGTAATTTATTAATTCAAGTATCATCAACATGCCTTACCTGACGCAGTCATTATTGTACTGGTTGAAGCTTCCATAGGTTACTAAAGATCCAAATCCGATACCAAGCGAATAAAATATCTGTGTTGCTGCCGCGACCCATACATCAGCTTTGCCGAGCTTGGTAAAATCTGGTTTTATGTAGTAAAGAATGCCCTTAGACGCTCCAGATAAAGTGACCCCACGGAAAAATAAGATGATAAGTACAAGATATGGGAAGGTTGCTGTGAAATACACTACTTTTCCCGATGACTTGATCCCCTTCCAAAGACAGAAGTAGACCATGATCCATGCAATAATCAAGCATATGACTAGTTGCCACCGAAGTTGACCAACTTCTTCGATGCTATCTGTTAATCGTAGAACATTATTATTCCAAAATTCACTGCTTGGTGAGTTGAACAATTTCTTTGTGACAGAGCAGTTCAGGATAATAGACGTCGTCTCATTCAAAGCATGGTTGATTGTACCATTTATACAATCAGAAGAATTGTGAAGGGTTAAACTAATATTCAATGATGTTACGTTAGGCTTTACTATTTGAAGCTACAAAAAGAAAAAAAGTTCTTCAATTCTTCAATAAACAAAAGCCAGTCTTCCATTAATCATGAATGTCCCACTACCCCTTCTTCCTTTTTTCCTTTTTTTGTAAGATATAATATAGATTGTTTTATCCAGAGAAATTTTTCGTACATTATATTGATCATACTCCACTTTTCCAGTGTCTAAGCATTTTTCTGTGTTCCACCAGTTATGACAATTTTTCCATGGAACTTCTTTGCGCAGGGACTGGGAAAGATAATACAGACACCAAGCTATGATGACGTTGTAGTAAATTGTGCATAGAAACGAGACAAGCATCATAGAATAACCAATTCCTAGACGAAAAAAGAAAAGCATAAGTTAAGAAGTCATGCTGATTGGTATTATTTACGATCAATTTTAAGCTATGGGGTCAACGGGTCTCTGTTGCCCAAAGATTTTTAATATCTGCAGCTGCTAGGTATTGAGTGCTTCAAATTATTTTAAAACGTTTAAACAAACGTATTTTTAAATCAAAATATCAATGATATTAAGTCTTCTCTCAAGTCAAGGGTTTTGGCGGCTCGAGGCAAAATTACATGAAAGCGACTCACTCTGTATGAAATTGGACGATTTTTTTCAGGAGAGATTCAATTACGTAAATTAACTCTGAAATTTATCTCGTAATGATATTATGTATAATGTAGAATTCATCTTTAGGGGGGTCCCTGTAATAGGTGCAAGCTGTTGCAATTATCCTGCTGTATAAGTAAACTAAATGAAAATTTTAATGATAACAACGACCTCACTCCTTAGAAATACTTTCAGAATGGATGGATTTCGATTGTGCATGTTCAAAAACTCAAGCTGGTCTGTTTTAGCACGATATGTAGTCTATATTATACGGCATACGGCCATCAATGACCGTAAAGCAACTTATCTCAAAAATGCCATTAATTATCTTAAAAGATATGAATAATTTGGGAGTTCTTACGCCATAAAACCACACGTCCAGTGCTAAACATGAAAAACATCAACGGACAACACGTGCAAATTCAATGGAAGACATCGTTCCAGAATTGTCACAAAAAACAGTTTACCAGTGGTAATTACTAACTGTATCTCAACAGGTAGAGTGGCGGACTAGTATCCCGAAGGTGCGAGTTCAAATCTCGTCCAAATAACATGTTTCTCATGTGCATATTAAAAACCGTGTTAGGATTTATATTATGTATAGTCACTTTAAAATGTTGACAAGCAATCGTTTCTGTATTTTTCGCAAATTGGTCAGAAAGCAGAGAAGTCAAAAGAGCACGATCAATAGTATATGAAGACTTCACACTCAAAGTGTTTTCTTACCAACATAGTTGACAACATATTCCAATAAAATACAAACCTTTTGCAATCGGTAGGATGGCAGCCCAAGAACTAATGGGTCCAAGACTGACGTATTGCCCCAGGGCAAGCTCCATAAAGAATAGTGGCATACCACAAATGATCAACATCAAAATATATGGAATAAGAAATGCTCCCCCTCCATGTTTGAAAGCCAGATATGGAAAACGCCATATATTGCCAAGACCAACAGCGTAACCAATAGCCGATAAGAAGAACTCTACTTTTTTGCTCCATTTTTCTCGTTCAAATATTTCACTGCTTGCATTGCTATGTGTACAAGATTTTTCCAAAGGTTTACTGTCTTCGTCTTTGCTTGTTTCGTGCAACTCCATTCGGTGGGCTTGACCTGCAATAGATTTAAAATAGCTAGGACATTGTTTAAAACCCACATTCATCATTGATGCTACATCAATGGATAACCACCCCCCACTAATGAACGTTGTAGAGACAGCTGGTGACCGCCCTGCTCACGATTAGCAAATAGTCTTAGTAGAATTACTTACAAATACTTCAATATGTTTATTTATTGTTACCTGATTTAAGAAATAAAAGATGTTTACTGTGATTGCACAGGCTTATGCAAACCGAGGAGACCTTTGGAAGAACTCGAGAGCAGATTAGTGCAAGGGTTGCACATGCTCGAGAGTTCTCGCAAACGTCTCCGAGGTTTGCATAAGCCAGTGCGAGCACGAAAAACATCTTCTATTTCTTGATAAAATAAAATAATGCGAAAAGACAAACATTATAATTTTCCTACTAGAATGTAGTCATGATTGATTTGCAAATTCTTTTTGTCTGATTGATTTGATTGGTTGAGCTCAATTGTGTTTTGTACAGGCTGATGCAAACACGGCTCTAGACCAATCACTGTACGCGTTTCATTGTTTTAATTTAATAATGTTCGTTGAATGCTGGGTGGGATACAAACACGAGCAATTGTTATATTTTACAGCAGGCTAGTCAGATAAGAAATGACAATCTAAATCAACCACAAGGAAAAAGCGTGCTGTTCAAATACAATGCTTAATCTAGATTTTAATGCACAACAACACAAGAAAAAAGCTTTATGTGAAGTTTTCACTCTAATGTATTGTCAACTTGCGACATGATGATAAACTGAACACAAAAAATCAAGTATCTGACTAAATGATCACGGATTTAGATTCACATGTTTATTCTTAAGATTCTGGATGATGGATACACGTCACAAACAATATATATGTGTAATTATAACTGTAAAAAAATAATGAAAAACGCACGATAATAAAAGTTTGCAACTTCGTCATGAATCATGATAAATGCGAGAATTTAACCTACCTAGACGAACGATACGTATTCCAAACAATCGTCTTTACAAGATAAGATGAAGTGCTGTTTGATCATTTACTCCACTTTGTCTCTCCTCTTCCAGAACGTGTGACACTTACAAACACTCGTGTCACAAACAATTCTTTATCTAAATCTCAATAGATATAAACATTTGTCCATAGTGATATCTTATTCATGCATATATGCACATGGGAAATAGCGTCGTCGCTGGGTCGAATTACGTTAAACCACAGAAAACATTTAATATTTTATGCGCATGTTGGGTTACGCCTAGTTTGAACGCTTTAAAGCTACAAGCAGCTGATCGGAATGTTGTGGAGCAACGACAGTATACACAATGCTTGATAGTCCTCAATAGTTATTGAAATTGTTACTTTTTTGATGCAAAATGAACACGATTCAAACCCTAACCCTTTGGCTAACTCACTGCGCTGACCTTAGTAATTTCAATACTTTTTCGAAGGTTACAACGTTCAGAACAGTGGGTGTAAGATACAAGTCGGTGAAAATTAGTTGTCAAAGGGAAATCATGGAATGAAAAGCTGATGTTTCTTAATGTGATTCTTCTCATGGTTGTCGGCAGTTTTGCTAACACTCATAGTTCGGTCTATTTTAACAAGAGTAAGTCTAACAAAATTAAAGTTGATGTTACTTAAGGCATTAGTGCGGCGTCATTTTTAAGTAAAAGGGCAATTAAACATTAATCCATCAACTGAATATTATCAGCATGCACATAAATTAAAAATAACACTTATGAAAAGTGTTAATTCACAAAATTAAGATAATTATATGGTTGCAAGCTACATATTGCTTCTGAAGAAAGAGAACTAATTGTGTTGCAACGTATATTTTATCTACTGCTCTGCAGACATTTTTTCATAAATAAACGAAATAATTTGTTGTTAGCGAGTTCTAGGAATCAATATTATTGACAACTATGGTGAGTTACGAATGAATATCCAAAAATGACGAACAAAAGTTAGCCGTTCTTTCATAAATTTGTCCTTTCTACAATTAAAATTGCCGTCAAACGTAGTTAAATTAGGCTTTCCGCAAATTTGGTAGGCGTCAAGTGGTTGCTTTTGAATGAGAAAAGCAACAAAAGTTACATTAGTCGAGAGGTTTGCAACAGAGGTTAGCCACATTACCAAGGGGGGGCATGGAAAATAGAATAAATATTTTATAGCACAAGAAGCTTGACACAAACAATTACCATAAACCATAAGAAGTATCTGTCCAACGAATCCATGACCTAGCCATGAAATGTTATCCTATAATCTTGTGACAATCAATGTTGACTTAATATTTTACTGCTTTGCCTTAACATTTCACGAATAGTCAATAGATTTTCATCAGTCAAATGTACCAGCAGCAACAAAATTCTTAAACATATAAACCCACTTTTGTTGTGTTCTATTTATTCCATTCACGATTTATTGCAAACATGTGTTATGTGCTAAAAATGCCGAAACGAAAAACTTTATCCGATGCATGCTTGAATACTAAAGGTAAAAATGTTTACGATGTAAACGCATGATGATCGTCCTGCGGACTGCTTGAGTACTGAAACGCAAGAGCAAAAACTCCAACTCTAGAAAAGATCGATCCTGATTTACAAAAACAGGATTTGACGCTGTCTTCGTTATATCAGTCTTAGGGGCTGTTCACATGAGCCCGAGTAACCGAGATTCAGCGAAACGTGAAATGATTTTGAGTCATTGAAAGGAGTAAAAACTTTAAGCGCAAAACTTACAACCTTTTCTAAAGCGTCATGAGTCATTTTAGTTGTAATTTTCAAATCAGACTAAATTATTTGTTTTCATTTTTAAAGGTTTTGTAAATTTTCAAAGTCAGAGCATAGAGAAATTGCTCGAATAAGTTTCTTGTTGTGAAATATTTAATCTTTCCATTTGCCAAAATGATTTAACGCTTCGCTGAATCCCGGCTACCCGAGCGCATGTTAACAGCCCTTATGCTTGTCATCGATTAGCAAAAAAAAATGAAACGACTTTTGCATGAAATTCATGGTAATTATGTTTGTAGATGTTGACGTGTGATCGTTTCTACATGTATAATGGTAATCTTCAATGGTCAACACCAACAGTAAGGTTCAACAACACTTAACGGTTCAAATCATTGGTTCAATTCATTCAATTTAACCAACGTTAATCTCCCAAAATGAAAAGCATCCTTATTGTAAATGCACGGTAATTATTATACAAGCTTGTCATCTTGCAAATTTCAAAAATCAAAACATATCTTGTAAAACAAATATTTGACACATTTTGTTGATATCATCAGATAGTATCTATTTAACAACACTTAAGCTTTTATGCGAAAGTTCAAAAGTTAAAGACTTCACACGTTATTTACATTCGCTTAAACAGTAATCACGAGCTTTAAACACGGACATCAATAAGCTTACGGATAGAATATAAGAGATAGGTTTTAAAATAGATTTAGAAAGCGTATCTCGTTCTGATGTCTTCTAGTTTTTTTGATACCTAGTAAATAGTCATATACAAAATAAAATTAATTCAACACCAACACAAAAGATTACAACCTGAACATGAAAAAAAATACAGTGCTTTCACTTACCTCGGCAGGCGTTCGATCTAATTCTTCAGCAATATTACGTCTTTTACTGGAATCGAGGGAGTTAAACTGCTCACAAAGATCACCATCAATAACATTCTAATGAAAAATTATGAAATAAGATAAACGAATGAGCACCCAACCTCATATTGGTGGTAACTAGAGTGACATTGCTCCGTCAAAAAAATTTGTTATCTCATTACACAACCCTCGAGATGTTGCTTACCTTGACAGGCAAGAAGTAAGATCTATAACTAAGATGATCACGACCACACAGCGGTGCATTCTCAGAACGTAAATGCATTTCCAAGTGTTGGAAGAAGTCTATATCCTAAAATCAATAGAAAAATTCATAATATGAGTTTTAAACTAAAATAAACAGATTAATTTTCTTACAATAAAACTCTACATCATCAAACCTCGCGAGAAGTGAATGGAACGAGCATTCCGACACGACCAGAAATTGTCGTATACACCAAGGATTCGGATCCTCCAGGAATGAGCGTTGCTTTCTGAAGAGATAACACTGTTTCACCGATGAAGAAATTACATATAGTGTCTGCCTGAAATTTAAAAAAATTGAAATAAGTTGTACATCCGCTGTTGTTAAGTTTAAAAACTTTTTATAACGAATGTTGAAAAGGCGATTTTCACAACACTAAGCATATCTTTTTAAATGTTAGGCTACTTCCAACCAACGCGAGTCATAAACTACATCATAAGTTCATAAAATATGATCAACATTTTTTTTGTTAGATACCCACCTTCTGAGGAGCTCCATGTAATAGGCCTCTATCCCAGAATGCCTTGTTGCCGGTTGGATCTTCGTCTATTTCATCTGAGGTCGACGTTGGAAGACGAACCTTTAAAATAAGGACACATGTAAATACAAGTTCGAAGAAAAGATGTGTCGATCATTAACGCACGCGTGTAAAACTAACCACGAAAATATTTCCAAATTTATCCGCTCCAGCCATCGTGTTAAAATCAAGAAGACATTGACACGTCATCCATCTTGAAGAGCAAAAATATCGAGTCGAAAACTTTAAATAATAAGCTGACATTTAAATAAAATGTTCAAAGGATCACATGATGTTTACCGTATATTGATATCATCGGCGAAAATAACAAGTTGATTCTCATGTGCTTTATATCGCACGAAGAGAAAAGATTCTTGAACGTCCATCACGACAATTCTTTGACCAACAGAATGAAGTCCAACAATCAAATTAGGAAGTTTCTAAACAATATACATATAAGTGAAAAACGTCTTGAGCATGCTAAACCACCGGTCAACATACGTATCCATATAAATATGCTTACCTTGTTTTCGCATTTTCGAAGAAGTTTCTTCTTCCCTAAGTCGTATATTCTCAAAAATCGTCCAACACCAACAGCTACACGACCCTAAAATCAATACAAGCAATTTGACATTCAATTCATACTTTAAAATATTTCGTTTCACAGCATACGATACCTGAAAGGATGCTATTGCCGAAGGTATATCATCCATTTCTGTCTGAAATAAAATAAAAAGCATGGATCGTTTATTTTCTAAAGAAATGCAAATATTAGTCAATGAAATAAAAGCAAGAAATCATTTTTCATTCGTCATCCTACCGTGTGCACTAATTCCAATTTCTGTCCACCGTAATTCATCATTGTAACTAGTTTGTATGTATGTATTGCGCCACCGGAGCAACTCCTGGGTTTGAGTGTCATATCAGTTGCAGTTCCCACCAAGATGTACGTCTCGTCTGGGCCTTTCGACGCAAAACGACAGACGCACACACTTTGAGAGAAATGTTTACAAGAAACATGTTGATAGATGTACGTAACAGAAAGAAGCTTGAAATAATGTTTTGGTGAATTTAATAAAGTGACTCTGTTCAGTTAAAAAAACAACTCCGCTTTGAATGTCATATACCTAAATGCTGCTTCGTTTTGCTTTAATTCAACTAGATCCAATGTCTCCCCCTGTTCATAAAAAGTGGAAACAATTTCAATACTGTTGTAGTTTACAAATTGAATTTGTTGCATTACAAGAAAAGTTTCGTGCAATTCAGAGTCGGATTGTGGTTTGAAATCATCAAGATGTTTTCATAGGTGTCCTAAGTTTGTCATCATTATGCAACGAAATGAAAACATAAATTGAAGTAAATATTTTAGAAAGAATCACCTTGATTGGATCAAATACTCTGATCACGGAAGCCCACATTCCTGGACCGGCTTTAGTGGCTCCAAACTGCTGTTCAGGTAAATCTTCCTGTAAAAATTCTGCAGCAACCTGAGCAACTGCTGCCTTATCTTCATCAGCTACGGACTCCACCATTTCCTATCCAATCAAAAGCGATTTAGTTTTGATAAAAACACACACATACACCATAACCAACGAAGGTATATACCATTGAACTAAAATACACGGAAGGCTACCTGAAGCATATAGTTGAAGCTAAATCTTACATCAGACACGCATGATTTTACCTCAGACACTCGTGTGTAGTGTTTCGAGATTCTCTCGCGGAGTAATAATTGATTGACTACACACGCGTGTCTGGGGTAAGATCCCGCGTGTCTGGTTTGAAATCACGGCTTCAAAAAATTATTAGGGTTTTCTAATACAGGTAGCGTTCCATGTATTTTAGTTCAATGGTATATACCTCTGCCATCAACTGTTTACGGTCTGCTTTTCCTTTATCCGTGAAGGAGTTGTGATCAGTCTCAATAATGATCAGACTGTTACTCTCAGAATCAATGACAAACTTTCGCGGTGTGTATTTCAATGGATGAGAAATCTGATTAAAAACTGCACCGAGTTTCTCAAGCGCTAAAATCCTGCAACAAAAGAAAGATATTGCATTTGGGTAAACTGATTTCGGTATTTGCCCCCTAGTTATTTACATCAAAGAACAATTCTCTATTCTTCACGCCCGATGCCAATCATTTTTTAGCAATAATGAAAAATGTATTCATGTCTTCATTATACCTCAAAGTATTGGCCGAGATGGCAACGATTCCTTCTGGACATTGTTCAGATGAAAAGCTAGAAGCATACTCAAGACTTTCATACGATAAAGGCGTGAGATGAAACCGTGATTGGTAGGAGTAACTAAGCCAAGAACGACTTGACATCGCCAGAACCTGTTAATAAGAAAATACTCTCCAATCACTAATAGCTACTTCTTCATGGACATTTGGCGAAATCTGACAAGATTTGCCCTCATAAGTGCCTTAATTCTAATCAAGAACCAATTCCATACTTACTGCATCGGATCCATGCATTTTAACGCGGAAAAGTTTGACAGGTCGAGATCCAAGATACCTACAAACACAAAAACACATACAGCAAGTCACTCCCACAAAATTACAATTTGCCATGTTTAATCGACACGATTATGGATCATTAGATTCAGAGTCGGATTGCGGTTTGATATCATCAAACATTCATTAGGTGTCCTAAGTTTGTCATCATAAATGATCCATTTAAAGTTATGTCGTCGGCAGGTCATAAGCATCTGTTTGAATGATGAAAAGCAAAATGTTCGTTGTATCCCACAACATATTCACGCAGCTCTTTATAACATCGCTTTATTTTGTCAAAGATAACGACGATTCAAAACAATGGTGATTGGGTTCGAAGGCGTGCTTGGTTTTTGTCACGTGAGTATTAGAGCACGTGCATGGTTTTTATGTCACGTGAGTATTAGAGCACGTGCATGGTTTTTATGTAAATGGTTCTTAGTAAATTTTGTAATTGTTTTTGAACAAAAGCACGCCTCTTGTGGAAATCAACCCCAGTTGACAAGGCCAGCGTGTCAAAATAAAGATTTTCATTCATTCAATCATTATGTCACGTGAGTATTAGAGCAAGTGCATGGTTTTATGTCACGTGAACATATAAACGATCAATAAAAGATAACTTTACCGAGTTCTGGTGTCAGATAAATCACCCGTGACTGTATCCAAAACAGTTCGCAACAATACACCATTCTAAAATAGAAAAGTAATGATTACAAAACATTGCCATCACGAACTGACAAAAAAACCCGATGTCTAACCTCTAGTCCGATGTTAAGAAATAATCCAGATAAACCTCCACCTTCTCTAGTCTCTTCATTACCTTCCTTTCCACCCATTTCAACTATACACAACGACTCCGCTGAGTCTGGTAAAGCCTGCATACTTAATGGTTGTAAACAATCCTAACATACACAAATAAGCATATATGTAAATTATACATATACGTACACACGCCAATCCATGTACTCAAGTGGTTACCTGTGGATCTAGGGAAATAATTCTGACAGTGTCGTCATTTAAGCCAACAGCAAGAAATCGACATCGCTGTTCACCAACAGGAACGCTACCAAGAGCCATACAACTCACATCTGCTGACATTTGCTTACGTTCAGTGTATTCGTTCAATTGACCGGACTGTATGATGGAAAACAACAATTAGATACAAACAAAACAATATTCTGTTTATCACAAAATAGACGATAGGGATTTTGTGTTTTAAATATTACCTGATCCATTTCGAAGTAGACAAGTTCTCCTCCACTCAACGCTATCACAACCTAAAATAAAAGAAGAATGCAATTGAACAGACAGTAATTTTTGTTCTACGCCAAAGATTTCTCGCAGTTAAAATGAGTGAATTGGGATTTTTTGTAAGAGTGCATCAAACAAACATTGTATGTAAACATTTCAGTCTCTCAGTTGTTCAGACAAATATATCAAATCATTGCTATCTCATATTTAGATGTCCTGATATATTTCATTCATCATTACAACCAACAGCTGTTGTTCTTCAATCCACTCTAGTACTGGATGTACCAAGCAATCCACTCTAGTACTGGATGTACCAAGCAATCCACTCTAGTACCGGATGTACCAAGCATCCACTCTAGTACTGGATGTACCAAGCAACCACTCTAGTACTGGATGTACCAAGCAACCACTCTAGTACTGGATGTACCAAGCAATCCACTCTAGTGCTGGATGTACCAAGCAATCCACTATAGTACGGAATAAACCAAGTTTTTGCTGACCAAAATTAACCAAATGACGTCTTACTTGTCTCGCGTTCACAGCACATTTCACGATGGTTTTCTTGCCAGGAGATTTCCACTCGTTGACACGTTTGTCCGAACGAATATGTCTAATACCATCAGGATAGACCTACAAACGTAAAATACACTACTCTTATATACACATTGGGAGAGAAAACACGTTTCACGCTTCACGGTAGTCAGAATTGATCTTTTGTCATCATCGTTGATGGTTCTTCTCTAGATACACGATCCAGAAAGGATGACAATTCTCCTACTTCACAATACTTAATACTGATCCCTTGTTATAATGATTATTTTTAAAGTTCTCTAGACTCACGAAGAGAAGGGATATGCCTCCCATTTTATATTCCTCAACAACAAGATGCAGTTAAATAAAACAACAATTTTATAGTGTAAAGACTATGCAACAAGTATTGTGCTACTGCTACTTTAACCTGAAGTAAAGCGTCTTCACCAAGCAACGAACAAGATAAAGTAGGAGTTGTACCAAGAAAGCCACTATCAGTAACTTCTTCAACTGTCTCACCAATGGACAAAACCAAGGTAGCATTCACAAATGACACAATGATATAAGAATCATAATCCTCTGAAAAAGAACTTCAAAGTTACTACACATTCATATTAAACAAAAGTTTTAATTTCCTTGCATACCAGACTTGTTCAATTTTACAGTCCAAACGGCATTAGGATTACCAGGTAACTCCGACACAGCCATTTCAGATACCTACGTACAATGAAGAACTATTTATAGGTATGTAATGTACATATATATATATATAAATAAGCTTAGGTTTTGTTACAGAGAACAGTTAAGACTGCTTTCTACTGTTGTGTTTTTCTGCACAAATATTATGTACATTTCTGTATGTGTGTTATCCTCCAAGTGCATCAGGGCTTAAGTTGAGCACTATACAGACATACATGATATTGATGCATATGATGACAATGCAGTCAAAAACACAAATGCTTAATATATTTTATTACTCATACATAGAAGTCATTTATGTATACCTCCAAACCATGCCTCAATACACGTAGTGAAGATCGCGAACCACGACCACACGCCGCGTACAACTGTGGTGTGTCCTCATTGGCAAGATCTGCAATCTGACAGGACATAATAGGTGCCAAGCTGTCTAACTCATCAACAAGGACAAGATTTTTCAAAGTTCTTGGTTGAAAAAAGAATGTTGTTCCTTCTTCAAGTTCCATGTTGCTTGAAAACTCTGGTTCATCATCATCATCACCCAAATGAGCAATTTGATAAAAATAACTAAAATGAAAACAGAAAATTATGTCCAGACACAAGGTTGCTGAAAACATACAATCCACAAACCAAAACCTCAACTGCTTTCACTTAAACATAAACTCTTGTCTAAACCAAAATTAATTTTCACCTGTGACTCTACATTAATTATTTTGTAATGATTACAAATAATAATATTTTATATGTATCATGTGACTACATTAATTATTTTGTAATGATTACAAATAATAATATTTTATATGTATCATGTGACTCTACATTAATTATTTTCTAATGATTACAAACAATAAGATTTTATATGTATCATTACATACTGATTTCCAAATTCAGATGCAACAAACAGAAAGCCAGTTTTCAACACACACATTGACGATGCCACTGGGGTGGTATCAAAATATTTAAGTCGTATTTCAGTAACCATCACCATCTCCTCATCTGTTTCAAGGGTACATTTAAATATATCTCCTTGGTCGGTTTGCAACAGAAAGAAAAACATGGACTAAATGAAAAAATTCACACAAACAATGTCAAACAAGGTGAAAGAATTTTAAGTGATTTTAATGGCATACATACCTTTGTTTTGTGTGTAGCAGCACATACAAAGATCATTCCTCTCTCTGGATCATCAACATCATTCTGTTGGATAAACAAACTAAATTTGTAGAGTTCAACATAAAAAAAAACTACTTTGTCATCTCACACAAGCCTGTACTATAGAAATTTTGAATGAATTCAACGTTTCAACCTAAATCCAAAATAAAGAGAACAACCTTTCGTCGAGGTATGGGCATTCGTAAATCTTGTTGATCACCAAAGTTTTTATATGTTAAATAATTCTCAGAGCAAACTAGAACACCACTTGGTCCATCACTACCTCCGGGAACTACATGCAAAAAATTTTATCATGTAAAATGTAACTAGCAAAGTTTTGATAATGACAAAAATAAAACAGCAGTCAGCTTGCAAAGAAGACAATGACTGTTTATTCCTAACCTGAAATGAGAAGATTTCCTCTCTCTTCAAGTGGTTCACTGTATTTCCTCACGACATGGTTCAAACCTAGATCAAGTTCATAAAATGTTACAGTCTGTTGAGTTGTTTGAGCTGCTTCACCAGACGGATCTTGGTCTGCTTCCTAAGGGAGAGCCAAAAAACAATACTTTATGCATTTCAAAAAAACTACAAGGATTACATAAGATCAATAAAAAGCTCTGTTTGACAAAAACATATTTGCCATATCTTTCTGCTAAAACCTTTGCAATAAAAATGTGATATTTTCCAACTGACCTCATAATCCAATTCAAGACAAGCAAACATTGGATTTTCAAAGCCAACATCAATTCCAGTGATGTCAAACACCAAAGTATGAGATTTATGTGCTTCAAGTGGTGATGATATAGTAAGTCTGGCAGCAGCATCGCGATTCATAATGTATACAAGTTTTTGTTTTTCAACAGCACCTTCACAATTAAAAATGATGAATGAAAGATGAGAAAAACAATGTAAAAATGCTTTAATGTTGATATAATGATTGATGAAGTACAGAAAAACATACATGCTAGTAATGCTACAGAGGATAATGTTGCAAAGTATAGTTTTGAGATAATGCTTTGGATCTTTCAAATGAAAATCTTATCTAACTTAATCAACATGTGATCATTTTATATGTAGTTTCATAAGTAATATAATTTTACCAATCATAATAGCTCGCCCCTTAGGATCAACAGCAAGATATTGACCAGGGACAATTCTTCTACAACCACTTTTTCCAAAGGTCTCCATATGAACCTGTTTCATAATCATACTTTGCATTAAAGAACTGCAATAAAAACTGTTGAATGACCATTACCTACCCTTTCAAATACATTTTTGTACGGAATATACTCTAAGACAACAATTCTGCCAGAATCAGATCCAACAACAATATAGTCTAAAAATATTTAAAAAAATGTTTTGGAAATGTTGAAGGAACCACAGCTACACAAAGTTAATCAACACAAGAGCCATCGAGAAAGTGAGAATCACTCTACCAGACTGGTAAGTTTGTAAATCACAAAATCATGCAGCCAAGATCTTGGGTGTGCAGAACAAACTTTCCAGTCAAGTCAGTTCATCCTCAACAAGTTCTTTGACCATAAAAAGTGCTTTAAACTGAATAGATCATTCTGGTAATATAATTTATACAGCAATTCTAACCTTTACTTCCACCAGTCAAACGAAATGGGGCTATATCTCTGACCACACAAAATACTTCCACAGCCAACACAGGTATCACTTTACCAGTGTTTGGGTCAGGACGAAGCAGCTCAATCGACCCTCCACGTGTCACAACAATCTCCTGCGATTTTGTGCCAGAAAAATTTCCATGTATAGCACGTGTGATTGCAGAAGCTCGTTGAAGAGTCAGAGAATACAGATGCATGGTGGAAAGGATTCTGTGAGACACAAAATCGTGTACAATTTATCAATATGGTGTTTGTTAAATTTCACATGTTTCAATATTCACAACTGTGCTTGCATAAGGAGATGATTTTAAGTTGAGAAAGGAAGTGGAAGCTATGCATCAGCCATCTACCTTACAATGTTTACAAATCTGAGACTCCATGATACTTTTAAAAGCGTTAATATAAAATAACAACAGCAATGATAATAAGATACACAAATAACGTTTTTTTAAAACAATTGCACCTACTACGGGTCTTATCTTTACTAGCAAGCCATTAAAATATGTAAGATGCAAAAAGATTGAATTGCATGCTTACCACTGACAACACACCAACGCTTACACCTCCATAACGAAGTAGAGCTATTTCGAGTCAGAAAATTGCGAGGGAGACTGAGGAGACTGGAGAGGAGACTATAAATTTGATGCTAAAATTAAATTATGACGGAAGATTAAACGGATTGTTTTAAGTTGGTGATGTGTGTCCAAGATGTAGTAAATATTTATTGAGCATAGAATCTAAAAAGTGAATAGTGTTTGAGTATTAAATGATAAGATATGAGGCGAATCTTATCATGATTGATGGAGCAAGAACGCTCATCCATTTGGACTCAGTCCTCTTTCGAAAAGCCAAAATTTCATACTCATATAGATTTTGACGGTAGGAAGGAAAATACCACAATTATTTTATGTTGTTAAATTTGGCGTGATTGGTACTTTATACATGCATGTGACTCAAGCACAACTATTTGAGTTCTCGTTAATCATCTAGAGTTTTTAAATTTTTGATGAATATATTTTTTGCAGACTCTGGTGTCCGTGCAGATGTGATCCAATCTCTTGAAAAGCGTATTCCAAACCATTTTCTTGTCATTGCTCTTATAAAACAACTGTGTTCACTTTACATTGATGAAGAGGAAAAGTGCTTAGAAACCTTCAACAGTAATGACATCACATATACATATATATATATACTGTACACAGAAATGCAGTAGTATAAGCAATAAATTTTACAAAATGTAGCATGACATGCATGATGAATGATGACTCCCTTTATCCACCCCTACTTCCTCCCCAAAGGCTGTAAAATACCACTCCTTAGTTCATAAAATAGCTTGTTTGCAGCTTGTAATTAAAGAAATGATAAATATCTCAATGACAGGAATATTATTTCCTATTCACATAATCAGCAAGCAGGCTATCCAAGAAGTTTTGATTGAATTTGTGTGGTTTTTGAAAATCATATTTTTTGTATTTTTAGAAATATGCGAGCAACTAGCCAATATGAAAGTAAGATAAGAACAGCTTTGTAAGCTTGGTTTATGAATTTGTAGCTTTCTTTGTTTAATTATTTAATATCTTTTAGATTATTCCGTTATTTGCTCTTCATGAAGATTTCTCTGCCATTCGTGAAAAATACATCAGTGCATTTCATAATGTTCTTTTGACAACCAGTGATAAAAAGGTGAGTTATGTTAACTCCTTGTTATGTCAAGTGTAAATTTCAGGACTGACATCTGTTCCCATCATCAAAAATTCCTTACAACTCTCAAATTTTCTGTTGTAGGAAACATGCGTTAAGAAAGTCACTGACTGTAAAATATTGTGTAAATCATCAGCTTCAAGGTGAAGTTTTGTAATTTCCATTTCAATGATAAATTTTTTTGGTATGTTTGTGATTAAGACAAACTTTCTTTCCTCCAATAGTTCAAAGATACTTGATTACAATGCAACTCGATACAAGGAAGAATTTGAAGAAATTATAAAACTAGGCAAAGGTGGATTTGGAAGCGTTTACAAGGTAAAAATGTGCAAATTACACAAATGCTTTGGCAATACCATAGAAGTTGCTAATTTTTGCCTGGTGTGACATTTGTTTGAATGTGTTGTAGTATTTAAATGGATATCCATTCGTTTAAGGTTAAAAATCGCTTGGATCGTCGTGAGTATGCTGTAAAGAAAGTTCATTTAAGTGAAAAAGATCTTGCAAATTGTCTTAAGGTATAAAGTACTACAATGTGTGATACAATTTATGCAATGTTTACTTGATAGTTGCTCTAAAGAAGCCTCTACACTACATTCATTTTGTATACAGTAAAGTTGGGTATATATGCACATTCTGTTTCATAATTTATTCTAGGTGTTACGTGAAGTTAAAGTTCTTGCACGTCTACGTCATTCTAATGTCGTTGGTTACCAGTCCGCGTGGCTTGAATTCGTCAACAACGAGAATTCTTTGGTGGCTTCAAGCATTCCAAGTAATCAATGATTGTTCAAAAGACGAGCTTTTATGTCCAATTTTGTAGTTCATACTTGTGCTAATCTCCCTAGGAATATCAACGCATCCCGATCGATTAGTTGATCTTGAGTTTGAATCGGATTTTAGAAAGTACGTATGAAATTATGAGAATAAACTGTTCACACCTTTTGCAATAAAAACAACAGAGACTTTGTCGTGGTGAGGATTGCCTTGAAAAGTTCAAATGGCCATAAATCATAGAGTTCTCAATACAAGAGAAAACAAGACAAGGGCAAAAGTTCTAAAACAGTTCTTTCCTCGAACACTTGGTTTTCTATCGGTTTTTACAACTCTTGGAAACTCTATGATTGTTACATGTTTGTAGATGTAGATCGTCCAGGTTAGTATAGTCCTGAGAAGGACTGTTTTTGTTGTTGTTGACTGACGTTTCGACAACCTTAGCGGTAGTCATCTTCAGAGTCAAAATGATGGTAGTCATTTTGGACGATCTACATTTACAAACATGTAACGATACTCCCGGGCTCAAACCATTTACTCTATGATTGTACGTTGTTCGTCATGGTAATTGCGTTTTTAAGGCAATATAAAAACTGTATAAAGTGCTGTGCTTTAAAAGCTTCCTTTATACATTTTTGAACGTTTTTTTTTATACGAATGAACGAGTAACCTTTAAAATAACCTTTGTACAGACTAAAGACCGAGGATCAAAGTGAAAGCAGTCATATTGTGTTCCAGACCTCCGACACAAGTATAGATGATGAAAAGTCAAACACAAGTCAACATACGTTTAGTCCACCACCCACCCCCGTGAGTAAGCTAATAAAGTACAAATATCTTCTACATGTTTGTTGTGGTGAGCTTTTATTTTCATGTATTTTAGGCGAATCTCGGAGTAATGGGAACAGTTTAGTTCCCATAAACAATTCTCGCATCCATAAATCAGCATCTGACGCTAATTTTGGACGTTTTCGTAACTCAAAGTCCTACAAAAATTCTCATCATCATTTTTCACCGAGGAAAACCAGACGAACGACTCTGACAACTACTCATACACTGATGAATCTGTCTCGGAGAAGGTTATAGACACGTGCATTTCACGTGCTTATGTCATGCTTTCTACATGATTTCTCTCTCTTTAGTGTTTTGGGATCGTATTACTTATTCAGATGGAACTCTGTGACATTACGTTAAGACACTGGCTGCAAGAGAGAAACAGTCAACTGTCAAATAATGAAGGTAAGAACAAATGTGAGAAATGTAGCCAAATGGTGATTTTTCTTTCTCTTTATACGGATGAAGTATTGGGCGAAAGAAATCGAATGCATCTAAATATGATTGGTTTTTAATTGAAGGTGGACTTGTGAATAAAAAGGAAAACATGAAAATATTCAAACAAATTGTCACTGGTGTAAAATACATTCATTCTCAAGGCTTAATACATCGAGATATAAAGGTAGCGATTGTTCTTGTAAACGTTAAGTTTCATCATAAGATGTATGTTCTTTATCCATCAGTCTTTGTGTTTTTTAGCCAAACAACATTTTCTTGAATCGTACCAAACGCTACGATGATTCCTACGATTATTGTGTGAAAATTGGTGACTTTGGTCTTGCGAGACCCGACATGTTTGGTGAACATTCCTTCGCGACAACAGAACTAACATCATTTATAGAACCGATTTCTCCATTGTTCCCTGGAGGTGTGTGTGGGAATGAAACATTGTTTTGATAAAGATGTTTTCAGATACGTGTAAAGGAAGATATGAAAATTTATACCAGTTTGCCTTTCAGATAAATACAATTGATTGAAGATTCTTTTTCATCAGTTTCGTTTTATTTTGATAATGAGTTATTTTCTTTATAGATACACCACCATCCTCATCAAGCCAGACAAAAGGTGTAGGTACTTGTACTTATGCATCCCCTGAGCAACTTCACAACAGAGACTATAGCTCTAAAGTCGATATATACAGTCTAGGTATAGTTCTCTTCGAATTCTTTCAACCTTTCAAGACGGAAATGGAAAGGCATACAAATATTAAAGATCTGAGAAAGTCACATGTGCCACAGGAGCTTAAAAATTTATGGTCTGAAGAGGTTGGTGACGTCACGGAAGGTCTTAAATAAGATCTTGATAACATCAAATGATTTGTGAATGCTTTCTTTTTAGAGCAACTTTTCGTTTTAAGGTACTTTCAACAAACTTTTGTAAGTCGCTAACATTTTTACCTAGAATGATTTAATTCTTCAAATGATGGCCAAAGATCCTGAAAGTAGACCGTCTGCTGACGATATCTTAGAAATGGATATTCTCAACGAGAAAAACAAGGTGTGTCTATTTTGTTGGTGTACTTTCTCAGAAATGCCTTTCAGTTTCAACAGTGGGCTGGGGAAAACATTATATCACTTTGGTCTGCATTTAATTTTGAATTATGTATTGTGTAGTGTTTTGCTGAATTGATGGTAAAGTTGGAGATTGAACAGAAAGAAAATGCCTTTTTACGTAACCGCATTCACGCTTTGGAACTTGAACTGAAGGAGAAAGACGAACTGATTGCTCAGTTTAAAGTTCACGACAAAACGTTGTGAAGAGAAGAGTATTCACAACGTTGTGATATCTATTTTAATTTGTAGGTTTAGCTTCATCATAGAGACGAAAATGGTTAGAAATAGAGATAAAATATTTTACTTTGGTGTAAAATAATTTTGACGATGTGACTGTCGATTAGAATATTTTGTGTTCATTCAAAGCTTTTCATTGTAGATAAGTGAAATGTTGATATTTTTGCTTGTAAAGAGTTTCGAAGAGTGTGTTGTGTGATATCCTGACAGAAATTTAGTTCAACTTCAGTTTTAAAAGCAAATGTTGTGTTCAACTTCGTGTTCATTAAACAAGTATATTCAAACGTTGATTTGAGCGCTGTCATTTAGCATTGTTTATAAGTGTAAAAAATCTTTACAATAATTGGTGAAATCGAAAAATGAGCAATACAAGATTTATTTATCACATATACATTGTATAAATATCCATTTTCAACAAGTATCAGGGAAGTAAAAGAGAAAAAGAAATATGATACTGTGCACATAAAATACAGCAATTATTTTAAGGTTCCATTTAGTTGTCTTTTGTGTCATAAGCTGAATCTTAACCAACAACAAGAGTAGTTTCATCAGTAAACGTATACTCTGGAATCTCTAAGTTGAGCGGAGCAGGACCCTTTCGTATGCGACCAGAAGCATCATAGTGTGAACCATGACAAGGACAATAGTATCCACCATAGTCACCAGCATTTGAAATGGGTACACAACCAAGATGAGTACAGACACCAAGCAACACCAACCATTCTGGTCTTTGAACCCTGTCATCGTCATGTTCAGGATCTCTTAACTCGGAGAGATTTGTGTTTTTGCTATCTTCAATCTCGGCTGCTGTCCTATGGCGTACAAACAAAGGACGACCACGCCACTTGAGAGCAGCATTCTTTCCTTCTGGAATTGTGTTAAGGTCCACCTCAATCTTAGCTAATGCCAATACATCAGCACTTGCAGACATTGTTTGTAGGAAGTTTATGACTGCGTTCTTTCCTGTGTGCAATCCTGTGATTCCCATACCAGCCATAACAACATAGGTGAAAGCCGGCGACCCATGTGTGCATCTAGTGGTTGGCTTTTTTCATTAGATGTTGTTCGACGGTAGGATGAGAAATCTGGCACTTCGACATCAGTATGGCTATATCTCATTTGAGTTTTTCCTAAACATGTTATATCAATTAATTCACTTCTAAACCAAAACAGCATCATTTAAAGATAAAGAATCAACTGGCGAAAAAACATGAATAAAACTGAGACAAAAGCACATACCAAACATTTTGTTTGTGGAAGCCGGTGCAAATCCGTTCACTGACTGAAAAAGTGCATTATATCCTGAGGTTGAAACTTGAATTTTCTCATTACTAGGAAGCGGCGTTGTTGGATTTTGATGGTTTGTGATACATTCACAACTGTTGCGGTAATCAAACGAGAGACACAAGGCGAAATAGCTCTTGTACTGAGCATTTTGCGTTGTAAAAAGTAAGTTAAAATTACCAAAATGGCGTCGAAGAAAAACGGTACGAATGTGGATATTAGGATACAATAGGGATATTATGCCACATACAAGGATATTTTCCAGTTATGTTCAATATTACCACAAGTTTTATCTCAAACAATGGCGCGAAAGAGAAAGGTGCAAAACATAAACATGTAGTTGAATTTTGTACTATTCATGGTATATTTATTGAAAAAAAATAATGAGCAGTTCACCATTGAATTCCTGCAATAGTGAAAGTGACATTCAACCATTAATAAGAAAGCTAGGTAAAATTGATAAAATATCCAAATGTAAAAAGTTACGACTTCTACGTACAAGCATAGTGATGTTGAGGCTTCTGTGTCATGTTCATAGCACTAAAATTTTTCTACAGGTCATTCTGTTGAAGAGATTCGACTACGAGCTTTACAAAGCATCAAGTTCAAGCTTGAACATGATTTGATTTCCGTTTCGGACATAGTCCATAAAAAGGAACTGTTTGTAAAGCTACTTGAATGGTTCAACTTTGAAACTTGTTCATGCCAAAGGATGCTCTTCAATTACTTGATAAGCTTTCGAAGGTTATAAGTAAAATTTATCACGCTGTATTAGTATGTATTATGAAATTTTCATTTCTTTCAATTTTTTATTCTTAACAGCACAGTTCAGGTTTGGAGACTCTTATTAATCTAGGTGCCGTGGATTTTTTATCCCATCTAAGGCGAGATATTGATCCATCATTATATCAGCATATTGATTGTGTTGTTTCCAACTTACTGAGTCTTCCAGAGACAATTGACAATCATATGGAGCATCTTCATTATGAAAAGCAAATAATTAATCGGAATATTGTAACACAGAATGAAGTAGCTCAGCTCACAGAAGTTGAAAATGATAAGACAATACATTTGGACAATATTAAAAAGAAAAATCCACTTCATAATGGCTGCTCAGGTTACTACTTCCATTGCTCTTAAATATAATCATTTCCACCATAAATTCCTCAATGATTATACCCTAGAAGACGAAGATGTCAAACCAAATCAATGGCATTTTCCATGGATCTCAATTGTTGACAGCGACATGCATGTGTTGGGTACAACAAACTCACGACTTGAGAGCAATAATCCAGAGTTAGCCAGGAAATCTTGTGAATTTCTCAACGATGTACTTTTTAAAGATTTTCCAGCTGAGATTTTTCTACAACAACCTAATATTGTTAAGGTGAATCACTTTATGAAATGGTAGGTTAGTGAAGGAAACTATAATTAATTTTATGTGTTTCTTTTGGTTTTAAAGACATTATTTAGTCTGGTGCACTTCAAAGGAGAATGTGATCTTGCTAGCTCTGCTATTTTATGTTTGTCATCGTTATGTCTTCATGTACAACATCGTTATTTTATGGCAACGGATCCTTTGTGGTACAGCCTTGATCCTAGTATGTTTATTACAATTGATAAATTGGTGGTGGATTTTAAATGTTACCATATGTCACAAACAACAAACAAACAACATTTGTATACCAGCCAGTATTAATCCCCGCCAGGGGGGTTGACCGGTCCATGAACTTTTCTACGCCAAACGTCTCTATCTCTCGCCATATCTCTCGTTATACCCATCGCCTTCATATCACTGTTCACAGCATCCATCCATCTCTTTCTCGGTCTACCTCGTTTGCAGACTCCATCAACATTCATATACAATGTTCTACGAATTTAATGCATATGTATTTATTTAAATATGCTTTCTATGTTTAGATTGCTGGAAATATTGGATAAGATCCACATCTGTTTCATCTAGTTATTCACCAACCAGTGAAATGTCAGATCTTATTGGAGAGTCACCTAGTAGAGGTGGTATATTGAGGTGAAATTTAAACTCTTAAAAATTGATTTTTGACCCCACCAACATGTACAAAGGGGACCTGAAGTATTGTTTATTTAACTTTACTCTCACTTGACATCTCTCTATGAAGGAATCGTGGAAGTGACCTTCTTGATGATGGTTTCATGAGAGAGGCTTTTGAATCTTGTCAACTGCCAATTGATGAATTTTGTTTGCAAGTGTTGCAGGCTTGTTGTTCGTTGTTGCAAGATGTTGCAGATTTGTTGCCAGTGTTTGAAGCTCTGCAGCATGCTTTGGATTTATTAGACATATGTTACCCTCAACGTCTCTGGTGGATGAATCAAAAAACGGTGATATAAGCACTCCTTTGCATCCCTTGTATACTCCCTTGCCTCCCTTATATACTCCCTTGAATCCCTTATATACTCCCTTGCATCCCTTGTATACTCCCTTGCATCCCTTATATACTCCCTTGCATCCCTTATATACTCCCTTGCGTCCCTTAGATACTCCCTTACATCCCATGACCTTTGTATGCATATTATTATACGCTCTTTCATCCAACTTTCTTACATTTGTACTAAAAACGGAGCATGATTTGAAAAGTTTTATCACATTTTAGAAATCACTGCGTGATGAAATCTTCACTTTGGTTTGTCGGGCGATACGGTATCACGTGACTAAATGTGGTTTTCAAACATGTGACAATGTTCAAGAACACAATGCTCCACGACACATGAATATTTTGTTGTTTCTCGCTCTTTGGTTAATGAGATACTGTGGATATTTTCTCCTTCAAGATCTTACTCTTGCTAGTGATGATGATGATAATGATGAAGATATTTATGAAGCATTAAAATGGCTTTATCAAACGAGATCCTGTTCACATTCTTTCCCGAGATAAGATGCAGTTTACAGCGTTCGTCAATTCTAGCAAGAAAGATGAGTTTTATGACAGAGTATCATAGAGCATTGAATGTGCGAGACTCCATTATTGCTTCCGTTGATTTCCTTCAAAATTTTAAAAACAGTAAGGTGAGCATTTTGTGTTCGTACGTACGTAAAGGTTTGTTGAAACGTTAGTAAGATTTATATAGCCAGGAAATCTTGTTTGTTTTTTCAAAAGTATTGATATTTATAGAATAGTGTTGTATGTATTAAATCAAAATAAATTCAATATGCATCTTTTCCAGATGTTATTAATCTGAATATTTTTTTCAATTAAGCTTAAAGGTTTTTAACGTAGCTCTTTTTGTTTGTTCTTTC
Source organism: Xenia sp. Carnegie-2017 (assembly GCF_021976095.1). Lineage (NCBI taxonomy): Eukaryota > Metazoa > Cnidaria > Anthozoa > Malacalcyonacea > Xeniidae > Xenia > Xenia sp. Carnegie-2017. Next base: position 672,567 of record NW_025813469.1, on the reverse strand, counting down.
CAAGGATAAAAGCAATCAAGACTCGTTAATCATAAAGTTAACTTCGTGTTTATCAGCTCTACCGTATCTACGTCATGAAGAACTTGTACAGAACGCCATAACGTTAATAAGCAACGTTAATCAACATGCTTCTGTCGCTTCTAAGGATATAACATTAAAATCCAAAGATATTCTACTTTATCTGCTTTCCTGTACGGATGATGTCATCCGACTACTGACCTATAAATGCTGCTGCGAAGTACTGGGACGAGCATTAAAAGATAGTCATGTGACCAATCCAATGTCCAAGCGTTATATGAAAGCTCATTTTATGATAGATCGTGACGTCATTTATGTCCTGGCCGCTTTCGGTCTGTGTGATGCAAATAAAGAGGTAAGATTCATCACTCATTTCTTTAGATATGTACTAGTTTTTATTGTCTTTGCAAAAAAAAAAGAATGTATTTTTTCCCTGTTGCTTTTTTACTCAAAATACAAAACATTTTGTTGCTTTAAAATTGAGGACTTGTTTTGCTGTGTGCTCCTTACTATGTATTCACAAATATTTCATCATTTCTAGGTTGCGAGCTTAGCCATGAATATTTTGGAAACTCTTTTGCACAGCCGTCTGAATATGGACACGACGACGTGGCGAAAACTCATAAATGATATTATAACATTACTACCTTACATTCAAATGCACATGACAAAAAAATCTCGACTTGGTGTATCTTTACTTGGTCTACTTTCTCCCCGGGACAATCATCTTGTTCTCTTACTGCCGATGGTGAAATTGTACCGTTTTCACAGTTGGAACGCTTAAGAGGCTGGTTACGTTGCATGTTCATGAAAGATAAAGGCTTTCGAGCAAAAGGTTACGGATATTTAATTGAAAATCTTGTCGAGGAGGATCTTCATATGAAATGTGAAATGGTTTACCCAAGTGGCACTCTTGAAAATAGCTGTGAACTATTTATGATCGACACCTTTTCTTTCTCAAAATTACATCGCTCATGCAAGCACGATCAGTTTGATGATGAACGCATTTTGAAGTTGTTTAATATTCTTATCATGGAAACAAACGAGTTATCTTTACGTAGGTCGTCTGCTGAGCAACTTGCCGTCTTGCTTCAAGGTAGAGCGATATCAACGTGAAAATTATTCTGTATCACTGTGAAAATCCATTCTTTTATTGTTTTCTTGCCATCTATCATTTAGATTTAGTCGTCATTATTACATGGCGGATAAGTCGGAGTCAAAATCCATTTAGATGAATCATGGCATTCCATCTTGCCATTTAGATCCTACTTGGCATAAGGTTTTACTGGATGAAAAGGCAGAAGATTATCTTATTAAACTCTTGCGTGATTCTTTGTATCGAGACGGAAAGGTTCACTTAAGTTCATTCGTAAATCCTAAATTGGAAATTGTTTTCCCTTGCTTGAAAATTATTCGTCTTCTTACGGAGTACAATGTTCGATGTCGGCACAAATTGGCACAAGATGCATCCTTATACCGTTTATTATCTCGTCATGCATTGATTGCGTCTGCAGGTAGTACTGTAAGATATGAAGTATCGTGTTTGTTGTCTCTGCTGCTGTTCGATGAGATTGCTCGCTCACCTATGTTGGAAGAACGAGAAGAAAACACTGGGGATATATCGTTTGCTTTGCCAGCTGAAATTTTGAAAAGGTGGTGATTGAAAGTTGCATGACTTTAAAAAACCTGTTCATTTCAACTTTGTTGACAAAAGCCGTCTTTTTCCTGTTTCTTTTATCTCAGATACACCTTCCCGTTCAACCCTCCAATCTACAAGTTAATTAATCCGCATGAACGCGATCAACCTCCACAGGATGATCTCCTCAGAGCTGATCCTCTAATGTCGATGCTAAGAATGACCTGGAATATTGCCTGGCGTAATGATAAAGAAGATCTTCCATGGACAAGTTGCGATACTGACGAACAGAAATGGTCATCTTTGGATTTGAAATTTTTTGCATGTTGCTCAGTTCAAATCTCCATGACGAAGTCGTTGAAATCAATCATAGAAGCTTCTTCACATAACGCCGTCAGACTTGCAGTCATGTCACTCTCGTTGCATTTCATTGGAGAAAGTAATTTATCATTGACTAGTCATGACGTAGCAACAACATCTTTGGTAATGGCGCGAGAAATGTTCTACGCTTGTGACTGGAGAATGGCATTTCAAAGGTGCGTGCGTAGCCTGCTCTTTTGTCAGGTTATTTGAAAGGTTTGTGGCTGATGACAGTTTCGTCGTGCTTTTTTTTTTCAGATATGTTACTGTGTTTCCCAAGTGTTCTGATGATGATCGCCTACTGAATGATGTGTTTAAGTTGTTTACAAACATACTGAGAAGATCGATAACGCCTGATGAAGAATTTCTTGGATGGCTAGCTGATGTGATCATGACACCAGACAGTGCTATGACGTCTCTTATTTATGTCCTGGAGGAACCTGAAACTGACAATACTGCAAGTGAATCAAAGAGGTGTGCTGAATATTATTTACTGAAATAACTTAACTTATTTAGTGTGTTTAAAGTTGTATTTATTGTAAATGGTTTGAACCCGGAGTATCGTCCAGGTTGGTATAGTCCTGAGAAGGACCTTTTGACTCTGAAGATGACTACCGCTAAGGTTGTCGAAACGTCAGTCAACAACAACAAAAACAGTCCTTCTCAGGACTATACCAACCTGGACGATCTACATTTACAAACATGTTGTATTTATTGTTATTGGGGGTTTTTTTTCTGCAGGAGGCTTCGAAAAGATTTCCTTGAATTTGTGAGAATATTTGCTCAAAAATTGCGCACTGTAAGCAAACCGTGGCTGTGGTCTGGAAAGACCATTTACGCAGGTGACTTCGTAAGCAGTCTAACCCTAAACCTCAGCCTGAGTGACAGCCCGCAGTATTACGATTTACCTGTGTTGGAGACAACATTGGAATGTTTGGTAGAGATAACAGCCATACCAGGTTTCAGCATCGTTTCTAAACTTGTTGATCCTAAAGAACTTTGTGCTAATCTTATTACTAGCTTACTCCAGGTTGGTTGTTCGTGATATTTTTACGTTGAAAAGTGTATCAGAAAATGTCGTTATTTCAGTCTCCACTATCACAAAGAAGTTTTGGTTACCGATGTGTGTACTATTTGAATTTCATCGTAGGTATTGGTTGCCTTCAATGCGGGTCGTCTAGGTGCAACGAGGTCATTCATGGGTCGTGGAGTCAGTATGTCTGCTGGTCTTTGTCTCACTCATCTCATACATGAAGTAAAGCAAATGTTGAAGATTGAGGTAAGTAAATATATAAGGTAATTATTGTCTTCTGTTGACATCCATGGAGTAGAGCCGTAAATAAATGGATCCTTGCACTATGTTACTTAACTTAAATACAAAAGTGTTGCATATCCTTACCCTTGCAGGATTATTCTATTACAAGGATATTTGAAATAGAAAGGCTTTTTGAGAAGCTACGTCAAATCTTAGGATGTTCTTGACCTGTTTCGTTTCCCTCCTTTTACATTATTCTGTTCGTCTCTTTCACCTGCAAAATTTCTTTATCACCAGGATTGGACATCGTTTTTGAGAACATTTCAGCAGAGAAGAAGGAGTCAGATTTTCCATGGTTATCGACTATGTTGACGGATCATCTTACTGAAGTTCGCTGGTGTGGTCTCTCAATTGCGACTCATATATTGCAACAAACAGCATCGCCTCTCTGTATAAAACAGGAAGTTGCTGGTGGCCTATGGAATGTTGCTCTTATCATTGCCATGGATGGGAAAGAGTGTTGTTTGGTTCGTGATCAGGTTAATTTCTCATGAAGTCGTTGCATTGTTGTTGTTTAGGAGTAAAGTAGGACTTATACTTAAGTGTGTACTTCAATGGCTCTTGCACATGGCGTTTTTGTTTTATTTAGGCTTTAGCTATGTTTTCAGCTTTGATTGCATCGTTAAAAAGTAAACATGGAACAGATAGTGGCCTCGTCGTAGAGACTGACTCGGTAATTATCGCTTTAGAAATAATTGAAACGAAAATGCAATGTTAAATGACGAAAAGGAATCTTCTTTCTTTTCCAGGAAACAGTCAGTAGTCTTCACGCTTTTCACGTGTCGCTTGCTCATCACAATTTCTAAAAATCTTCTTTCTTTTCTAGGAAACACTCAGTGGCATTCAGGCTCTTCACGTGTTGCTTGATCATCACAATTTTTATTCCAGTCTTCATTCAATCTTACATAATTTGGTTATAAAGAACACACCACGTCTGCCAGGTGTTGCTTTATTTAACGAGACCTTGACTAATCGAAGTAGTGAAAGTACTCGATCCAAATATGGAATACTGTATCAATCCCTTACTACTAACAGCCATCCTAGCAGTAGAGAAACGTTGACTGAAAGTTTGACTGTGACGTCATCATACTCTACGGATGATTCCGGTAAACGATTACTTCGGCACACGTCGAAAAGATCGAGCGACGAGGTCAATCATGGCTTCATCTCGTTCATCTTCAGCCATGCAGTCAATCACAGAAAATGAAAAGCCACCAGTGATTATTGGGTACACCTGACTGACAGAGGAATGTAATCGTTCTTATGAATAACAATGAATGATTATTGTTTCGTTTCTTTATAGCAATGGAAATCGTTCATCACCAGTCACATCCGAGTATTTAGAGACTCAAGCATGTGTCACTCCACGTTTTGTGGCTACCTTGATTGGCATGTTAACCAACTTGGTACAACTCTCGTCTGAAATTGTGTTACGTAAACTGCAAGAAGAAGATCTGCTTGGATTGATTGTGAGGTACAATTGTGGTAACATGTAGTATACAGATCTGTTTGGATTGATTGTGAGGTACAATTGTGGTAACATGTAGTATACAGATCTGTTTGGATTGATTGTGAGGTACAATTGTGGTAACATGTAGTATACAGATCTGTTTGGATTGATTGTGAGGTACAATTGTGGTAACATGTAGTATACAGATCTGTTTGGATTGATTGTGAGGTACAATTGTGGTAACATGTAGTATACAGATCTGTTTGGATTGATTGTGAGGTACAATTGTGGTAACATGTAGTATACAGATCTGTTTGGATTGATTGTGAGGTACAATTGTGGTAATATGTAGCATACAGATCTGTTTGGATTGATTGTGAGGTACAATTGTGGTAACGTGTAGTGTACAGATCTGTTTGGATTGATTGTGAGGTACAATTGTGGTAACATGTAGTATACAGATCTGTTTGAATTGATTGTGAGGTACAATTGTGGTAACATGTAGTATACTGTGAGTTTCTTTTAAAGGAATGATTTTTTATGGTACCTAATGGTTAATTTCATACCACTGATCACTTTTCACAATGTAATGTTTTAAAACATTCTTCTATATTTCTTATGTTATGCATCAACAGCATTTGACAAATTCTTTTTATTTCCATTATTTTCAGCCATTTAGATAGCAGTTACGCTACTTCATTGCTATATGATCTCAGGGCTGACAACGTAAAGTTTTCTCGTTTATGTTTTGTTTCTTCACAACAACATCACTTGAGGTTATCGCTAATGGACACATTCGATATGCATCGTAAAATATGCACATTGTTGAACATCTGTACGGGAAATAATCATACAATTACACGTACTTTACAGCAGAAAAATGTTGTTGAGAAATTGCTAGTGCTCTTTGATATTTGCTGTTCAGATTTAGGTATGATAATTATGCATCATTTATGCAATATATATAATTTATTTTCAAAGAACTCCAATGCCATGCGTTATAGATGATGATGTTAGAAAGTGTTGTCATAAAATGTGGGGAAGTATAGTGGTCCTATTAATGACCTTGTTGAAAACATTTAAAGATTTTACTATTTTGGAGACAAATTTCGAAGAGATGATGTTGAAATATTGGAAATCATTCACAGGTTATTGTTATGCATGTAGCATGAGACAGAGTTCTATAAGCAGTTAATTTTTTTCTTATAACTACGATCTTTTGGTCTAACGATGTTTGTAGTAATATATTTAGTAAGAACTTCCACTTGTATCTTGTTCAATTTCACAGAAAACTTACCCAATGTTTGATGCAGCTTTTCTTTCTCTTCTAGTTGCTTTTAATGACGTTATGTTATGTGACACAATAGTAGTTGGTGAACAGTTTCTCCGTTTACTATCTTACTTGTTTCTACGCGAAGGAAAGCGTATTTTATCAAAGAGTAAGATTACACATAAACTTACAAGTTTGCTCGAAAGAGAATCATTAAGAACCAATGATAACGATCTTCAAACTGGTGATGAATTCGAAGGAAATGGAACTGACCTTGCTGTCATTCTTCACAAATTATATGAAAACAGCAAAGTGCCAAACAAAGAAGCTTTTTTTACTAAAAGGAAACTTGTGTCGGAATCCTTAAGGCATTTGTTGTGTGTCAGTTTTAAAGCAAAAGAAACTGTAATAAAAGGCATGTTTGTTTGACTGTTTTCGTGGAAATGCATTGATTTACTCATGCTGTATATATGTATATACATTATTCTTCATTTAGCTGGGTTCATTGAAAAGTCATTGAACGATATGAAGCGCATACTTTGCCAACTCAACATGGAAAATTTGACCGTTGGCAAGTCCGAAATAAAGCGAAAAAAGGTACCCGATGTCTTTACGATTTGAGCCGACAACATACGTATTAAAAATTCCGTAACTGTTCTGACTGTAGGAAATAGATCTTCATCATGAACTTGTTCAAGTTTTGGAGCTGATGAGAAATCTCGTTTTCAGATCACCTGAAACAAAGGTAACTCTCATCACAGCGTTTAAACTATCAAACAACTAAAATCAATATTTGTTCGTGCATCTCCTTGGCTACTTCATCATTTTTTTTCATTCAGCTTAAAGCAGTCAATGCTGGCCTTCTAATTGTTCTACAAAATCTTTGGTCTTGGTGCATGGTAGTCAAAACTATCTTACTTGCTGTCCTGGAATTGTTATGTACACTTTCGGCACGATGTCCTCATGGTGAGCCCAGATAAGGTGGTGATTAGGGAGTACCGGGGAGGCTGTAATTGCATTTTTCTTGTTATTTTTGTTTGATGATGATGATAAGCACTAGAATTTTATGATTTGACTTCAGTTTCGATAAACATGTCAAACACATCGTCCTTAATGAGCACATCATCGAACAACACATTTGTTCATTGCATCATCAAACTGGCTGTCAAATTTCATGGAAAGATTTTGAATAGCTCTTCATTGCATGACACGCATACGTCATGCTTTCTGACGTTCTCGTTATTGAAGAATCTAGCCATGACGTCAGAATGCCGTGGTATAATGCTTAAGGTTTGCAAAACTCCACATATATGTCATATGTGTTAGTTGTCTATACCGTAAAATTTAATTTTCTCAAAACAATACCTATAGAGTAATTTCCTGGTAGAATTTCCTCGTCTCAGCTGCCTGAGTCATCAGAAGTCAAAAAGTGGCCAGAAGTCTCTGATCGTATTATGGTTACAATTACTTACTAACATCACGTTCTTTCGTGACGGTCAACAAATGGTCACAAAGATTAAGAATGTCATTCCTCTTTTGCTCGAGTATTGTGGTAACAACAACAGCAAGATTAGTGGAAATGCTCTTTCATTGCTGAGAAATTTGTGTTTTCACATACCCTGTAAATCGCTGCTTCTTTCAAACAGTATGTTTCTTATATTTATAATCGTACAGGAGTCTTAGATTCAGAAAATGCACCTAGTTTCTAAAGTTTACGAATAAAGATAAGTTACCACACGACCATTTATACAGAGATAATAAAACCTCAAATATGTTCTTATTTTCAACATCACGCATGCTCTGCTTGGGAAAATTTCATGGCAAACAGCTTATAAAATGTTAAATGTTTTCAACTCATATCTAGAGTTAACTAGTCCGTAACTCATGGTCAAAATGAACCACCTTGACATTTAAAACATATGTCTTTACTAGATGATCTGGTAGAAATTCTTCTCAAGAATGTTGAAAAAGAAAATGTCTTTGCTAGGTGTCTAGCGACATCCGCTCTTTGGGCATTGATCATCAACAATCAAAAAGTACTGTATTACTTTTGTGTATTCTAATGGTATTGAATGAAAACGATGCAAAAACCACATCGTTACTTTTATCGTTTTAGGCGAAAAGTATATTGGAGAAGCCAGCTTTGATGGCTAAACGATTGTCAGACTCCAGGTATTCGCTAGAAACGAACATCAAAGGTATTTTTTACGAGTGTTTTAATATTGTTGTGTTTTTTTTACTTCCAATTAAAGTTTAGTGATAATTTTTGACGTTATTCAGTAACCACACAGGATAACAAAGAAGAAGAACAGAGAATGCAATATGAAACAGCCACAAATAATATTTTGAAAATATTGGGTTATTAAATGCATATGAATCCGTTTCTACGATTATCTTTCATCAATTTATGTCATAAGAAATGATAAAGGAGAGTCGTTATATAGGTTCGCATTTAAAACAAATAACACTTTCATTTATTTAAAGTGCATTCCAAGCTATTCTTGATAGCAATTCCACATAAACTAAAGAAAACTCCATTCTTTTTTACAGCCACATCAAATTTTATAATGTAAAAAACATCCCATAGAATACAAGGTTAGGTAAAGTGTACTCTTAGTAGCACAAACAGCAACCAGCTCATTACATAAAAAAGTCCAAAAGTTTGACGAAATACACAAATAGTGGATTCGACCAATACGATTTACTGAGCTTAGCAAACATAATGTCTTAAGCTTGCCCTTCAATTGGATATTGAAGAATTATCAATAATAGTCTGCGATGCGATGAATGTTCTCGATTTTATAAACTTAGTTCTAAATCAACTCACCGTTATACATGCATATAAATATATGTATATATATATATTTAAGAAATCAAATATACAGCCTTACGGTTGAATCCGCTCCGCATGTAAAAATCCAAGGTTGTGAAGGATGAAATACACAATCCAAAATACCTATAGGCAAAAACAACTTTTTCACATAAAAGCATTCATGAAAAACAAAGTATTTTAGTTGCGTCAACAAGAATAACCCGCCATCGTACCTAAATTATCAGCTTGTTTATGTCCTCTGAGTAACTTTACAGGAACTATCAAAGGATTCTGCATAAGATCACTAAAACAAACGAAATACAGTGATATATTAATGAATACATTCGTCATCAGACTAGCTTCAGATTAAGTACGTAAATCCAGCGTAGTAACCTGTAAACCATTCCATGACAAACAATGACAGTGCCATCATCACTGCACGATGCAAACAATGGATAACGTTGATGATAAATTACTTGACGTAAGGCCTTTTGGTGATGCCTACACATGCACATAAACTTCGTCACAAAGATGAAGAAGGGAAGATGCAAATCAAAGTACATATCACCTTAACGTCTTGTAAGGATATGTTGAAAGATCAATATCGAACCAACATAATCTACGATCGTAACTACCAACAATCAAATTATCACCTAAAAACACAAGCATTCAAAGCCTTTTAAAAGGAGAACATCGTTATTCCTATCATCGTAAACGACGACAAACCTTGAGGATGTATTGCCATGCAGGAAATCCATTTGGCCGTCGACTGCAGTTTATTCAAAAGTTGTTGCTTGACAAGATCGTATATGCGTATGTAACGTTGAGTCTAACATAAAATGAATTACAACACATGAATTATAAAGATAGGAAGAAACAAAACATGGTACTATCGTTAAAACTTACAGCAACAAACAGAAATGGCTTCAGAGGATGAAATCGAACACACTGGATTAAACCTTTCGATTTTCGAAAGGGTTGCTGTAACACAGAAAATTATCGAATGGTGCTTGCTTCGAAACGCAAAAAGACATCAATGTATGATGTTACCTGACTACGACGTTTACTTAATTGATGTATTATTACAGACTGATTTCCACCTGATATTTTTTAGACAAAACAAGAAGATTACAAAAAATTTAATAGAACATGATACTTGTAGGCGCAGTTTTTAATTTGTACCTTCGGGCATGACGACAGAAAAATAATCTCCTTTTTTGTGCCATGCAACTTGTTGTATGGCCTACACAAAAGATGTCATCCTTTGAGTTATAAAATATCATAGTCATTGACGAAATGACTTCCAAAAAATATTTCTCTTCAAAACCTTCTTATGTTTTAGCACAAGTCTTATTCCATCTTTATATCTTCGTTCATCTTCTTTAACCTGCTCCCATGAAACATGTTGAGCCTTTTCTATTTAAAACAAATGCTATTTTCGTTTGATATCTTGTTCATTTTAATGTTTCCAACATCAGGGTACCTTCACTGGGCTGTTCAAAGGATGAAATTAGTTGCTCAGTGGCGGAATATATCAATTTATCACCAAGAAATGTGCTCACCAACATCACCGTATCAGCGCTAGAATAAACACGTTGCTGAATGTTGAATGTACGGCGAAGTTCTTTTTTGTCCAAACAGGATGACGATCATATGTAAAAATATCGACTACACGTTGACCAATAAGAAGTCAGGAAAATAAGCCATGTATACAATACTACGTGCAGGTACTTACACTACAACACCTATAAGTGATAATGATGGATTTGGATTCCATGCAACACTCTGGACTTTATTCTCAAACTGAATGGTTGAAAGACAACGACCCGTTGAAACTTCCCAGTATCGCACAGTTTTGTCATCGCCACCTGGAAAAACATGTTCATCGCAGACCGAAATGGATAGAATACGTCATATGCCATATATAATACCCGTTATTAGCCACTGTCCACTTGGATCCACAGATATACATCTAACAATCCCCTCATGTCCAAGATATAACTAAACAGAAAGAAGACAGATGCATGAACAATATTCAATGGCAGTTTGAATAGATCAGAGAAGAGAATACTCATCTTACCAAAGCTTGCGTTGTTGGGAAAGGTTGAAGGTTTTTTGGTTTTGGCAGTTTAGGAATAAGATCGTCTGGATTCACATTGAGCTAAGTACAAAAACAATAGAAAAATATTTACATTTACTGCATTTTTGGTGTGGCCTACCTATGTAGTTTACCCTCATTTTTCTTTGTCTAGGACACAAGTATAAATCAAGACATCTTTCAAATCTTTCTTGAATAAAATTCTTATAACCAGGAACCAGACGCAAGCTAGAGTATCTTGAGGCAAGAAAAAAAAACTCAAGGAAGGATATCTTAAAGGAAGACAAAAGTTTTGTGGTGGGCTAATTTAACATGTCATGAGCCTCATAACATGGGGTGAAAACATACTTTTTGGGAAGAAAATTAGTTTGCCTGTCTTCTGGATCCATCTCTTCCCAAGCTTTTATCTAACAAAAAGGAGAATCTCTGTGGATGTCCTTTCATAATGAGTTTGTAGTAAACAGTGCAATGCAGCAATAAACACATATTTATCAAGTTTAGGCTACCACACACCTCTTCTTCCGTGGGCAAATATTCAGGAGGTGGATTGTAGGATTCTTCATGACCTAAGATGAAATTGAGTTTGATTATAAAATATTTGTTAGTAATCAAGATAAAATGGATCACAGTTAAGATTTTTATAACCAGGTAGTTTCATTTTTGGAGCAGGTATATGTGTATGGTATCGAGATACTTTTTTCTAAAACAAACAAACCATTGTTAGGAAGATTTTTAGAACATACAAATACTGTAGTTTCTCTCTGACAAAAAGTTTTTAACCTGTAAATCTTCTTGGTCCCATATCATGTAATACCTAGGTTTATCAGTCACCGATTTCTTAGGTTTTATCCAACCATTACGAATTGCTCTAACAATCTTGATAATCTGCAATGAACATTTTAGTTATTGTAACTCCAACAGCATAACATAATTTGCAAGTCACAAATGTTTACTTTTTTATGTTCCCACTTTGAAGGAATAAACCTGCTTTTCGGCTCTGGCATATTAGAAATAGGATGTTCCATTTTGATGGAAGAAAAATGATCAATATAAGGCTAAAAAAAATGTAAATAAAACATGTTGTGTTCAATTAAAAAGTGGATTTCAACAAAATCATTAAAAAAAATTATATATGTTACTGACCTGATATGGATCATCGGCATTTGCCGGATAATGTTTATTCTGAATGCTGTCAATGATTTGCAGTTCTTGGTCAGTTAAGACAATTTCTTTCATTGTTTGCTTATCTTTGACAGTTCTCCTATAAAAGAAAGATTGTGCATTTCAATGCAACACAATATACAACAGAGTACATATCACATTAATACTAACCAGTAATTTGGATCATCCATTTTGGAAAGAAACTCATCAAGCTACACAGTTTTAATCAATAGATATGTTTACTACAGTGCAGGATAATAATCTGTTCATGGTGACAGAATATTTTTGGGAAATTTAGTAGCTTACCTCATCACCAGTAGCAGGTTTTAATATTTTTTCTCCATGATGATTATAACCAATATGTGGATATTCATTGTACCATTCAATGGGAACATTACCAATGGTATTTCGCACTTCCTTCACAACATTCAATAATTGTGAGTAAAATGAAAAAGACTTTCCTAAGATCTACTTTCAATTCTCACCTCTTCATCAGAATCCTCAGTTTCTAAGGTAGTCTCCTTCACTTTACGCTCATCTATTCTATCATTTTCACTGCCAACGTTCTTTTCATGTTTATCTTCATTCATACTGTCATCTCCATCAACCTGACGTTCATTTGAGCCTGAACCAAACAAATGAGTATTCTCTTCATCTGAGCTGCTTTCATCTTCATAAGAATCATCATCCCCATACCCTAAAAATGCTCATCAAAGACTTTTGTCTCGTATAAATGGCTACAATCTAAAGATCTTTATACATTTTCGAGTGCCTTTAGTTCTTCGCGTTCGTCAGATTTCTCGTCTTCTGACTCCAAGCCTTCGTATTCACTTTCATCCTCATCAGAGCTGTCGTTCGTTTCCCTGATATCATTTGCCGTCTCAGGAAACAAATCAGTCTCTTTCTACGAGTAAAAAAAACTCCGGAAAATCTTTCTTCTTTGCCATCGTGATCACATACCCTGGTACCAACAACCTGTCCTGCCAATCAGTTTAGCATCACATATTCTCAAGAGGAATGAAAAATACTTACATTGAAACCCACGAAAGGTCTTCTTTCAGTGTTCAAACTACGTTTTGGCATCTTCGACCTTTTTAACAATTCTCATATATCTCGTTTACCTTATCAAGTTCAGGAAATTTGTTTACAAAATACAATACGATGGGAATATTTCAATCCATTTGTGATTTCAATCAATGAGAATAAGCGAGCAAAGTCCACGTGCTTTACTATTGTCAGCGGTTTTATGATCGCCATAATAGAAATTATGTAACTAATTATATAATAATACATCAACAATATTTGATCAATTTGATGTTATTGCAAGTGGAACAATGCCATTGTCCTATATTTTATTTTACTTTACAATGGATGAATACACATACATGATAAATTTATTTAAATTTACAAGAGTTTCATACATGGAATTTAATATTAACATATCTGTTACAAAAGTTCACAAGAAGATCTTCAATTATAGTTGCATCATCTTTACATTGTGAATCAGGATGACAAACATTGATTAACCACCTTCAATAAGTGAGAATTCTCTAAGGCAGCAGCAACTCTCTCTTTGTCAGCCAGTTGCTTGTTTACTAAAAGAAAAACAGAAAAATCAAACATTTCAATTAGCTTTATAATAAGCATATTGTTATATTTTAAAACAAACCAGCATGTTCGGAGGCATGACTTCCCGGGGTAATTGCAACATCTACTTTAAACCTCTCAGGTAAAGATCTCAATAATTTCACTCGAATGGCAAGTCCAATCAAGGTTGCCATACTGCAATGTGGAATGGTGGGAGTAAAGTTGATATAAATCATGTTATTATCATCATCAACTTTAACAAGCGCTTCCTCAACAACATTAAGTTCTTCCAATGTCAGTGGATGTTCAGGGTCATTAATAGTACGAACAAGGTCTTTTGTAAATATTAAGGATAATGGTGAAATGAATACAAACTGTACAATCACTTGCACTAACTTTCACCTTCTTCATATTCAATCTCTAAGGATAAATTCTGCAAGGATTAAAGGATACCGAACACCTCTCTTTGATCAATTTTATCGACAACTTCATCATCTTCTTCCTCAGGAAGTAATTCCCGCTCATTTGCCTTTTGATGAATTTCGGGATTTGAGTTATCCAACCCTCGAACAGAGGCCATCTTTGTTTATTAGTGCCAATCTCCCACCGTTCGTAGGTCCTTCATATTTGGGTGTAGAACAAAATCACACAAAACATGGTACAATGGTGCAATCTTTTATTTTCACAAACAAAGTTTTTGGTAGCTTTACAAATACGATAATTGCACTTTTGATTAAAATTTAACCCCCCACTAAAATAAAAATTAATTACGACTAATAATTCGAGGATGTTCATCGATAGTAATTATTTAGGCATTATACAACACACAATAATAGCCAGGTCTCAATAAAGATTTTTATTTTCCAAGAAATATGAAAACATTTTAAATGCTTCTGCAGGCTTGTCTTTCGGTGCAAAATGGCCTGCTCCCTGAAGTAAAATAATCACTAATTAGAAAAAAACAGGTACGCCACAGGGTCACAAAATAGTTGGTTCTCGGTTTGTATATACCTTTATTGTAACAAATTTAAGACCTTCGAAGTCTTTTACAAATCCTGAGACTTGTCCTTTTATTTTCCAAAACCGACGACCCAACACGGGCTAAAACGACATGAAAGAATAGATGATTACAATAAAAATGGCCAATGACATAATTAGCATTTCTACAGTGAAGCAATACAAAACTAAAAACTCATTTAGTTATACACTTGATACTCAGAACAATGATTTGGGCGCGGTAAAATAAATAAAAAATACTTCACTGCGCAACATGGTAAAGTATATTTATTTTGATTACTGACGATAATCAGACATCTTAGTTTTCCTAATTTATCAGAAATTGCAATAAATTGCCTTCAATTATGTTGAAGAAACCTTCGTGGAAAGTCGAATAAAATCTGCGGAAAACTTTGAATGGATGACACAACCAACCTAATGTCATTCTGAGGGGCACATCGCACAAGGCTTGTAAGGAAGCTTGTAATTAGTCAGAAAAACGCAATTTCGTCGTTGACATTTTACTAATCACGAACGTAATAAGATAAGCTTTAAACATAAATTTCAAGAGTGTGCGACTAGCGTTTGCTCCCTATAGTGGATTTGAGCATTGTGCATATCCATGTATTCTGTGGTTTCCAACGATTTCTACAAATGGTGAGTAAGCCAAGGCCGGATCAACCAAAAGGCAAGAATGGGCAGCTGCCAAGAGCCTCCACACATCTTAATCCGGCCCCGGAATTAGCACAATCATTTTCAAAAACACTGAACAAAAAAATGTAGAAAAAATGCATGGATTTATAAAAAACCTAAATCGTCATATTATTTGTGCCTCGGGCATGTATAAGAAGGAAGACATGATGGATGAAACAAAACGGAATGACAATAAAATTGTTGATCCAGAAAATCATTTAAAACTTTGAGTTCAAAATGATTTTCAATCGTAAACGTAATTCAACATTAACATAACTTACTTTCAAACCAAGTCTTTCGACGAAATTTTGAGCACCCAAAAATTCATCGTAAGATCAGTATCGCCATTATAAATGAGTCCACGGGTTTTCTAATTTAAACAAAACTAGTTTCTAATCAACACGATTTTCATCTGACAAGAAAACACGGCATTCACGAGTACATTGTCATATGATTACCTGAAGTATTTTTTTAATCAAAGCCGTCATGTCGCTGTAATAACTCCGATAAAGATCGTTCACACTTTTACTAAATGAAGTAAAATGGTTATTGGTAAATGTAAAGTAAAATGAAAGCAAAGACTAACATTAATATTGATTTTGTATTCAGGTCCGCTCACAAAAGGACTGGTGTACATTTTAAGAAAAAATAGACGTGGTTATTTAATAATTGGTATTTCAAAAGAAATTGTATACTTCGTGAACGATTTTGTATTTTGTAAATTTTAAACTGTACAATATTTTATGTTTGCCAACAACACAGATTTTCTATCTCGTTTTGTGTTGATCATATCCACCTGCAAAGAGTCCATTCTCGAATTCCATCGTGTATGTTAAGAGCCTGTCTAACAGCTGGTGTGTTAAGGTAAACACGTAAATCTGTTGAATCTATGCATGATGTTGGCATATCAAATGTTCTTTGCAAAAGTCTTTGCTCTTTCTAAACAAACACATCGTAGCAAATTAATGGTCAAGAGCAATTTTTCGCCAAAGAAGTGTGAAGAGAAATATATAAATAAAATATAGCTAATACACTCACATAGACTGCATTCTCCATGGCAAAGAAATGGTCAATACCATTGGACTGTGTAATACTACAGTTTTGATATATTGCAAATGTATTCAAGCCAATATTCATTATAGTACTCTTCACAAGCTCAACCTAAAACATGTGGCATAAAGATGAATGGAGGATATTAGAAGATAGGTTTTATGAAATAATTTGTATTTAAGATGAAGATCATACCATTTGTTGACATGATGCACTTTTCGACTCATAAAAAGTGCATGCTCCTCGTGGACAGCAGTAGGTTTGAAGGTTTTTCCAGTCGCTATAATGAAAGAATGCTTAGCTGAATAATGTTTTTACATATAACAAGTTGGCTCACTTCATGACTTGTAAAACTTAGTTTGATTTACAATTATTATAATTTTATCATTACATACAATTTAAATATAAAGAGGGAACCACAGTAAGTTTTTTTAACAATTTATATTTACATGCATTGAACAACTAATTTGTTCAATGATAAAACTGACTATTGCCTTTATTAAGAAAAAATGGAAATTCCATACAAAAGAAAAAGTTGCTGAATTATCTTGTGTCCTTATTCCAAAGCCATCATCAGAGAATATATATAATATATTAATCCTAACACGTTAATATGCACATGAGTCCAAGTCACATGTTTTTCATGTGCATATTAAAAACTGTGTTAGGATTAATATATTATATATTTTGTGTCCAGTCTAGCATGTTTCAATGAGTATAATTTAAAATCACAATCTTGGATGTTGAAGTTGCAAAGTTTAGCTGACGAAAAAGTTCATACATACTCATTTCCAAGTAGTCCATGATAGTAAGCATAGTAAAAAAGTGATTCAGCATTATCTTTTACACTTAAAAATCCATTGCCAATAGCAAATCCCTAAAATGGAGAAATACTACCAAGTGAAAAAACTACATCCAGCAGACAATTTTAAGAAACGTATTAAGAAACAAAATCCAAAGAAAATACTCATCTTGAAATTTGATATTTGAATTAAAACAACAAATGTAAAATATGACACACAATATCATCCACCTCAAGCAAACTTTGTGTAATATGTTTATCCGTGCCTTTAAATATATATTTATTACCTCATCTCTATATGTATATTTATATAAATATGCATAATTATATTCTGTATGTGAAATATAATGTTTCATTGTGTATGACACAGGCTTTGAAAAATAAAGCAAAAAATGAACACATGATTTTACATCTCTTATTTTTGTTCAAATATTGCATTACAAGATGACTATTTTTTCAGAATCTGTTTCTTTTAACATTCAAGTGAGTTAAATGTATCATTGTTATGGCACTCAGTAATTGTAGAAGTAAAATATACAGAGAGAAATAATCAGTCTAAAAGAAGCACAAAAGGTATTCAAACCTTAAGATTAATGGTTTTATTAACAGCCCCTAAAATGTGACTTGATAATGTAGCCACATAAACTCCTGCGTATCCTTCTCCCGTGATGTAAAATGGATTATCTGCAAAATGTGGATACTTGTTAAAAAAGTCCTCCAATGCAGCATAGTTGTCTGCAGCCACCTAAAATGTACACACATTATCAAACTTTGAGTCTGAAATGATTTGGGAAAGGAAAAGAGTTATTGAAGATCTTACAGCAGTGTCGTTGGTAGCATAGTCTTCGCTATCTAAATAAGAGAAACCAACTCCTGCCGGTGATTCCAAATACAACATGTTGGCCACCTGTTTTGTATAAAACATTTTGTTGCAACTTTATTGGTTTGAAGTTAATGTTGTCTGAAATTGATGAGAAAGAAACTATGGGCTGTTAGCTTGATTTGGTTCTTAATGTGGAGGTGCGATTATATAGTAAACTAAGTGTTATATAACAGACCTTATTCCAGCTATGCGGATTATAACGTAATGTCTTGCCATCGGGATTGACCTGTAATGATACCAATAAATTATCAAAATCATACAAAGTAAAGGTAAAAAACATGCAAGTTTTCTCTATTGACCTAAAGTGACACAACTTTTTAGCAAAATAATTGTAATTTGAGTACATTAAGCCCTTCTTTCCAATAAGGTAAGTAATAATTACCAAAAAAGGGCCATGTTCAGATAAAAGGCCAACCATTGAACTACAACCTGGTCCACCATTTAGCCACAAAACGACTGGATCTGTTTGTGGATTACCTTGAGATTCAACAAACCTTAAAGAGTAAAAAATGTATTTTTGAACATAACTAGAAAATATGAAAATCTTCGTTCAAATAATACGAAGTCTAACGTAACATAACTAGAAAATATGAAAATCTTCGTTCAAATAATACGAAGTCTAACGTAACATAACTAGAAAATATGAAAATCTTCGTTCAAATAATACGAAGTCTAACGTAACATAACTAGAAAATATGAAAATCTTCGTTCAAATAATACGAAGTCTAACGTAACATAACTAGAAAATTTAAAAATTTTCGTTCAAATAATACGAAGTCTAACGTAACATAACTAGAAAATATGAAAATCTTCGTTCAAATAATACGAAGTCTAACGTAACATAACTAGAAAATATGAAAATCTTCGTTCAAATAATACGAAGTCTAACGTAACATAACTAGAAAATATGAAAATCTTCGTTCAAATAATACGAAGTCTAACGTAATACCAATAATGAAATTTTCTTCCTCCAGAAGCGCTTAGATAACCAGAATATTGTTGAAATACAGGTATGTAGGGAAGGCCAGGCAAAGACGATATTACATCTTTATTTGCTTCAACAGATACAACCAACCAGCTTATTCCAATATATTGAAAAAAAATCAGCGAGAAAAAAACGAAAGATGTCATTTTCCAGCGTTTTATACCTCTTAACAACGAATGTCGTAATTTGTACGACGTTTTGTGTATAGGTCTTGTGATGTTGTTGTGAGTCTTATGATGAGCTATATACCTTTCCCCCCTGCTATCTACATTTTTGGTTATTTAAATATTATAATGTTGTATACGGTTAGGGGGGTAAGCAGAAAAGATTGTTGACAACCCAGTTTCGATTGCTTCAATTTACTTTGGGTTGAGCCTTTGGTAATTAAAGGTTTGACAAAGGCGTGCAAGACGATATATTTTAACAAAAAAAGTATGTAGGGTAAAATGCACTTTATTCTCTGTAATAGCTATGCCCAGTTTAACTTTATTTACACTCGTTTACAGGCACAAACAAATAGTCGGGACAAGATTATTTGACAGAACTGCGCTGATCCAAAATGATATCATTAGCCGACGCCATTCGTCTGGAGAGAGGAAATCCTGCTGTAAATGCTTTTAAACCATGGTGGGAAGTTTGGGTTGATTATATATTAAATGGTTTTCTCATAGTTGTCTTGTTTGCGCTTGCTGGAGTGACCATTTCAGGCACGCCAGGCCTCACTTGTCTTCCAACTGACACAAATCAAACATCTTTGAACTACGCCACAAATTTTTACTTGAATGCTAAATGTATAACACTAGTTGATGGTCACATTTTAATTATTTATCCGTACATCATATTAGCCCAATGGTTGATTTTATTTGTCCTTCATATATCTTGGTTTAATCTTCCTTCGCTAAAAGCATTCCTTGAATCAGCCTTTGATACATTTCAAAAGTTAGAAAAGGAAGTTAATCCAAGATTGGCAGCTGAAGAAAGTTCTAAGAAATCATTAGGAAAAACTAACGTTCAAAATGAATGGCCTTCCACTTCTAATGGTGATGGCGATTATACTTATGTTTTGGGGAAAAAATCATCAATGGTCTATCTTGTCGACTGGCTACAATATATGCTTCAATTCAAATACTATATTGCTTACTTGTATATAATCAAGTCAGTTTCTAGTAGTGCTTTTACTGCTATACTTAGCATTGGACTCATATCTTCTCTTGTGTACTTCCAATGGAAAACAGTATTTCCATGTCATCTTCAAGGTATTATGCCACCACCTTTTGATCATAGTTCTTGCTCATTTCCTGCCGCACCATATGTCTATAGCATAATGGTTCTTAACGTCATTTTCACATTAACCTTGTGTGTTTTCAATCTTGTTGCCATTCACTGGATCATTAAATTCAGGTATGTCACACTGTAAATCTATTTTAAAGTGACTTGGTGTTCATATTTAATGATTTGTAACTTCTTGTTTTTAGGTTCACCTTTAAGACTTACTTATCTAATAAATGGAAGCATAAACACCCTCTTGAATCAAAGCCTGGTTTCTATGATTACTTTTTTTGCATGCAAATGCTGAAGACCATCAATGTAGAAGGTGATGTGATCAACAACCATCTAGAAGAGGCTTTTAAAGTATTCCAAAATAGATTGCCTGAAGACAAAACCGATAATATCATGGATTTTCCTATCATAATACCAGAAGATCCTAAGCATTACCGTTGTCAGTTTTTACTGAAAGAGATATTACAAGAGTTGGGAATGAGCATAAAACGCAGTGACCACGATGACCTGTGGTCAGTATTAGCTAACAGTTTACACAAGGGTCACTCGCCATTGGTTCAAGAGGCCTTGAATTCCTCCAAAGATGAAATTCGCGACTGCGTGCACTCGGAACTGTTAAAAAAACATGTTCTGTTTAAAGACTTGATTAATAAGGATAACGATTGCCCTTTGTTTGAGGATTACGTTTCAGAGATAAAGAAGCAACAAGCATTAAAGATGTGCATAAAAGAAACTCATTATGTTCTTATGGCATTTGCCATAGCATATAAAATGAATGTTGTTGTGATTCGTGCAGAGAAAAGTTGTCTTCTTTATGAACCTGAGCAACCAGAAGTCAACCAAACACTTTGCTTTCTAGCTTTTATACCACCGCATTATTATTATGCAACATTTGTCGACGAGGAAGCAAATGGAGATGAAAGCTTGCGCATGAAATTCCTTACAGATCAAGTTTATCAAACGGAGTTGTTGAAAAAAATTCAAAACCGATGGGAATCTCGAGGACGTGACGAGTATAATAAACATATTGATCGTA
Organism: Xenia sp. Carnegie-2017; assembly: GCF_021976095.1. Classification (NCBI taxonomy): domain Eukaryota; kingdom Metazoa; phylum Cnidaria; class Anthozoa; order Malacalcyonacea; family Xeniidae; genus Xenia; species Xenia sp. Carnegie-2017. The sequence goes on along the minus strand of NW_025813469.1, from coordinate 651,134 downwards.
TGTTACCGAAAGAACTTAGTTTCCAAGCTCCAGTGTTGAGTGACTCACGTGATGAAATGCAACCAATTGTCCAAGGAGTGAGAAAACGAGCTGCCGAGTCAAACAAATTTGGCAATAACAAAATCGAGCAAATTTCTTTAATGGAGCTCGCGTGAAAATTACAATAAGCAAGCTACATAGAGTCATGGACGAGTGTAATTATTTGCAGCTACTATATTTACCAATAAAAGATTTACATGTTTGTAAATGTAGATCGTCCAGGTTGGTATAGTCCTGAGAAGTAATGTTTTTGTTGTTGTTGACTGACGTTTCGACAACCTTAGCGGTAGTCATCTTCAGAGTCAAAAAAAAAAATGGGAGACTCTTTTTTTGACTCTGAAGATGACTACCGCTAAGGTTGTCGAAACGTCAGTCAACAACAACAAAAACAGTCCTTCTCAGGACTATACCAACCTGGACGATCTACATTTACAAACATGTAACGATACTCCCGGGCTCAAATCATTTACTTTAATAAAAGATTTGTGACGTTAAACGTCAGTTTGCAATGATACAGCATTGATTTCAATGCTTGATGATTTACGCGTTTGTGTGACACACGACATCGAAATCGATGTTAAATTTACGCGTTTGTGTGACACACGACATCGAAATCAATGTTAAATTTACGCGTTTGTGTGACACACGACATCGAAATCGATGTTAAATTTACACGTTTGTGTGACACACGACATCGAAATCGATGTTAAATTTACACGTTTGTGTGACGTGGCTTTTTGATTTGCCAATTGCTATACAGCTCATGTTTCTGTACAGTCCTCTTTTCAGGAGCAATTTTTACATCAAACGAAATCCATATGAGCAACCTTACTTATAAAACTTGCAAACAGCGGTGTGCCGACATTGCGATCTCGCGAGATTTTTTTTTATCAAAATTCTATTATGAAACAGCGCCGTTTGCCTGCTGTGACACACAACATTTAAGATGACATTTCATGTCATCATATCTTTTCGTCTAATGATTTGTGATTTGCAACCAGATAATTTGCATTCCTTTCTGACCACACAGACAACATACTTCGTATACTCGAGTTTAATTGTATTTGAATGTTAATAAGGAGAACAGTAGTTAGTGTTATAGAACACTGCCTTTTGAAAAAACTGGCTGTTTATTCAGTTGGCGAGTATTTGGAGCTATTTATTCAAAAGCTCCAAATATTTACTGGTTATTTATTCATTTCTCTTACCTTGAGATTTGAGAATGTATGGAGAAACATGCCACGTACGAGTTTCGTGTCAGTCATGTTTAACTTATTTTAAACAGCTGATCTATGTGATTGTCAAAGCAATATTATAACAAAGCCTAGAAACTAACGTCGGTATAATATGGTAGTTGTGGACTTGTGTTGGAGATTTTGTTGAGGAAGGAAAGAAATAAACGTTGTGAAAAATCCTTACCGTGCACAAAAACATTTGTTTTGTTTTTGTCAGCGTTGGATTTTATCGACTCTCTTTTCTTCGTCGCTTTCGTGGAACTTTTGTGAGACGTATTTTTAATTAGTGGAAGAAATCTTACCAAATGTTACGGTAAGAAACACCTTAAAAAACAAACAAACCACAGACACAACAGATTTTCATATTGATTTATTGGAGAGCTGGCAAAATTTGTTGAAGTGTCGTCTAAACGCCAGATTGTTCATACATTATAAAAACATTATCAATCATATGTTGACAATACAGTGATTTATTTCTGAAAAATCATTCACGATAATGATGAAGGTTCGTAAGGTGAAGATAGCATCATGAAACATGATATATTTACCTATAGTACACGTGATTTCATTTTTCTAAAGAAATTCACCTCAGGCGTTGTTACATACAAGTGCTAAAAACTCCTTCATAACCGAGAATGACTTGGCTGTGCCGAAATCCCTGCTTATTGACAGTGGCAAAATCTGCCTTTCTGATTCTTTTCTTGACAAAGGTATGTTTCGTTACAAAAAAAAATTATTCTGGAAATGCGTCAGACATTTTCAGCTTGAATTCACTGAAGAATTTTTTATCAAGAAATGTCATTAGTCAATGTGCAATCATGAATGTACATCACGCTGTTTAGTATGAGTTTTTAAGATATTTTGTCTAAGTGTATTCCTTTTATAGGTCTCATTCAGCATTTATTTAAATAAACCGCACTGTTTGTGTGTGCCTTATATAACTTTAGCTTTTGGGATAATCTATTTATATATAAAAGCCTAAGAATTTAAGTTGTAATTGCGATTTGTGTCTAATCTGCCTTTATGATTTCATGTTAAGACGTCAAGCATTATGAATGAGATCTATTTTTAAGACGCTTTCAAATGCGTAGTTTAAATATTTTTACCCGCTGAGGTTTTTGACATTGAAGTTATAATGAAGTACCAACCTTTTTTTAAAACTACTCTCATGGAAATTCAGAGTGAGCGTTGGCCAATTATGGTATGAAAGATGAACAGATCAGATGATCTAGACAAAAATCTTGTTTGGCTTCCCTAAATTTACTTAGTATGATTATTGAGTGAATGCTCATGCCCTGTCGGATAAAAGTTGATATTTTTGCGGTGTTTTTGATCACCAGGGTCCAGAGTGACTACTACCGCGTTCGAATGCGGTAATAGTCACTCTGGACCATGGTGATCAAAACCATGTTTTTTTGATACAAGTGTTAATTGAATTAACAGTGTAGAACAAACAGTGAGCGCTGTGCGTTATATCTATGGTATTTGAGATGTTAAAATGAGAATTAAATTATTTTGTCTAGTCTTTGGCCATATCTTCAAGATTCTGCCCGAGGTCATGCTAAATTGTATGCTTTCATTACTTAAACGGCGGAATTTCGGTTATCGCAAGAATTACGTGTTACATTCGGATTTTTATTTCCAATGTAAATTATATTTCGCCAATACGAGCACATACTGAAAACCAATTAAGATTTTGCTCAACTTGTCACGAACTGTGACTTGCATTTGGCTAAAATGCCTAAGATTTCATCATCATCGAAGTAACACGCAAATAGTCGTCTTTTAGAAAAACTGCCACGTCACTTATTATGGTGCAGAAAACATATCTGATCGGCGAGTGTTTTGATTTAACTTGCTTTTTATTTACAAGTCCTTCATAGTTTCTTAATCAAAAGACAGTGCGTTGAATGATTGAATTATAATTTGTTTGTTTTTGCGACCAACAATGTTTTCCTAATTCATTCTCGTTTAATTGCTCGTTTACATAAGTTTTTTTCAAACAGGCATCATATATAGGCGTATAAATATTCATTGCTTTATGGTTTGAACTTTTGAAATTACTTTTGAAAATGATCAACATACGCAACACACCACAGCTAAAACTTATACATGCATAGCTGTGTGATAAACTCGTAGTTTTCATTTCACAATTTGTTTTTAAATGGGATAATTGAAGCGTAAAACAACCTTAGAAATGTTTACGTCACGTATAATCAAACAATCACACAATAGATCACCTAGAAAAAGTTAAATAGTGTTTTCCGTGCAGGGTGGTCATAGCCGAGGAAATTTTTACGTAGAATTAGAATTCTATGAAGAAAAAGGAAACGACTGGACGACAAAATGCATTAAACTTTGTGTGACCACATCGCCATCAGGATTTCCTAAATGTAATCTCAAAAGCACAACTGGTGTTACAAAAGTTGATCTAACACATAAACGCATTTCTCCATTATATCGCCGATATCTTTTTCCATTTTCTGACTGGGAGGTAAGACATGACACTGAGTGTATTTTAATGAAAGATTGCTTTGTTTTATCAAACTTTCTTACTGATCTTCTAGGACAACAGTGAATTAAGTGTAATTGTATGGAAATTACCGAAAGGCAAATCATGTGACACGTCGAGTTCAACAAATACTACCAAATATGGACAGTCTACCGTCATTATACCACGGTTAGAAAGATTGAAATTTTTATACTTCGTTACAAAGAATTGGAAAGTCGGTATAGGATCATGTTTGCTCTGCAATAAACGTGGTTGTCTTCTTCCTTGCATTCCTCAACAAAATGATACAACAGGACATTATACATGTGAAGATGGAAACAAGAAATGTACACCTCGATGGTATGGAAGAAATTGTCAAAAAACTTGTGTCAAATCTGATGACCCTCCTGGTAACTACCAATGTTCAAAAACAGGTAAAAGAATTTGTTTACCTAACTGGTTTGGTGAAAATTGCAATACGTTCTGTGATTCAACTTTGTCAAAGACATATACTTGTGATGTGAAGGGAAAGAAACACTGTATTGCTAACTTTTATGGTGTCAACTGTTCAATTTATTGCAATGACACTGCATCAACCTATCATTGTGATAAAAATGGTAGAAAAGTTTGCAAGATCAATTGGTTTGGTTTGAATTGTTCAAGATTTTGTAATACCAGCAAAACAAACTATCTATGCTCTTCAAATGGAAGTAAAATTTGTCCCAATAACTGGTTTGGTAATTTGTGTGATGTCTTTTGTAACATTACAGCCTATAATTATAAATGTTTATTTGACGGACGTAGAAAATGTCGTAAAAACTGGTTTGGAAGTCATTGCAAAACATTTTGTGATACAAATGCTTCAAACTATCAATGCAGTGAAAACGGCAGTAAGACCTGTTTTCCAAACTGGTTTAACGACAATTGTAACAAGTTTTGTGACCTGAAGGCGACCCGTTATAACTGTACACACGATGGAGAAAAAATCTGCTCGGTAAACTGGTTTGGAAATAATTGTGACAAATTTTGCAACAACAGTTTATTTCATGATTACGCATGCAACAAGACGGGAGATAAAGTATGTTCTCCAGGCAATAAATGTTCAAATCATTGTGAAAAAATAACATCAACGAACGACCTTTATTGGTGCAAAAGGACAAAACGTTCAAATCACTGTCCTTACAAATGGCACCAGAGAGGTTGCTCAAAACAATGTTTTCAAGGCCAAGAAGATAAAATGGAACAAATCTTGAATGGTTGTAAAACAAATCCAGGTGAAAAACAGTTATGTTCACAGCACTCTATGGATATGGATCCCAATTGTGAGTCAATGACGGAAGGTATAAAAAATACACTTTCAAGTGTAGTAGGATAAAATATCTTAGATGAAGGCAATATAGGTTGTTCAGAATAGTAAAACATTTAATTCAGATCTATCTTTATTAGGTGGCAACAACTTTAAACGTTCATCTGACAAACGCATTTCAAAATTGCTTGTTGTTGGCTCGTCTAGCAGTTTGCTTTTGATTTCATTAGTGGTCGTGATTATATTCTTTCTAAGGTATGTTCAGTTACGAAGGGTTAGATTTGAAGGAGACAAACAGAAGATAGGTGGTGTTTTTTTTTTATTCATGACATCAGCGTCTTAGCTATTAAAGCTGCACTAATTACCTCAGAAAATAATTTAACGTTCTCGTTTTTGGTTTATTCAGATTTCGAAAAAAAGAAGAGAGGGTTGTGAAACCAGTTATTCATGTAAAGGAAAACAAAAGCTTTGATTGGGTGATATCAGAAATATAAAACAATTTCAGATATTTTGAAAAGCGTAAGGATTTTTGCCAACAATGAGCATGTATATAACGATGTAATTATGTACAATTACCGACTAAGGTGTTGATATCATCCTGTCCAGCTTAATGACTTCAAAAATAGCTTCATTAAAGCTTATTTGTAAATATTGAGGAAACGACGATACAGACTGTTGTTGTTTTACAATGGGCTTCAGTTATTGTTTAAAGTTGACACGCGTATAATCTTGGAGGAAATTTCTGTCGAAAAAAGTTTGGCTGGATACTTTATAATGACAAACCGGTGCTTCCAATTCACCATTTTGTGCTTATCCTTTTTAGGATCATACTTATAACAACGGAGCATGCCTCTGCAAATGGAAACATCATATCATTGTAAAGAGATAGTTGTTAACTTACATATTCATGCAATTATTCTTATTCAGTACAACTCTCCCTAATGTTGTCACCATCACGTTTATTTATCGTAACGTTTTTGTGGATTGATTGAAAAGAGCTTTTATCGTGATGTTGTTTTTCACGATTATAGACAGTTTTGTGTTTTTTATATCGCTTTTCTTTTCCTACATTTCCTTTTCTCCCTTTAGTATTTCTTGTAACACTCGAGTGGAAATCGACCTTTAAATATCTGTTGTAACAATCCTCTCCAAAAGTAATGCTATGTCGAAATTGACTCTTTGGACTATTTTCTTTTCGTTTGAGTACGAGAAGGTTCCCTTCGCTCGCAGATTTTGTCTTTGCAAAACTGACAGTTTTTCTTGTTTTTTGTGTACTGTCCAATAAACACGACAAACGAGAGTCGATGACGTCATGCGTTTTGCTACAATCAACCAATGGGGTTGAGTGTCTAGGAGGATCTGGTAACTGTCTTTTACGCAGTTGAAATTTCAAACGTCGTATATGCGAACGCGCCTCGTTTAACTGACATTTCGTCTGTTCTAATTGGCTATTGAGTTGAATCACAACTGACTTAGTGTTTTCTAATTGTTCTTCAAGAAACTGTACATACGCCTATAAACATTGGAAATTTATGAAAATTGAACGTCAAAAGAATATTACATTGACTTGCATAATCATAAATACCCTGCTTTCTTCAATGCTATCAAACGGTCCAGGAGGATCATGCAAACAGAAGAATTCACAGATTTCACGGCTAGAAGGATATGAAAAGCTCATTTCAACTTAACCCAAATATCATGAAGGTTGTTTGGGTACCAAGCCAGACCACAAAATGTGTGAACCAGACACAAATACATAAGAAAGTCTACCAAGTTCACTAAACTTCAGGGAACTTTACACCTGTTGATGACAAGCATACTGTCCTCACCTGATTTTTATGTTGAAATGTTGAAGAATTTCATGAATGAAATTTTGTAATCCTTGTGCTCGTTTTGCTATGAACTCTTATAAAAAAAAAGGATTGTTAGTCAGATGTGGTTAGTGAAGAAAAGATCAAAGAAAATAAAATACATTACCTGCATCAAAGTTATCCCCAAAGAGTCTTTTTGGAGGAAGATTAAGCTTGACTGTAGGAAATATTGACATTAACTGCGAACAAAAAAACACACATTGTAGTTAACAACACCTTATAACCTTCCATCTATAACAATGAAATGAAATAGTTAAAGTATACGGTATCACATTTTACCTGTTTATGCAACTGTTCAAAGTCAGAATACCTTCGAAAGACAAACCAACTTTGCGTTTGCTTCTTAACATGTATTTTGTACACCTAAATTATAGATTTGCAGTAGCTTTGTAAACACCATGAACAGCACCATCAACATTGGTACTCTTCAGCAAGTTTTCTACTCATTAATTTTTATCATTAATCAACAATGTTAAATTTCACTTATCTTATTTTGCAATGGTGCTAAATATGCATGATATTATGAAGAAATTGTGTAATCGACACACGTAAATTATACTATGATGACAAGCAGACATTGTTTTGTATTTATCCCTTAATTTAAAAGGAAACTTACGGTAAATCGTTGGCGTTTCTCAACTATTTCATAGCCAATAATTGGCAAAGAGTAATCAAAACACGGAGACTGACTGCCTTCTTCATCCATCGTTAGTTTTGTACGAGAAGAAGGCCTTTGCCCACACTGTTTCGCACGATCACCAATATTAACGTCATATTGAATGTTCTTTTGTAAAACGAAGTGCAGAGACTGTTTATAATTAGCCGGGTATGCATGAATAACTTGAAAGCCAGCTTTCATTTATGACATGTAAGATTTTCATTAAAACATCGAAATTTTACTTGCAAATCAGTCTTTGTTTGCTGGCGAGTACCACTGTCTACTACACGCATTGACCACGAAACCAACCAAAGTGGTGAATGGTGGTGACCATTAAGTGGTAACACCATACTAATATAAACAATTGTGAAATTGAAGCCCCATTCAGCTTGATATAATGTTTACTAATAAAACTATCGCAAAGCAACGAGGCAAGCAAAGACCAGGCTAAAATAATGCATAGAGACGTATATTCCAAGACTCCAACATCAAGAACTCATTGTTTTACCACATCCAACTTTGCTAGTTGAAATGAAAAGCAAAAAGAATTTTATTTGCTTTATGGAAACACGCTGCGAGACTATTTCGCGTATGCGAGCAACTGAGCAAGATATCTCGTTCACCTCCTCCACACAAGCTGTGGCCTAAACCTTGAGAATTGAGAAAGCCCTAGATTTTTAAAAGCTCTAAATCTTTATTTTTTCGGCAGTAATGATCCCCGACGCTTATAAAATCACACGGGGCCCCCTGCGAAGAGTCAGGGCCTTAGTAGTTTCCTCATAGCAATTTTTTATCAAATTGTTCTTTAATCATAATTACAACATTACCAAAAGATTATCAATGTAATATTTTAGTGTATATCTGTTTATCAGTATTTTACTTTTTGATATGTCAATGTTATGTATATTTTTTGTAAAACGGTATGACATTTTTACATCGAGTATGCAATCTTATTATGCTTTTCAACTTCAAAATTTTTGCGATGTGTAAATTATGTCAACTGGATTCACTTTTCTTGATGTAAATGCTATAGTAAACGATAACTGCTTGTCTTCGATTCTCTTTACTTGAATTCTGTTGACTTGACATTTAATAACACAAGACATTCTATAAACACACACACAAAAATTTATCATAAAAACTAGTGACGTCCGTGAAAAAATTGTCATCAAGTTTACCTGTACGTGATTACAAAAATCACAATGACTGTAAGAATCACACCAACAATTATTCCTCCCTTCATGATTCCAACTACATTTGATATTTTATGTCTTGGCTTCCACTGTGTAGGGTCTGATAAAATATAATGTTGTTATAATATTGATATCGATAGATATGCTGTACAGCCTTTTCTTACCTTCCGTCATTGACTCACAATTGGGATCCATATCCATAGAGTGCTGTGAACATAACTGTTTTTCACCTGGATTTGTTTTACAATCATTCAAGATTTGTTCCATTTTATCTTCTTGGCCTTGAAAACATTGTTTTGAGCAACCTCTCTGGTGCCATTTGTAAGGACAGTGATTTGAACGTTTTGTCCTTTTGCACCAATAAAGGTCGTTCGTTGATGTTATTTTTTCACAATGATTTGAACATTTATTGCCTGGAGAACATACTTTGTCTCCCGTCTTGTTGCATGCGTAATCATGAGATAAGCTGTTGTTGCAAAATTTGTCACAATTATTTCCAAACCAGTTTACCGAGCAGATTTTTTCTCCATTTTGTGTACAGTTATAACGGGTCGCCTTCAGGTCACAAAACTTGTTACAATTGTCGTTAAACCAGTTTGGAAAACAGGTCTTACTGCCGTTTTCACTGCATTGATAGTTTGAAGCATTTGTATCACAAAATGTTTTGCAATGACTTCCAAACCAGTTTTTACGACATTTTCTACGTCCGTCAAATAAACATTTATAATTATAGGCTGTAATGTTACAAAAGACATCACACAAATTACCAAACCAGTTATTGGGACAAATTTTACTTCCATTTGAAGAGCATAGATAGTTTGTTTTGCTGGTATTACAAAATCTTGAACAATTCAAACCAAACCAATTGATCTTGCAAACTTTTCTACCATTTTTATCACAATGATAGGTTGATGCAGTGTCATTGCAATAAATTGAACAGTTGACACCATAAAAGTTAGCAATACAGTGTTTCTTTCCCCTCATATCACAAGTATATGTCTTTGGCAAAGTTGAATCACAGAACGTATTGCAATTTTCACCAAACCAGTTAGGTAAACAAATTCTTTTACCTGTTTTTGAACATTGGTACTTACCAGGAGGGTCATCAGATTTGACACAAGTGTTTTGACAATTTCTTCCATACCATCGAGGTGTACATTTCTTGTTTCCATCTTCACATGTATAATGTCCTGTTGTATCATTTTGTTGAGGAATGCAAGGAAGAAGACAACCACGTTTATTGCAGAGCAAACATGATCCTATACCGACTTTCCAATTCTTTGTAACGAAGTATAAAAATTTCAATCTTTCTAACCGTGGTATAATGACGGTAGACTGTCCATATTTGGTAGTATTTGTTGAACTCGACGTGTCACATGATTTGCCTTTCGGTAATTTCCATACAATTACACTTAATTCACTGTTGTCCTAGAAGATCAGTAAGAAAGTTTGATAAAACAAAGCAATCTTTCATTAAAATACACTCAGTGTCATGTCTTACCTCCCAGTCAGAAAATGGAAAAAGATATCGGCGATATAATGGAGAAATGCGTTTATGTGTTAGATCAACTTTTGTAACACCAGTCGTGCTTTTGAGATTACATTTAGGAAATCCTGATGGCGATGTGGTCACACAAAGTTTAATGCATTTTGTCGTCCAGTCGTTTCCTTTTTCTTTATAGAATTCTAATTCTACGTAAAAATTTCCTTGGCTATGAGCACCCTGAAAGCAAAGTATGTCTTTGATGTGAGTTGTTTAAACTGAAGACAAAAGATTATTTATTTTGAAGCCAAATGTTTTCAATGGGTTTTTTTATGGAAAACATTATGTAGCAAATGCATTTAAAGTTGTGCACAGATGAGCAAATCTGCTATTTTGCCAGTGAACGATGTGTTTTTAACTGTATCGTACAAAGATTTCTATATTTCCCTCGAAATACATGGTTCAAAACGTGGGCAGTTTGTTGTGTTGTTGAGACAGATAGATTGTATGAGTTTTTCTTTTGGTAGAAAACTAGAAATGGCAAGGTATTAAATTAGTTTATGAGAAAGAAGAGAACGTCCATCAAGAAGAGGCGGACTGTGGACAACTCTGTATTGTTGTTTTTATTGCCTGCGAATCTCAAGATTTAATAAATGGTTAAGTCTCTAAGCCTAATTTGACTAAATCCATTCAAGAGAATATTTTGTAATGTGCCGACAGTGCATTGTTGTTTGAAGAATATAAAAAATTCTTCGTAAAAACTTGCCGTAGCTGTACATTTTGATAGAAATTAGAATCATCTGAGAGGTCAACGAGTACTGTGTACTCGTGTCAAAGAAATCTATTTTTGCATGTTATTTTGAAGGAATCTATTTTTACATTTTTACATGTTATTTTGAAGGAATCCGTTTTTACTCGAACGAAACTTGAGTTAAAAGAACAAAAATATTTCTACATTTATTCTCACGCAAGCAGTCTTAAGTAGAAGTTCTTATGACATCCATAGAAAGGAGGTTACTTACCAGGATTACTTTTACTATGAAGAGAAAGGCCAAAATATTCTTGACAGCTGTTGCGTTTGACATTCTTTCATCATCATGTCCATGGCAGTATTCACGACACAACGAACGACATGTTCATTTGGTTTGCTTTTAAGTGCGTGTTGAGAAAATCAACCATCAATGACACAATGTGATAGACAATAGGACAGTTTTTCAACAATATCGATGCAAACCAACACAAATCTCGCTATAACATAACTTATTTCTCAATAGGAGATAATGTATGTCTTTTTTCCCTTGAAAGCGAAATACGAAACTTTTCTAAGTTCAAATATATGGTGTGGTGATAGTTGATGTCAATTGACGATCTTAGCTCAGACAGTGCCAACCTAATGTATTTGCGCGATATAATTATTCTCTATTGTTTATTAAATTGGTTGAATCAGATTTCGGCATACTTTGAATGTTAATTGTTTATAAATTGATTTAATAAAAATACGGGGGGAATAATGAATTATCTGTTGTTGCATCGTTTATTCTCGCGCTATGCTCATTCCTTAAAAATATCTATGGTTCTTTTAAAATTATAAAGATACGTTTATCCAATATTTTCTCTCTCAATGATATTTTTACTTATAAGCTGAATGCAACATGATACCTTATGACCCATGATCGTTCACAAATGTACCAACGTTAAATCTTGGACTAAATCTTCTTTGGAACTTACGAGAATGAAAACTATATGGAGAATGAGTGTCAGTAATTTCCGATGCGAGCTTTAACCCTGCTTCATTTTCAATTATCAATTGCTGGAATCAAGAAGAGTTTTTGTTATCTTGACCTTGGTTAGCTTGAACGACTAAAGACACGTAATGGCAAGTCTTGTCGGAGGTTTCTAATGCGATAAGAGGGTTTAATAAAATAAATGGTGAAGCGTGAACAGATTAAAGAAAATTATTTCACTAAAATCAAATATCTTCGTTTTATTGACATGAAGAATCAGCCTTGCATCAAAACTATTCCTGGCAAAGTCGTAAAATGTCTAATCAAATTGTGTATTAGCAATCACTTGTCAAAAATAATGGTCTATTTACATTGGAAAGTATCTTATACAATTATTGTGTTTATATTTTACACTTACGTATATGAAGTACATGGAGATAAAAAATCAAGTTCATCGACGTGCTTTTAACAAGAAATGGTATGAATAAGTTCAGAATAACAACACACTGAAACTGTAAACATACTGAAATGAACAAAGAGCAAGAAAGCACACAGCAAGTTGATTTATTGCATTTGTTTCATTCGTATACTCCTGACAGAACCTGTTTACGTAAAATTTTCGAACCATCTGACTCTCACTATATCTCGTCATGTCATTTTATTTCTTCACACTGGGCTATCACTTGTGGTGATCACGTGTGCCACAGGAATAACATGGTTGGATGAAACTGCTCGCATATTTCGTTTTGATTGGTACAGAGGATTCTCAACCATCATTCCTTCGTTCACATACCCAATTTCATCATAACTAGACTGACGTCGCCTGTGAAGTGTAAAGTGTATAGTTGATTTGTCAAGATCAATGGTATTTTATTTTTCAACAATGACATTTGCAGTGTATGATTGGTGTTTAGAAAGGAGAAAGCGGAATCATTGTCTACTACCAGTTTTGAGCAGTTCCCAATTACTGATATTTTCTCTTACTTTATCAATTCGTCAATATTTAAAGTTAGTTCAGCTCGATTGTAGCTTCGCTCGAACACATGTTTGGCGATTTCTTTTGGATTTTCATAAATTGGAGATGTGCTGTTGCCATTTTTTTTCTTCAAACTGCAATGGTAAGTACAACATGGATGTCTTATGTTCCTTCTAAAAATCGCATCATGAAAATATCATTTTTGTTTCCTGATTTTTCTTCAAGACACGATCCTTACCTGACATAAATTACCACAATCGTCGTTATTATAATCACGAGTAAAAACGAACCAAATAAACCACCGTAAAGCTTCACATTCGACTTGTCTTTTTTGGAGTTTTTGTGCCCTAAACAAAAAAATGCAACATTGAAAAGACGACGAAAAAAACTCAAACAGCCTCTTTCCATTGAAAGCAATTTCTTTTGCCATAAATGACTGTTTCACTCCATTTGTCAACAGAACAACGTATTTATGTTTAAAAAATATTTAGATTCACCTAAATTTGCTGGTTGCATAATTTCGCATTGATCCTCTAAAATTGTTGTGTCGGAACAGAGTAATGCTTTTCCTTTACTTTCCAAGCATTTCTGCTTATATTCCTGTGCGTGCTGCTCGATGTCAAAGCAATTTTGCAAACATTGTGTGTCCAATAAACCATTTGGACATCGAATATCTTTGTCGTTCATATCGTCTGTCGGCTCACAATAAAAAAGTCCGCTCACCGAGATATTCCTGCATGATCGTGTTACATTACATTCCTTTCCTTCCTTATTTTTATTGCAAATCTTTTCACCATTTTCACCGCACGTGAATCTTCCTTTCTCGCTAATGCAAAAAACTGAACAATTTTACCATACCAATGTTTCATACATATTTTCTTCCCAGAGCGATCGCATTTATATCTTGGGTTGTCGTTTTCACAAAAGTCTAAACATGACGAGCCGTGCCAATTTTTTAGGCATTCTTTTCGCCATTTATACTACATTTATATTGTAAGGCACTGTTGTTGCAGAACTTGGTACAATTATTTCCATACCAGTTTCTTGAGCATTCCTTTTCACCATTTATACTACACTTATATTGTAAGGCACTGTTGTTGCAGAACTTGGTACAATTATTTCCATACCAGTTTCTTGAGCATTCCTTTTCACCATTTATACTACATTTATATTGTAAAGCACTGTTGTTGCAGAACTTGGTACAATTATTTCCATACCAGTTTCTTGAGCATTCCATGTCACCATTTATACTACACTTATATTGTAAAGCACTGTTGTTGCAGAACTTGGTACAATTATTTCCATACCAGTTTCTTGAGCACTCCATGTCACCATTATCCGTGCATTTATATTGTAAGGCACTGTTGTTGCAAAACCTAGAGCAATCTTTTCCATACCAGTGATAAAAGCATATGGGATAACCTATGTCATCGCATACATAATTACTTAATTCATCACTCTTGCAAAATCTGGTGCAATTTTCACCAAACCAATGTTTGAAACATGTTTTCGTACCATTGCCATCACAATGGTACGTTAAAGAATTTGGATCGCAAAATCTTGTGCAATTTTCACCAAACCAGTTAGGTAAGCAAATTCTTTTACCAGTTTTTAAACATTGGTAGTTACCAGGAGGGTCATCAGATTTGACACAAGTTTTTTGACAATTTCTTCCATACCATCGAGGTGTACATTTCTTGTTTCCATCTTTACATGTATAATGTCCAGTTGTATCATTTTGTTGAGAAATGCAAGGAGGAAGACAACCAGGTTTATGGCAGTACAATGTTGTTCTTATCTCGACTTTCCAATTTCCAGGATCAAAGTTCAAAATAACTCTCGTCCTGTCTAACCGTGGTATGATGTGGGTAAACTGTCCATATTTGGTAGTATTTGTTGAACTCGATGTGTCACATGATTTGCCTTTCGGTAATTTCCATACAATTACACTTAATTCACTGTTGTGCTAGAAGATCAGTAAGAAAGTTTGATAAAACAAAGCAATCTTTAATTAAAATACACTCAGTGTCATGTCTTACCTCCCAGTCAGAAAATGGAAAAACATATTGGCGATATAATGGAGAAATGCTGTGTTTAGGTTTTAGATCAACTTTAGTAACACCAGTTGTGCTTTTGAGATTACATTTAGGAAATCCTGATGGCGATGTGGTCACACAAAGTTTAATGCATTTTGTCGTCCAGTCGTTTCCTTTTTCTTTATAGAAGTCAATTTCCGCGTAAAAAAATCCTCGGCTGTGAACATTCTATAAAAAGGCTTGTGATTTTTATTCTTTTAAGAGTCTCAAAACTATTAGCAGTTAAAAAGGACAATAACGTTTTTACGTGAAAATAAACAAGCAAATAACTGCACTTACAAAGCAACAAATATTTTAATATTCAATTTTGTCCGTCTGAAATCAAAAGTTTTTTTTATTTATTTTTATAATTATCAAATTAGTTAAATCATTATGACACCCTTAGCTTTTACATCTTGGCGATGATCGATTAGAAAAAGAAGCGCACGGACTATATGACCATAAAAATGAAAAACATCCTCTTTTCATCTATAAGACAATAAATTTCTATACATTGATTTTGCAGCCTATGCAATCTTCCGTAGGGCAGAAACGGCATCCGGCATCCTTTATGAGCTATATTAATATTTGAGTGACAAAGACATTCATGTTGAGATACACGTTAATAGAAATGGAACTTCATTTTTTTTATCTTTTACCAGGCAACACACTATCTATGGATCGCATGGATCTTTTTACGCACATAAATGGAAGATTTTTCTCATAAAAAACACAGTTTTATTTTGGCTACAGCCTTAGGGCATTTGTTGGAATGTTCTATTCGTCTACGGTTACTATTCACATTAAAAGTCAATTGAAGTAAAGTCAAAATATCCTTCCGTGAACCTTGGACTTCGCTGTAATCATCTTCCATCTTACATAAGAAACAGTCAAATGTACATTTTCCGAAGGCATGCATTTTTAAATTAGAAATTTATTTAAAAAATAAAAGTTTTATGCATATGTCGAAATCATAGTTAAAACGTACGTTGGTTAGAGTCGTGTTTTTAACCATTTAAGCCGATGAATTTTTAACCAATTATATCATACGCAACTCAACGTCATACATAGTAATATGATGTTACAATTGCAGTTAAAAAAATCTACATAAAATTCTCATCCTTCCCTCTTAAGTTTCTTTTTTATTGATTCAGACATCCTTCCGGATGAAAATAGCGACAAAAAAGTAATTGAAATGGAGTCATACATTTTAATTTAGATTTCAAACTTGTTCAATACAAGTAAGATATATTGCATCGATAAACACATTGGAATGTCTGCTTACGTCTCGTAAAACAAACAATATTACACAATAAATAATTATGCGCAGAAATTAGGCGTCTTCATCAGCAAATTTTGAGGATGATTAAAGTAAGTCTTTTCTTTCAGGATGTTAAAGAAATCAACAAAAACACAGACACAGACAAATGGTTAAATTGATGCATTTTTTTGCAGACAATCACGTTTTATTAATTCGCTTTCTTTTACTGAAGCATGTGGGTTGTTTAGGAGTCAAAATTTAATGAAAAAATTTGTGTCTGATAACCATATGATCAGAATACATTCTTCTCATATAAGACCACGAGTATCGCCTGAAGAAATCTTTTATTTTAAATATACCAACGGTGAAAAATCAATAGACGGGTTGTTATGTTTCTTTTTTTTATTTAGCTATTGTGAGTTTTTCGAAAATAATCACCCGGTTACTTGTTCTATATGGTATTGAATCATGTTTTTCAGTAAAAGAATTTTGTTTGTATTCTATAGCAGTTAAAATATAAGTTTAATCCCAAACATTTTGCGTCGATGCGTTGAAAGATTTGTTCAAATATTTTTGTAAAGAAATTCTTCTTATCAAAATCAAGCTTTACATTCATGGAATGCTAAACGTTCATGAAAAGGAACAAAAAATCCAATACCCTATATAATTTCAAAACTACAGATAATTCGCATCTTAATTTTTACTTAAGTAAAAAAATAATCTCACTTCATCTCTGTTTGGAAATATATATTTGTAGCGCGTAACTGCTTTGACCCGTATTATTTCATCGTGCTATTTTTGGTAAAATTGCGCGCCTTAGTAGCAATCACGCATATGCTCTTTGGGTATTTCGCACTTTTGTCAAAGTTTTAAGAATCAGATTGTTTTAAGCTTTGTCTAATCTTCAGGAATATATATTTTATACAAGTGTCTACTCGTTTGCGCGCACATGTTTGTAAAAACATGTTAGTTACGTTGGTTTACGAGCGACCTCTTTATCTGTGATGTTAAAGTTCTTGTTGAGCGCGATCCATACCATAAACTTGTGTTCTTTTAATTATACTGACCTTCAGCGTCGTTATTATAACCAACAAACTAGAAAGAAAAATATGGTAGAATGCCATCTTTTAAAGATGTTGTCAGCGACTTCAGGAAAACTCCAAAGACCTCCGACTCCGAACGTGTCCTTTTTCACACTGCTATGTGTGGTTTGTTCATTTATCGTTTAGTTAATACTATACATACCGAGCCCTCAGTTCAACCTGTTAAACTGAGGTAACTTGACACCATCAGTTGTTATTCATTGACTGGTGATTGGTTATTGCAAGTGGTGTGGTACCATACCAATGACCTTTTATGCCTAAGTTCAATATAATGGATCTGATATGGTCGACGTGGATACCATGTTTATATGATTGTAAACAACATTTGCTTTACACTTGCTCAACACAAACAAATTAATCTTTTAATATGTATTTTTTTAAATCAAAATCATTGCTGTATTTCAATGTTGTAGTCTGCATGTTGAAAAAAATAACGCCGTTTAAAAATAATTCGCGTCATATACGTATAGATCTATGATTTGGTCTTTAAAATCATGGGCTGTACAGAGATAGTTATAATAAGAAAAATCTTGCTTTTGGACATGATCAAACCCAGAACTTCGTCAAAAACTGTGTTGATTTTTGCAAAACAGATTTACGAAGACGGTCTAATACCACACGGCTTTCCTCAAAGTGAACCGCAGGGCAAGCTTCACTTTGATTGACAATATTAACTTAATTAGTTTACCATTTTCCGTAAACATATTGTCTCGATAAATAGAAGATTCCACAAGAATTCCCCCCGAAGGAACGGCGCTTTTGCAATGATTGTCAAAGTTTTATGAATTCTTTGCCAAGAGTATATTTTCACATGCCATTTTGTCGTTCGAGTAATTTATCATCATGTCGCAAAAAAAAAACGAACTTGGGAGAGAGGTCAAGGTTAGAACGCAAAAGTCAATCATTCTTTGACTATTTCAAACAAAAACTGTGGGATTCATTGAGAGTGAGCATTTCGTGTGATGTTTGTTTCACTGTAATTTAGCATTTGCAAATCGTACAATTAAAATGCACACATTTTGTAAAAAGACCAAAGCAGTCTCAGCAATATTAATTTCATTTTTAATCGATTGTTAAGTAAACTGATATTAATTCATATTAGTTTTACAACTCTGTTCATCAAGTCTCGAGAAGGATAAGTTGTTTTTCGATTTGTATTTTTGTATCAGATTTCTTTTCCTCTTTCATAAATCAATGGAAATGAAACAAAAATTCTTCATCAGATCTCTACACAAATCACGTTACAAGACAAGTCTTGCAAGAACTAAGACTATACTCATCATTTAGTAGTTTTCTCCACGTGAAAAAAAAATAGGAAGTTTTCATGATTTCAACGCAGTAACAATATTATCTTACAAGTCTGGATCGTTTATTTCAGTAAAATTTTGAAACTCCTTTCCAACGGTGACCACTCAAAATCACAAAACTTTTTCAGGGCAACACAGTAACTATTTATTCCAAAGCCATCATCAGAGAATACATATAATCAAATCTCGTCCAAAGTAAATAAAATAATAGTAATAATATAATCAAATCTCGCCAAATCTCGTTCAAATCTCGCCCAAGTCACATGTTTTTCATGTGCATATTAAAACAGTAACTATTTATTCATATTTTTATTTGTTATAATTGTTTTCATTGTCTTAATAAATTCAGTTTGAGAAAAAAATCAAAATGACAAAACGGAAGAATATTCCTGACGTGACCACATTCCCTTAGATCAACAAAATTGAGAGTATTAAATTTTTGTTGATGGGTAATCTCAACGGGTAATGTAAGCTAGACAATTTCCTGTGTAGTTTCAAGTTTCCACAAAATTATCATGGTTTTATAGGAAGGTTTAAACATTGAACTCTGGGTTTAACACAACACAAAGAATAAAGACTGCTTCGGGATTATTCAAAAACAACAACTACATTCTAATTAGGTTTTGTTGTAGATTATATTTTGATTCCAAATGCAAAAGAAATAGTTAGCAATAAAATTATATTCATTTGAGTCCTGTAACAATGTTTTTCTTTTCTTGAACTTGAATTGCACAAAAACATCAAATCTTTACAATGAATTTGATTCAGTGCTCATGTTGACCAGGATTATAATACTCTAAAAATATATAGTGAGCACCATCAGTAGAAGTCCTTTACCATACTAGTTAGATTTTAACTTTTTAAAAACATACTTGAATTGGCCTTTGTCTCCTCTAAAGAAGGAAAATATTCAAGGTTAGAATGTTATGTAGTAAAGCGATGGCTGTCAGCAATCTTATGATGAAATTATCAATTAGGATTATAATGCCGACGATTCAACATTGTTTTAGTAATGAAAACACGACCATGGAGATGTTTCTTACCTGTTATTGGAAGCTTCCAAACAAGGTATCCTGTCATGGAAAAAGAAATGCCATAAGGCCACATTGGTCGCAAAAACGGAATCATTGCTTTAGAATATTGGGTTATTTGTTGCATTAAAGCCATTGCTTCTTATTCTAAAATATAAGAGGTAAAAAATTCATGTCAATAAAGTTCGTATAGTTTATGGTGAAACTGCAATATATCATGCAAGAATGTATGATGAATCAAGTTTTAAACCGAAAGTCATATCTTGACGATAATAAACGACATATAAATGTACCAATAACAGCATATCTTTTGTAAAACCGTAAAGAATCTTTAATACCATACCAAAATTTGTATTTTCTTTCCTTCGTAAACCACTTTCCTACCAATATTGGTAATAAAATTTATAATGGTGCTTCCACATAAAAAAATTTTGAAAGGAATTTGTCGAAACGGTTGACAAACTTCACATGAAACGAGTAAAATGACACGAAATTTTCTGATTAAAATTGACTTTTTTCATTTTTCAATAAAAAATTGATTATAATCGCATAACAAAATACACAAAAATTAAAAAATTAAACTGAAAAGAATAAAATTGTTATTGCTTATAATGTGAAAAAAGTTTACTGAATACTTATGGAAACACAACATTTCCATTTTCCTGCCAAGATGGAGAACACACATGTGTTTTCTCAACAAGGAGCAGAAGCTAAAGTCTTCTCTTCTACACTGGTTTCAAAGCCAGTAATAGTGAAGGAAAGGTTTAAGAAAGCATATAGACACCCGATATTGGATGAAAAGCTTACACGTCGTCGTACTTCTCAAGAGGTCCGTTCAATAGCTCGATGCAGAAAAGCTGGCATTTTAACACCCATCGTTTATTTCGTTGATTATATTTCGCACAAAATTTACATGGAAAATATTGAAAATGGCATTTTGGTTAAGGATGTTATCAATGACATGTTAGCTAACAGCCAAGAATCACAGTTAAGCGTGTTGGCAGAGAAACTAGGAACGTTATTAGGGCAAATGCATTCAATTGATGTCATTCATGGTGATTTAACAACATCGAACCTTCTTTTGAAGGATGGAACTGATCTTGTTTTGATTGATTTTGGTCTTAGTTATATTTCATCATTAGTGGAAGATAAAGGTGTTGATCTTTATGTTCTCGAAAGAGCTTTACTTAGTAGCCATCCAAATACGGAGTATTTCTTTCAGAATGTTTTAAAAAGCTACTCAAAGGCTGCTGACAGCAATGAAAAAGCACAAGAAATCATAACAAAACTGGATGAAGTTCGGTTGCGAGGAAGAAAGAGAGTAATGGTTGGATGATTTAAGTGATATAAAAAATTGTAAACTTGCTGTTGAGTTTTCAAAAGAAACGGTCATTTAAAGTCGGCAAAAAACCCCACCACTTATAGTTATGGATTCTCCTGTGATATATGATGCATCACTTGATGAAAGAAATGAAACCAAACCAGCACATTCCTCTGGAGTGCCAAATCTAGAAGTGCGGATACATATTTGTGATAAATGCAATAATATAAATTGTAAACTTTTATAAAACTCACCTTTTTAAAGGAATGTGTTTCTTCATTTCTTTTGAAAGATCGTCATTATCCCAAAACTGCGAAATTATAAAATATCTGAGTGTAATAGATAAATGAAAGATTATTTACTCCGGTTGAATTTATTCTCTTACTTTTTGACTAAATTTTGTTTTAATTACTCCTGGTGCAATACAGTTCACACGAATGCCATCAGGCCCAAGTTCTTTTGCTAAAACATTGGTGAGTGCTATGAGTGCAGTTTTGCTTACGGAATATGCTCCCAAATCCTAAAAGTGAAGTAAAAATTAATTGCAAAGATTTCATATAAAAAGCAGTATGCAGCAAATTACACAAAGATGTAAACCAATTTACATATCAAGGTGTAAAACCATCAACTTACATTGAAAGGTGTAAAAATGACTTACATATCAATGTGGAAAACCATCAACTTACATTGAAAGGTGTAAAAATAACTTACATATCAAGGTGTAAAACCATCAACTTACATTTAAAGGTGTAAAAATAACTTACATATCAATGTGTAAAACCATCAACTTACATTTAAAGGTGTAAAAATGACTTACATATCAATGTGTAAAACCATCAACTTACATTTAAAAGTGTAAAAATAACTTACATATCAAGGTGTAAAACCATCAACTTACATTTAAAGGTGTAAAAATGACTTACATATCAATGTGTAAAACCATCAACTTACATTGAAAGGTGTAAAAATAACTTGCATATAAAGGTGTAAAACCATCAACTTACATTTAAAAGTGTAAAAATAACTTACATATCAATGTGTAAAACCATCAACTTACATTGATGGGTGTAAAAATAACTTACATATCAAGGTGTAAAACCATCAACTTACATTTAAAAGTGTAAAAATAACTTACATATAAAGGTGTAAAACCATCAACTTACATTTAAAAGTGTAAAAATAACTTACATATCAATGTGTAAAACCATCAACTTACATTGATGGGTGTAAAAATAACTTACATATCAAGGTGTAAAACCATCAACTTACATTTAAAAGTGTAAAAATAACTTACATATAAAGGTGTAAAACCATCAACTTACATTGATGGGTGTAAAAATAACTTACATATCAAGGTGTAAAACCATCAACTTACATTTAAAGGTGTAAAAATAACTTGCGTATAAAGGTGTAAAACCATCAACTTACTTTTAAAGGTGTAAAAATAACTTGCATATAAAGGTGTAAAACCATCAACTTACTTTTAAAGGTGTAAAAATAACTTGCATATAAAGGTGTAAAATCATCAACTTACATTGATGGGTGTAAAACCAGCAATTGATGATACAAAAACAATTGATCCCTTGCTTCTAAGAACATTATTGTAATTTTTACATGAAATGATTAATGATGTGTATTGTAACAATGAAGTAAACATACTTTTGTGACTGCATGTATGGTACAATTTCTTTCACAAGTAGAAATGATGATTTCACATTTGTCTCAAAAATCTTCACAAACAAAACAGCACAAGTTAAAATATTTAAAATCAGTCATAGTATAAGTGAAAAAGATTTCATGTTACTTTGTCAAATGCTTCCTCTGAAATCTGTAAAAGAAATTATTCAAACTTCACTTATTGAATAACACGAAAGCATTAAATGATTAATGAAAACTTACGTCCAACGTACGGCCAATAAATGGATTGACAGCTGCATTGGATACAAAAACATCTATGCGTCCAAACCTCTCCATGGTCTGGAAAAAAGTCATATTGTTAATGCAGAATATAACCATTGCATTGGTTAATTTATAAAATTACGAAATACTTTTTTAACAAGGTTTTTGCGATCTTCTGGTTTGCTGACATGACAGACAGTACCAAATACGTCAATTCCTTCATCTCGAAGTTTTTTACAAGCCGAGTCAACGTTGTTTTGCTGACGGCTACTAATGACCACTTGCGCACCGTCTTCACCAAGGCGACGGGCGATAGCTAAACCAATCCTACACATTGAAAAATTTATTGTGGGTTAGTGGAACTTGTTTACAAAGAGAAATGAAATTAAACGGAAGAAGAAAGCAAAATACGCAGGTCGTGTCGCAAACTTTCGTAATAAATACCCGTCCGTTGAAGCTGTGACAATTGCAACCTTTCCTGTATGCACTAGAGATCTTTTAGAAAACATTTCGCCAGTTTTTAAAGTCGGATAAACCATTGACCAATCATCAATCGTAAAATTCCCCAATCAAATCAGAACCATCTCTTCTTCAAATTTATTCTTATTCTGCTCCCGCGATATTATGCTTTGCCCAGCCAGCGGGTGTCAGTAATAATTTCTAAAGCAAAGAAGAAAGAAATAAACAAAAGAAAGAATAAAATTTTCAAAATGTGCACGAGTACAAATATCTGAAATGAAATACGTGAATTTTACAACTGTCATATTGGCAATATTTGCAGCATACATACTGCATTCGGTGTATTTAATTTGGTTGATTTTTAAGCCACCAAAATGTATTGGAAAAAAAGCGAAGTGCATTGTGCCATTTTACAAAGATTTATTGAATGAAAAACTAACGGTATGGACTGAAATCTTCTTTCTACATACTCTTGTTTTTATGTTGCGTTCCCAATCAACTGAACTAATTTTCTGATGTATTTATTCATTTTACATTTGATTTCACCAACTTTAAGGTTAAGACTATATATTTTCCTACAGGTTTCTATATTCACTTCAACAAATGAAAGATCATCAAATTCAGGCTTGAAGCCGCTTTGGAAAGCAGATAAATTTAAAATTCAAGAATATCTCTCATTGTAAGAAGCATTTTTTTGTTTTGTAAAGAATCATATTATAAATCTCACATTTCATGCTAAATAATCCATATTTTGTTGTAGAACCTTAAATGTGAACATCCCTGTTGTAACCAGTAATAATGGCAGCATGTTTGTGCATATTATTTTACATCATCGTCATTTGGAACCTTGGAGTGATATCTTATCGTATTCTGTAGCTCCTCTTACAAAGTTCATGGTTGAACAAAGTAAAACATTTAATCTAATGTCAAAACACAACAACAAGGTGATGTTAAATTTTTCCTTTGCTTACAGGTTTATCTAGTGTATCCAACAGTTTTTAAACATTCTTTCTCATCAGGAAAACACAGAAAACTTTTCAGAAAGACCTACTACCCATTGGCGTCCTCGATTGACTTTCCATATCCTAACCGATCCTATCTCCTTTCATCGATCAGCTATTCCTGGTGAAATACATCCTCTGCTTAAGTACCAATGATATATTTCTGGATTATTTATTCACCATATTATTTTTATATATTAACAATATTTTGTATTTAGAGTTTCACAAGAAGGTCAGTATTCCCCAATTCTCTATATTGATGAATTGGAAATGTTGGAAAGAAATTTGAAAGTGTGTAAGCTTTGCTCTGTTAAAATATAAATGAAATACTTTGGTTATTAATTGTCATTTTTTTTCCTTTCTTAGTCCATGAATACAACATCTTTAAAAATGGAATTAGAAATAAAATATTCGCCTATAGGAATAGGGAGATTACGAGTATGGAAGCTTGTAGCAGCATCAATGGATTCAATGAAAAATTTAGGCAAGTTCTTTGGTTTCTTATTTCATGTATGATTCTCGAGGTTTTCCTTTTTGTTTTAAAAAAAAAAATCAAGTGAATCTCTCAAAATATTTTTCAATTTTTTTAGGATTTTCTGATAAAGATTTAGATGAAGTAAAAGGGATATTTACTGATACAAATCTTTATTTACTTGCTCTCACTTTTGCCATTTCAGTTTTTCATGTAAGTGTGTGCTATGGATTTTTTATAAATTGTGCAAAACATTGACTAGTTTTTATTCCTTTTTGCAGCTTTTGTTTGATTTTCTTGCATTTAAAAATGATATCTTATACTGGCAAAAACGAACTACAATGGTCGGCCTTTCAACTAGAGCTGGTAGTTTTTGTCATTGTTTTAAGAATAATGGACTTAAGTAGCTTTATGTAGAAGAACTCTCGTTTTTTAGTACTTTGGAGATGCGTCAGCAGTGCAGTTGTGTTTTTGTATCTTATGGACGAAAAAACAAGTTTATTGATTCTAATACCATCTGGTATTGCCGTACTAATCGAGGTATAAAGTTTCATGGCTATTTATCATCATTCAAAATGTCACCGCTTGTATGTTTAAATGTTATGTTCTTGTTGTAAGATATGGAAAGTGACGAAAGCTTTAAAAATAACGTTTGTATGGAATGGTGGACGAATACCAAGGATAAAGGTTTATTTTATTTTGTATTTTTATTGTAATGGTTTACGTACAAAC
Source organism: Xenia sp. Carnegie-2017 (assembly GCF_021976095.1). Taxonomy (NCBI): domain Eukaryota; kingdom Metazoa; phylum Cnidaria; class Anthozoa; order Malacalcyonacea; family Xeniidae; genus Xenia; species Xenia sp. Carnegie-2017. Next base: position 625,497 of record NW_025813469.1, on the reverse strand, counting down.
ATGTTGAATGAACGTTTAAAACACAGCGACTCGATGAATGAAATGTTATTTCATTTATTTATTTATGTAAAGTTTGGTGAAAAGTCATTGCAAGAAAAGGAAACCGAGGAGTTTGATTCTGAGGTAAGTACGTCATTCCGTCCGCCATCTTTATTCATTCCTGTAACGAGAAATACTCTTATTCTTATGCTTAATGTTTATCTATCTTCAAGGCAATGAAGTATTTATCTTATGCTCTATATCCTTTGGTTGTGATTGGTGCCCTTTATTCGTTGATATATCAACCTCACAAGAGTTGGTATTCCTGGTTCATAAGATCACTGGTGAACGGTACGTTGTACGTTCAGATATAATATAAGTCAGTGCTTCATACCACTCCTTCTGTTGCTTTTCTGTTAAAAGACGTCCATTTGCAAACGCATTTTAAAATGCACGTTATTTCTTACGCTGAACTAAACTTATGCGCAAATTTCGTGTTTTGCGTGTGATTTATGATTGCACTTCGACTTGCAAATGAAAGTGTTGATGTTTACAATACGATCAATACATTCAAACGTAATCTTTGCAATATTTTTTTATGACGTATGTGTCACGTGATGCGGTTTTCATTTTTCAGGTGTTTATGTATTTGGTTTCTTATTTATGCTTCCTCAGCTGTTTGTCAATTACAAGGTATTGCGTATAAATACAAAATTTTTATCTGGGACCCTGTGTATACAATGAATAATTTTTATTTAAATATTTGATGTACGGGGAATAAGTACGAGTCAAATATCACATGCAAAGTTAATTATAATTGGCTGAAAAAGTCCAATCTCCCGTATGTTTCATCAGTTTGTTAAAAATTAAAAATATTTCTTGTTGTCCGTATGCCAGCAGTAATTATGACGACGTTTAACATAGTAGCCACTTATAATTTGATTTTATTATAAAATCATGGATTATACCTCTCTTAAATGTTTTTTTCAGCTTAAATCAGTCGCGCATCTACCATGGCGAGCTCTCATGTACAAAGCTTTTAATACTTTTATTGATGACGTGTTTGTCTTCATCATCACTATGCCAACAGCTCATCGATTGGCTTGTTTTAGAGATGACGTTGTCTTTATCATATATTTATATCAAAGATGGTAATTTTGGTGATATATACTTCGAATAAAGATTATTTCCAACATTTCTAAGTATCTTTTATTTTAAAAAGGTTATATCCTGTTGACGTCAAACGAGTCAACGAATATGGTGTGTCATACGAAGAGACTGGGGAGAAGTCACATAAAGATTAATGAAATACCTTTAAGGTATGAAACAGCTTTACGATGTTTTTTAAATTTACAGGTGAACTATTGTTATGTAGCCCGGCTACGAGTTTAACCCATTTAGCTGAATTAGTTTATTTTTGATGAACAAAACTTAATGTTGATCTGTGATCAAAAAAATTAGGAGATGATGGTCTGGTGAATATTGCATTGTAACCAATAGCGTTTCATTAAAATATTGTTTAATTTATGCAGCAAACATGTTTGATATGCATGCACAAATCTGTGTGTCCCGGTTTTTTTTTTTTGAGACAAAGATATATATACTACATTAAAAGGATGAGAACAAGTAAAGATTCGTATGTATTTCATTCGTATAGGCTGCAATGTGTTAAATTAATAAGAATTTAAATTTTACACTACATTTTCTGCTTAATGCATAACTTTTTGGTTTGTTTTCTTAATGTTTTTTGTCTTTGGTGTGGGTTTTCTTTGCATTGATAATTTTCTGTGGGCTGTGACTGTCGTGTTTCCTTCTGTGGTATACGCCATTATTCTGATGAAAACGCGTGGGAGTCTTCCACGCGGATGACCACTTATCATCCTCTGAGTTTCCTGAGTTATCCCCAGAAGTACCAGGAGAAGACCACTTCCATAACAAACCAGAATTTCCTTCGTTTTCACTTTCTTTACTTACATAACCAGTAGGACTTGTTCCTCCAGTTGAACCAGTTACTCCAGTTGAACCAGTTCCTCCAGTTGAACCAGTTCCTCCAGTTGAACCAGTCCCTCCAGTTGAACCAGTTCCTCCAGTTGAACCAGTTCCTCCAGTTGAACCAGTTCCTCCAGTTGAACCAGTCCCTCCAGTTGAACCAGTTCCTCCAGTTGAACCAGTTCCTCCAGTTGAACCAGTCCCTCCAGTTGAACCAGTTCCTCCAGTTGAACCAGTTCCTCCAGTTGAACCAGTCCCTCCAGTTGAACCAGTTCCTCCAGTTGAACCAGTTCCTCCAGTTGAACCAGTTCCTCCAGTTGAACCAGTTCCTCCAGTTGAACCAGTTCCTCCAGTTGAACCAGTCCCTCCAGTTGAACCAGTTCCTCCAGTTGAACCAGTTCCTCCAGTTGGACCAGTTCCTCCAGTTGAACCAGTTCCTCCAGTTGAACCAGTCCATCCAGTTGAACCAGTTCCTCCAGTTGAACCAGTTCCTCCAGTTGAACCAGTTCCTCCAGTTGAACCAGTTCCTCCAGTTGAACCATTTCTTCCAGTTGAACCAGTTCCTCCAGTTGAACCATTTCTTCCAGTTGAACCAGTATTATTTGCTTCACCAGTTGCACCAGTGGAACTTATTCCTCCAGCTAAACCAGTAAAACTTGTTTCTTCAGCTGAGTCCCAGTTCTGGGAATCGTCATTCTGGTGAAGACTTGTGGGATCTTTCCATGAGTTTGACCACTTACCACCTTCCGAGTTTCCTAAATTATCCCCAAATGCTCCTGTAGGAGACCATGACGAGCCTGAACTTCCACCGTTGTTTTTTCTTCTACTTTTCCATCCCCATGACATTTCTCCTGATTTTCCATGATCAGTGGGACCAGTGTCTTCATCTATTTCGTCACTCGAGTCATCGACGACTATGTCTAGAAAGATAGATTAATTAGTGTATGACTATGTACCTTGCGATTTGGAATAATAGCCGAAGTTGCTTTTTATGCTCTTTCAGAATTAAATATTAGTTTCACATTCCTGTGAATGTTATTTATTGACTTATTCTTTTTTTGATCAAAACGTTAGACAAATTTATTTTTAAAACGTAGACTGAAATAAACTATGCTATTGTTTGTGTGCAATCAAGCAAAATTACGAAGTGTTTTTATTGCTTTGTTGATATCTCACTTCTTATCACTTAAAGTATAGCGTGAAAACGACAGTTTTTTTTAATGATCTATAACTAAAACGTAAGCTTTAAACGTCAAGTACTTGTATATGATGTAGTTATTCTATAACTAAAACTTAAGCTTTAAACGTCAAGAACTTGTATATGATTTAGTTATTTAATCCTTACTTGTAATGTCAAACATGTTTTCTGGCTCATCACAAGTATCACTAAACACCAGTTTTTCCATTGATAATGGATGAATGCTTCCACTTATTGGACGTATACATTTCCCACTATTGGTCAATTGAAGTGATCTGCCAGATGTTATGGTCATTGCCCATTTTTTATCGCATTTTTCTCCAAGAATAATTGGTGTTTCATCATTCAATGCACCTCCTTCTGGTTGGACGCAGTATCCACTTTTCACATGTTTTAAATTGCCTTCTTTTGAAAGTGTAAATTTAGATTTTTTCATGCCACAAGCTTCTGATTGAAGAACGAGTTTGGTGCCTGGAGATATTTCGCCCTGTTCTGGATAAAGACATCGAGACCAACCTATTTCAAATTTTAGAGAATACTTTTTGCCACTGAGAAGTCCACTTTCACGGCTTTCTGATAACTTCCCGATGCCACTGAACCCACCAGATACTCGTCCATTACCACTTATCCCTTCGCTACCACTTAACTCACTAGAAAGTCCACCATTGTCACTCATTCTTTCGCTATCACTGAACCCACCAGAAAGTCTGCGATTACCACTCATTCTTTCGCTATCACTGAACCCACCAGAAGGTCCCCCATTACCCCTCATTCTTTCGCTATCACTGAACCCACCAGAAAGTCCCCATTACCACTCATTCTTTCGCTACCACTGAACCCACCAGAAAGTCCACCATCACCACTCAATCTTTCGCTACCACTGAACCCACCAGATACTCGTCCATGACCACTTATCCCTTCTTTACCACTCAAGCCACCAGAAAGCTCCTCTGTGTGCAACGACCATTTGTTTTTGGAGGGAACACTCCACGTGTGCGACCATTTCTTCGTATTTTCCGATTCGTTGTGTTTTTCCACGAATGTTGGGATTTCGTTGATTTCCTTCAGAAGTCCTTCTGTTAAAAAAGAAAACATGGCATTACAAAAGTTTCTGGATATTTGCTGGTAAAATTCGCTTCTATAAACAACGATTTTTGTCACACTTACTTTTTGGTAATTGTGTGAGAAAGAAGAAAACTATGAATATTTTGCTTTCCATCTTTTCTAGTCGATTGAAGCTGAGGAAATGAAAGATATCAAATAGATTACTAAGATTACGTTCAAATTTAATTCTATTTTGCCAGCGACTAGTTGAAACAAGATAACATTTGCCGGTTCTTTTCCATGCAGATAGATTGTCTTGTTTCACTGTATCTTCTAAATTTTTTTTGTATTTTAGTTTTCTTATTCCTACTTAATTTCAATGATTTCAAGACGTCCACATTACCTTTCACTCCTAACTTGATTTTGACGAGGATAAATTATGTCACCTAATACTTACTTGTCTAGATTACAATGAAAAAAGTCAATTTAGGTTATTTCGTGTTACTTGTGGTGTATTAGTGCTTGTATACGCATGATAAAGTCAATAGGAAAAAGCACCTGGCATTGAGAATAAAATCAGGCTAACAGCCAAAAACTTATCGTGTTCGATTTTCTTAACTATGTGTGAAATCTTTCATGTGTCGGTGTTAGGTGATTGTAGTAATCAAAAAATGTGTTTAAATAATTAGTTTAATCGCGTTGAAAAAGTTACATCATGCCTAAAAGAGTGAATGTGTGAAAAAAATTGTTTAATTTATGCAGCAAACATGTTTGATATGCATGCACAAATCTGTGTGTCCCGGTTTTTTTTTTTTGAGACAAAGATACATATACTACATTAAAAGGATGAGAACAAGTAAAGATTCGTATGTATTTCATTCGTATAGGCTGCAATGTGTTAAATTAATAAGAATTTAAATTTTACACTACATTTTCTGCTTAATGCATAACTTTTTGGTTTGTTTTCTTAATGTTTTTTGTCTTTGGTGTGGGTTTTCTTTGCATTGATAATTTTCTGTGGGCTGTGACTGTCGTGTTTCCTTCTGTGGTATGAACCAGTTCCTCCAGTTGAACCAGTTCCTCCAGTTGAACCATTTCTTCCAGTTGAACCAGTTCCTCCAGTTGAACCATTTCTTCCAGTTGAACCAGTATTATTTGCTTCACCAGTTGCACCGGTGGAACTTATTCCTCCAGCTAAACCAGTAAAACTTGTTTCTTCAGCTGAGTCCCAGTTCTGGGAATCGTCATTCTGGTGAAGACTTGTGGGATCTTTCCATGAGTTTGACCACTTACCACCTTCCGAGTTTCCTAAATTATCCCCAAATGCTCCTGTAGGAGACCATGACGAGCCTGAACTTCCACCGTTGTTTTTTCTTCTACTTTTCCATCCCCATGACATTTCTCCTGATTTTCCATGATCAGTGGGACCAGTGTCTTCATCTATTTCGTCACTCGAGTCATCGACGACTATGTCTAGAAAGATAGATTAATTAGTGTATGACTATGTACCTTGCGATTTGGAATAATAGCCGAAGTTGCTTTTTATGCTCTTTCAGAATTAAATATTAGTTTCACATTCCTGTGAATGTTATTTATTGACTTATTCTTTTTTTGATCAAAACGTTAGACAAATTTATTTTTAAAACGTAGACTGAAATAAACTATGCTATTGTTTGTGTGCAATCAAGCAAAATTACGAAGTGTTTTTATTGCTTTGTTGATATCTCACTTCTTATCACTTAAAGTATAGCGTGAAAACGACAGTTTTTTTTAATGATCTATAACTAAAACGTAAGCTTTAAACGTCAAGTACTTGTATATGATGTAGTTATTCTATAACTAAAACTTAAGCTTTAAACGTCAAGAACTTGTATATGATTTAGTTATTTAATCCTTACTTGTAATGGCAAACATGTTTTCTGGCTCATCACAAGTATCACTAAACACCAGTTTTTCCATTGATAATGGATGAATGCTTCCACTTATTGGACGTATACATTTCCCACTGTTGGTCAATTGAAGTGATCTGCCAGATGTTATGGTCATTGCCCATTTTTTATCACATTTTTCTCCAAGAATAATTGGTGTTTCATCATTCAATGCACCTCCTTCTGGTTGGACGCAGTATCCACTTTTCACATGTTTTAAATTGCCTTCTTTTGAAAGTGTAAATTTAGATTTTTTCATGCCACAAGCTTCTGATTGAAGAACGAGTTTGGTGCCTGGAGATATTTCGCCCTGTTCTGGATAAAGACATCGAGACCAACCTATTTCAAATTTTAGAGAATACTTTTTGCCACTGAGAAGTCCACTTTCACGGCTTTCTGATAACTTCCCGATGCCACTGAACTCACCAGATACTCGTCCATTACCACTTATCCCTTCGCTACCACTTAACTCACCAGAGAGCCCACCATTGTCACTCATTCTTTCGCTATCACTGAACCCACCAGAAAGTCTCCGATTACCACTCATTCTTTCGCCACCACTGAACCCACTAGATACTCGTCCATTACCACTTATCCCTTTGCTACCACTTAACTCACCAGAAAGTCCACCATTACCACTCATTCTTTCGCTATCACTGAACCCACCAGAAAGTCTCCGATTACCACTCATTCTTTCGCCACCACTGAACCCACTAGATACTCGTCCATTACCACTTATCCCTTTGCTACCACTTAACTCACCAGAAAGTCCACCATTACCACTCATTCTTTCGCTATCACTGAACCCACCAGAAAGTCTCCGATTACCACTCATTCTTTCGCCACCACTGAACCCACTAGATACTCGTCCATTACCACTTATCCCTTTGCTACCACTTAACTCACCAGAAAGTCCACCATTACCACTCATTCTTTCGCTATCACTGAACCCACCAGAAAGTCTCCGATTACCACTCATTCTTTCGCCACCACTGAACCCACTAGATACTCGTCCATTACCACTTATCCCTTTGCTACCACTTAACTCACCAGAAAGTCCACCATTACCATTCATTCTTTCGCTATCACTGAACCCACCAGAAGGTCCCCCATTACCACTCATTCTTTCGCTACCACTGAACCCACCAGATACTCGTCCATGACCACTTATCCCTTCTTTACCACTCAAACCACCAGAAAGCTCCTCTGTGTTCAACGACCATTTGTTTTTGGAGGGAAGACTCCATGAGTGAGACCATTTCTTCGTATCTTCCGATTCGTTGTGTTTTTCCACGCGTGTTGGGATCTCGTCGATTTCCTTCAGAAGTCCTTCTGTTAAAAAAGAAAACATGGCATTACAAAAGTTTCTGGATATTTGCTGGTAAATTTCACTTCTATAAACAACGATTTTTGTCACACTTACTTTTTGGTAATTGTGTGAGAAAGAAGAAAACTATGAATATTTTGCTTTCCATCTTTTCTAGTCGATTGAAGCTGAGGAAATGAAAGATATCAAATAGATTACTAAGATTACGTTCAAATTTAATTCTATTTTGCCAGCGACTAGTTGAAACAAGATAAAATTTGCCGGTTCTTTTCCATGCAGATAGATTGTCTTGTTTCACTGTATCTTCTAAATTTTTTTTTTATTTTAGTTTTCTTATTCCTACTTAATTTCAATGATTTCAAGACGTCCACATTACCTTTCACTCCTAACTTGATTTTGACGAGGATAAATTATGTCACCTAATACTTACTTGTCTAGATTACAATGAAAAAAGTCAATTTAGGTTATTTCGTGTTACTTGTGGTGTATTAGTGCTTGTATACGCATGATAAAGTCAATAGGAAAAAGCACCTGGCATTGAGAATAAAATCAGGCTAACAGCCAAAAACTTATCGTGTTCGATTTTCTTAACTATGTGTGAAATCTTTCATGTGTCGGTGTTAGGTGATTGTAGTAATCAAAAAATGTGTTTAAATAATTAGTTTAATCGCGTTGAAAAAGTTACATGCCTAAAAGAGTGAATGTGTGAAAAAAAAATGAAAAATTTTAAAACAACAGGTGACAAAGGCGATGATCTACGCATGTCGTGTCGTGATGGTCGTGATGTAATCATATAAATAAACAATAATGGCCGGTAGATCAATTATAGTCGGTTAGTTTGTATTATTTTGTTCACTTGTAGTCTTTTGTCATCTTTCTCGTTTTGATAAGTTTGTTCTAATGCTTAGTCGTTTGCATTAGCCACCATTTAAATTTTCACAAAGGTTAGGACGTTTGACGTTTATATGTAATTAAGGTGACCATACTAATTTTGAAGGAGACTTTAATTGTTCTAAATTACAAATCCTTGAACGTAAATATTATCATAGAAAGATGCATGCGATGTCTTTGTTTGAAACCATTAATTTTTTTATAAGAAATACGTGTGTTCGATCAAGTTTGTAGATTTTGTAAATATTTATATTCTTGCTATCTGTCTCCAAATCATCCCCAGGAGGTGGAAGTGGATTTATTGGTCGCGCTTTATGTAAGAGGCTTAAGCAACAAGGCTATGAGGTCATACTTTTGTCAAGAACTCCTGGATATTCAAAAATTACCTGGGTAAGATTTGGTTGTCAGTTGAAGTAGAGAAGTTTTTTGTTTACTTCAATTTCTTGTAAGGTCCTGCTAACATTCAATATGTATATTTATGTATATTCATCTGTAAGTGTATGGATTTGTTGCAATGGATAAGTTTGAAAAAAAGAATTGTTGTTTAGAGTGATTTGAAAAGGAGTGGTAAACTTCCAGAATGCTTTGCTGTCATTAATCTTGCTGGAGAAAATATTGCTAATCCATTACGAAGGTATTAAAAAATCTGTCATTGATATTTCTTGCAATGAAAATGTAACTTAATTTAAATCTGAAATGGTTTCTGATAAAGGTGGAATGAAAGTTTTAAGACTGATTTGTTTGAAAGTCGAATTGGTACAAATAAGATATTAACTGATTTGATAAAGAAAGCAGCAAAACCTCCAGAAGTATGGATTTCTTCCTCGGCAATTGGTGAGATGATGAAATTGATATCATTGAATCATTTATTATGATTCACAGATTATTTGAACGTAAATTTGTAACAATTTTTCCAAGGTTACTATCCTCCAAGTGAAACACTCGAATATACAGAAAATGAGCCATCTAAACCAGAGCACAGTTATATTACAAAACTTTGTTGTGATTGGGAAGAGTCGGCCATTTTACCTTCTGATCATCCATCACGTCATGTCATGTTAAGAATAGGATTAGTTCTTGGACGTGATGGCGGCACAATAAAATCTATGATGTGGCCATTTTGGCTTGGAGTGGGAGGTATATCTGTTATATATATTCATGATATGATAATCATTCTGATGTTCAATTTACTTTTTATGACAATGTTGTTTTGTATTTCAGGTATTGTTGGAAATGGAAAACAGTTCATGTCATGGATTCATATCTCAGATATGACAGGTATTATCCTTCATGCGTTGGAGAATCACAATGTTCACGGAGTCTTAAATGCAACAGCTCCAAATCCTGTCACTAATTCTGAATTCACATCTGCATTTGCACGTTCAATCTGGCGGCCGGCATTCTTTCCTTTGCCTGCCTTTGTCGTCAACACAGTCTTTGGTGAGGAGAGGGGCAAAATGTTACTAGAAGGACAGAAAGTTCTTCCAAGCAGAACTATTGAATCTGGTTATAATTTTCTCTATTCAGATATCAAATCTTGCTTACAAAATATTGTCAAATAAGTTAAGATGGATTCTTTTAAAGAATGAAGCATAAATGTGTCCAGACCAAAATTTGTCAATTTTTGAAATTTTTATTTGGTCGTTGCCAAGTTGGTAACAAATCACCTTCAGGAAAGCCATGAATAACAAGCAACAATGTTACCATGACCAGAAATGGTAGAAGCCAATACATAATTAGCATTTTCTTTGCATTGCTGTGAAAATTTAGGAATGCTATATCTTTAGTGCATTGCATAAATCTATTGCATAATTCAACTGTTACGTATGTACGTATTGGGATCTTAGGTGATGGCAATGTTACAGAATATAAACCAACACTTTTATACTTTACAGTATGAATCCTTTTTCCTATTTCACAAGCATAACTAATCAATACCATGTACGTATCATTGTTTTCACTTGAAGGAAAAATTTCAAACTCTACAACAAAGTTTGAAGTTTGTATTGCTTGCTGTTGTCTAGTGACTTCAGTAAAAGCTATTTGTCTATCTTCACCAAGTTTTTTATTTGTTGCATTAAATTGAACAAAGGATAAAATAACCCCATCAGCAGTAGACAAGAAATATGCCAAATTTTCTCTGTCATAAATAACTTGAGTGTAAGAAACTTCATCAATAGGAACAACATTCATGCAGTTGATATCTGTGCCAAGGATATGAAGATTCTCTCCACCAGTTAACATTAAGTATGCTTTGTTATTTTCTGATGTGAAAAGAATATTTGAATAGAACTTATCACACAACTTGATAGGCCATTTTGGTAAAACTTTACCTGTTTGACCATTTAATACCCATAGGTAACCATCGCTTGATGCAATTACAACCTCAAGTTGACCATTGTAATCAATATCATAAAGTTGAGGACCAACAGTTCCAGTGCCGGACACTGTTGCATCCCATAATAATTTATCATAACTGTAACACATCACATTTGCACTACCATCAATCACAATGATCTCCATGAAACCATCATTATCCATGTCACCGATAGCAACATCAGATGTTATAGAGTCAGCGAGATCCGAAAATCTTGGATAGTTTCCGTATTTATTCCATATGTGCAACTTTCCAGTCATACTACCCACAATGACTTCACAATTGCTTTGGTTTCCATCTAAGTCCATTGCAACCGGTGATGACAGAATGTAGGCAGGAAAAGCACTTGACTTTCTTGTTAATTCAAAGATCTTTTTGAAAATTACATTTCTTGTTCTTAGGTCAACAACAATCACGCCATTTGCGAGACAGCAATCTATCTCAGATTGAGTTAGATTCAAAATTTTCAAATACTTCTTGTTATACTTTACTTCATCATCAATATAATAATTGACAGGTATAATGAGGTCATTATTAAAGCCATTTCCATTAAAGTCGCTAATGATTGGTGTCGATAATATATGTAAATCTAGACCAATAAATGATTTTTCATCAATATCATCTGATGTGAAATTATCATTAGAACTGTGGAAAAACGAATTTTTCTCCGGACTGAAATATGCGTTTGTGGTAACTGCATCGCCTGCACCAATACTGAACCATTTTTTCCTCACCAAAAGTCTTGGCAAATGTATGTTATATTCTTGTAAACTTGTTCCATTTTGAGATATAAACAGAATCTTACCATACTCTGCTGCAAGCAAAATATCCAACGAACCATCTTCATCTATGTCATATAGCAATGGACCAGAGTAAAAAGATTCCTCGGGGAAAAACATCGGCCATTCTTGACGTTCTTTTCCGCTTGTTGAGTCAACAACATTTACAGTACCATCCAATGTTGTGGCAATTAAGTCTTTATGTGAAATTTTGTGAGTTTTTGCAAGCAAGGGAGAAGAAACGATTGGAGAGTCACTGACACTTGCACTCCACATTAATTTAAGATCCTTTAGGCAGGAGTCTGTGCAAAATACAGAAAAGATTTGCGAAATTATACAGAGTAACTTCGCAAACTTCCAAGACATGTTACTCTGGTCAGGATACTCTGCACTTCGCCGAATATTCGTCAATTTTGTCAAGGATTTATAATTTTGCTTATAAAAGTCCACGCTTCGAAGCTTATTTGAGTCAGCGGTCTTTACCAGTTCGCAGATGCGTCATATCAAGCGGGAGAAAAACAAAAACAGAATACATAACCATTTATACATTATTTTGTTTGTCTAATTCATTTTTTCTCGTAAGCTATAAATATATCTACTTAAATAAAATACAGAGAAAACCCGATATACTCATGGATAATGTCTGCAAGTGGAATATTGCGATGAATTGTGTTCTTCATTTGGTTTTTGTCGAAGAAGAAAGAAGTACAATTTGTCATGTTGAAATTTGACGATAGACATTGTAGTAGTTGTGAGTTGAATAAGGATTTGGCGATGTTATTAACGAGAAGTTTTACGTTATTATGGCTGTATTAAAAACTATAAACTCAACAAAGCTTTGAAAAAATGGAGGAAGGTATGAATATGACGTTCTTTGACTTTGTTAAATGTTTTGAAATTGTTTAGAAAGAATACTTGGGTGTTATGAAGAAAAGATAAGATTTGACGAGTTGCAGATTTTGCGATAGCTAACCAACTTTTTCGTTTTGTTTTAATCGTGCCCCTTTAAAATACATTTATAGACCGTCCTCCAAGCCATCTTCATGAAAGACAGGCACTGACAAAACTAGACCATTCTGAATTGGAGGACAAGTTTATCAAATTAAGAGAGCAGAATATTGTAAGATCTGTTTTATATATTGAGTTTCTTCAATTATTTAGTCTTGAAACATTATTGTTTATTTCAAGGAACTTAAGAAATATGCAAGAAACCAGGAAGAAAAAATTAAACGGTATTTACATATTTTTCTATAAAAGGAGCAATCAAATCTAATATTGATTTTTGTGGCATTATAAAATGTATTTATTTATTTCGGTCTTCCAGTATGGCCACCAAACTTTTGCGTCTTGCTGCAGACAAAAAGAAGGCAGAAGGAGGTACATATAACTTATGAGTTTATTTAGATAAATGGAAAATTTGGAAAATGACTTAAGATATATTTTAATGTATTAAAATAAAGATGTATTATGTGTAACAAGCTTCACAACAAAACAGAACTACAGAAACTGTTACAAAATTATTCAAAAGTTGGTCATTGAAAGCAATGTTATATCATATGAAGCTACTGATCTACAGGTAATCAGAATTTTCAAACGGAGGAGAAGATGGCAGAAATGGAAGAGGAAATGAGAGCGCTCCAAAAGCAAAATTCCCAGCTAAAATATAAGGTTTACATCAAGATTAGCTGGTTAACTTTAATGTCTAATTTTTAATTTTCTCATTATAGATAAATATTTTGTACTTTAGTTAACATTAGCAAAACAACAATCATTGGGAGATCACAAACAGTCATCCCCCTATGGACATGTAAAAGCTAAAGTAAATTCAGTGAGTTAATGGTAAATTTTTCTTCTGTGGTAACATGAGTACCTTGTGTAGTTTTTATATATGATTTTTAGGGAATTCACAGCAGATCAAAGTCTAGTCAACAACAAAGGATCAAACAAAATTTACGTGTACAAGGTGACTTCACTAGGTATGTTGATAATGTTCATTTTTACAGAGATAATTTAATCTTCAACTTATTGATGTGCTTTACATGATTTTTAAAAAATCAGATCACCTAGACACATCCCTTCACCAATCCTTGCACAACCAAGGTACGTACGTAGGATTGTTGATATCTAACTTCTTCGTTGCAACGTTTTTAATGCCAGAAAGAGTGTATGAGATTACTATTTTTATAATGTGTTATTGATGCACAAGTTTAGATATGGACATAGTCTTCTGGAAGAAAAGAGAATTGAAAAGGAAGAACTGTAAATAAACAATATTGTTATCATTAGAACATTTGTTAAAATTTGAAATAGGTTTTGAAATGAATCTTTGTGGAAATTTAGAATTGTTATTCATGGTTGTTCACATGAAGAATTGAAATTTTGATTTTAGTGAGCAAGTTCTTCATTCGTTACAAGATAATATTAGAATGTTGGAGAAAGAAAGAAAGGAACTAAAAGATGAGGTTAAAATAAATATCAAGTTGCTGATTAACGCATAAATAATAACTTGTCTGTATATTTTATTGAAATATGTCCGTTTTTGTAGTAGATTATTCATGTGGGTTTTTTTATGTACTTCTTAGCTGCGACAAAAAGACGTCGACCACGAGTTGGTGATGACGAAGATACGGGAACAATTATCCGGTGCTCAAAGGTAAATTGAGAGTTTATATGATTCCATGAAATGATATGTTATAATTTGTATTTATGCTATACGTTATGTTTAGAACTTGTTCTGACACTTATTCTCACTTGATTATCTCTTAACATGTTTTTAGATGTAGATCGTCCTGGTTTCTCAAGGCCTGTGATGGACTGTTGGTATTGATATTGACTGACGTTTTGACAACCTTAGGATTGTTGTCATCATTTGCTTTGACTCTCGCTGAATATCGCGAAAGATGTCAAAATGTCAGTCAAAAACACCAACAGTTCTTTTTAGAACTGCACTAAACTGGACGGTCTACAGTCTACAAACATGTAATCCATACACTTGGGTTCAAACCATACACTTTATTTAATGTTTCTTGTCAGAGAAAGTATTCAGGAGAATGTCGATATGATTAAACTTCAAAGGGAAGTAAAAGATAAAGGGAGCAAGCTTCTCTCTATGGAGACAAAATTTAAAAATCTTAGCGAGGTGGAAAAACGTTACATCTTGGGGGAACAATTGGGAAAAGGAAACTTAGTATCCACATTTATATTTTTGTAGAATTTGAATAAGATGAAAGAGAGCCATGCAAAAGTCTTGGAAAATATGGAATCCATGAATGAAAAATTAAAGGAGGTTTGTTGTGATGAACATTGATTAAATCGTCAGTATTAAATACTTTAACATACGTAGCTATGTGTTGTACATAACAGCTATTGATTAACTTGTCAGTGTTAAATACTTTTAAATACGTAGTTGTGTATTTTGTATTCATCAATTCATCAGCTTTCAATACTGTCGCATGGCTGTATTTCGTGTCTTTTCAGGAGCAAGGCAAAAGTTTGATGTATCAAAACGAATTAAAGAACCACGATGTGACATCGAAAACTTTAGTTGAGGTAGAGTGAGGGATAGGAGAGTATATCATGTGTATGGTTTGGATGTATTGGTGGTCGTTAGAGTGAGGGATAGAAGAGTATATCATGTGTATGGTTTGGGATATATTGGTGGTCGTTAAAGTGAGGGATAGAAGAGTATATCATGTGTATGTTTTGGGATATATTGGTGGTCGTTAGAAAGAGGGATAGAAGAGTATATCATGTGTATGGTTTGCGATATATTGGTGGTCGTTAGAGTGAGGGATAGAAGAGTATATCATGTGTATGGTTTGGGATATATTGGTGGTCGTTAAAGTGATGGATTTAATTTTTTTAGCAACAGCAACTTATTGATGATCTCAATGCGGAACGGGAAATTTTAAAACAGGCGAATGAAAATCTCATGAAGAGGTGAAATTGAAGAGATTTTTTAAAATTATGTTTCAAATCAACTATCAACTTGTTCATCTTGTAGCGCCTTTGATTCTGAAAGAGAAAGACAACACGTAGCGCTTGAAAGACAACTAAAAGTAAACTTGAATTTTTCGAAAACTTCGTTGTTTTCCTTAACCCTCATGACTCATAATAAATTATAAATTTTTGTCTTTTGTCGGTAAAAGTGTTGAAAATTTCTTCATTTTTATACAGGTGGAAATTGCGACCCTAGAAGCTTCTGTAAAATCTGAACTGGAGGAAAAGAACGATATTTTAGATCAACTGATGAAGGAGAGAGGTACTGTAGAATGGATTATGTTTTATTTTTAGTTATTACGGCTGTGCGGTACGTTTCAGAGATTTTACCTCAATTTTGGTTTTGGTTCATTTTGTTTTAAAAAAGAGGAGCAAAAATGAACTAACTCAATCATGAATATGACAAAGCGAGTTGTAAACTTGCACAGTTCTGTTAGTGTGTTGATTGCTTTGTTGTACAAACTGCACACATTGTTTCTTGTTTCTTTTTTGAAATACTTCCAATTCGGTCCTTAAAGTTTTCGTTACATAAATAAAATGGAAAATAGGGATTTTTTCGTTTAACCGCACAGTTGTATGAGTTGTATAAATGAAGATGTAGCTACATGCTTTAGGTGTAAATATTTGTTCTGCAAAATATGTTCGTTTGACAGTCTTCTCTATCTTTACGTAATTATTTGATCAAAACGTTATATACTGTTTGTGTGCAGTTTTCTCTTTGAATGCGAGTCATATGCGATGAAAATGATTCCCTGAATATGTCTTTTTTAGACTCAAAAGAGGATCTTCACCAGGAAATGCGTGATATTAAAGTGAACTATTTTTCGTTAAAAGAAAAATATGACGACGTGTCAGAAAAATTGAAATTTTTCACGAAGGTGGTTGGATGTTAAATGTCTTCTAACTATTTTGTGCATGTAGATAGTATGGCAAATCAATATTCACCTACACACAGGCAATTTGAATTGTTGTGAAGGAGTTTTTTACCCACAGTAACTGAATTGTAATGATAATTCTTGATAATTACATCCAGGAAAGCGCCGTTGATGTACAAGAACTGGAGGAAGCGCTTACTTTAATAAAGGTTACAAACCAGCTTGTCTTTGCGGTCTTTTAGGAATGAAATAGTACACCCCAAGCATGTCTTTTTTAGACTAATAAAAATCCTTAGCAGCCTGTACTTTGGGGGTCTTTCAAGGATAGAATAGTACATTCCAAACCTTCGTTTATAGTGTATGTTAAATTTTGTTTGTTTCCAGAGAAGAAAGGAGAGTGGAAGTCAAGATTTAGATTTCTTGGAAAAAGTTGACAGTGAAGTGGATAAAAGTAAGTCATTTTTCTGAATGCTTTATTTATTGGTTTATATATGACGACGTAGCAGCAGAACATTTGATTGGTTGACGTTGTGTTTGTATATGACGACGTAGCAGCAGAACATTTGATTGGTTGACGTTGTGTTTGTATATGACGACGTAGCAGCAGAACATTTGATTGGTTGACGTTGTGTTTGTATATGACGACGTAGCAGCAGAACATTTGATTGGTTGACGTTGTGTTTGTATATGACGACGTAGCAGCAGAACATTTGATTGGTTGACGTTGTGTTTATATATGACGACGTAGCAGCAGAACATTTGATTGGTTGACGTTGTCTTTCAGACGCCCAGAAACGGATACAAGAACTTCAAATATCGCATGCTGACACAATCAATGAGTTAGAAAAAACAAGAAATATGCTAGTTTTGCAGCATAAAATTAATAAAGACTATAAAACTGAGGTATTTTGAAATATTTTGAATTGCAAAAACGTACTTTTGATGTAATGATAATGATGTTAAATTGTACCTACCGTTTGTTCATTTTTATACAAGTGACGTCAGTTGTTTTTTTGTTTTTATTGTGTTGACTTTTGCAAAATCTTATAGTTATGTTATGTTTTGTTGTGTTAACTTTTTCAAAATCTTATAGTTATGTTATGTTTTGTTGTGTTAACTTTTGCAAAATCGTATAGTTATGTTATGTTTTGTTGTGTTGACTTTTTCAAAATCTTATAGTTATGTTATGTTTTGTTGTGTTAACTTTTTCAAAATCTTATAGTTATGTTATGTTTTGTTGCGTTAACTTTTGCAAAATCTTATAGTTATGTTATGTTTTGTTGTGTTAACTTTTTCAAAATCTTATAGTTATGTTATGTTTTGTTGTGTTAACTTTTTCAAAATCTTATAGTTATGTTATGTTTTGTTGCGTTAACTTTTTCAAAATCTTATAGTTATGTTATGTTTTGTTGTGTTTCATGTAGGTTGATAAAGTTACAAATAAAATGGTGGAAGACAAGAAAGAGTACGACCAACGCCTTCAAGAATACGCACAATTACTAGATATAAGAGCTGATCGAATCAAGGTGTTTTTTGGAATTTTCAATTTCTATAAAAAACATATTGTTTAACACAAATGTGTTATATTTTATCATTTTTATTTGGGAGCGAAGAGTGTCTTCTCAAAGGTCTTTCTATTATAGAAACTTGAATGTCAAATACATGATATTGCCTATGGCACGAAACAATACAATGTTGTGAGCACTGGAGAGGTCTGTGATGTGATCTCGATAAAAATAATCTCGTTATTTATTCATGGTATTATAACCTTGCGTTTTTATTTAGGTACCCGAGTTTGACAATGAAACAAATGTTGAGAATTTAGAAAGAGGAGAAAATCTTTTCGAGATTCACATTGGAACAGTGAGAGCTTCTTGCTGTTGTTGTTGTTGTTTAGCTTTTTATGGAAGGTTATTTAACGTTATTAAACATGTTTAAAGGTATGTCTGTCAGACGAAGTTTCGTCATTGCTTGAGGGATTGGAACCTAGCTGTTTTATCACTTATGAATTCTTTGAACATGAAATTCAAGCGACCCCAGTTATGAAAGGAAAAAGGTATTTTATAGCTCGTGATAAACTGTTTTTTATGACAACTGTGGACTCATGAGACTTCTTACACATGTGACTTTTTACCCACGTGAGACTTCTTACCCATGTGACTTTTTACCCACGTGAGACTTCTTATCCATGTGACTTTTTACCCACGTGAGACTTCTTATCCATGTGACTTTTTACCCACGTGAGACGTCTTACCCATGTGACTTTTTACCCACGTGAGACTTCTTATCCATGTGACTTTTACCCACGTGAGACTTCTTACCCATGGGACTTTTACCCACGTGAGACTTCTTACCCATGTGACTTTTTACCCACGTGACACTTCTTACCCATGTGACTTTTACCCACGTGAGACTTCTTATCCATGTGACTTTTACCCATGTGACTTCTTACCCATGTGACTTTTACCCACGTGAGACTTCTTACCCATGTAATTTTTTACCCACGTGAGACTTCTTACCCATGTGACTTTTACCCACGTGAGACTTCTTATCCATGGGACTTTTACCCACGTGAGACTTCTTACCCATGTGACTTTTACCCACGTGACACTTCTTATCCATGTGACTTTTACCCACGTGACACTTCTTACCCATGTGACTTTTACCCACGTGAGACTTCTTACCCATGTGACTTTTTACCCACGTGACACTTCTTACCCATGTGACTTTTACCCACGTGAGACTTCTTATCCATGTGACTTTTACCCATGTGAGACTTCTTACCCATGTGACTTTTTACCCACGTGAGACTTCTTACCCATGTGATTTTTTACCCACGTGAGACTTCTTACCCATGTGACTTTTACCCACGTGAGACTTCTTATCCATGGGACTTTTTACCCACGTGAGACTTCTTACCCATGGGACTTTTTACCCACGTGACACTTCTTACCCATGTGACTTTTTACCCACGTGACACTTCTTACCCATGTGACTTTTTACCCACGTGAGACTTCTTATCCACGTGACTTTTTACCCACGTGAGACTTCTTACCCACGTGAGGGAATTCTTATGTGACCATGAGAATAGTTGATCGAGTGGTCATATATTTCATCGTTTTAGAATGGATTTCAATTTTACATCTTTGTATGTCGTAAAAATCGACGATTTCTTTCTTCATTACCTGCAAAAGGTAAATTTTCATTAAAACCCAAGTCTTAATGGCATATGGTTTGTTCTGAGGAAGATGACTTATGTTGTAATTTCGTTGTTTTTTTTATGACACTTTTCAGGAATCTACGATTGTAGAACTTCATCGTGCTGTTGGTTCTTCATACGAAACAATAGCTGTGTGCAACCTAAAGCTAAGAGAGCTTCTTGAAAGATCTCATGGACGTCTTCACGGGACTGCTAAATTGCTGGGTTAGTCAACGTGAAAATTTTATGTCAATGAAGTGTTTAGATTGCCTTTATTTTGATGTGTGTTGTAGGTACAAAATCATCCAATGGAGGAGTTGAATGTGCTACTATGGAGTACTGGGTCCGACTTCGCGTCCCCATGGAACAAGCCATACGTTTGTTTAAAGTACGACGAGATTTCTTTTTCTCAGTCAAGCGGAGATGAAACGTTTCAAATACCGTAAATAGACTCATGAGAAAATTTTATTGATAAGATAATATATTTTGTGAACGTATTCGATCATTAAATATATATTAATACAAATAGGAGCGGAGTAAAGCGCTTGGTTATTTGAATGCGCAAGGCTACAAAGCATTAGAAAAGACTGGGGACGAACTACCGTCTGACATCAACGAACTTATCATAACGATTAACAGTTGCTCCAATCTCAAACCACGACGTGATGGTATGGCAGATGTATATTGATATTTATTTTTAAATTTATTGCATTTTAAACCATTTTTATCTTTGACAGATGTTCAACCATCTCCTTATGTCGTGTACAGATTATATGATTTTGCTGATCATGATACCGCGATTATTTCGAATTCCAACTCACCACAATGGAACGATAGACGTACATGGCCTGTTCCTATGACTGAGGATTTACATACATATCTTACATCGCAGGTGACACTGACTTTACTCTCTTGTTTTGTCCAAAGCCATCATCAGAGTATATACATAATATATTAATCCTAACACGGTTTTTAATATGCACATGAAAAACATGTGTCTTGGACGAGATTTGATCTCGTACCTTCGGGTACTAGTCCGCCGCTCTACCTGTTGAGCTACCAAGCCTCTTGTTTTGATCCCATTGTTATGATTGATGAATATAAATATTGCTGTTTTATTCGTTTTATCCGTTTTATTCGCTATCTAGTCTTTGGAAGTTTATGTATTCGACGATGTAGACCCTGAAGCGACCGCTTACCTCGGTTTGGCAAAGATACCACTCATATCGCTGGCTCATGATCAAACTATCAAAGGATCGTTTGATCTTGTGAAGGTAGGCGTGTGTTATAGCTTACGACGGTAAAGAATTTTACTTTTCAACTTTTAAAATCTTTCATTCTCATCTTTATATATTTTGCCATGCCTATTGTCAGGAAAATGGCGAAAAGAATGGAATTGTCGATGTCTCTATAGAATGGAGAAATACTTATCTTCCTGCAAGTTGTAAATTGAAGAATAACGCACTAAATGTATTTTATTTTGTTGAAATCTATAGAAGCAAACTTTTGATTGCGATTGATTTTATTTCTCTGTATTTCTCATTTCAGTACATGTCTAATAATGACGATGAAATAGAAAGTCAGGGGGAGGTGATTGATCAGACCGAAAGTCAGGGGGAGGTGATTGATCAGACCGAAAGTCAGGGGGAGGTGATTGATCAGACCGAGAACAAGCCCATCGTTCCTTTAGTTGCATCAACGCCGAAGCAATCTCGCGAAAATGTTGTCATGAAACCACCAAAGGCGCGGCCGAGGTCTGAGAAGAAAGAACAGTCAACGTCAAAGTTAGCAAAATCTTTCAATAAAGATACCACGGGGTGTGTAAGGATTACTGTCTCTATATCCCTGTATGCTACCTACCTTTCACACAGTTTGTTCTCTGATCTTTAATGTCTTGTTCATATGTGTAAGGATTACTGTCTTTATACTTCTCTCGACAGTTTTAAAGAATGATCTTTCATTTTATTCCTTTGCAGTGAGAGTAAACTTCTTGATAAAAAAGAGATTGAAATTCACAAGGATATGACCGTTGATGAGTTGATCTTGGCTTCTGAAGGAATTCACAAATTACCAATAGTGGATGATGTTCAAGAGAAGGAAGACGTATGATTTTACATGTTCTTCATTAAGATGATGTAAATTGTGTTGGTAAATCACATGTGTTTTGTACTTGTTAAGCTGGCAACGACGAGTGCTGCAGTCACTGAAAAGCCTGTATTAAGTGAAGACACAAATTTTGACGACGAAAGTACAGGTGTGAACTGATAGTTGCATTGCAAACATCCTTGGTTTACTTCTATTCTAGGTCCCTTCTATCCTATGTTGTTGCCCCTTTTTTATATCTCTCCTATCCTATGCTGTTTGCCCTATCCTATATGTTCTCCGTCGTTTTGCCCAGATTTCCATCATCGTTTTCAAAATTTTTCTTTTTCGTTTTCGGTAAATGATAAAGACAGCGAAGATGCGATTGAAGTTGTAACCCGAGACTTTCCTGAACATTTATTATCGGGTAGTGAAGACCATACCAGTGACAGTGATGGTCTTGTAATGTCATCAATATCTGCTCGTAGTGGTAAAATAATGCAGGTGTATTTATTTACGAATTAATGATTGCTCTCCTGGGATATACTTACGATTCAAATACTGATATTTTTATTCAATTATTTCCACAGCGTCCCGAACAAATCACGATAATGGTGAACAGTCTGACGCTGTATCCTGATACGTCAATTATTAATGATGCTTCCATTACTCAACTCTTTGTTGCCTATAAATTTCTCAACTATGATCTCGGTGAACTGGAAACACCTGTATCTCTCCCAAGCCCCCTCCATATCAACCCATACACTATAACTTCAAGAAAGGTAAGATGTGTGTATTTGTGTGCTTGACAGGGTGAGAATTGTTGAACAATCCATCTTTCCGACGGTAAACACATGTCTCAAAAATACGAGATCAAATTACAAATTTCGGACAATCAAATGGTCGGACATAGTATTGTATTTGTAGAATAGTGACAATAAAATAGAAAGAAGATGCTCTTGGGGCATTTGTAAATCTTATTTTCGAAATCTCCTACCAAAACGTTAACATGCGGCGTTATAGTGCCTTGCGCTTAAGAAAGTATCGGGAAGCATGGACCGAAAACGGGGTTTTTTGCTTTCGAATTTAATCTTTTTTTTCTTTACAAGAGTTCTTCTCTTAAAATAAATCAAGCAATGTTTCAATTAACTTCATCTGACTCTGTGCCTTTTTCTGACACTTATAATTCAAGACAACCTTAAACATCACGTTTTATACAATTTTTATTAGTTTATATCTTCTGATTTAACTCTCTCATTTACTGTTTCTCATGTATCACGAGCAAACCATCCATGGGCTTCATGGCGAACAAGGATTATCTGGTTCCATTATTTAACATGCGACGCTCTAGTGCCCAACTGTCTCGGGATATCGGGAGACATGGACCGAAAACGGGATTTTTTGTTTTCAAAATTTGTCTCGATAGAACATCCAACGATACTGCAAAGGCTCAAACAACTTCTGTCTTTTTAAATTCAACCCAACTCTAATTTAAACTATGATAAAAATAATTTAAACCAACTCTAACATGTTTATACTTAGTTGTTATCTTTTTTACATAACTCTCTCGTGATGAACGACAGCACCCATGAGCTTCATGGAAAAAAGGGATTATCTTCTTTTTCAATAATAGTTTTTACAAAGATAACATTTAATAAGCCAAGCCATGTGTATCGTCTAAATTGAACCTTTATGTCATAAAATTTTAATTCAGTTTGGATAGTAAATTTCTTTTGACCTTAAATATTTTCATAATTCAATCTAGAAAGTAACTTGTCTTCTCCAGTAATTTTGCGATTAAATAGCACACTTTTCGAATTCAAAGGAATTCCTTTGATCGCATAGAGACAGCTGTCCAATTTATTTGTTCTCGTATTTTTGACATGTGTGTCTACCGTCGAAAAGGTGGATTGATGGTCTTGATGTTTGGTCTTTGATAGTTCGCTGATGTAGAGTAATATCTTAAATAATAAATGGACAGTTTTGTTTAGAAAGATTCATATGGTAGCAGCTATATTAGCTTTACTTGTATGTGTTTTTACATAACTACATTATTATTTCAGCGTCTTCGTACTTTAAACAGGACTAAGGCTTGTTTAAGTGAATCAAAGTCGTTGTTTTTACCTCCTAGTAACACATTGTATCTCTTCAATGGATGATATTGTATCTATGAAAAACTTTACAAATCTGCAATTTTCTATGGAAAAAAATCTTCAGTTTGTCTGTTGCTGTCTTTTTGTAGTTTTTCCAGTCGACCGTGAAACGAATAATCAGAAACGACAATTGCTAATTCATACCTTATCCACTGAAAATCCTGGGCAAGGAAGGTGTGCTGTTCGTCTCGTTTCTTCTTGTTCTTGATAACTTTGAGTCCCCAGGCCTCTGATTTATCTCATTAAGCCAGTTTTATTTTATATTATTATAGAGTATTATTTTGTAAGAAACAACTTTATACTGTACATGCTTCTACATAGAAAACACTTTTTCCGCTTACATAAAGTTTATTACCATCCAGTAACCAAGGACTGCTACGTACACCTTGTAGTAACAAGTGTTACAATTGTACATGTGTGTATTGCTCCATATTTTAGATTGATATTTAGTGTTGTTAGTGATCCTGGACTTAATGATGATGGTGATTGTATTGATGTTGCGTTTGCTGTCGTCGATCTACTAAAGGTAGGAGTGTACTACTTCCATTTTGAAAGGTTATAGTCTTGTAAGGATTTTTTCCTGAGTATATATTGTATGTACATTTCAGATTTTCGAAGATAATGCTGATATTATTGAACAGAACATTGAACGTAAGCTTTCTTTAAGCGCCAATGAATGAGCTCTAGTCTGCTGTACGATGACTCATGTTTACGTGGTATTTTCTAGTTTATAGTTTTGCTGACGGAGCAGATCTTGTTGGTTGTTTGACAGTGACCGTTGAAGCGCTAGAAGCTTTGAAAAGTTTGTATGATGACGTAAAGTAAACCACTGTATAAATGAAACGCCTTTGGCTTAAGGTTTTTAAGTGGATGGATCATGTCGGCTTGTTTGGAGGAGAACCATTGATTCTTTTAAAAAATAAAATTGCGAGAAAAAAGTTTATCAGAGTATAGGAAAGTGTTAAAACACAATTTATTTCATAGTGTCCTAAAACATGTTTGTAATGTTTTAATGTTGTAACGTACGCCTTGATCTACAAAAATCCTACAAACAGATAAAGAAAGATCCACGAACAATAGAATCTCTGAGACTTAAATATATATTTAATAAAATAGTTATTACTAATGTCTATATGTGCATAATGTCATATATATGTATTCATCACACATGATAAGTACATGGAAATGAAGAAGCACACACTGACTTTCCTGCATGAAGTAACGACCTGAATTCTGCATAATATTTGAATATCGAGGAGACATGTTCATTGAACCTCAACCGATGTTTACAAGGAATGATCGGTTTTGGTTCCGATATCTTATATTCTATCAAACCGTTCAATAAATTTGGTAAAGATTTTTGGAAGTTTGTTCGATAAAGATTTTTATTGAAACCTTCTTTTCCAACCCGTGTAATTGTCTTTGTTGAATTTTTATTTGAATTCAAGTTATCATCTTTGTATTCCTTGTATCTTTAAGCAAAAAGTTTCATACAAGACAAGACAGGGTAAGAATGAAAAACTGCTTGGTGATATAAAATCGTACAGGTACTTATCCTAGTGACTTCAACAAAATATTATTGTAACTTACCAGCAATGTTGAGAGCTAGGTTAACTTACTTTGTAATAATTCAATTAGTCTTTGTTCAATCCTGCTGTGTTGGCTTGCTGTTATATGCGCGCGTGTTCGAACTGCCTTGAATTGTTGTATTTCAATATATGTATAAATAATGTTGATGATATCTGACTGGTATAGTGTAATTTTAGAATTGTTTTTGTTGAGATTTTTCATTGTAAATGATTGTCTGTTTTTATCGAGACATGATTATCAAATTTTGTACATAACCGTTTGCATAAACTGTGAAGTTCCTGTCATTAACCTTTAGCTGCCGGCTGTGAAATTTCCCACCACAAGGTCTTTGTCTCTGTAAATACGTAGTAATGGTAAGCGAAAAACACCGTTATTGCAACGTGTTCAACGTGACGATGACAATGAGGATGAAGTTATATATAAACCGAAGTAAGTTGATTTTAACATTTGTAGAATATTGCTAGATTTAGATAAAAATTACGAAAAATATTTAGCAAGATGATAGTTGTTAAAAATTCATCTCTCTCAACAGAGAGCGACAAGCCAGGCAAATGGCCTCCTTCAAACAATTGGTATGTCATTTTCTTTTGTTGTTGATCATTTTTTTTATTCGAAATAATTATAAATATTCATGTTATCACAATAGGAAAAGACGTTATCTGTTGGTTCTCTCTGAAAAGACGCTTGTTTATATAAATAGTATTTAGTTATACTATTATGTCTCCTCGTTACACTTTTCAAAAATTTTCTATCCATGATATCCATAGTTATCATACACAACGTGAATCGTTCTATCCTTGATATCCATGGCTGTCACAGCGTGAATCTTTCAATCCATGATTGTCACAACGTGAATCTTTCAATCCTTGATATCCATGGTTGTCACAGCGTGAATCTTTCAATCCATGATGTCCATGGTTGTCACAACGTGGATCGTTTTCTATCCATGATATCCATGGTTATCGTACGCAACATGAATATTTTTTATCCATGATATCCCTGTTTATCAATAAGTCAATTCTTTTCTATCCATGGTATCCATGGCTATCATTCACAACATGAATATTTTTTACCCATGATATCCATAGTTATTACAACGTGAATCTTTTCTATCCATAATTAATCCATGATATACATGATCGTCACAACGTTATTCATTTCTATCCATGACATACCCATGGTTATCATACACCACATGTTGTATAGTATCCTGTATGTTATAGTTTCGTTTTGCTGACAAACTTGATGTTTGGTTGCTTGTCATTGGAACTCTTGGATGTTTGAGTTACGGTGCTCTTGGACCTTTGCAATTTCTTGTCATGAAAAGTGTCACGGATGATTTTGTCCAATTCATTCACTGTTTTCGCTCCAACTGCAGCAGTCCCGTGGATCTAGAAAAAAGCATGACGGAAGCTGCTCTATGGTACATTGGATTTGCGGTCATGAACCTTACATTTGCTTGGGGTGGTCTTGGTTTATGGGGCGTTTCAGCTGAGAGGCAGGTCCACAAAATGAGATTGGCTATGTTTCGAAATATCATACATCAGGAAATGGCATATTTTGATGTTAAATCGAGTGGAGAACTAGGAATTCATCTTTCGCAGTACGTTGCTTTCCTTATACTTTGATTTTATTTGTGCATTACTGACGTGTTTTATAAACGTTGAAGTGGTGTACTTCCACTTGAGAAAACATTTGTTTTTTCCTTTCAGAGATATGAATAAAGTTGTTGACGGTCTGGGTTCGAGATTTGGTCGACTTATCTACAGTATAACAGCTTTTGTTTCCGGTTATTTTTTGGGATTTTTTTTCTTATGGAAAATGACGCTTGTTATGTTGGCTGCTTTGCCTTTGCTTGCCTTGAGCGTTGGTTTATTCGCGAAGGTAAACTATTTGAAATACTTAAAAAGAGCCGAGATTTCCTCATTCCAATATAATTTATACTCTTTTAGGCCGTTGGAGGATTTGCAGCAAAGAACTTGCGGCTTACGGTAGAGCTGGAAATGTTGCCGAAGAAAGTTTATCTTCTATAAGAACTGTCGCATCATTCGGGGGAGAAACGGAACAAACAAGAAAGTAATTCACCGTGTTTAACATGTGGAATAAACTGCAATAAAACTTATAAAAAGTATTTGAAAACTGACTTTTGTTTTTTTAAGATATGATGTTCATTTGAGTGAGTCGAGGAAGTTTGGTATCAATAAAGGACTCGGTATAGGCATTGGTATGGGATTTTTTCAAGTTGTCTCCTTGGCAATGTATGCTATCGCATTGTGGTAAGATTTTCGTTATTGTAGTGTCTTATATGAACTTGTTTATGTTATCGTACATTGTGAATATCTGTGATAATTTTCTCTCTCGCGGATAGCTGTATTCAAATGGTCAAACTGGCTTTGACAAATAATAGATGATCAATCGCTCTATTTCTTAAGATTTCTTGGCAAGATCTTTTTAATATAAAAGAGCAAATGATGTTGACAATATTTGGCTTGTTGCTACATGTTTGTGGATGTCGATCGCCCAGGTTAGTGCAGTCCTATGAAGAATTTTGGTGTTGGTATTGACTATGCTTATGGCTAAGAATGTCGAAACGTCCGTCGATACTAACAACAGTCCTTCTCAGAACTCCACTAACATGGACGAGCTATATCAACAAACATGTAACGATACTCCCGGGCTCATACCATTCAAACTTAATGACCATGTTACGTCATGTAGGTACGGTATAAAACTAGTTCAAGATAAAGAAGCTGAACCTGGAGAGGTGTCCAGTGTATGTAACGATCGTACTTTTACTTTTGCTACTATAAAACATTCAATGAACTGGATTTTGTATACTTCATGTAGCAACCATTCAAAGTAAGATTTATTTATTACGTTATCTAAGAGGTTATTTACGTTTTCTTGCAGACATTTTTTATGGTTATGATTGGTTCAGGAACATTGGGACAAGCAGCTCCATGTATCGAGGCTTTGGCGAGTGCACGTGTTGCCGCTTTCAAATTGTTTAATATTATTGATAAGGTAGGTCTTGCCTGAGAACAGGCTTAAAAATTAGAAGAACGGTTATCTTGCTCTTTGCAACTGGGACTGTTCGCAGGCTCGTTGGGAGAACAGTTGGGTATTGAAATAATAAACGAAATTTCATGTCGATGTCATTTATGCGCACTTATTTGTGGTCGAAATATTTTTGAAAATTTTGATTGTTTAATAATACAATTTATTGTGTTGTGCAGAGATCAAAAATCGATGCCTTCTCCGAAAAAGGATTGAGGCCAAATGTGAAAGGAGATATAGAGTTTCGTAACATCAACTTTGTCTACTCAAATCGACCTACTGTGCAGGTATGTTGCTTGATGTATTATTACTGCTGAGTGCAATATTTATAATCACGACTTTCTCGCAGGTTTTAAAAGATTTCAATCTCAAAGTGTCACGTGGTAAACGCGTTGCTCTAGTTGGTGAAAGTGGTTGTGGTAAAAGTACTGTGGTTAAACTTATTTCGCGGTTCTATGATCCTCAAGATGGTGCTGTAAGAGTTAACTTAAAGAATGTTATTGTTGTCAGTAGGATACGTTCATGCTAAAGTTGGTCGCTTTAAATTTTTTTGTTGTAGATATTATTGGATGGCGAAGAATTGAGAGACTACAATGTCAGTCATCTTCGTCGACATATTGGTGTCGTAAATCAAGAGCCTGTTTTATTCTCAACAACAATTGCAGAAAACATTGCTCTTGGTGGCCATGATGGAATCTCGCCAGAGGAAATTGAGAAAGCTGCAAGAGCAGCTAATGCTCATAGTTTCATTTCACAATTTCCTGATGTAAATTGGCATTTTATTATCATTCTTTTAACAGAACTCGATCTTTCATTCATTACAATTGTCATTTCTCCCAAGGGTTATCAAACACAATGTGGTGAACGTGGAGCAAAAATGAGTGGTGGTCAAAAGCAACGTATAGCCATAGCAAGAGCTTTAGTGAGAAATCCTAAAATATTATTGTTGGATGAAGCCACATCTGCCTTGGACTCGGAGAGTGAAGCTGTCGTACAGGAAGCACTGGACAGGGTAAATATGGAGTACTGGTGGATATTGGTTGTTGGGTGGAGATGCGAAAATATGGAGTACTAGTGGATATTGGTTGTTGGGTGGACAGGGTAAATATGGAATACTAGTGGATATTGGTTGTTGGGTGGTTATGGGAAAATGGATTACTAGTGGATATTATTTGTTGGGTAGACATAGGAAAATAAAGAGTAGTAATGGAGATTGGTTGTTGGGTGGACATGGTAAATACGGAGTAGTTGTGGATATTGGTTGTTTATGGGTAATTGACTATTTACCATTATTTTACTGAAGGCTGGCGATGGTCGCACTACTATCATCATAGCTCATCGCTTGTCAACCATCAAGAATGCTGACGTCATAGTTACTATGAAAGATGGTCACGTGGCTGAGATTGGAACACATGACGAACTGATCGCCATTAATAATGGGATATATAAAACATTAGTTATGTTGCAGGTGAGATTCCACGATCTAACATTGCGGGAAAATATACAATTTTAGTGTAGTGATTCATAGCAAATATTGAACATCATTTATTATTCCCATAAATTAACTGTGTTTATAATTTTCTGCACAACAGAACGCGGAAGACAACGATGTTTTTGGTTGTGATGGGAGCGAAGATGAAAACGAAGACGAACTTCGATCGTTTCAACTTGAGGAAGGTTGCAAACAGTTTTTGTCGAATTTTTGTGTTGAAAATATCATAATGAACATCATGTTGAGCAGGTCCACATTGTCTTCGCTGGCCAAACACAAAAATTTGCCAGACTGTTAACTTTCCATGGCTTTATCATGACATGTATTGACAAACGTTCTCATTCAACTCTGTTTATTTCATTTTTAGCGGATGGCGCTTTTAAACTTGGATCATTCACTTCAAGTGGTAGTGTTTTAGGTCTGACAAAATCACTTGTGGTAAGAAAGTTAACTACATTGCATTATTATGCTTTAATTTTAATCTCGAGAAAAATTTCAGGTTTTAGTTCCGCTTTCTTTTGTCTTATAGACAGAAGAAGCGGATGAATCAAATGATAAACCTTTATCATTTTTTCAAATCTTTGCATACAACATGCCCGAGTTATGTTTCATCATTTTTGGTTGCCTTGGCAGCGCCTTGTATGGAACTAGTCCCACTTTATATGGTATCTGTATGGGAGGAATATTTGAGGTTGTAATTATTTATAATTATTTATAATGTATTCAAGTCTCTTAGAAATCTAGGGAGGTGTTATCCCTAGCATGGAGAAAACTGCAAAATCCGTCGTCCCCTCCGTACTAAATTCATATATGCGAAAATGATCGTTTGTTCCTGTATATGATGGTGACTTCTTTGATAATATTTAGACATTGACGTATGATCCAAATATTCCATCACAACATGATGACATGACTGAAGATTCACGTAAATGGGCTTTGGTATTCAGTACGTTAGGTTGTGTTTCTGGTTTCGGTGTATTTTTGCAAGTAAGACATACTCTTATAGATAAAAGATGTTTTATTCATTTATTGCAGTTTGATTTTTCACATAAAAAACCATTGCATCATGGAATTTTCTTTCAGTATTGGATGTTTGCTAAATCTGGAGAGACAATGACGCAACGTCTCAGAAAATCGTATTTTCTTGCCATTCTCAGGCAGGTATCCTTTCCTATCCTCTCGTGTACACATTATACCCACTGTTTGCAGTATTTGCTCTCGACTTTCTTGTTTAGGAAATATCGTTCTTCGATAAAATTGAGAATAGTACTGGTGCTCTTTGTCGCAAACTATCTGATGAAGTATCTGCTGTACAAGGGGTACGTGGTAAAAAAATTAGTCGATCTGTGATTGGAGAAGTGATTTATTTGCAGTTTGACTTTCGCTCAATAAGTTATTCTATTTACTGTGCAATTGTTCATGAGTAATCCTCAATACTACGTTGAGAAAGAAAATAAGCGTCACGTGAAATGGCTGCATTTACCTTTAAGTTATTAATATATATGGCCAAATTGCAGATGTTTTTTGTTATTTCACAACTGTTAACATCGTTATTAAGTGAGATTGAAAGCACAGCGTTTCTCAGGCATTTATTTTTAAGGTTTAGTCTTCAAATTTCAGGCAACTGGCACGCAGCTAGGTTTTGTTGTTTCAACGATGGTGTCCGTCATAAGTGGTGTTTTGGTTGCATTCATTAACAGTTGGAGATTGAGTTTAGTGATGACAGTTATGGCTCCACTTATATTCTTGTGTGGCGTCTCGTATAATGCTGCTATCGGCTCGGTTGGTCGACGAAATCTTGAGGAAGACGCTGGACAGGTAATGGTTAAACTTTTGCTTGTAACTTATGGATTGTGGAAAATTTTAGTATTCGTGTTTTGATTTTAGAATTCAAGTTTTCATTTGTATAGGTTGTAGAGGAGACTTTCTCAAACGTGCAAACTGTAGCTTTATTAGGAAAAGAAGAGGTTTTCTTTGAGCGTTATCGAGAAGCAATGATCGAGCCTTTCCGGTTAGAAAATATCTCAAACTCATTATATTTAGTTGAGTTACCATCGTCCTGTACAATGTTCGAGTTTATTTGGATGAATTTATTGTTAATATAGAAAAGGAAGAAAGAGCGCTCATTTTGCCGGTTTGGCTACAGGTTCTTCTCTATGTATTGTTTCTCTGACATTTGCTGCCACTTTTCGTTATGGCGCTTTTCTTATCGTTCATCATAAGGTCACTTTGAAAGAAATGATGACGTAAGATTCGTATTTTGCATTTTGCTGCATTATTTCTTATCTATCTGCTGTACTTCATTTAATTCTTGTGTTGCAGAACGGTGTTTACATATCTGGGTGTGGGTGTGATAGTTGGTCAGAACAGCTCCATGACACCTGATTATGTGAAAGCAAAACGTGCTGCTCGAAATATATTTAATTTCTTAAAGTTGAGCCCCTTCATCGATAACCAATCGGAGGAAGGCTTGAAACCAGTAAGAACCAATGAGATTTAAGCTATATTATAAATTGTTTATAAATCATCTGTATGAACACATCTATAAGGAATATCTTTCGTAATCTCTAGGATATTTACTGATATTGCATCTCTACTAAAGAGATAACAAATTTTAAACGGTTTCATTGATAAGACTCTTGTATGTCTGTTAATGGAGAACTATGTTTTCTTTGGAAAGAACTTTGCTTTAAAGGATAAATCCCTTACAGAAAATACGTATCTTCTTCAAAAGAAATGCATGTCACACGAGAAATATACCTTACAGGAGAATTTATCACTTTACAGGAGAAATGTTCCTCACAGGAGGAATATCCCTTACAGGAGAATTTATCTCTTTACAGGAGAAATGTTCCTCACAGAGGAATATCCCTTACAGGAGAATTTATATCTTTACAGGAGAAATGCAAGGGCGACATCAAGCTTGAATATGTCCAGTTCAGGTATCCAACGAGAAGAAAAGTAAAGGTTTTACGTAATTTCAACCTTCATGTCAAACGAGGTCAAACTGTTGCATTGGTTGGTAGCAGTGGATGTGGAAAGAGTACCGCTGTATCATTGGTCCAGCGGTTTTACGACATACAAGATGGTAGTGTGGTAAGAAATGACTGACGGTAACAATACAGCATGAAATCACCACGTACTTTTTTTTATGAAGTATTTTCTTCAGACACTCGATGGTCACGACGTTAAAGATTTAAACATAAAATGGTTACGACGGCAAATTGGTTTTGTATCCCAGGAACCTGTCTTATTTGACGTCACGATTAGGGAAAATATTGCTTATGGTGATCTCACTCGCGACGTCAGTGATTTTGAAATCGAGGCAGCGGCAAAATCCTCAAATATTCATGACTTTATACGCAGTCTACCACAGGTATTCAAATGCTATATGGAAATTTAACAAATAGATTAAAGTGTATTTTACTGATCTAAAACTTTCTTTACAAAACTAACTTTTATTAATAATATGTACAAAAAGCTTGTATCTTTCGTATAATATTTGTGTTCGCTTTCACAGTACATATTGTCTTAGTCGTACAGGAGCTATGATTTTTGAGGGGGGGAGGGGGCAGTAAATATTTTCCCCAACTCACATTGAAGGTTCCGCCATATTTTCGCCCGAATAAATTTAAAATTTGCCCAACTTTTCAATCTTCAAAATTTCTTGGGGAGGGAGGGCAGCTGCCGCCCAAGGATATTTTTTTATTTCAGGGTGACATTCATCAAATGAATAATCTGTGGATAATAAAAAAGAAGATGATTTTTTAGGGCTACGACACAATGGTTGGTGAAAAAGGAACGCAGATTTCAGGAGGTCAAAAGCAGAGAATTGCTATCGCAAGAGCGTTAATTCGCGATCCAAAAATACTTTTACTAGATGAGGCAACTTCTGCATTGGACAGCGAAAGTGAAAAGGTGAAATATTGAATTTAAATATTTATGCTATTTCGTTATTACAAGGAAATGTGTTCTAAGTTGCCACCTGCTAACGATATAGTTACAACATTCCTTCAAATATCGTTTTTTAATCTGTTCATCATGCATAAGAAAGTCAACAATTAAAGAATGAATTTTATTAAACATGATAAATTTTCACGAAGTGATCCATTTCCCTGTTTCTTATAGTGATAGTGTTCTCATTTTTTTTAGATTGTGCAAGAAGCTTTGGATAACGCTAGAGTAGGTCGTACTACCCTCATTATTGCTCATCGTCTTTCTACTATTCAAAGTGCAGATTATATCGTTGTTATACGGCGTGGTAGGATACTGGAAAGAGGAAAGCACGAACAACTGATGGCTATGAAAGGCACATATTATACGTTGTATACAGTACAAAGAATGTCAAAGGTTTGAATAGATAAAAAAGCTTTTAGCGCTGTAGTGTTTTCTTGAATGAATCAACGTATGTGTTAAAATCGTAAATATCTTTGATGTAGCAGAAGTTTCTATGGACACCCAATGTTATTGAAGTAGGATTTATTATTTAATTTAAACTTAAAGTTTAGATAGATTTAATGATTTCATTCATTTTTCCAACTAAAACGTTTTTCGTTTGACGTTTGTATATTTGAATTATTAATATCACTATGACTTCTTTATGGACGGTATGACGTTAGTTAGGTTAAAACTTTTTCATAATAACTCGCATGTGACAACGGCTTTCTTTTGCTTCATCAGTTGCATCGCAAATAGCCACGCGTCGTTTTGTTGCGAATTGTGAACTTTTTCCTTCCCAGTTTTGTTTTGTTTCTGCTTCTTTTTCAATAGATGGCTTTAACGAACAAAAAATTCCACTAAAGAGTTCTATAATTTTCATACGAAGTCTTAGGAAAATTCAAGTAATGTATGTCGTGGACAAGGAAGAAGACTGAAAAATCTGTTTTTAAAATTTAATGTCTTTTCAGTGGATTTTTGACCACTTTTTTTATATCGTATGAAAAGTTTATGTGATACAAATATCACGATAATTTCTTCCATATGATACATTTTGTGATAATGTTTATTCTTCAAATAAAATAATTGATTTTAAGAAAGTAAGTAGCACCGTTTAATCTGTTTTGAAATTTCTCACGCGACATCAAGATCTTGTTCACAATACATTTCACGTACTTTAGCATGAAAAGGACCACAGTTGTCTATCAACGGTTTCAACGTAATTTATTTTTATTGCTAAATGGGTTTACCTTGGTTTTTTCAGTGCGGATTTTTTCATTTTGAATGTTTGTATCTCCTGATCCATTGCAATCCATTTTCGTAGTCTTTTGTATGAAGTCCCAATGAT
Source organism: Xenia sp. Carnegie-2017 (assembly GCF_021976095.1). Lineage (NCBI taxonomy): Eukaryota > Metazoa > Cnidaria > Anthozoa > Malacalcyonacea > Xeniidae > Xenia > Xenia sp. Carnegie-2017. Next base: position 590,254 of record NW_025813469.1, on the reverse strand, counting down.
ATATTTGGCAATTGGTGCTTAACTCTGCTTGCTGTCTTTTCTTCTCTGTCTTCTCTCAATATAGCAAACGTTCTTTGCGACACGTGTTGCTTTTCTTGGCTTTTCATTGGTAAGTGTATCTTATCGCAAACGGACATGTAGTTGAGTTAGATAGTTTCTTTAAAATGCATTTAAGTCTAGTAATTGTTTGTTCTTTAAGATGTTTATATTTTAAAACAGCTGCTTCATTTGCTCTAGTAATAATAGATGTTGATTTCATTGTTTTTATTATTAGATACATCAGTGAATTTTCTACTAATGGCATGTTAGTTTCGTTAAAAAGAGTTTGCTTTAGTGACTGCAAATTGCAGATTTCTCATTCATGTTGTTGTGAAAGTTTTTGATATAAAGTTCAAATTGTAGATGCTCTTAACCTGTCGGAAATAGCCGTTTTAGATTGTTATCTTTTAGGTTGTCATCAAAGTTGATGAAATTTAGTGATATGTTATTTATGAGAAAATGTAGCGATGACCCCCTGCCTGCCCCCCATAGTTTACCATTAGAATGACGACAGATGGCTGTTATATGACACGTCTTTATTTCAAGTATCTCTAAAAATGTATTTCATAGTCTTGAGACTCTTGTTTTGAAACAATTATTAATAAGCAATTTTCATGGTCTTTGTATTTTTTTGCTGTCAAAGTCAGGTGTTTAGTTTGAAAATGAGAAATATTTTAGTAAGAAATGTGTTTGTAAACAGCACACTGGTGAGGTGATTGGCGGAATGCAGTCGAAACGGAAAATTTCCGACATATTTGACGATCATTTTGCGGTAATTTGGCGAACGATTAAAAATTTTGATAATCAGTATCCTAGGTAAACAAGCTGTAAAATATTTTCATTTTATTTCTTATTAATTTGTTTGTACGTATTATGGAATCATGACTACTGAAAAACCATGCTGAAGGACATGAAATATCAAATAAAGCGAAAGGTAAGATTATGTAAAGGAATTAAAAACAGTTCTTTTCTCCCTGCCCTGCAACTGCAATTAAACTATTTCCTTAAATCTTATGCCACAAGTGTTTTTCAAAAATGAACAAAAGTATTACTCTGGTTTATATTACTAAGAGTCTAGTCTACGACAATCTTATGATATTTTGTCTGACAATACTTTAAAACTTAAGATTTCAAATGGTTTTGATAATATATGAAGCATTGATGCTTGCTTTTCATATAGCTATTTCTGTCAGATAATAACCAGCCACAACCAGGAAAGCCAACAAATACCCAAGATGGTGAAAAGGAAGAAGTGGAACGAAAAAGGTTGCCAAGTATTCCCACTCCAGATCTTGATGAGTACATGAATAGATCTGTGGCAAAACAGAAAGCCAATGTGACATCGTCAGAAGTGTTGAAATCATATGGACCTTATTTCATGGAATACACTCTCCTTGCTGAATAGTCAGTACTGTTTAACATATTACATTTCATTTACATGTTAGTTTGATAATCACCATAATATCAATTTACAGTAACCTTTTACAAAATCAGCTGATTCCTGGTTTGTATGTACTTCCTGCGGCGAAGACACCATTAAGTATGTTGTGAGAACTCTTTTTATACATTTGCCATGGTCAAGTACAGTGCTCATTATCCATTTAAATTTTAATTGTTAGTTTGGTATGGTGTACTATTTATCCACCATGGCATTTACGAAGATGGTGTTTTTAAATTTATAATGACTATACCTGAAACATTTCCTGATGGTGAATGTCCTGTAAGTTGAATTATACTGTACTGTGGATGATCCTCCTTATTATAATCATCATTATCATTCCCTCTGTGCCAATGCCCTTATCAATCCCTCATTGTTACCATCATCCTTATCAATCCCTCTGTACCACCATCCTTATCAATCCCTCTATACCACCATCATCCTTATCAATAATCAACCACTCTGTACCACCATCCTTATCAATCCCTCTGTACCAACATCATTCTTATCAATCCCTCTGTACCAACATCATTCTTATCAATCCCTCTGTACCAACATCATTCTTATCAATCCCTCTGTACCATTATCATTCTTATCAATCCCTCTGTACCAAAATCATCTTTATCAATTCCTCTGTACCACCATCATTTTTACCTGTCCTCCTTACCTTAATTCTCATCTTTTTTTTGTAACTTTCACAGTTGGTGAAGTTTGTTCCTCCTGTTTATCATCCTTTGATCAACATTGAAAGTGGCGAGGTGGATGTAAAGCAAGCCTTTCCTTCTTGGAGGTTAGCTGATAACATATTTATTGAACTATCCTTATTCTTTTCAAACAGTTATCAAAATTCATTCAATACTGTTTAGAAGAACTGTAAATCATTTGTGGCAAGTTTTGTTATTTGTCAGAAGGTTATTTTATCGAATTGAAATCTCTGATGCAGTGAATGAAGAGGCAGCTGAACTGTGAGTATTTTCTTTCGATTATTTTATAATATAATATGAATATTGTTTTTTAAACGTTAACTAAATTCTTGTGTTTTCCAGATACAACAATGATAATGAATCATATAGAAAAAAAGTTTCCGAAAATATACGCTTATGTTCTGAACAACTCAGTGAAAATATTGACGATGATCCTCATTCAATAAGGTAACAAATTTTATCCATTGTGGTTTCGATGGCTTTAAAACCTACCAATCAATTTATTTTATTTAGATTTACTGAATGGGATTTCAGTAAACACGGAAACGTAAAAAATTCAATGATTAATTTTGTGGTATGGTAATACTTTACTTGTGAAAACTGCTATGAATCTGTCAAATATATTACCTTGATTAATTCTTAGGAAAAAAAATCGTCTACAATGTCAAGAAATGCTCAACTATCAGGATTGTCATGGGTTGAAAAAGGATCAGTTAAAATTTTTAGTAAACATGATGAAACTTAAATTTAACATTAGATATTTCGAGATACCATTCTACATTGGTTTTTTTTTAATCATTCCATATCTTTGTAATATATTATGTTTAAAAGCATTGTAAAAAGGATTCTAGGTCTTGTTATTAAGAGTGTGATACTTTAATCCATTTTTTATAGCATTAATACTATACATACTTATATACATAAATAAATGATATATAGAATAAAGCAAAACATATTTGTGTTTATAATGGTACCATGAAAAAACTGTTTTTAACAATTCATAATCCAAGAGTAATCAAGAGAATGTAGTTTACCATTCCAGTTGAAATGTGTCGGTGGATTATCTTCATTATTTGCAAATTCAAAATATTGACTGAGTTGGATTGCAAGACTCGATTTAATTAGTCCCACTCCACCATATTTTTCATCAGCTGGATGGTATATTCTGCCCGTCTTAGGGAACATGCATATCTTTGTAGGATCAAAGAAAGCAGTGATATTTTGAGTATTATTTATAGTTAGTAGTTCACCAGAATTGCCATTATCTTCAACTATGGAAGTAAAAACAACTGGTCTATCATCGCACTGGATGTAGTTCATCTCCTTTCCACAAGGTGATATGTAAGGAAAATCTGTGTATCTTTCTGTCTCATTTGCTTTCATACGTTTGAAGAAAAATGTCAAAAACCTATTTTCTGGTAAAAATCATGCATAATATTAGTTCAAGCAGAAGACTTCAATTTCTGATCTTCTTTCTGCACATTTAATGTACCTTTAAAGCAGGATGTAAAGTTCTTTATTCTAGCATCATGTAGAAATAACTAAAAAACGATGGTAAAAAAAATTTGTAGTAAAAAATTATGACAGAAAAAATAATCGTCTCCTCAGGATGGTATAGGATGTAAGCAGATGTACCATAATATTTCATAAGTTGACATGATTACCATTTTTAAGAAGATGCGATACATAAAGAAGAAGATCTTTCTTCATGCCAAGTCAACCGAAGTTTAACAATGTTTACACAACAGCTGCAGTGTGTCAATGTGCAAAATGCCAATATAATATTAATGTAGTAAATTGTGTTTGCTCATTTTTAGTTAATGCGCTACGTTTAATTGCAAATAGTGATTATCTTACTTTAATGTTAGTACATACCTGTCCTTGGTGGTCGATAAAATAAAAGTATTCTCGTACATTTTTGAAGGACTTTGCCCTTGCACATAGGTTGAAACACTCCGAATCCGAAAGCATAAATGCATCGAAGATACTTTGAACGCAATGTGTTTCAAATGTTTACTGCACGGTGAAAACATCATAAAACATTTCAGTTTTGGTCGCAAAAATTAATAGCTTGCTTGTTTCATTGATTATTTGAATTCATTTAACTTTTGTTGACATTTTGACGTACACTTGTACTTGGAAATAATGAAATGAAGAACACGAATACGAATAACCGCAATGAATGAGTACCACGGGCTCAGATTTTTGTTAATTAATTTAAATATGGTGTCGTTTTGCGTTGCGAAGAAGTGGTCAAAAGTGGTATATAAACCATTAAATTGACAAGAAAACAAAGTGAAGACCTTTCAAAATTGATGCATTAGCCAGTCGAACTATACTTATTGTTTTCAAAAATGTATCTCCAACGAAAAGCAAGGAAATCCTAAGTCTAAACGTGTTAAAAAATGACGTCCGTTACCACGCGTGCCTTTGGCAAGAAGTGTTGGAAGCAACGTAAGTGTATTGACAACTTCCGTGATTTTCTGTCCCTAAGATGGGGACATAAAGTGTTTTTGTACTTCATTGTTTTATCTGCCAGATCTATGTTTAATTTGAAAACGTCAGCGGGGTTTCATCAACGACTGTTAAGCTTAGTGACATAATTTTGCGTCTACAATATAATTATTTTGTTGACATATTTAAGCATCAGGCAGCCTTGGTGGTGCATTGTTTGATTTAGCAATCTGTTGTGTGGTAAAGTCCTGCTTTATACTGCTTACGTTTCGTATTTCAATTTAAGTCTGAAGCATGAAAATTGCTGAGCTGTAAACTTTACTTATTTAATGTATTTGTTGATATACACATAAATAAATCAATATCTGGTTATCAGTTTAATGTAACTCAAATGCAGGTGGCTTAATGTGATCAGTCTTTAGTTATTGCTATGTTTTATAATGTAGATGAATTTGTTGCACATGGTCACAATGTCAACTGTCTTGCCCTTGGTAGAGGTACTGGTACACTTATGGTTACAGGAGGTGAAGATAAGAAAGTTAATATGTGGATGGTTGGAAAGCCCAATGTTATTCTGGTATATATTGTCTACCAATGGAAAATCATTTTGGTTTTTCCTTTGCATAATTACTTTTCATATCTTTGAAATGCAGAGTCTCACTGGTCACACAAGCCCAGTTGAATGTGTACAATTCAATGATGGTGAAGATAGTGTTGTTGCTGGCTCACAGTCGGGAACTATGAAAATATGGGATGTTGAAGCTGCTAAAAGTATACCTCTCTTTGCTTTTTTTTCATGTTGTATTTACTTGTTTGACATGGAACTATTATCTTTAGTTACAAGGACACTCACAGGGCACAAGTCTAGCATCAAGTGTACAGATTTTCACCCTTATGGCGAGTATATTTCTTCAGGGTCAATGGATACGAATGTCAAGGTGTTTATATTATGGAGGATGATATTGTTTATGTATCATTGTTTTGTTAAATATTGAGAATTTTGATTTGGGTTCTTTTGAAGCTGTGGGATATCCGACGTAAAGGTTGTATAATGACATTTAAGGTAAATGATGTATATATTTATGGTGATTTATGGATGTTGAAGGATTACCTTCTGATCATGCGACATTTATTTTAGGGACACACAGATGTTGTCAATCAAGTGAGATTCAGTCCTGATGGGCGATGGATTGTCTCTGCTAGCAATGACAGTCGATGCAAGGTAGTTACATAAAAATTGTTTAAATATTTTGTTGTTTCAACATAACAGACTGTGTGTACTGTTGTGTAGTTATGGGACCTGGCATCAGGTAAACTGCTGTCTGAAGTGAGTCATGCTGGACCTGTTAATACTGTCGAGTTTCATCCAAAGGAATTTTTAATGGCAACTGGCAGTAATGATAGGTTAATATGAAACATTTATTTGTTTAGAGATAAATTATGGTGTCGTATGTTTAAATAACATTTCATAGAGTTTCTTAGAAAGTTATCCAATTTTTTCCTTCATTTCCACTCGTGTTCATCGTTGATTTTGTATTTGTCTCACATTTCTTTCTGCACATATTATTTTTGTACAAGTCAATGCCCTATGGAATTTTTTTAACTCCAGATTATTTGATGTTTCAGAACAGTAAAATTTTGGGACTTGGAAAAAATTTGTTTGGTTTCCACTACAGAACTTGAGTCAAACCCAGTGAGGTAAAACACATTTTGTTTTCAACATTAAAACAACTTTAATATTCACACTACTATTTCAATGTTATATGTATTAACTTTTATGAATATATTTGTTTCTACACCAGATCCGTTTTGTTTCATTGTGATGGACATTGTCTCTTTAGTGGTTCAATTGATTCTTTAAAGGTAAGTTGTTTGAAAAATTCTCAAATTATTTGCAAGGATACATTAGTATTTTTTTTTTCTTTTGATGAAATCTCTTATAGCTATATGGCTGGGAACCTGTGAGATGTTTTGATAGTTGTACAGTTGGTTGGGGAAAGATTTCTGACATGGTTTTTGCTTCTGGAAAACTTGTATGTTTTTACATCATTTTGTCTATGTTGTAAATAAAAAATTATGCGTTTGGAAGGCGTTTATTTTATGTTGTTTTTTATATGATTTTGTTCTCTAGGTTGCAGCATCATTTTGTCAGACTATAGCTTCAATATGGGAGGTTGACTTTCAGGTAAAGTGTAAAGTTTATAATAAAAATCAACTGAATGAAATTTAAATTGAAATACTTCATTTATCAAGCGTGTTGTTTGTTTAAGAACATCGAAGAAATGATTGAGAATTTTGAACAACTTTCAACAAAGAATCATGAACCACATGAAGCTAAGGTAGGAAACTAAAGAAATATTATAAAATTATAATCACTTCTGCAGACTGCAGTGTATGAATGTGCGAATTGTTAGATTTTGAACCCTCCTAATCAAATCAAAGCAAACGAAGAAAAGAAAGTTAGTCCTCAGAGAAAGGTGTTTGATTCAAAACGACCTGCAACAAGCTCAAGCAAAGCACGGTATTAATATTTACGTCACATATACGTATGTTGTACGCATGTCTGTCTCGTGCTAAAATGATGTCATTGTTTTATGTAGCAAAAGTAAACTGGAACAACCTGTTGATAAAAATCAAGTACGCCAGCAAGGAGTACACCACCCTCTGATTACGGAGATGTTTTTACGCCAAAATCTGTTCTTGGTAAGGTTGTCTAATTGATGCATTGTCTGGTGTATTGCATGGTGTAGCTCTCTCTGAAACATTTTATGACGTAGATCTCTGGAACATTGTATGACGTAGATCTCTGGAACATTGTATGACGTAGCTCTCTGAAACATTTTATGACGTAGATCTCTCTGAAACATTTTATGACGTAGATCTCTGGAACATTTTATGACGTAGATCTCTGGAACATTTTATGACGTAGATCTCTGGAACATTTTATGACGTAGATCTCTGGAACATTTTATGACGTAGATCTCTGGAACATTTTATGATGGAACATTTTATGACGTAGATCTCTTTTATGACGTATATCTGGAACATTTTATGACGTAGATCTCAACATTTTATGACATAGATCGAAACATTTTATGACGTAGATCTCTGGAACATTTTATGACGTAGATCTCTGTAACATTGTACGATTAAAGTTCTTTCTTTTCTTTTTAGAGCGATCACCGATTCGATCAAGACATCTTTCGCTGGCAAATGACAATGAAAATGGTCAGTTTTCACTTTATGGAATGTATTGATTATTTATTTTGTCTTTGTGAATTGTTAAACATCTGTGTATAGAAACGTCGTTTTCCTTAAAAATCCTGATGTCATGAAACTGTGTGTTAGTTTGGTGACGTTCATCTTTATTTTAAGATTCCAAGTCGACCTTCAAGGAACCTCTTCAACCTACTGCTTCTAATAAACCAGAAAATAATGATAAAATGGAAAGTTTGCAGAAAGTTACCCCGGAAAAGTTGCCAGAAAAGCCATCAGAAAAATCTGTGATACATAAAAGTCAGGAGACAGAGGTGACCCCTGTCGTCAAGGGAAATGAAAATGAAAAAGAGGTGCAATGTTCACTTCTAGTGTTAATTTTGAATCACCACAGATGAAGTTTTTTTTTATACTCTACGTTATTTCAGGTTTATGTGAAAGAAAAACCCGATCACATTCCGTCTTCTAGCAAACCAAAGACGTTGATACCATCTGACCGCGATAAACCAGCTGGACTGGACATGCACGAGTTTTTACCAGTAATTTGCATTTCAATAAAAAATGATATAATCCAGTGAAATGCATCCTTACTTATGTGGAAATTGACAAAACACGATAAGAAACGATGCTACGTTAGAAATGACGCTCTTATATTCGCCTGCATTCATGTTTTTAAGAAGATTTTAATGATTTTTTGTACCATTTTAGGGCAACGATTCACCTACGCAAACGAATTATCAAGATTCGCATTTTGCACCATCCATAAAGATTAGCGAGGAGGAGAGATTAGATAGCATAAGGAAGGGTTTGTAACAACTAAATTTTTCATTCCATTGATTGATAATTTATCAATTAAACAACTGACAAACAGTGATAAACAATTATTTAAACATCTTATATTTATTATCAACGAAATCTTTCAATTTGGTTTTAAGGACATATTTCTTTTACCGCCGTGTTAACGAATCGTCATCGAAATGTGAACATGGTGTGGCGACTATGGAATGATGGGGATATAAAGGTACAAGTAATACGAAACTATATCAACTGAAATCCAAATCAATCAATTATTGTACTTTATAAATGCTCCATAAATCATGTTTTATTTCTATGCAGGGAGCTGTGCAAATTGCTATAAATATGAACGATCAATCAACTTTGGTGGACTTTCTCGGTGTACTCTGTCTTAAGCAGTAAGTGGGAGATATTTTAATGTTGTATTTCTACATTTTCACATCATATCGTAATTTATGACGTTTCAGAACTCTTTGGACGCTCGATATCTGTTCTGTTGTCCTTCCAAGTGTGAATGAATTGCTTTTGAGCAGATATGAAACGTCAGTATATCATATTACAAAGATCAACTACCTTACGTATATCAAAAAAAAACACACTTGGTCATATCAAGTTAATATTTAACATTTTAGCTACGTTCAGACCGGTGCGTCAATCATCAAACTTGTTCTGAGAAATTTTTCCCCCGTTATAAAGAGTAACATGGCTGCTCCCCCCGTCTCTGTTGGTGTTGATGTTGTCCGAGAGGAAAGGCGAGTTAAAGTTTTTTAAATCGTTGTTATGTTTTGAGTATAAATGCATTAGACTGTGTAGCTTGTCATGGGTTTATTAAATATGTTTTTTATATACCATGAAGTCAATCGATGTTTACCTAATGATACATATCTTGTTACAATGGATGTTTACTCAAAAGGCAGTGTTTTTTTTTCAAACTTTTCTCTTTTCTTGGAATCTTAGCTGTTTACGATGTTCATGGCATTTAGCAATCAATATGTTTACTGGCTTTTTGTCACTTTAACGGAATGCCCATAACCTTTTCTGTTTTCGTCAGGTTTCAGAAATGTCAGCTGTGTCACGCACATTTGCTGGCATTACGTAGTGTTATCAAAACGAAAGTGAACGTGTCTGGAAGAAATGGTAGCTTGTTTCGTGAGTTATCTCTGCTTCTGTCTTCCTTGGATTGAATCATTCTCACGTAAATAAAGTTCAACAGGTGACATTTAAGTCTTGTCATATCCACTGGCGATGGCTGCTCGCGAAAGACTTGTGGAGAATGTTATCGTTCTTGCCTCCAAGTTCTCAGGTATTTGGTAACCTGATTCTTGTGATGCCTGATTCTTACATCCGGTTATAAAGTTTCACTGTGACGTAATGGTCGTTACATATTTTTCTTGTTATATTTTGAGACGTCTGAGTATTTGTATAAAAAAAACAATGAAGAGGTTTATAACCCATTGCTTGTTTTTGCTCGTGTAATTTAAGAATTTTGGAGTCGTGCAGTTTATAAGATATTCAAAAGATGTAAAGGTCTTAACTTAAATGTGATTGAGCGATAGTTCCCTGGGAAACACAATGTCAAACTTGTAAATATCTTGCTAAAAGGATCGATTAAATAAATTTCGTCATATTTTTATTCGACACTGCCGCAATCGATTATCAGGGGAAAAAACTTTTGTCGAGAGCTGTTTCAGGGGCTGTTTACATGAGCCCTACAGGGAGGGCTGGCACTACTAAGCGAGATCTCGCATATTATTAAAATTCTATCTAAAATCGCTCTTCGTTTACATAAGAGGAGGGCCAGCCCTACCTAAAAAATCAAAAGGCGACAACTATATTGGTGTGTTTTCAGCTATTTTGTATTTTAGTGCCGAAATTCGCAGTTCAAACCGAGCTATTCGTATAGGGCTAGAATTTGCATGTAAAATAGAGGCAAAATACAGCCCTACAGGGAGGGCTGGCCCTTTCTGTATGGCTCATGTAAACAGCCCCTCGGTATCGTTTATCATATCGCGGATGTTATCTCATCACTCCTGGTAATCGCAAAGATTTCTTTTGCGACAAACATGGCGGTCCCTTAAAAAATCAACAATATTTTCGTGTTTTCATGGTTACTAATGTCGTTCAGTAATCATCGCCGGTTCATATCTACGTAACATGACCTGTGTAGAAAAAAATGACGTTTTTCCTGTAGTAATAGAACGCTCCTGCTTTTTTTCGAGTAAACTTTTTTTTTCGTTTTTGATTAATTGAATTAGTAGTTTGTTGTTTTTTCGTCGTAAGCGACACATGTTTGCACGTGTTTTCCTGTCCTGTGTCATGACACGTGTGGTAAAAACCAAAATTTGCTTACGTAATGCTGGGTACTATCGCGTGCGTTATCGCCACCTTTGACCTCATTGTAAAACGATAAAACATTCGTTAGTGTGAATGTCTTCGGTGGGAAGCAACCGCAAAGCAGCTTTTTGAGGTGTGTTACAAACGCGATATTTACTATGCCTCGAGTTGTGGAGAATCAGCTTGCCAAGTTCAGAACAAATCCTGTTTTTCAACAACTTCAAAGACAGTCTGAGGTACGTTGCTTATAGTGATTGAACATCACGAAGTTAGTGAGAATTTTTACATAAATCATCGTCAATATTATATAATACTTAATTGTATTGTTTTCCACAACCACTTACGTTTGTTGTTTGTTCATTTAAATTGTAGTGCATTGTAAAATTTTCTGTTGCTTATTTAATATGTAAATCATCATATTGAAACAGTGAGTGCACATTTAGCACAAGCATAAGTTGTTAAACATTGATTTTTTGGTGCAATTGACAGTTTTTGGGATAGCTTTAAAAAAGGGTCAATTTCGTCAACAAAAGACTTTACTATATAAACATTTGGAAAAAAGCGATAGAGAACTTATAGTCAAATGAAAAAGTGCTTTATTTTTTTTCCAGATAAAATATGCATCTTATTTGAATTGTTCCATTGAAGAAAGAAGAATAAGATTTTTCACAGAATGTTATCAGGGTACTTGTAAGATAGTACGTATTCATGCAATCTTTACTTATTTTTGTTTGGAGTTTGGATAAAACGATAAATTACTTCAAAGTATCGTGCTTGTGGGGTCTTAACTAGCGAAGTCGTGTGACCCAGCATGTTGTTGTTGTGTTGTTTACATTAATATCAGCCGACGTAGTTGTAAATATAGCTGACTAGTCTCGTGTGAACTCTCTGCATGCTGTATGTCATCAGTTTTCACCGTGTGTTCCGGTTCCTTCCGTACATGAAATGTTGATGACATGGGTTGGGTGGTGAAATAAATTATAATAGATCTTTGAATGTTGAACATAATTTAATGCTTTATATAACCCTTTTAGGGATTTACCGAGAATGGTATTAATCTCACACTTTCTTTTCCAAAAGTTTCGGATTCTTCGTGCTCTCAGTCAAATTTCGTAGATTTTTTACGAGAACCTGGAAAGGTTTGCTCTTTATTTTTATTTTAAATACATCCAAACCAGGGCCTTTTTCTGATTATTTTACCATGCAAAACTATGACTGTGTGTATACCTCTAAGATGGCAAAGGGATCTTTTCAAAAGATTGTCCTTCTATCTTCACTTGTTTCAACCAGCGGTCTTACGTATCCTCAGATGTTCCTAATGTCCCCTTTATCTTTAACGGTATGTGTGATAATCTATGACTGGTTGTTCTTGTGTATCCTTAGGTGTTCCTTATGTCCCCCTTTATATTTAATGGTGTATGTGTTAAATTCTACGGCTGGCTTGAGGTGGACAAACTACGAGGTTTTGGTCGTTTGCTATTTGACGAAGCTTCCGCGCAGGTATGACTTACCTGTTAAAAAAAACAATTGCCCAGCATAAAATTCTAAGTATAGCCATTTAGTAAGAAATTATAGTATTAAATGACCTTTCGTCTTTACACAAGACATCTTCAGACTATTTGATCATTTTGATTATTGGTCTGACGATGTCTTGTGTAAAGACGAAACCTTACTTTAAATAAATTATAATTTCTTACTTAATGGCTATACTTTCAATTTTATGTTGGTCAATTTTTTTCTTTAACATGAATCCATTTCCTGCCTTCCAAGTCACTCGCTATTATTATGATCAACCTGATTAATTTCCTCAACATTATTTCACTACTGCATAAACATTGTAATTTTTCATTCATGCTCTGTCGTGTTTTTTTCTCTTCTTATGACGTAGATCGAAGACGATTTTCTCCGGAAGATTTTGAGACAACAACAGCGGAATTTGGAAGTTGTGTCGACGGTGTCGGAAGGTGTTGCAAAATCAAGCAGTAGCTGTCTACATGAAATTTGCAAGCCTAACACAGCGTATATCAAAAATGAAACTTTTTGATAGTCAAAGAAGCTCATTTTTTAAATCCTAAGGTATTAAATTATAAAGTGGTTGTCTAGTTTTTGTCTTTATAGTTCGACAATTGACTTCACTGTCTTTATTTGTCTTGTATTTAAAGTTTATCAATACATTAGCCACGTTTGCTTTAAGCTTGCTCACTTTATGTCGTATTGAATCTGTCAGCAATTACAAAACTTTTCTTAAGTTTCTCAAATTTGGCAGTGGCACTCGTGTGCATATGGATAATGTCTGTATTTTTTTTTAAAAAGTGTTTTGATGACAAACATTTGAAAACATTATTAAAGTAATCCTTCGACCTTAGCTTCATGAAATGCCCGGACTATCTAGTTTGACTACAGTATTTAGACATCCAGCAAAGATGAGACAGACTCCATTATAAAAGGACAACGTAAAAATACCTGACAAATATTATCTACATAAGAATTCTTAATTTATGATACGGTCATCCTGGTGTTCGTCTCTTTTGGTTGAAGATAAATTAATACCTTGTCTCCTGCACGATAAAAGTCTAAAGTCCCAGACAAAATTTTGTTTGAGTTTTGTCTCTTAGGAAACAGTCGTTCTTTATTGACTATATATTTGGCGTACATAAAATGTCTGTTTTCCATTGATTAATTTCCATAGTAATTCACAGGTTTAACAATGTACAATTATTGTGTGACCCTCTCTTCATTCTCTATTGACTTGCAATTGACGTTCTTATAAAGGTTTGTTCTGTAACATATGTATTTTATTTATAAAATGGACGTAGAGAATGAGATGAACGAAGACTTACATATTCTATAAAGAAAATTCTTTTAATGTATGTTTGAATAAATAATTGTTATTTGTATGATAGTTTTTACTTTGTTGCATCATTCATACTTAAAATCGGCTTAAAGTTTCAACTGTTCAGTTTATTGAAGTTGACCTCAACTTCTATAGCAATTTCTGAATGAGATATGATTCTGAATCCTCTTTCTTTGATTTGGTCATTTTTATATTATTTTATCAAAGCTTTGCATGAAATTCTGCATGCATCCTAAACAAAACAGTTATTATTAATTTGGGACGCCATATCACATGTGAAAAGACGCTTTACCGTACAGCAGGTATCTGTATTGACAAAATGAACCTGCTGCATAATCCGCGTTTTTACATGACACAAGGAAACTGCACACATCAATGAAGTTTTTCCCGTCAATTCTTTCCTATAAATTCAAACTCAGAGCCTTTAAAATTGTGCTCCTATTGGTCGCTCTGTCTATTACGTCATCGCTTTCCCGATATCACAAACATTGTCGAACTATAAATTTCTTCTGTACGTTAACATTCACCATTTGGCTACGAAGTACATATAAATATTCGAAGCTCACGTATTTCATTTATTTTTGAGTATGTCAGTTCACTATCACAATATTTTAATAAAATTTCAGATCCTTTACATTAATTCTCATTCCACCTGTTGCGAAGTAAAACACAGGTTGTCTACACGCTGAAATGATCGAAATCCTTTCATTAAAGCTGCCATCACTGATGAAGTACTTTTTGGTTTAAGACCACGCAACAAGAATGCAATGGTGTGGGTTTCTTTAAATAACCACCGTTTCCGTCACAGCGAGAAAGATGACTTGTGGTTGACCACAAGGTTGTTGTTGCGTGCGGTTGAATTCAACAATACACTCATTTATTTCTTCTAGACGTATATGATGAGTAATCTCATTCATCCGTAATTCTTCAAAACCGCACATCATACAAAAGATTTATTTGAGGAAAAATTGGGGTGCGTTAGTGTGCAGAAGAAACTGCTGTGTCATGATTGTACATGAAGTATTCTGAATGCCAGTTTATCGTGAGTTTAAAGTGTTTGAGAGATGCTCCAGACTGTCAGAACAAACCACTTGAATGAAATAAACTAAGATTTACGAATTGTGCAATGTTATATGTGTAGACGGAATGCCCCGTGTTGTTGACGATCAGAGAAATAAATTTCAAACGGATTCTGTAATAAGACAGTTGCACGAAGACTGTGAGGTGAGACGAAATTCTTTTATGAATGCGTTTATTCAGCAGTGAGAAGAACAACCACATGTTATAATTTGTTCCGGGCTTTCGTAAATTATGCAAGTTAATTCTTCGTAATCATCATTGCGATTCCCCGCGTTTTATACCGTTTTTGGTGCATATGTTTTTACTATAGATAAATCTCCTGTTGATAAATGAACATTGAAGTGTTGTGAGACTGTGTACAATTGTGCACATATATATATATATGTTGACATAAAACAACAACAGATTATGTAACTAATTTGTAGATGAACTCCATGCCTTCTTTAATATCTGTTGTTGTTCCATGTTCATATACATTTTGTTGTAAAGTGGGATTTTGTTAATTTCAAACGACTATATCAAAATCACCATAACAAGTTTGCTCTCTATGATCAACGATTACTCAAGTCTTGCTTTGTTAGTTAATGAAGTCCCGAGACGATCCTCAATCCTTTTATATTGTCCACTCAAGGTTTTTAACAAATCTTTTCCTATAATATTTTCAATTACTTAACTGTGCCTTCTGTCTTGCTAGGTGAGATACATTGATAATAAGGAATGCAATGTGAATGAAAGATGCGCTCGTTTTCGCACTGAATGTATGGAAGGAAAAATTCAATTGGTGAGCATTATTTTTACGAGCAAGTTTCTTTTAATGATAACTAACTGTTGTATGCAATATGCATGAATAAGTGATAAAAAATATTTGTATTAAATTGTAATTAACACACGACCTGAAATATAAACTTTTCCGGATGAAAAGAACTGATTTCTGTAGATAATTGTGGTGGACTGGTATAGTATCATGATTTTCTTATATATTTCTTCTTTTAAGCGTGGAGTATTTGAGTGCGTTTTTTAAAGAATTTATGTCGATTCCAGGAGAAAGACAATATTGTAAAAATGTCCCATCTTTTGTTTAAGTACTTATCTTGCATTTGTACTTTATCACAAAATAAAAATGATAAATTTTAATAAGATATTATTTTATTATTCGTTTTTAAATAATTATTTAGGCTGTCGTTCCCAATGGCGTACATCTTCTTTTAAGCTTTCCACCTTCCTATCTCAGCGATGGCAGCACATCGTCAGAATTTGTAGATTTTCAGAATGACACTGGAAAAGTATGTCGCTTTAAATTGAATGAAATGTGTTGTTGTTTACAGGCAAGACCTTTACTTCATGTAACATAACATTATAAACAATGGCGAAATAAGTCAATGTTGCTTGTTCTTCGTTGAAAATAATGTGTTGCCATTTTTATACAAAATATCGTAAAAAAATCATAGGTAAACATCTCCCACTGGCTTTCACAACGCGACGAAAACCAATTGGTTCCGCCCTCGTGTGTCTCAAGTGGGAATCATATTGCCGCTTCCGTCATGGTTAACCACCATGACGTATTTCCGGCAATTGTTTCCTCTCCTTTAAAGTGGCAATATACTATGTAAACTCCTCACATTGCTAAAATTAAAAATAGACAAAACTTTTTAATAGAGATAGTTTAATTCATAGATCTTATATTCACTTGCTTTGTATTCATTGCGTCCCGTATTTTGCCAGGTGCGAATAAAATGTCCATTAATTTTCAATGGTGTTTGCGTAAAATTTGTCGGCTGGTTAGACAACCATTCGTTAGTAGGTGCTGGTCATCTAGAATTTGACGAGGCGTCAGCTGAGGTATATAAAGTAAATTTATAAGTTTTCATATTTCATTTTAATCTGGTGATATAATGTATGTATTTTCAGATCGAGCATCAAGTAATGACGGAAACAGTGCGAAAAATAAATATGTTTTCAAAATAACACATTCCCTTGGATTATAGTCATGTAATTGTTAAAGTCAAAAGATTACGCGTGCAATATCTACAGTTATTGCCTTCTGAGGCTTTATTTAATGAACTAATGGAAAATATCCGCGGAAATATAGATTAATTTTGTAAATAGTTTATATAATTTATGTATTTATATGTTATCAGGCAATAGAAAATATTAAAAATAGAAGTAAGCGAGAAACAGACTAATGTCTATTCCTTACTGTTTGATAACAATCCCAATTTACTGCATAAGATCTTTGAGGGCGAAGTGTGAACTTTTGATTGGTTCTTTTTGCTTAATCTGATTGGCTCACATCCACTCACATGTCGCACGTTTTGAGATATAAATAACGGGAATTTAGTATATTTCTTTTGCGCATGTCGACACATTGTGCGAATCGGATCTTATCAAGATGGCTGCTCAGTTTCGTACAAATTTGTGGGATCCAGTTTTGATTATCAGTCAAATTATTGCCTCACAGTGTACTTATTATGTTGGTCTTGGAGTATGGATATTGATTTTTGATTTCTGGATGGGATCCGTTCATTCTTTGTATCAGATATTTTCTGACAAGGTATTTCACGGACACCCCATGTCAATATACGGTTATGTAATGTCACAAAGGCGATTTCTTACGTTTATGTTCTAAATTTTCAGGCTGTCGATTATTCTTCTACTTCAGGAAGACTTGGTTCTATTGCATTTATCCTCAATTCTCTGTGGAGGTAAGCAAGGATTTCATATTTTATCACCTGTGTTAAAATAATATAATCCACTATTCTTTGTAAGATATCTCGTTTAAAACATGATTTAGTTTATCAATTCAATACATCGATTAGCGAAGAGTTGAATTATACTTTCAAACAACTGCTGGCAACTTTTATGGCTATTGAAACAGTACTGAATGATGTATATAAAGTATATTAGTAAAATTTTATTTTTGACAGTGCTTTTGGTCTTTGGTACATTGTTGGTCGTGCAAAGCAGGTTTGTTAAAAATTTACTCATATTGATATGCACCATATAAGATGACTAATATCGGTTTTCATTCAGTGTTTAGACTTTGCTGGCACAACACTATTGATTCATTTCATATTTTGTACCTTATATCTTCATCATATTCCTGGTAAATGGACTTGGTGGATAGTCAACATTGTCTGTCTAGCAATTACATCTGTCTTAGCAGAGTTTTTATGTATGAGGACAGAAATGAAAGCCATTCCAATAACCACTACGTCAGGTGGAAAGTCCAATATTTGATTGTCTTTCAATTATATGTGAATTGTGAAGTTGGAAAGTCAATGTAATTTGTAAATAATGAATTTAAGCATTTCTATCTATTGGTAAATGGAAAAATAAATTTATTTGGTAAAATTTTTACTTCATGCTGGCTAAAATAGATTTTGATAATGTACAGTTTTATTGGTAAAATGTATTTATAGAGAGATTGTAAATATAGTTCTATGCAATGTTGATGTACATAAACAGTATACTGGATGAAAATGGTAAAGAAAAAAGCTACACCTTTATTAAAAAATAAAAAGTTTATTTTGAATAAATGACCTTGGAGTCAACATGACTAATAACTAATTGTTACCATCATTGTTACACAGCAAAATGTTTATTGTTACCATTCCATACGCGGGGCTTTTTGCCCGGTGGGTTAATTGTGTCAATTAGCCATGTTGCAAAACGTAAACAATGCTGATGCGCTTTTTTGGTTGCGGAGTGAAATTTGAAAAAAATGGGATGTTCAGCTTCTAAAAGCTTGCAAAAATCTGAAAGAAATGGAATTAGCGATGGAAACGACGTAAAAAATACGACGACAAGGGCTGACCGGAAAAGGAGACGACAGGAAGCGCGAAGATGTCAAAACCCGGGACTTAAAACAGCAAGTGATTACATATGGATATCGCTTCCTTTCCCGGAAGATCAGCCAACATTGCAGCAAAATACAGTAGAGAATGTGATTGCTGTTGATGATACCACTGAAATGGTTGAAAATAAGCTGAATGTATCCAAAAATAAAACAAATACCGATGTTAATGTGAAAACTGTGCACAAAAACGCTGACCCGTCAAATGCAAATAAATTACTTATTTTGCACTTCAATGATGTTTACAATATTGAGCCTAGAGAGAAGGAGCCGGTTGGTGGTGCTGCCAGATTTGCTTCAAAAATAGCCACGTTCAAATCTCAAAATCCTATTATACTTTTTAGTGGCGATGCTTTGAATCCTTCAATGAGTTAGTCCATTTTTATTCATAACTTAGGCCCAGTTAAACGTCGAACTTTACATGAACCGAACGCATTTAAATGAGGAAATTTATCTCATTTTCATTGTCTTTAATGCGTTCGGTGCATGTAAAGTTTGACGTTTGAAACAGGCCTTAGAATTGTATAACTTATTAGAAATTGCAGCTCTTTTTGTTTATCTCGCACTACGTACATAAACCTTGACTATTTTCCTTTCCAACACTATACTGTATCAGCCATACATAGTCCATTCCACCCCATATCAGCTTATATCATTTATACTAGTTCATAATTATTTTAAGTGAGCAGTATAACAAAAGGTGAACAAATGTTGCCGGTCTTAAATTGCTTGGGTATTACCGCTGCAGTCTATGGTAACCATGACTTTGGTATGTAAAGTTGTTTTTGTCATTTGTAATTCTACCACATTGAACTGCTGTTGAGACCATGGATTTCGAATTATATATTTATCAGATTTTGGAGTGGATGAGCTTGTGGACTTTGCTAATGAAAGCAATTATCCATGGCTACTTAGTAATGTATTTGACAAACACACCAAGCAACCTCTGGCAGATGGAAAAAAATGCTTAATACATGAACATAATGGAAGAAAGGTTTGACTGCCACAATGCTTGTTTTAATCATACTGACTATAACCATTTAGATATTATTCTTTAGATTGGTATAATAGGTCTTGTGGAGAGCGAGTGGCTGGCGACCTTGGCAACTTTATCATTAGATGATATTGAGTATCATAACTTTATTGATGTTGGAAACCAATTATGTTCTGAACTCAGGCAAAAGGTACACACTTTATAGCAATGGGTGAATGTGTAGCATTTCTGATATTAATCAGACATGTTTATTTTCAAACAGGGATGTGATTTTATCATTGCGCTGACACACATGAGGCAACCAAATGATATAAAGTTGGCTGAAAATGTCTCAGAAATTGATTTGATTTTGGGTGGCCATGATCATTTTTATGGTGTGAAAGAGGTAAGATAACTATACTGCAAAGTACTACAAAGTACTGCTATGTACCTAGCAAAAATTCAAAGTGTATATTATTAGCTCTGCGGCAGTAGTAATGGAATAGGAGCCCTCTACAGCACATAACAGTACACCAAAGTACAGGACCGTAGTTAAAACGTTATCTACGGTGGGATGTGTTTATTCAAATATTCAGATATGCCGGAATGGTTTCTTTGAAAAATGATTAGCTCTCTGAAGAAAACAGTCAGGCACAACTTAATTTATGAATAACACTCCCCCCCCTCTTCCCCAACCCCTCTCGTTCTAACGTTCTTGCTATGGCCCTGCCAAAGTACAAAGTACATACTTGCCCTCTAAATTACAAATCAGCACATTCACTTACTGTACTTCTCTTATTTTATAGATTAATGGAACAAAAATATTTAAAAGTGGCACTGACTTTAGAAATTTCAGTGAGATAGAAGTGTCATTTTCCTCTACCGACGGCTCATACGATATTCAATATAAAAGACATGATATAACTCAAGATGTTCCAGAAAATCCAGAAATTAAAGCTATTGTCAATAAATATTTAGGTTTATTGTAAAAAATTTGTGATATTCCTGTATCTTCGGTGCATACGATAGCTTTTTTACTGAAATAATCTGATAATGTGTAGATGTTTTGGCTGAGAAAATGGAAAGCGTTTTGGGTAGTATTGAAGTGGAACTTGATGGTCGATTTCAAAGTATACGTACTCGTGAAACAAATTTAGGTATCGATGGGACATAGTCATAGTTTCGTCGTATATATATATATGTGTGTGTGTGTTAAATTTTTATTTTTGTTTTTGTGAAGGAAACTTAGTGGCTGACATCACACGTAACGTCACTCAAGCTGACGTCAGTATTGTTAACTCCGGTACTCTTCGTTCAGATACAATTCACCCACCTGGAGAATTTAAAATGAAAGTATGTATGATTATGAAAGTATGTATGATTATGAAAGTCTTTCGACAACAGTAATTTTTATCAAAAACAACGGACGCCTTCGAAAGAAATAAATTCAAATGCAACAGTTAGTATTTTAGCAAAAACACAAGACAGTAGATACTTCGTATAATTTCGAAAAGCATTACATGTCATCATAATGTTGACTTTATACGGAGTGTCTAATGTCTTGTGTTTTGCTAAAATACTCTTTAACAGTCGTAATTAATAGTTAATATGCTGTGAGAATAATTTCCATGCAAAAAGGGTAACCGATGTTTGCTACGTTATTGGCTACTCTCATTTGATGGTTGTTTTTTTCTCACTTAGCACTTGGCAAGTATTCTTCCCATGCCAGATGCTATTGTTACCCTTGAAATTACAGGTACTAAAACAAAATCTCCATTATATCCTGTATGCTTGTGTTTGTATCGATTGTGTGTGTGTGAGTTGCTCGTTTAATGTTGAATCATTAATGTAGGAAAACAACTTTTAAAAGCTCTCAACAACGGAGTCAGCCAATGGCCAAAACTTGAAGGACGTTTTCCACAGGTGATTTTAAATTTAGTGTAACGTTCGTATGCCATAATACTTCACGTAGATACGTTCAAACGTTAACTCTTCTGTAGGTGTCTGGTATGACATTTGCCTTTGATCCTGATATGGAGTCTGGTGAAAGGATAATTGAAAGCAGCGTAAAAATTGGCGGACAAAACTTAGAACATGAGAGAGTAAGTGATTTTACGCCCAAAACGTCGTTTATTCTTACTGTTACGATAAATAGTAAGATACTCATTTCTTTTTTTATTCACAATGGTACAGAAATACAAACTGTGTACGAAGGCATATTTGAGTCATGGAAGAGATGGATATGAAGTCTTTAAAGATTGCCCTTTACTTGTCAAAGAGGAAGAAGGACCTATATTGCCCACAATCGTTCGAAATCATTTCGTATCTTGTAATATTGTTAAAGGATTACAAATGTGCCGTTCTGGTCACAGACAGTCTATTACATGGTATTATAAATTGAATGAAATCATTTATCATTATCCAATGATGACTTTTCGCTCAACATCTTGTCATTCGTGTATTTTTTAAAGTCTCGATGCGCGGGAGTTACATGATTTTCAAAAGGAACGTTTTGCAATTGAGAAACGCCACTCGACTATTTCACCTAAGGTAAGTGTTTACGCGAAATGGAGCTTTTCTATTTCTCCTTTTTACTTTTTCCTTTTTCTTTTTGCAGGTGGAAGGTCGAATTCAGATTATTAATCGTACATTGTAAGAAATCATAGTTGTACCCAATCATTTTTCAACTCCTGCGCCACATTCAAGTCGTAAAATGTTCCTTTGAAAATGCTATGTAGATTATGAAAGATTGTGTATTTTTTTGTAAAATATATCTATATTATACAGGGTTTATATAAATTGACAGGTTATATCAAATTAAATACAAGTGTTACAGATGATTGTTTCCCATCATTCCGTGCGCACTCAACTAACCTTTGACTTTATATTTTGATGAGATGAAGTATACGCATTTTTAACATGAACTTTAGACTTCTTATGCATTTCAATTTTTTTCCCAAATTACCGTGTATAAATCGTGTACTTTGCAATCTAGCTATGCAAACGGCTGACCTTTGCGACGCGTATGGTGATTTGCTGCAATATGTGGAGCCCATATTCCAAGATTTTGGTAAAAAGTCGGTGTTTGGAGGAAAAATTTCTACAGTAAAATGCCACGAAGATAATTCCTTCGTCAAGTTAGCGTTGAGCGAGTCAGGTGAGGGTAGGGTAAGTATTTTAGGTGTAAAGATCCTGAGTTTAGTAATTTATCAGCTTTCTAGGTTTGTTTTAGTTTTTTAAAACTAGGAATTTTTCCATTAAGGTTTTGGTTGTTGATGGAGGTGGCTCCAAAAGAAGAGCATTACTGGGAGATAATGTTGCAGCAACTGCTTTCAAAAATAACTGGAGTGGTATTATCATCTATGGTTGTGTTCGAGATGTTGTTGAATTGGAAAGGATTGATGTTGGAATCAAAGCTCTTGGCTCAATCCCACGTAAAACTGAGAAGAAAAATGTCGGCACAAGGGATGTTCCAGTCAGCTTTGGAGGTGTTACATTTAGACCAAATGATTATGTGTATGCAGATAGGGATGGTATAGTTGTATCCAATAGAAAGCTTACTTTAGAAGGTAAATTGTAGGAAAAAATTTGTATAATTAATAAAATTCATTCTTTCTTTAAAAGTGTGTTTTTACTTGCTCACTTTAATTATTGCATGTACGTATAACATTGGATGATTGGATCAAAAATATTGAAACAAATAACATTATGGCCATGATTGTGACTTTATCATTCACGACGCTTTCCGATTGTTTAATTATTCGCGAAGTACCGGAATTATGTTTAACCAACATTAATTAATCATTCTGGGCTGATTGATGAAGCAAATGTCTGTTTTATGCAAGAAATACTATTGCATAAGTCTTAAGTGACAATTGACTCAACTGAGAAGGGATGCACAGTTAAATACAGTTAGAAATAAGAACATGGTGTTTTCATTATCAAACAATGCATTCCTCCTGTTTATAGAAATGTTGAAAAGGCCAGTACTTTAGTCTTGCTCTTGAGGAATTTTAACTACACCATAACAAGAATTGATCATAAGCAAAGCGATGTAAGCATTTTCAATATCTCACAAATACTCATACGTTCTTTGAGTGTGCATCTCAAAGTATCTTATCTCCATATTTTCTTAACAGCATGCTGTGTTCGTTCCATATATGGCCTCCAAATATCTACACTTCCTGCGAGAGAGTTAAAGAAAGCCCGTTTGACGGCGGAAGTTGAAGTGTTATCACAAGCAAAAGGTACTGCCATTATGAAATTGTTGTAACGCTCGTTTTTCTGTTTTCTTTCTACTCTTTAATTAAGATAATAATGGCTTGCACAAAGAAAGAGACGCCGAAAATTGATAAAGGTTTGCAGGACCCCAATGAAAGATGTGTTTTGCCATTGCTCTTTTGTCGCAAGTTTCTACAATTATCAAATTGTTGACATTCACAATAGACGTACATCTCGAGCAAAATAATCTATCGGATTTTTGTTGTTGAAGGTTTAATCCAGTCTGCAATCGGGAAAACAAACGAAATACAATTGGTACAAGAAATTAAACTCGAGTTGAGATCTGACAAAATCGATTTGAGACTCCTGGTAAGTAAATGTCATACATATTCTCGTTTGTCCATTTGCTTGAGAATACAAATCGCCGTTTTAGTTCATACTCCATTATAATGTTAGAGTCGTGTAAATATATACACTCTTAAGTCATCATTGAACTATTTCATTAAACAAAATATGCAACACAGCAATGGCAACGGACTATATTTACATTCACCATTTTAGTATGTTACGGAATGTACGAAAACACTCATCCGATTAAACTGTAACACCTTACAATCATTACTAAAATAAATATTTTGTATAAATATGTTGGCAAGCTTATAATAGTCAAAACATCGCTACGTAAATCTCATATACAACAATTTTTTGCAAAAATATTTTATACATAAATTATTGACGCTTCGATTGATTGACTCAATCAAATTGTGAATATTTGTGCGCAATTAACCTAGCGATAACTGACTTGCAAATTAAACTAATATTTATTCTTGAAGCTTTGATAATTTGCACTTTGTATTTGCTGAATGAAGAATGTCATAAAAAACAGTCTAAGTGTTTTGTATATTATAGAATTCAAGTATTATGTAGATACTTACATTTAAATTTTCTGCAGGTTCTGTCAAGTTTTAGATTTTATATTCTACATGCGAATAAATCTCCATACAAGGTACAGTTTGCATATGCAGTGAGGTTTATGTGGTCAGTTGATTAAATGTCATTAAGTATTTATTGAAGTGATACATCACCATTAATATTGATCGAGAGGTATTTATTTTCAAGTTGATCAATATTTTTATCAATCCTTTTTTTATTTAAGGTCGATCACAGTGTGCATATTCTTGATATTAATGGAATTGAAAGCAAAAAACCTGACCAGGCAAGTCAAACCTTTCAATAATACTGATTTTATAAATTCATATATGCTTATGTTGATAATGCAATATGTAATTTACAACTTCTCTTTTATGGAAGATTGTGATCAAATATGGAGAAAAATCAATCAAGTTTTGCCTTGTTAAACCACAATCTACACATATCACCATTGGTCACATAGTTGCCAACTTGAAGTTAAATTTTCCCGGAGCAAACCTCGGGTATTACTGTCTTTCTTTAAATGTATATTTTGTTGTTAGTAACTGTTCAGACAAGCATGACTTATGAAGCATGTTCTCCTGTTTCTTAAGGGATACAATCAAGAAAGAAATTGAGCCAAGTGATAAACTAGAAAGTGTCAATAATATGGTTGAGAAAATAACAAGTTCAGAAAGCTTAGCAGAAACAGGACCCTGTGGTAAACAGAAGGATTTCTCTTCTTTGCTGTCTTGCTTTTTCCCATGTCACAAAACAAACCATCCCATTTAATTTTAGGTGGTTTTTCACGTTCATATGCATGTATTTGTGATCACTTGGCCGTGCCTTTTATTGAAGAGGTTGCTTGGGTAAGTTTTCCTACAGTGTTTGGTGACAGGGCTGTGTACACGTTGTGTACCTATTTTTATGATTCTAATTTTCCTTTTTGGTGATAAACATGTTTTGTGCTTCAAGGATGTTGACACGATTTATCTATCCAATGACACAAAAGAATTTAATGTTCAAGATTTTGATCATTGGGAGCAGAGGTAACTGCCTTTTTGTTTCTAGATAATTATGCATGAACTGGATATTTTTTGTTATAATTTTGTATTTCTCTTTAGAGATTTGATACCAATCATTGCTACTTTGGAATACAATGCATGGTTTACAAAATTTGTTTGTGTCTCATGCAAACTGGTGTGTATTCACTCATTGTATTTGTTCAACAATTTTACAAACCAGTCTAATAAAGAATGCCTCTATTTAAGTCAACAGAAATATTGGAGGCTATAGCGAAGGTGGTTAAGCGCTCAACAACACTTGTGGAACTGAGATTGGATAGCATTGGTCTCGGACGGTATGCATGTGTTACAAAAGTGACAGCATTGATTTATAATTTCTTCACTGATTTTACTTAATGTTGTTGAAAGGAATTATTTTTTCAACTCTGATTTAGTGAATTTTGTCAAAAACTTACAACTGCTTTAACATCCAATCCAAAATCTGCTCTTGAAAGAATTGATCTTTCTTCCAATCCTTCAGTAGAAGATCGAGGTATAAATGCAAAGTCTGTTTATTCTTATCGTAAATGTCATTATAAAAGATAACGATAATTTACAATTAAAAAATAAAAATGTTTACTGTGTTTGCACAGGCTTATGCAAACCGAGCAGACCTTTGGGAAAACTTGAGAGCTGATCAGTGCAACCTTGATTGATTGATTGATTTGATTGGTTGAGCTGAGATTGGTTTACACAGGCTAATGCAAACACAGCTATAGAGCAGCACACGTGTTTCATTGTGTTTATTTTATAAATAGGCATCACACACTTGGTTGGTGGTATTTCAAAGTTGTCCCACGGGTTAGACAGTCTGAATCTCCATGATACTGGCCTCACAAACAAAGGTAGGGAATGTTTTGTGTTCTTCTGTGTTCTTTTGCATTTTTTATCACCTTTTAACTTCATCCAGGTATAATATCAGTTGGACAAATGCTTAAAAGCAATAAATTCATGTCGACTTCGTTAACAAGGTTGGCTTTTACATGTAATATTTTCTCAGAAATGTATTTGCATAAAATATTTAATCCAATTCTCGTCTGTGTAGCCTTAATCTATCAAATAATCAAATCAAGGCGGAAGGTGTTACGGTAAAGGATTTTTTTTAGTATATTTGTCATTTTGTTGCAAGAAAAGCGAAGACTTTCACGTCGTATTTTTTTAATGAATATTCTTGCAGGTTTTATGCGAGTTTCTTGCTCAGTGCAACGATCTAACGCATCTTGATCTGAGTTCAACGGAATGTTATATTGAAAGTGTAAGAAAGTCTGTACTTAATTATCACATTACCACATAATATATCCATGACCGGAAATACACTTTACGTGTCTGTTTTAGATCTTCGGCGCTCTCATTAGAGGTTGCTGTCAAAATCTGACTCATCTTAACTTTTCTGGAAATCATTTTACTAATCGACGGAGCAAAGATGGCAACTTATCTTCCAGTTTTCAGCAAGTAGTTATATTTCTTTCGTTTGACGCAAACTATTTGAATTCGTCATAAATCATTTTTACTCTTTGTTTCTACAATGAAGTTTTTTAGTGCAACAGCTGCGTTGAAAGAAGTCAAGTTATCTAAATGCAGTTTACCTGCTGAGGCCGTGAAGTTCGTCAATATTTTGAAGTATTACCGTTACTGTAGAATGAAATAAACGAAGCTATTTCTTCAACCTTTAGGGCGATGTTTCTCGGCTTGATGGAAAATAGCGTTGTCACAGACGTTACAGTTGATATTAGTAAAAACGAGGTACAAAGCTATGAAATCGTGGTGTCTTGCTGTTATGACTTTATTTTTGTTCTCGTTCACTGCAAAAATAACGAATGAAATTAATTTTGTAAAGAATTTAGTAATAGCTGAAAACTTTGCATTGCAAAATTTTCAATCTATCAACATTTGGTTACAATCTTTTTTTTTTCTACAAGTTCACTGAAACTCCTGAAACCAGGAATTTTTTACGTTAATTTAATCTTGTTTTTGTTACAGTTGAAGACAGCGGGTTTACGAGAAATGAAAGGTCCATTAAGGGAAATTAAAAATTTGTATTCCTTGGATCTCACTGATAATGGTATGATTTGTTTTCTCTTCACGATTTGCAATGTGTACTCTTGTCTTCTTTATTCAATGGCGTTAATGTGTCGTAGGTTTTGATGCAGATCTCTTACCACTTTGTGAGAGTTTAAGTGAAAACAAGCGTTTGAAAAGGCTTTATCTAGGAATGAATTGCCATAAATCGAGGTGTGTGTACGTAAATGTACGTGTAATATCCACAACCGTCTCTTACTATCCCCCAAAGCAATTTTTGACGGTTCTGATGGTTTGACGTGCTCTACAATAAGTGAAATTTACGTATTTTTTCGGTCTTGGTTTCACAGGAGTCAAGTCATGGAAGCTTTGACATATCTTGTAGAAAATTCTGTGAGTTGCTTATACATCACCGAAGATTACTTTTATTTCTTGCTCGTGTTTATTCCAATGTTCTTTCAACATGAATGTTTGTAGGCCATCGAGTTTCTAAGCCTGAGCGAGTCTAAGTTGAAGCATGATATTGCGTACCTATTTAATAGCCTGGGAACTAATGAATATTTGATTGAACTTGACATTACGTAAGTTTTGTAGAAAGTTTAGTTTGTATGATTTTTACAAATCGTTTTGAATATATATTACTTTATGTTA
Source organism: Xenia sp. Carnegie-2017 (assembly GCF_021976095.1). Classification (NCBI taxonomy): domain Eukaryota; kingdom Metazoa; phylum Cnidaria; class Anthozoa; order Malacalcyonacea; family Xeniidae; genus Xenia; species Xenia sp. Carnegie-2017. Next base: position 561,650 of record NW_025813469.1, on the reverse strand, counting down.
GTGGCAATATGATGGGTGATGAAGGCGCCAGAGTTCTGGCAAAGGCTTTACAAATTAACAGCAAATTAAGGTAAAGCTACATATTATACGATTTCAACGATGTTGCCCTGTAACATTTCTGGCCAGCTTTACGAGTCACTGTTTTTATGCTTGTGGTCATGAATTTAAATTGCATGTTATATTATTACTGTCATTTATTAATTTATATCACCGTGAATGTAGAACTATTCACCTGGATCGAAATGGCATCACACAAAATGGTTTTCGTGACATCGCTATGGCATTAGAGAAGTAAATAGCCTACAGACGTTTTCCTTTGTAATATTTTATCAGACATTTATTTTACGTAAATAGCCTACAGATTTTTCCCTTTGTAGTATTTTATCAAACATTTATTTTACGTAAATAGCGTACAGACTTTCCCTTTTAGTATTTTATCAAACATTTATTTTACGTAAATAGCGTACAGACTTTCCCTTTTAGTATTTTATCAAACATTTATTTTACGTAAATAGCGTACAGACTTTCCCTTTTAGTATTTTATCAAACATTTATTTTACGTAAATAGCGTACAGACTTTCCCTTTTAGTATTTTATCAAACATTTATTTTACGTAAATAGCCTACAGACTTTCCCTTTTAGTATTTTATCAAACATTTATTTTACGTAAATAGCGTACAGACTTTCCCTTTTAGTATTTTGTTAAACATTTTATTATAAATAGCGTACAGACTTTCCCTTTTAGTATTTTGTTAAACATTTTATTATAAATAGCGTACAGACTTTCCTTTTAGTATTTTGTTAAACATTTTATTATAAATAGCGTACAGACTTTCCTTTTAGTATTTTGTTAAACATTTTATTATAAATAGCGTACAGACTTTCCCTTTTAGTATTTTGTTAAACATTTTATTATAAATAGCGTACAGACTTTCCCTTTTAGTATTTTGTTAAACATTTTATTATAAATAGCGTACAGACTTTCCCTTTTAGTATTTTGTTAAACATTTTCTTATAAATAGCGTACAAACTTTCCCTTTTAGTATTTTATCTAACATTTTATTATATTTTTCTCTACTGCAGTAACCTCACGTTACAATTCATGCCAACACCGGTGAATGATGTATCACTTTGTCTCAAACCAGCCACGGAAAAAGCTCTAAAACAAGTAAGACCTTGTAATTTCACAATTGTTGTAAAACTTATAGTATTACGTATATCCAGCGATAGTTATTTTCAATATCTCTTTGTTCAGATTGAGAAATGTCTCTCTCGAAACTATTCCCCAAGTCACGCTGTTACAGAGCAAGCTTACAGATTGCAACAAGGATTGATGATGACGTCAACCCAGCAACAGGTTGAATGACGTCATATTGTGCATTTCATATGTTGGTTTATGTGTTAGGGTTGTTGCTTTATTAATCGATATTATCAATACTATTACCAGATGATCGATAAATTGATTGTTCAACTGCAAGATACACTGAAAGCGTTAGGTGCTTCTGCTGCTAATGAAACAGTTAAATTAGAAACCCGTAATGCTCGCAGGCTCATCAATGATGCCGATAAACTCAAGCAGGTATAATATACTCTGTGCTTTGACTTGCCTTGCTTTGCTGTGGTGTTTTTTTTACTCTGTTTTAAATAATCTACATATGTCTATCCAATGTTGTTCCCAATTGCTCCTTTAAATAACCTAAAGATTGTTATCCAACCTTGTTCCCAGTTGGTCGTTTAAGTATCCTAAAGATTGTTATCCAATGTTGTTCCTAGTTGCTCCTTTAAATATCCTAAAGATTGTTATCCAACGTTGTTCCCAACTGCTCCTTTAAATAACCTAAAGATTGTTATCCAACGTTGTTCCCAATTGCTCCTTTAAGTATCCTAAAGATTGTTATCCAACGTTGTTCCCAATTGCTCCTTTAAGTATCCTAAAGATTGTTATCCAATGTTGTTCCCAATTGCTCCTTTAAATATCCTAAAGATTGTTATCCAATGTTGTTCCTAGTTGCTCCTGAAACTTCACATGTCAGGAAGCTCTAGTGACTTAAAGGAACGAGTTGCATCTTTGTCGTCGGACATTCATAATGCGATACAGAAACAATTGAAAGAAAATGTTGAGAAAATATTGAATTGTGCCGAGGAGAGTTGTCCTCTTGTAACCAAACAGACGGTGAGGATTTCATGTCGTTTGCCATTTGTCCACTGTAAACTAGTGAATAATGTGTTTTCTGTAATGTGAGACGAAATATTTTGACCTTTACAGTTCATAGTGCTTGTTTCCTGCAGGGATTTAGAAACGTCGATAACTGGGGGGGGGGGAGACTTTGTTGATATGTATGCACGTTATATATGCGCGTGGAAAACATGAGCATGTGGATATCTTTCATCTTGAATTATCAATTTTGCTTCCTTCCTGGTTTGTTTTATATCTTCTACACAAAACTTTACGCTACTCTTGCAACAATATAATCAAAATGGGGAATAAATATATCGACATCATCATCTTTATAGAATTGGAAGTACATTGATTCATATTGTATTGTCAATGTTCTCTATAACTTCTCGGTTCAACCTGGACTATATACACATACATACATAGACATTTTTCTTCATTGTAAATAATATTGTTTAGGATGTTAAAGAAAACCTAAAATCATCAATCGAAGGAAAGGCAAATATCAACAAAGCATTTGTTGACTCTGTGTTTTTGCAGCAACTTGCACCGATTATACTAAATGAAGTGAGGTGAGCCTGTTTTGCAAGTCTTTTTCACATCAAAGACATTGTTTGTTTTACCATAAACTGGCACTCTTACACATCATTTTTTAGCGAAAAAAGCCTTAGTATGTCTATAGTAATGGTAGATACACTTATGGATCACGCTATCCAACAACTTGAGGAACAGCAAGTTAAATTGGTAAGATATCACTTAAAAGAAATTGGCTACTAGATGTTTAAACCACATTTACCTATTGTTTTTGTTTTGCGAAGAATTTGTTGCTTGAGCAACAGGATCAAGTATCGAAGGAAAAATTGACTGTGAACGAAGATGATCATGTCAGTGAGGTAGAATTTTTTGTATGTATTATTGGAGGTATAGATGTATGAAGGGGGAACTTGAAATATTCTTTATTTCTAGGCTGCACAGAAAGCCAAGAACAGATTAAGTACAGTTAACAATCGAATAGGTTTACGCGTTCCTGAAGATAACAATGACATGTCGGCTGGTTCCGTTCATTCTCGACGTCGGCCGACCATTAATCGTAGACATGTGACCTCGGATGAATTGTCCCACATTGCAAAGGATCATACTGATGACGCAAGTCAAAAAGAGGATGACGTGTTTCCTGTTGGTGATATTGGTTAGTGGTTTGAATTGTTCATTATTATAGCCTATTAAAAATTCATAGCTATTCATCCTTAATCTATAATCCTTAATCTATAATTCTTAATGTATAATTCTTAACCTATAATCCTTAATCTATATTTCTTATATATTAATCTACTGATATACTTTATAGATATATTGATTCCTGCCAATGAAAATACCCAAGAACTCGTTCACGTGACAAAGAACCGAGCACGACCGGCAAGAGGTCGAAGGCCTCCGACAAGAGCGTCTGCTGCTCAAAATAACTCGGTTGTAGGTCCTGAAATTGTATCTGCTAACGTTGACGAAGGGGTAGACACGTTCTTTAAAGAGCCCGCGATCAGACCAGTCTCAGCTGTGTCAGTATCACTTCATTTAGCTTATTTTTTACTGAAAGAAAGAGTTTAATTTGTCAAACAAGTTTAAACATATAATTTACTTTGTTCATTAAAAGTTTGCCGAGCAAGAAAACAGTACCTGAACCCATGCCGCCAAAAAGTTCAACTTTAAAATCACCGAAAGAAAAGAAGAAGATGGAGACTACAAAGGTTTGTATTTGTTTAAGGTTGACTTATATTAAAAGTAAAAAGACAAAAACTGTTTGAAACTTTGCATTATCCTTGGGAATTTTATTTCATGAATTAATTATATGATTGGTTTGCCGGTGATAACCCTGGCTGTCTTACCAACAGCGATATTGATTTGCGAGTTATATAAATTTACAGGAGGAGATTGAAGATGTAAACAAAGACCAAGATAAAAAGGTAGGACACATATTATATTCTTTTCGCATAGATACCTCAAAATCCACGCTTTAACTCTTAACCGTCTAAGCATAAATCATTTTGTTTTTAGAAATCTACATTTTCGTTGAGGTAACCGTGTGTCACAACATGTTATGATATTTTTCAATTTTTAAAAAGTAAACTGTTCCATTTGTTGAATAATATGGTAATCATATTGTTATATTTGTTAAATGTTGTTGAAAAGCTCTATATTCAAGAAAAAGAAAGATGAAAACAAACCCAAAACTTCACGTAAAGAGTCGAAGAAAGAGATTCGAAAAAGTGTGGAGGATTTGACCGAACCAAGTCGTGAGAAACTTTTTCAATTTATTTATGCTCGAATGGCGTTGCAGCAAATCGTCTTAGACCTTACCGTTTGTATACGTAGGTTCTCCTCCCGAGAAGAAACCAGTCAAAAAACCACCACAAAGACCACAGAAGCCATCAAAACCTGCTGGGACTGAGAAGCACACGAAAGTGGACGAACAATCAGAATCTGAAAAGCATGGTGAAGGTAAAAAAGAGGCCGAAATCGAAGCAAAAACTGAAGTATCCACTGCTCACGACAAAAATGACGGCGATGAATCTAAACTCGATGAAAAAGAAGATAAATCAACCGAGGATATGGTTGAGAAAGCAAATGTTCAACCAAAGGGACCACCAAGGTATGGAGTTGGATTACCAATGGGAGGAGTTGATCTTATAGCTGAAATGAAGGAAAAACGTGCCAATAGTATTGGCAAAGGAAAGGTAAAATTATCATGGATTAATTGCCAATTTTTTACTATATTTACTTTCATAAATTAATCATATACATTATTGTATTTTTTATTATATTCGTCAAACAGACGTCACCGGAAGAGGGGCAAAGAAGAGCAACGGTCGGTGCTGGTCAGCGGCCTAATGTACCGGCGCGACCTTCAACAAAACCAAAACATTTAGTTACGGTCAAGTCGGATTCGTCTGCTGGAGCAAAGGTGAATGGAAAACCACTACCTCAACCAAAGACTAAAGAAGGTATTAAACAAACAGTATTTATTTAGTGTACGAGATAAACGTAATATGGTATTGACAGATAAGTTTTTTGTATTGTTCAGATAGCTCGGATACGACAGGTCGAATGAAACCTCCCATAAAAGGAAAGCCATCAGTTACGAAAAAACCAGCTTTACCAAGGCGGCCACCGAGTATTTCCAGGAACCGTCCTAATTCGCAAAAAGACGGTGCTAAAAAACAAGAAAGTTTGGAGATAGAAAAACACGAAGAGAAGATTGTGGAGTAAGCTAAAACAATTCTCTTTTTTATTTCTCTTGTTTCCTTCTTTGTTTTAAGTGCTCGACTCAATGAGAAATGTACTTTTTCAGAGAAACATCTAAGATATCTGATTCTAAGAAAGAAGTTGAAAAGAAAGAAGAATCAACTGAAATACCGAAGATTGACGCGGAGGAAGAGAAAGAGTCGAAAGAAACAAGAAAAGAGGAGAAAATACAGTCCGATGTACCTGAAGAAACATCACATAAAGGTGAAGATGAAAAACCTATGGTAGAGGATGATGGCCAGTCTGATCAAATTTCTGTTGAATCACAAAACAAATCGTCAGAGGAGACAAGTATAAAATCTTGTTTAGAAGAACTGGACCAGAAACTCTCTGAGGATGCACAAGAAAACTCCAATGATTCCGGAAAAGAAGTCGCTGAAGAGTCGAAGAATATAGCAGATGTTGCTGGGAAAGATACAACTGACGGTACTGGAAATGAAACAATGCCTGAAGGTGGCAAAGATCTGGAATCGTCTGTTACGAATATTTCAAAGTCCGACTTGCAAAATGAGCTGTGTGAGAGCGCTGGTGAAAATGAAGATAGTGAAATCGAGGGAGATAAATTGAAGGACCGTAACGATAATGTATCTGCTGGTAAAGATAATGCGACCGAAACTGATACGACAGCCGTTGATGATGACGTAATAAAAAGTCCCGTAGATGAAGAATTGTTGGAAGATGCAGCTAGAGATACCTCATTGTAAACAAATGTAGGAAATGACTGTTTTATGTACGTATAGATAGAATTTGCCAGAAATTTGGTGATGTTATGGTAAAAGGGTAGATTTTACTACCTACTTACATTGTTTTGTTTATGTTTCTTCTAGACAAAAATGTAGGAAATTGTGTACTTATTTATAAAATTGTTTTTTGTGTATTTTAACTATTTTTGTGCAATTTAGATTATCAATTTATGAATATATTTTTCGAGAGCTGAATAACGTGTTCTTTTTGTCATTTTAAAAGTTGTCGTTTGGCATTTGACTCTTTTGAATTCAATGATGAAATAATGTAAGCTGTGCAATTTGGAATCCAAAAGTTTTTAAAAGAGTACCACACAATCTATTATTCCAAAGGGATGGTGGTGGCTCTGATGATGGCTTTGGAATAATGTCGAAACATGGTGCCATCCAGTAAACTGCTATAGTGGCGAGAATCTCTCGTCCATACTCAGTTTAAAAGAGATTTGACTCGTCTCCAATCCCTGTGGGCTTGGTAGCTCAACAGGTAGAGCGCCGGAGTAGTATCCCGAAGGCGCGAGCTCAAACTCGTCCAAGTCACATGTTTGCCATGTGCATAGTAAAAACCGTGCTAGGATTAATATACAATCTATTATGGTGATGTCTTATTGTACACCGGAAATCACGTGTTCCTGTGTTCACATCACTGCCGGTCGTAAAAACCAAACTACCAAGATGGCGGGTGAGTGCTCAATATTATATTAAACATTCCTATATTGAGATGGTGCATGGCTCTCTCTTTTTTTCTTTAGATATTAAATTTTTGGTCGACGACGACGACAACGCTGAGGAAGAGCAAGAAGACGGTAAGCTACATTCGGCATTGTTTTAATTTCATCAAACATACGATTTTCATTAGTAAGCCTAAAATCACACCGCGAGGTTGAAATAATCCAGTCAGAGTGCGATGTAATTATTATGAAGAAGTAATATTTACGCATTCTTTAGCTCATCTTGATAAAAAGTAACGAGTTCATCTTAAGCTTGTCATAGTAACTGTTCTTGAAATAAAATTTTTTGAGTCAAAAAGATGTGTTTGCGTTTATTCCGATGGCATTTTAATATACTTTTCCAGCGACTAGCTATATCATCACTCACAACGAACCTTCGTTTTCATAGACGGATTGGAGGACGAAACTGACGATAATTCAATGCTGGACAAAGAAATCCCAGAAGAGCTCATCTCTCCATTGACAAAAATGGATCGCTACATGAATAGCGAAATTATTTTCAACAGGTCAATGAGAATTAGTTCAGACGTGTACCTCGATTCTGTCATCTACTTTATTATACATATAAAAAACGTCTAAGAATGTGTTGAATTTTCACATGATCGCACGGAATTAATAATTTCTCAAGCACGTAGTAAGAAAGGAGTTATTTTTATCATCGTGAAGGTGTTCCTAACTGTTTTCTTTAATTTTGTTATTTTTATATAGACGCATGGCTTCTAGATGCGTCCTAGAGTGTTTGCGATCTGTTAAGTCCGATGAAGAATGCTATACTGTCTTACAGGCTATGGTTCGTCTCTCTGATGACATAGGTCTGTGATTGAGTTGTTTTACTTTCAAACTGTCAGATAAATCAATAAATGTTGACAAAATTTACTATAAAATACGCTATGTAGTTTTTTATGTGCAGTATTTCATGTGTTTATCTTTTAATTCACTTTGAAAAGTTTCATTTTATAGCAATTATAAGCAGCCTTGTTATAATAATTATTTTAAGTGCTACTGAAGTGTTTGTTGTTCAACATGGAAGCAGACTGAATTAGTGATGATAAGTGCTATTCAAAAGATGAATCAGTGTTAATATAAATGTGCTTAAATTTTTTAGAGGCTGCAGTTCGTATTGAAGTAATGGAACAAATACCTCATGTTGCAGTTTTATGCGTGGAACATAGAGGCTTACATTTTGCCATTTCACAATATATTTTACCTGTTGTTGTGAGATATCTTACAGATCCTAATAACCAGGTTTTGTAAAGTTACAGATCCTTGCCTTTATGCATATCTTCACAGTTGTCAAAGTTTGATTTTTATTTTTTAGGTACGCAAAACAAGTCAAGCTGCTCTGTTGTTGCTTTTGGAACAGGATGTTATTGAACGAGGTACTTCATAATTAAATGGTTTGTAATTGATTTATTGGAGTTATAAATAGTTTTCTTATTCTTGGTTTTTCTAGTTGAAATTGAGCAGCAGATATGTCCTGTACTAATCCAGTTATGCAGCATAGATAGCACAGATGACTTCAGAACTGAAGCTGTTACTGTAAGTATCCTCTTATCCCACCATTATCCCATGTTACCCAATATGACCTAAGACTGAAGTTGTTGCTATAAGTACATTCTTATCCAACCATTATCCCACCATTATCCCATGTTACCCAATATGACCTAAGACTGAAGTTGTTGCTATAAGTACCTTCTTATCCAACCATTATCCAACCATTATTCCATGTAACCCAATATGACTCAAAAACTACACCTGTTAGGTACTGTAGGTATCATCACGCTCCACAAACGTCTCATGTATCCCAATACTTTAACAAGATATTTGAATTTTTTAGTTAATGAGCAAAATGGCCCCTATGGTTGGCAGAGAAATCACAGAGAGATATTTTCTTGGTCAATTTGATAATCTCTGTTCTGATCCACTGTTTCATGTTCGAAAAGTATGTCTGCCTTAGGTGATATACATATGTAAACAAAACAATCTTTTCTCTTGAAAAACTGGAGGAAGTTTAACTTACATTTATCCCAAGGTTGCACTCCTTTATTTTTTCACTTGCAGGTTTGTGCAGGTAATTTTGGTGAAATATGTGAGGTCGTTGGAAATGAACTTACTGAAAAACGTTTGGTATGTTGATTATGTTTAAATTATAATATAATGATATTATATTTAGTACTATCATGTCATGTAACTTTCTTTTCCTTTTTAGCTTCCAGTTTTCATAAAACTATGTCAAGATGGAGTGTGGGGTGTGAGGAAGGTTGTTGATTTGTTTTTTTTGGGGGGTCTTTGAAAGCTTTCTAAGTTGTAAAATAGAATAGAGAAATGTTAATTGAATGTAGGGAAGGCAGTTAGATTGGAGAATCAACCCAACTTTTCATATCACAATGACACATTTGATCGCTTTGTTTTGATATTTAGGCATGTGCTGAATGCTTTATGAATGTATCTACGGTTGCTTCAAGGGAAGTCAGAAAAAATAGACTTGCGCCATTGTTTATCAATTTGCTGGGAGACAAGTCACGTTGGGTATTGTGTTTGAATTTTTATGTATAAATATACAATATGTATATAAAATTATTTGTAAAAACTATGGAGAAACATTTTGTAACAATAAACATACCTGGGGAACAAATCTTCAAACATTATACTGTATAAATTTATATGTTTGTATATATACATATATATAGAGAGAGATTTCGACAGTTATTTTTTATTCAGGTTCAAATGGCTGCTTACCAAAGCCTTGGTCCTTTTATATCAACATTTGCAGATCCTCGCAACTCTGGTTTTTATGTTGATCAGCATGGAAAACTTTGCAAGTTTGTTATTCCAGATAAGTCTGAGGGAGAGAGCTCATCAGAAGAAACGATTGGTGATGAGAAAAAGTATGTTAAACTCACTTATAAGACAAGATCTTTCTATTTTGATCGGCTGGTGAGGATACATTTTTGTTACCTATAGTGATCCTGTATCTTTATGCAATAACTACAATATTATTTTCCTTTTTTTGTTTCAAACAAAATTTCTGTTAAAAATGTTTCCAGTGTATTGTAAACGTAGTACAACAATGTCTGATTTAAAAATAGTTGATCATTGTTTTCAATCAACAGATTTCTTTTCCAACAGGAATGCAAATGATCTTAGTTTACTGACAGAAAGTAATGGTATTGAAGTAAAAACAACAGACTCTGGATATATGTCACCTCCCGAAGCACATCTCGATGGAGATCTTAATGAAAATCAAACATTTGATTCGCCAGTTGACACAGAAACTTGTATTGACATGAAACCAACCGATGCAATACTAGACACTTACAACTCATTCAACTACTGGCGAACGCCAATACCTTCAATTTTTGATAGTGATGAAGATGAAGATGATGATGATGATAATATATTTGAGGATAGAAATGGTGATATGACAAGTGGTGACTTGAAATCAGAGAGCGATGATATGAGTAGTGATGATTTGAAGATGGAGGTTGATGTTAATAATGACTTCTCTTTGGATAAACCAAATCAGACATCAGATGATCTTCCTGCGGTAAACAATCTTGGTTTATTAGATGTGGATACTGACGATAATGCAAAGGATCTCGTGTGTATTGAAAATGTTGAAGATTCACCAGAACAAATGCAGCCATTACCTGCTGTTTCAAGTTTGAGATTAAATGATGACTACCTACAACCTTACTCATCAAACATTTGTTTTGATGAAGATAGAAGTCAATTATCTAGTCCACCACAATCTCCTTATCATGAACAGGTTTGTATTCATGCAATGATATAATTGTTGTCGTATTTTATTGTTTACATTATGATGAATTAAATGCATCTGCTTTATTATGGTTGTTTTTACAGAAAGTGATTCCTCAACCATTACTTGACCATTTTATATCAATGACTGAACCATCTAAAGCTCAAGCCATTGATACAGATCTTGCTAAGCATTGTGCATTCAGTTTTCCTGCGGTTACACTAACTTTGGGTGCAAGAAATTGGAAATGTTTAAAAGACACATACGAACATCTTTCCTCAGATATGCAGGTGTGATACGCCACTTTTTTATGACTACTGTGTGTTGCGATCCTTTTATTTCTTTGTATTGTTACATATTATTAAAACGAACTGGGAAAATTTGAGAATTTTTTTATGAAATTGACATCAGTCATTTTATTCATAACTCCAGACAATTAAGGATATTAAATAAGAAGTTCGCATGTTGTCACATTTGTGGGTTTTCTATAAGGTATACCATGCGTTTTAAATTGTTTCTTTTAGTGGAAAGTTCGTCGCACTTTGGCATTCTCCATTCACGAACTTTCAGAAATCTTGGGTGCACACATCACTCGGATGGATCTCGTTCCCATTTTCGACAATTTCCTTAAGGATTTGGATGAGGTTTTCTTCTTCATTTCTTGAGTTTTATTTATGATATAATAATTTGCTTTTATGCGTGCGTGGTGTGTTTCCTTTAGGTGCGGATTGGCGTTTTGAAGAATCTTGCAAGATTTGTAAAGGTTAAAGTTGTTGTGAGATATTAGTGTTGTATACATGGCATTAGTGAACGGATGATTTGTCGTGATGGCAAATTTAAATGCTGCCTTCTAAAGCACAATTGCCATGGTAAATGTCAAAGAAATAATCCATAAGTTCGGAAAAGAATTGTTTGGAACTTTTTCTGGCCTTTCACTATGGCAATTCTGCTTTTCGAGACAAAGATTGTTTGGAAATCAATTTTTTTATCTATTGGAAATGTTCCTTATTCTCCACTTTCTCAACAATGTTATCTGAAAAGATACCACATGTAGGAAATGCTTTGATTTTAATGGCTTTTTTCGTTGCAGCTTCTTGCTCCCGACTTAAGAGCTAATTATTTAAAAAACTACACGGATTTTCTTAGCACTGATAACGCACGTAACTGGAGATTTCGCTACGAATTAGCAGAGTATGTATATGGAAATACTTGCCATGCTGCCTCTCTATTGAGGGTGTCGTCTCGAATATTCACTTTAAATTTCTTCATATATTTAGACAGTTAATCATGTTGGTTGATGTCTATCAAGGAGCTGAAGTGAGCGAATTTATTTGTCCTATCGCCTTGTCACTTGGTGCTGATCGCGTAGCTGAAGTGAGATTGATCTCTTATAAATTAGTAAGTATTGTTATTATTCGATGTTCTCAATCAAAGTTTATTCAAGGGACTGGATTGTTGCTCTTATAGCTTGCAAGATACATAGGCAAAAGCTCGTTGGTTTTTTCCACCCAAACTTTACACATCTTTCTCTCCACTTTAGGTCGGTATATTATTACTCAAATTAAACCCGGAGAATAGTTCTGAATTTAGAAAGAAATTTATAGATGAAATTGTTGAACATTATGCATCAAGTGAGCATTGGTTTAGAAGATTATCGTAAGTTATTTTCCACAGAGGAAAGATGTTGTTTTACATAACTTTCAGAAGTCAATTCATGTTTAGCAAGATAACCATGGACACATATTCGTTTAATGTTTCTTAGATACTGTCAATTATGCGAGGTGCTGCTCGAAGAAGATTTCATCACAGCTGAGAAATTTGCCATCGACTTTCTACCGTATCTTCTTTCGTACCAAACGGACGAGATCGTCAACGTTAAACTTGCGTTATCGCGGACCTTAACGCGTGCTGTTATGGTTACAGGTAGGAAAGATGCCTTCGCGTATTTTCTATTTAGGAATGACAATCTTCATTGCATTCTTTAAATTGTCAGTTTTTTCTAAATAAGAAACCAGTCGTCATCCCTTGCGTTAACATTTTTAAACGTATTAAGGGGATTTAGTCTAATTCTACGATATAAAACACACACTAGTTTCAATTAACGATGTATTTTGACGTCACTGTAACATACCAGCAAATGATAAGTTAAATGATTATTACTGTGAAGAGGAAAGCCGTTTTACAATACGGCATTTTACGATAGTCAATATTGTAACTATCGTGACATTAAAATATCGCTAATATGTTCTATTTTACTTGACAAGATTACTTTTGTCGCCCGGAATGTAAAGATAGTGAAAAAGTTTTGGAGGCTATTGAACGTCTTCAATCGGACAACGATCGTGATGTACGGTACTTCGCAGGCCGTGATGAAGAGGTTCCCTATGAAGGCCGACGATATAGCGATGATGAGAGATACATAAAACATGCGACAAGCCATGAATCTCTTGAACAAATTGGTCAGTCACCTTTGGAAGATAAGTCGGCTGAAGAGCAGCTTAGAGCAAAGTTGTCGTCCGTAGAGACAAGCGAGACAAGGTTCCAGGAAGATATAGATGCTGAACAAGTGGTAGAAGAAGATGCTGGATTGAAAACTGAAAATGTTGAGGAAATTGATGGTCTTGATGAACAATTTGATGATCAAGAAGTAAAGAGTGAACCAGGTTGTGTCCTAAATGAGGTTGTTAAGGATGTAGTGGGAAAATGTAATGAAGAAAAACCTCAGGATATACAACATTTGGTGGTGACAGAAGAAGGCCAGGAGAAAAATATGGTTGTTGGGCTGGAACTGTAAAGTAGAACATCCTGATGGCAGCATCAATATTGTAGTTCAACCATTGTGGTATTCTATCCCACATTCATGTTGTACCATTCTCTGCTGAAGTATATTCATCTAAATGCTTACAAATCTCTTACCTAGTGCTGTAATTGGTGAAATTTTCATTCTTAATCTATCGTTCAAAAACAGACAAAATTGATGAACAGAAAGCAATTGATATTTTAAACATGGCATTTTGTGAGAAATGTTCCAACACTTAATGATGTACTATTAGCACAGGCCAGCACTATTAGCCAATAATACCACACATAAATTCATTATTGATACACACTTTATTAAGTAAATGAAAAATCTTTCACACTGAGGACAAATGATTAATTTATTCTACATTTTCTTGCTGAAAGTACATGATTGTAAAATATGGAAATTTAAGTAAAATTACATTACATGTCTTATGAGTTTTAAGTATGGTGTACTAGCCAAAACAATGAAAAACTATCAACATGGTTTAACTTTCTCTCTTTAAAATTTTATGTCGCTACGATTGGATACATTAGTGTTGTTCAATTTTATTTAACTACTAACTTCCCTAGTTATCATTTCATGTACACCATGGTCTTGTTAGCTATCTGAAGAACTGTCACAATACTTAGCTGCAACTGTGATTGCTTCATCATACATTTGATATCGATTTGGCTCTTGTTCTGCAGTAGTCTGGATCACTTGCTGTAAGTAATTTTCATCATCAAAAGAACCAACTTTGAAATCATGTTTTAACTTTCTCTTCAGCTGAGTGTAAGACAGATACATTAATTAGTAGTGTGCAGTTGAGCATCCTTGGTTGTCTAAATTTCAAGATCAAAATTACAATCATACAACACTTACTGCAATCAGTTCACTTGACTTTCCAAACTCATTTAACTGTCTTTTGAAACCTGGATTGGGTTCAACAATTGCCCTTTTACACTTTATTCCTTTCAGTATTTCTGTCCAGTTCATATTTGTGACTGCCATTATATAAGCTATAGTTAGTGTTGTAGAGCGTGATATTCCTGCCCAACTGAATGGAAAACATAATCAAGATTAGGAATTTATCAACAGGATTTATAGCTTTTATGATGAAAAGTTTATCCTACCAGTGTACTAGTACATTTCCTCCTTCACATCTAAAAGGAAATGCAATGTTTTAATTCGAAAAAATGCTCTAAACCAAAGTGAACACACTATGTAGAAATCAGCACCTTGCTTTATGGATGAACAATGTGCTTGCTTCAAAATATGGTGTTCTGAAAAAGAAACAATGCTCATGGTGTGAAAATTTCAATCATCGTACAACATCATTGATCATTAGAACTGCCATCACTCACAAATCCTGACCAGGGAAATCTGCAACTGAAATACAATGATATTCATAACCCTAAAAAAGATCTTTGTTATAATGAATTTCTACAGTCAAAACCTATAGCTTATATAAAATAGTGTGAACCTTTAAAGTCTCTTTAGCACTTTCATGGGCAGACACTATATGGGTGATATTGTTTTGTTCTAGTTGAGTTTTGTCTTGTGAGTCTAGTGAAAAGAAGTACAAAGTACATTAAAATATCATTTTGGTACTTGGTTATACGATGACAAAGAATGCAGGATAACAAAGCTAGCTAAAAAGTGATAGTACACTATCAAATTCAAATGTATAAATATATACCTTTGAAATGTTAGTACCTTTATAATTTCCAATGTATAAACCAGGTAAGACCTTAATATGGTCAGAAACATAAGACAATCGCTTGAATTCAATATATATGGTGGTTTATACATTCGAGAGAGTCTTTATTACCTTATCCATGCCATTTCCCATTCTTAGTCTTTTCTTTTGACACTACTAACAACAATTACGCAAAACTTTAATTTTGAAATTCAACACTTTATGTAAGTATATTTTTATGCATACGAGTTTTTTCTCACGTGATTGTTCGTCGACTTTTTTTAATTCGTCGTATGTGAAAAGAATTGTTTGAGAAAAATACTCAAGGAAGCTGGTAATTTATCGTTTACATAATAGCAGGCTACGAGCAACTATAAATATTTATGCTTTATAGCAAATTACACAAGTTCACTTTGTCGACATTTTCTTTACATGAATCTCGCAATGCATTGTGGTATATTGTTATGGCTGATATGGCAACAAGAACATCGATATGTCAAATAGAAATATAATTTTATTTTACTTATATTAAAACCCGTTAAAAGAAATGCTTTCGTCTGTCCATCTTGTCGGAGACGATGAAGGGGATATATATGATTTCAATGATGAAAATCCTGCTTTTGACTTTAAGGTATAGCAAAATACTGATTTAATATTGACGTCATGTATTCAATGTCCATTCACTCAATGAAAAGAATTTCTTTGCATTGATAAAAGAATCTCGAAGAAGATGAAGAATTTCAGCAGGCGGTCAAAACAAGCCACGGACAAAGACCTGGAGTTGTAAGTATTTATTCCCTAAGACAAAATTGTTCATCGAACATTATTCTATTCAGTTGGCATTGAGAGTCGTCCTTTTATAGAAAACTGGTGTCGCAGGATTTCGTATGGGAACTTCATCTGGAGTAAGCTCTTTAATGATTGCATATTGCATAATACACAGAAAATAGCTTGGATAATTTTTATTTATCAGAAGCGAGGATTTCTTGGTTCATCAAGTGGTCGTCCGGCAACAGGATTTGCCATAGTATGTCAGTCAATACGTACATTTTAATTTTTTTCTCTACTTTTATATATATATATTTCAAATAAAGTTTCAATGTCTATGAAATGTTTTGATGGTAGAAAAGTGTTTGATGGCATAAAAACATTGAAACCATTTGATTTAGGATGCAAATCAAGCTCGACCAATGACTGCTGTCCGTGGAGCTGGTTATTCATCCGCAGGAAATCGATGTAAGCTGACTGACTTCACTATGTTCTTGGTTTATAATGTTACATGGCATGTCTCAAAACATTGTAAAAACACAGATTTATGTAAGCATATCAAAGTTGTTTAATGCAATGATAGACCTTATCCAATTGAATCCAGTCATATTGTAGATAGTGGCTTGTCAATATCTGAAGCTAACTTGGATTACATCAAAGACTGTTTAATTTATGCAGCATAGTTATTTGATATGCATGCATAAATCTGTGCAGTCCATTTTTTTGAGACACACTTTAGTGTAACATGATCAAATGCTATATGAAATTTTCATTATTTTTTCTATGTTCAATACAGCTTCATGTATTTTTATAATTTTTTTATTCTAGCTGCTGCTGGAAATGCATTTGATCCATTCAATCAAGGCGTTAAGGGTCCTGCACCTCCTCTAGAAAAGAAGGCCGAAGACAGGTAGAGATACGTATGTCATAGCCATGCATAGGGAATAAATTGTTTTGAATTGTTATATGGAATTATCTCCTATAAATGATCACAAACTACAATAATTTGTTAAATAAACAGTCCAGAAGAAAAGGTCAAGCAAATGGAAAGGAAAGTAAATGAATTGATTGAAGAAAGTTGTATTTCGTGTGGCTGTGGGGAACTGGAACTAGTAAGGGTTTCATGACGTCATCTATCTTTAAGATTATCATTGATACGTGTTCTCATATTTCAATGTTAGGCTTTAGAGAAAGCGAAAGATGCAGGACGTAAAGAGCGTGCATTGTGTCGTCAACGTGAACAAACATCTGTAAATGATCAAATAAATCTTGATCTTACATATTCAGTAAGTAATGTTTAGTTAATGGTTTGAACACGGGAGTATTGTTACATGTTTGTAGATGGAGATAGTTCAGATTTTTGGAGTCTTGATATTTTGCAAATACCTGGGCAAGTTAGCCCTAAATCAAAACTAGTTGGTTAGTGCAAGAACTATGAAGTTGAACGGTTGGTCAAGTGGAGATTGCGCAGATTTTTAGTCTTATTGTCATGTTGTTTGTCTTCTTCAGTTAGTTTTAACAAATGCATTGTTAAATTCTTTACCTTAATGATCGTTACAGGCTTGGCCTGCTCCTTACAATACTTAAAAGTAAAATATCCTATACACAACCATAGACATTACACCTTGGACTTAAAAGTAAAGTAGCCTATACACAACCATAGACATTACACCTTGGACTTAAAAGTAAAGTAGCCTATACACAACCATAGACATTACATCTTGGACAAAATAAAATTGCTTGATGTAAATCGTAGAAAACAAAACAAAAAGTGGTTATTTCGACTAAAACTCTTGCTAGGTTTTGTTAAAAATGTTTTTATTTACATCGAAATCAATGGACGTTCACCTCATGATACATGAATTAAAATGAAATGGGAGTTCTTTGAGGAAATGAAATATACGTATGAAACATTTTATGATTGATTCAAATTACGAGTCGAAAGGCAGTGTTTATCTTGAACTTTGCATTATCCTTGGATCCCTAGATGTATAGCTGCCATCCTTGGATCCTTAGTTGTATAGCTGCTATCCTTGGATCCCTAGATGTATAGCTGCCATCCTTGGATCCTTAATTGTATAGTTGCTGTCCTTGGATCCCTAGATGTATAGCTGCTATCCTTGGATCCCTAGTTGTATAGTTGCTGTCCTTGGATCCCTAGTTGTATAGCTGCTATCCTTGGATCCCTAGTTGTATAGTTGCTGTCCTTGGATCCCTAGTTGTATAGCTGCTATCCTTGGATCCCTAGTTGTATAGTTGCTGTCCTTGGATCCCTAGATGTATAGCTGCTATCCTTAGATCCCTAGTTGTATAGCTGCTATCCTTGGATCTCTAGTTGTATTACTGCGGTTGCAGATTAGCTGCTGAAAGGCTTTCGGATCTCCAGTATTTTTTGCTGTGCCTACAGGAAGCCATTGTGTAACTTTTTTTAAAAAAATGTATATTGTTCATCGCAGGTTCTTTTCAATTTGGCCGACATGTACCATAAAAATCAAATGTACTCCGAAGCTCTCAATACGTATCAAGTAATTGTGAAGAATAAAATGTTCAGTAATGCTGGCCGTCTTCGCGTCAATATGGGAAATATACATTATGAACAGGGGAAACTACCTCAGGCTATTAAACATTATAGAATGGCGTTGGATCAAGTTCCCATCACTCATAAGGAGATGAGGTTATGTTTATTTAATCAATCGTAGTTGAAAATTTTCCTCTTGTTTTACATAAATTGTCGTTCGTTTTAGGATTAAGATTATGCAAAATATTGGTGTGGCGTTTGTTGAACTAAGTCAGTACAATGACGCTGTGACGTCATTTGAGCAAGTTATGAGTGAAAGTCCATCTTTAAGTTCAGGTATCATGGGAATGATTTTGTCGAATGGAGGATATCCACAGCATTTCCTTGAAGCCACGAACTTAGTGTTATGTTGTTATTAACTGGCTTAGATATATGTTACAATTTCTGATGAGTTTTGTTTTTTTCTTAGCCATGAACTTAGTATTATGTTACCATGCTCTGGGTGATCGAGAGAAAATGAAAAAGACATTTCAAAAGATGCTTCACATAGAGCTTAACATTGACGACGAGGAGAAATACTCCACTAATGGGGTGAGGATTTGTATTAACCATTTCTCTTCTGACTTTGTGTAAAAGTTTGTAGTTTTTAATGAAAGTTTTTTTGTGTACTGTTTGCAAGGACGACCCTCAACATGCTCTTGTGTTGGAGATTATTAGAAATGATAAACTAAGACAATGGGAAAGAGAAAGGTATGAACAGTTTGTGTAGAAAAAACAATTTGTGTATGTGAAAATGTATCAATGATCACGGTACCATTTTATTTCCAGGAAATCAAATGCTGAAAAGTTTATTGCGTCTTGTGCTAAGCTTATTGCGCCTGCAATTGAATCGACATTTGCTGCAGGTTTTGATTGGTAAGTTTTATAAGTAGTCATGTAACGTTTGCTGCAGGTTTTGATTGGTAAGTTGTATAAGTAGTCATGTGACGTTTGCTGCAGGTTTTAATTGGTTAGTTGTATAAGTAGTCATGTGACGTTTGCTGCAGGTTTTAATTGGTAAGTTGTATAAGTAGTCATGTGACGTTTGCTGCAGGTTTTAATTGGTTAGTTGTATAAGTAGTCATGTGACGTTTGCTGCAGGTTTTAATTGGTTAGTTGTATAAGTAGTCATGTGACGTTTGCTGCAGGTTTTGATTGGTTAGTTGTATAAGTAGTCATGTGACCTTTTGTGCAGGTTTTGATTGGTTAGTTGTATAAGTGGCCACGTGTTAGAGTTTTCTGTTCAAAGATTTTGTGATGAACTAGTAGATATGTATATTTTTTCTAAGGTGTATAGATTGTGTGAAAGCCTCACCGTATCTAGAGCTGGCGAATGAACTGGAGATTACTAAAGCTATTACCTTTTTGAAGGAAAAAGATTTCAATAAAGTAACAAAAAAAGCTGCTTTTGCTTGTCTTTTAGTGTAATGCTATGATTCATTTATGAAAGTTCAATTTTCAAGGCTGTTGAAACGTTGAAAGGATTTGAGAAAAAAGATTCCAAAATGCAATCAACTGCCGCAACAAATTTGTCGTTCATGTATTTCCTGGTAAGACTCGTTATCATTACGTATAGTACATTAAACATTACAGTTTCTAATTTTATGTCTTTAGCAAGGAGAACTTTCACAAGCTGAAAAATACGCTGACATGGCCATCACCGTCGACAGATACAACCCATTAGGTCAATAAGACTGCGTTTAATTCATTATCTCCTCGTTATCACGGGGAACTGTACGCGAATCATGGATTCTGATTCTAGGTTTGGTGAACAGAGGGAACTGTTACTATCGTCAAGGAAATTTGATGAAAGCGAAGGAATATTACCAGGAAGCGTTGAATGTGGAAGCATCGTGTACTGATGCTCTTTATAATATTGGTTGGTTGTTCATTTTGAACTGAATGAGTTTCTTCTTAAATCCTGTTTAATGTTCACTGGTTTAGTTTGAGTTGTTGATTTGCTCTCTACAGGCTTAGTTTATAAAAAAATGGAGAACTATGAAGACGCCTTGGATTGTTTTTTAAAGTTGCATGCAATTTTACGAAATAATGCTCAAGTTATTTGGCAAATAGCAAACTTGTATCCTTCGCAAAATTTGTAGCACCTTTTGTTTTTGATTTTCAACTTGTTTTTTTCAAATGATCGTTCGTTAACATATGGAAATAATGTAGATATGAAATACTTGAATATGTTGACCAAGCAACTGAATGGTAACGGTATTTTATTAATTATTTTTCTTCATCAACACCAACATGATCAACGTGAAAACATTGACATCATATTAAAATGACGTATATTTCAGGTATATCCAGTTGGTATCTTTGGTACCAACTGATCCGTCTGCGTTGGCTAAACTTGGCGAGATATACGATGAACAAGGGGATAAATCACAGGCATTTCAATATCATTACGAGGCCTTTCGTTACTTTCCTTCCAGTATTGATATCATCTCTTGGCTTGGTGCTTACTATATCGACTCGCAATTTTGTGAAAAAGCCATTCAGTATTTTGAGCGAGCGTCAATCATTGAGTAAGCATGTTGTATTTGTTCATCACATATTGTATCCTGTTGTATACGTTCATCATATATTGTATCCTGTTGTATACGTTCATCATATATTGTATCCTGTTGTATACGTTCATCACATATTGTATCCTGTTGTATACGTTCATCATATATTATATCCTTTTGTATACGTTCATCATATATTACATCCTGTTGTATACATTCATTATGGATGGTCATAGATTTTTACTTTTTTCCGTGAAACAAAAAGGAAATTTCTTTTTGTCGTCTTTCTTTCAGACCAACGAAGGTAAAATGGCAGCTAATGATTGCTAGTTGTCATCGAAGAAGCGGTGAGATTGTCGTCATCATTATTTATTTCAATGAACATTATTATTAACATAAATTATATTTACAATAATCAACGATAGGTAATTATCAGCAAGCTTTAGAGACGTATAAATCAATACACCGAAAATTCCCCGAAAATATCGAATGTAAGTTGCTGTCACAAGTATTTCAAGGAGTTTTATTATGTCTGTTTGTGTACAAATATTCACCAACTATGTGTTTCCACAAAGGCTTAAAGTTCTTAGTAAGAATCTGTACCGATCTGGACCTTAACGATGTTCAGGAGTACGCTCAGAAATTGGCGAGAGCTGAAAAGGCTAAAGAATTAAAAGAAAAGGTTTAACGTGACTTGGAAACATCCTGTCCATATAGAATATACGTCTCCATCATCATCATCACATAATTTATAAATCAATATTTTTAGCGTGTTCTTAGTGGTGGTAAAGTGAACAAAAGACATAGTATCTCATCTCGTCAAAATAGTGCTGGCAGCGGTAAAGTATCAATTATTTGTTGGCTGTTTCTGCCTTCGATGTGTAAAAGTTTCTCGTTGTTGTTTTTGTAGACACAAATCGTGTGAATAGTGGTCAGGAAAAAAATAGAAAGAATCTTTCTGCTGCTAACAATCAAAGAATGAAAGCTCCATCGACATTTTCTGACACATCTGAACCCGAACCTTTTGCTGTTGCATCCCCCAAAAATATCGGTTTGTTTTTATATAACAAGATATAATATTCTATATTATGTTTTGTTGATAGCAGATTTTTGTCTCCTCTATACTTCATGTAGACGCATCATACGTCGATCCTCTCGGTGATGCGCCTCCACGACCGAAGACGGCGGCAAGACGTAATCAAGTAGCCACAGAAGACGAATTTGGAGATGAGGAGCTTGGAGATGATCTTTTGCCTGATTAGACCATAGAAATAGAATACAATCTTTAACACAAGATGATAAGTATCGTGAAACATAACGGTGGTCGAATTTGTTCATGTTCAATTCATTCACAAATGAATTGAGAAAGTCTAGCTTGTGATCTTAACAAGCGATATCATTGAATTGAATGATTTTTCTTCAGCAATCCAACTTTCATGCTCATAGTAACTGAAAATATTTAATTGCGTTGGAAATGCCTTGGGGCGCATTTCTTATGTTTTGTAAAAAGGGACAGCTTATTTGCTTCTATTAAATATCGCATTTTTAGTCGTGAATCAATTCATGAATAATTGTGTTGGTAATAAATAGATATTCACTTTGAGTAAAAAGGAATGCAATGACGAAACCATGGAAGAATCCCTATTCAACGAAAGCAATGAAAATGTGCATTATAACCCTGTTGTCTTTTTCACTTTAACTACTTATAGAGAAAAACAGCGAATCTTGTGGATGTTCTTTAGGGTCCACGTTCTCACTAGTAAAGTTGTATTCTTGTTTTATGTCCGTGCTACATAACTAAAACAGAAAAATCTAGTTCTGCGACGAGAGGTTTCTCAACAAGTATGGCAACTCATGGATGAATAACGTTTAAAGTTTACCAAGATAAACAAAAAGAATGATAGCACAGCGCTATAACCAACAACTACAAACAATAACGACCTTATCTAACAACATTTGAGAAATTAACCTTCCACTCCTCAAATGTTGTTAGATAAGGTCGTTATTGTTTGTAGTTGTTGGTTTTAGCGTTGTGCTATCATTCTTTTTGTTTAATAACATTCCAACTATTTTACCAAGATAGTCATATTTCCTGACCATTCTTGCCTTTATATTGCCGTATAGGGTCACCAGCAATGAACAACCAAAGAAAAACCTTTTTGAATCTCGTCATCAACCTCTGCAATCTTGCCTTTCTTTGTAGATGAAGATGAAGATGAAAGATTCGCCAGATGTGAGTATACTTATTACACGTGTAATATTTCTTTAAATTTCATTCAATAAATTGACACGGTTTTCAATTTTTCGATACCTTAAGTTTGTTTTAATTTATCTTTTTCTCATAAATATGAATCCTGCAATATTTTCTCTCAAGCTCTTATAAATAATATTTACATGTAATAATATTAACCATTATAACCTTAGAAATAAAACAAGTCTTTCCTCTCTACTGTTACTAATTTTTAATGAACACATCTACTACAACACCAAAATCATGTTGGTAAATGTAGATCGTCCAGGTTGGTATAACAACACCAAAATCATCAACAATAACGAATAGTAGTGCATGTGATGCAGTTGCTTCGTTCTGATTGGATAATATTTCTTGATGCATCACATGACTATATAACTGTACTACCTACGTCTACTTTTAATATAACTGTATTTTCTCTTATTTTACACATCGTGTTCTCTACTTTTTAGCGCGCAGTTATTCGCGCGTAAGTCTTCCTGATTGAAATAAAAAGCTCTTATCTAAAATGCACTAGAATAGAAAACTTTGCATGATATCAAAGTTATCTCGTGTGTTATTTTACAAATATATGAACAATAAATAGAATCATGTATTTTGAACGGAAATCATAAAACTTCTGAGTCGTTGAAATCTTTCATTTAGATTTTTTCGATCTGTGTCCAGCATCTGTTTTGACGACATCAGCTCCTGAAAAAATTGAATGAAACCAAATCAATTCAGCAATGAAACAATCGTTTTCTTTTCAACAGACGCAGGAAATGCACGATTGCCTTTTGGTGTTGGCGAGAATTTTTGGTAGGAGACTTTATTTTAGACAACGACTATGGCCAATACACCCCTCATCCCTATCTTAAAATGGGTATGAAGCAGGAAAGAGAAATATTGAAACGTTTTGAATGAACGCTCACCAAATGTGCAGTGTTTAACCTTTCGTATTCTTGGATTAAACTGCAATGTTCGTTTCGTAATTTCTCCTCCCTTTCCTTAACACTGTTCAGTTCATATTCTCGTTCTGTAACAACAAAAGCTCAATGAAAGGCACAACATTACACAGCGCTCCACTCAATTACGCACACGGTTATTTTTTTCAAATTGACGAACCTTGATTATAAGCCAAGTAGGATTTAACGATAGTCCTAGTTCCAGGCCACTTAAACATTTCTTGCGTCAGCAACTTGAAGCAAAATGCAAAATGTAAGATAAGTGTTATTGAAAACGTCGATTTACCATTAGTACGTAAATAGTTAACCTACCCAACTTGGTCGACTTTCCGTATTTGTTGCATGGTATTCAGAGACAGCTCCTGTATAGCCTCTGTCTTTACAAGATGGTGATCCTCTTCCATTTTCAGATATCTTTCCAGAAGAATCTTGTTGCGTCGATAACAGTCCTGACTGATAAAACTGAGGAGGGTGGAATGCCGATGATGAAGATTGATGGTATGGATTGTCAGTATTTGTAAGAGACTGTAGAGTCAGTTGTGGACTCGATAAACGAGCAGTTGACTGTAGGGATTTTGGTGGAGGTGTACTGACTTCGTATGTATTGTGATATACTTCATCCTTGTGAAGAACCTCGACTTTCTTAAATTTTTTCCCGCCTCCCGGACTATCCTTTCCTTTCACACTTTCTCTTTCATTGGTTGTTGCACTATCAGAAGACGACGAGGATTCTTTTTCCATGGCGTCTTTTAGCGGTAACAACAAACCATATTCTTGCAACATTTGTTGTTTCTGACGAGTCATAGGTCCACTAACATCAAGATCTAGCGGAGTTCTACTTCGCGTTTTCTCCTCTTTCTTCTATAATTTAAAAATTTTCCTTTAAGACGACCGAAAGCCAGTTGGCAATGAGATCTTGTGGTGCTTTGTCTGATTGATGTTCAGTCAGTTTATCCACAAATGGGGGTTGGTTAACAAATTTCAAGTTGAATGTTTGCAACAAATTAAGATGAGTATTTTCAAAATACTGTCTAAAAATACCAAATCCAACCTCCTTCTTGGATTTCTTGGATTTCTTTGTTTTTCTACGTAACCGTTGATGTCGTCTCTCCCATCTGTTCTTCTCAAAATCATCTTCTAGGTCTACACCATAATTGAATAAAATCAATATTTACAGTGGGCGCAAATATTGCTTTTTTACTTGTTACATACCATGCGAGAATACATGATTTATTCAGACTGGCTGTTTACAACGACTGTAAGTGATAAAAGTTAAAATGTTTACCTTGCCGTTTACGATGTGTCACTAAACCCAAGTTGAACAGAAAGTCGACTTTCTACAAACAAACAGATTGACCTTTAACCTTCCATAACGACTTAGACTGTACCATTAGTTATACGTACCTCACAGTACGTCCTCTTGTCGTCTTTATCGTCGCCATCCTCAGCAACTACTTCGCCATTTTCGACGCGATTCTCTTTATTGCTTTCGTCTTCTTCGATATTCTCCGGACTCTTTCGTTTACCACCGAAATGCATTGTGGGAAAGCGTTCTTCCTCTTCGTTGATGTTCATCAGTCCGATCTCTTTCATGAACTTTAACTTCTATGAGATAATCAAAAGTTAATGATCAAAAGTAAGGATTTCGATGAAGTATCAAAGAAAAAAGCCATACCTTTGGTTCGTGACATTCGCCGTTTATCGACTGACCCTTTCCTTCACCATAAAATTACCTGAAAAGTGGAATGGAAATTAAGAAAAATCAGTGATGTTAACACAAATCTAAATGTGCACCTAAATAAATAAAGGTGAAAGACAGTTATTTGCTATCAACTTACCGTAGTATTTCTGTTTTTCTAACCACTCATTAACAGCATTTTCATCATTAATTGCGCGAGTTGATTGTTGCAAATAATCCTTGTACATCCGGGGGTCCATGCGTGGAGTAAGTTGGCTGTGCGGCATAAATCCCGGGGGGTAAAACATCTCATGATGTGGTAGTCGTGAAGGACTGAACATTGTTGACATATATGGAACTTGAGGAGCTTCACTGTACATCGATGGATAACTAAATGGAGGCAATGTCATTCTACTTTTGGAGACATTCGTAATGTTTCACTTTGTTCGTTCTTTTGATTTTCTTTTGTGTCTTTTTCTTTATGCTTGAGGGGAAAAAAATGAAAGATTTCAGCTGAGAAAACTTTGAACGAGGCATCATCACAAATGTATTAAAATAAAACACAATGTTTACCTTAGAAAGTGCATCGTCCTTTTCTAATTCTTTCTGTTGAAGAAGTTTCTGACGAAACTGAAAAAGTTCCTGTTGAACTTCACGTTTTTGCTGTTTCACCTGTTGCTGTCTGTGTTGCCATTCGATTTCTTCTTTTCGCAAACGTCGTTTTTGTTCAAACATGCGTCTTGTCCACAATACCTGATGATCCTAGCGATGGACAATTATAATGAATAAATTTTCCTTTTCTCCCAATTCTTAAGATCCACATTTTAAATACAAACCCTTTGTTTTCCATCTTTGTTACTATCCCCACGATCATTGGGAAGTACACTATCTATAGATGGTGATCTTATAGACGAAGGATGGGAAACTGGACTATGAGTGGTGCTCATGATAACTGACGTCCACTGCTTCCAGGCAAATGTAAGAAAGATGAAGACACTGGATGTTGCTCAGAATGAGATGGACTTTTTGAAGGTAAAATTTCTGTTGGTGTTTTTGCCATTTCCTTTGAAAAAACTTTGGGTTAGACACCGTTACTCTTACTAAATTAAATATTGCTTTTCAAAGTAAATTGCAAGACAACTGACGGTTTGAAAAAATAATTTTCTTCGCCGTTTCTCGGGTAATAAATCTAACCTTTCCGAGAGTTTTCTCTCCCCTCAAATGTAAATCTCCGGGAAACGTTCGTTGATTCATGGTGGCCTGAACAGAGAGTGACTTGAGATGATCTTGATCCATTATGTACAGCGGTCTTTCATGAGGCGAAAACAACTGTGTATGTCTCTCATGCTGCTGACGCATATGCTCAAGGGCTCGTCGTTTGCGCCAGGCCTCATGGTCAAAACCCGGAGGGAAAAATCCCGGTGATTCCATCATCTAAGAAAACAGAATTGTTTAAGAAAGCTGTGCGATAAGCAATTTGTAATGGTGGTGAGGCGATGAAAATAGACATAAATCTATGTTGTGGAAAGCGTAACATCTCACCGTCGGGTGGGGATAATATGAAAATGGCGGAAGATACTCAGGAATAGTTGGTCGTTGTAAAAATGGCATGTAAAACTGATGGGAAGAAGTTGCATGTGGGGGGTGAACACCTCTCATCCGGGGGGGGACTTCACGTCCAACAGCATTTAAATCGTCCATTTGGCAAGCTTTACCTTCATAACCTACACATCGTAACATAAACAGAGAACATTAAAAAGTTTCCAAACAAGAAAATATCAAAAATAACTTCGAATTACCTCGAAGTCCTAAGGAAAATACCCCAGGCACGACTTGATGACCTGGTAGAGTTGGCAACTCAGGAGGAGGATGAGCTCGTGTTTCTAGGCGACACACTGTGGATTAAACTAACACCCTCGTGAATCTCCTGTTATCCTATACGATCCACCACTCACCTTTATTGCTTTGATAATTAGTATCCATTAATTCTTTTTACAAACTGTGGTCATTCCATTCAATTTCGGACTTTCATGCCCTATAAATAATAAAATGACTAACAATCAAGGTGAGGATGCTTTCCACAGTAACACTGACCTAATAACTCACCATTGCTCTTCATAGGCGAAATAGTATGGTTGCTTGGAGGAGGTAATACACTAACAGGAGACTGGGAACCAGGTGACATAGCTTGCTCAGCAAGTTTTCGTAGTGCAGCAGCAAAACTGGAATTCTCACTTGTAGAAAGAGGTGAACTCATAGAAGTACTTAAACCTTGCGTGACATTTACGTGTAAACCTGTGATGGAAAAAAAACGTGACATTCACACATTTATTCTCTGATATAAGCCATGACGCATTGTACAAGACGGTCGTTTTGACTAAACAGGATATAATTACTGTGAAGTAAAATTTCATCATATCGCCAAAAAGCCTCTTAATGTAGATTTAAGTTTGATTTGAACGCGCGCGGGCGTTCACCTGCCATTTAAAACCTGTCCAAACATCAATCAAACTGAATGTTCGCTTGCATCGGACATTTTTACCTTCTGAAGATGACGTCACAGTTATTTCTTTTCTTTTCCAGGCCTCCACGTCGTCGTCGTTTTGCTTACTGTCAACAATTACTACAGCAGCATTTTTATTCTCTCCTCGAACCTCTGGCGATTTTCTTTTCAAAAGCTGCAATGAAAAGCATATGTGAGTTACCGGTCGTGCAGAATGTGTCACACAAATATACTATGGGTTCCAATCCTCCAGCGCATAGTATTGCGCACTGTGATCGTTTGTTTGAAAAGAAGCAAAGTAATTATTGCACTCTCAAAAACCTGCTGTTTGTTTTGTCGTATAAATATTTAATACAACGAAAATGAACGCGAATCACGTTTACTCATTCTTTCTATAACATGGGCAAAAAATATTTATGTATATAGGAAAAATAACTTTAATGAGTCATTCGGCTTCTTTCACTCAATCCGAAAAAAACATAATTTCATTAAAAAAACTTTCGCAAATCCTGAAGATGAAATGAATAAAGAGTTCGTTGTACACAAGGAGCTACATCAACATATAATGAAAACAATGTAAAATGGTGATTTTGTTGTTGTGCTTTGATTAGACACACGTGTATGCAGAGCAATGGTGTGTGTTATTATGCCACGGTAAATTGCAATATAAATGATATGCCATGTGCTTTAAGAAAACAATCAGTTTAATAGACAAAATTATCATAATGTTAATAGTCAGAAGGAACAGACAAAAGAAACCGAACTTTCGTCTTTTAAAAACGCTAGAATTGTAACTTTTTTGTGAAGCGATAGTCTTCGTACACGGAATTTTTATATCAAAAAACTAAAGAAGAAAGATTTTGTCAAAAAGAAAATTTCATCGGTCTTATTGTATTATGAACAATTTATTGCAGGTAGAATATGTGAACAAACGAACAACCGCCGAGACTTCGAACGACGAAATAGCACATATTTTAATGTTAAAATCAAGCAAGAATAACGTTTCTCCTATAAATAACAAAATACTTTGAAATGAAGTCTATAAAACTGAACTCAAAATATCAATAACGCTCTTTAAAACAAATTTTGCATCTGTCACTTAGCGACTTCTACGCATGAACGCAGAGAAATTGAAATAATGTCATTTTATTGTATTTGAAAAAGAAACCAATTGACGTTTTCGAAAAGTTTGCCTTAAAGGATTACCTTGATATATGTGATGAAGCTTAGCCAGGACAGTAAAACACGATGCTCTATAGCATAGCAAACTAATTATACTCTAAAGTGAATACATATAAACTGTATCTACGGAATATATGCATAAAATATTACATATATTTAAAATGTTATCAATGTCATACCTTTAGCTATCTATTGAGGGAGCAACAAATCGCTACTTACTTTCATTATATCAACTGATGAGTTTGTTAATTCAACAAAGAATAGTCGGATTATGTGTACACGAACAACTACATTATAAAGACCATAACGTCTTTAAATTCGAAACTTTTAAACAAACGCGTATAATAAGTGCTTTATACAGTACCTGCTATAATGTAGATGAATTGGCTTATCGTGAATAGAGGGCATAGCTAAGAATCTCCAAAGTCGTGTTATTAACCCTGTGATACATGCAATACACATGCCCGATCGCGTTATATATGTATGTCCATGGAAATTATGAGCTTTGTTAAAATACGTAAGAACAACACCGTTGAATTTATTAACATATCATTAATATAGCCATCTGGAGGTGGCATGCGTCGAGTACTGCTGCTACACCCTCTGGGCTATTGTCTAACTTCTATGATTGCCATTAATAACCATTTGTCAATACATTCAAAGCGAAACCACCAGTTAATTTATTCGTGACAGTAAATCTCTGAGTAATGAATAATGTTAAACTAACATTACATGTACATACCAAAATGTCAAGGCGCCATATTATCTCACGTCAGTTTTAGCCTTTCTCTTATACGTACTAAAACTGTTGCCATGAATTTTTAAAAGAACAAAAGAATCAAAAAACTCAGATAAATGATAAATACTACCGAAAGATGTCAACAAACAATTAATAATTTATCAGTTTCCTAGCTCTTCGACAAATAACAAGACTGATCATGGACTCACGGGTAAAAAATTCTGAAATCCTACACTCGACTAATGTACGTACAAGAAATTACAATAGTTTTTGTTTTCTTAAACATCGGCAAATCGCGAACAATAGTCTGCTTTGTGTTGTTAGAGAACGAACCGCATGGTTCATCTTCTACTTGAGGGATAAGTAAATGTTAACTTTATTCTGCAAACACCTGCGTCAAAGAATTCCCATAAAGATAAAGTCACTCGTCCATGATATATTGTCATCTTAATAAGCTTAGGATTGTCAAATGCTGCTTGGAGAGTAATGAACTTGCCATTTTAGATCACATTCTCAACTTAAAACAGTGTTTATTGAATCATGAAAAAAATGGTTTATCAAATATGTATGCATGAACGTCCCGTCGTAAAATTGAGTGAAATTTTAAAAGAATGTTTTAATTAAAAAACTAGACAAATTTAACATATTGAAAGATACTGATTTCTTAACGCCGTTTACTTCTTTATAAAATAAGAATTTAGAAATGTACAGCATTAAAATAAACGACAAGACCAAAACGGGCAATCCAGATAATTCTTTACAGTATGTAACATATGTACACAGAAAAATATCAAAAAATTTCTCGACAAATTTGCGAAAGAAACTTGTGTGTGCTTGGAAGGTAGCAGGTTTTTGTAGCGCAAAACGATGACAAAACCATGGTTTTAACAGGTTGATCCTATGTGTTTAATTACATATTTTTATGTAACACAAACATGATTATAGTCGCTAGGCTACGGTCGTAAATCAAAATATGCATATTTGGAAATTATCGCTTACTTTCTGAACTATCGTCATCTTTAAGTTTAAATTTTTTTACACGCAAATCAAATGACTCATTGTTAACAGTAAATTTTTAAATGCTAAATCACCATGTTTCTTAAGTCATACTATGTAAAAATTATGCGTTTATTACTGACAGGGAAACAATACATTTGTAAAAAACTGAATAATGATAGTATGTTATGAAATTTTCGTAGAAAGCCTGAAACTTGCGGGTTTCGCCTATTTTATAAGTTCTAAACATGTTAAGGGTACTTTTATGATCATCCTTATGTTCATGTTGAAAGTTTTGAAGATACAATAAATTAATTTTGTACCTTGAATGCGTTGCACATTTTTAAATATTTTTTTAGTTTGGTGTGTACCACGTGATACAAAAAGGCCTGGAACCCAATGTCAGTGATGAAAAAATGATTGCCCAACTTTTGGGTGTTAAATTTTTAAATCTTTACTTAAATTATAGCATTAAACAAACGCATGTCGTTTTACTTTAGACATTTTAGTGCATGCATGCACTACTTTTTTCCCCCCAATAAAACATGCTGAGAAGGATGGAACTCAAATTCAATGTCCACAAAAAGGTAGGTAAACATTCCTTTCATGTCAAAGAAAAGGGCAAAAACTTTTCATAACTTTTCCAACAACACCCAGTTTATTTTAAATAATTAAAAATCATACCTTTTTTGAAAAGTCTTGAATCATTGGAAGCTCATATTCTTGGTCATGTTCCTTCACATTACACTTGTCAAAGTTTTCTTTTTGGATGCAAACAATTTCTTTGCAATGTTTGCAAACAACATAATTCTTGTTTTTGTTGATACGAAAGCCTCTTTGTGGTCGCTTGACTTTGCCAAGAAACGGGAAATCTTCCAAGGATATATCAGAGATTCTCTGACGGGGAAATGTCTTCTTGCACAGGTAACATGTGAATTGATTATAAATATATTGTCTAATCCAAGGATTTGAAATACCATTTTGCTCAAGTCTCTCTGCATCATACCATTGACAGATCATGTTGCCATGGCAATACTGGCATGTAATCACAGTGCCCAATGTTGATGGTAGTTTTGCATGGTGCGCTGCAACACGATAGGCTAAGGAAGGAAAGAATGGTTTGATGCCATGGGCGTATCGTCGTGGAAACAGATACAGGTACTCCAAGTTTATATTATCAACTTTCTCGCCGCATATAAAACATATTTCAAAATTATCTTTATGCCTGTGATTCATTTTATCATTAGTTTCATTGTGTTCTTCTGTTACCTCTTCTGAGAACTTGCTTTCCATCTGTTTATTATGGACAGATAGGCTTCTGTTTATCATCGAAAATGTCAATTTTTTATCATGACAAGTTTGATCATGGACATATTTCTTGGAAAGATCATCCCCATCTTTTAAAGAGTTTGAATTCATCTGCTCAACAGACAAAGAATCCTTGCAAATCCATCGATTCTCCTTGTGTAGCTTGTAATCTTGCTTATCCAATGTCTCTTTATCATCTTCAAAATGATTCCATTGAATCATCAATGCTTCATGACATAATTTGCAAACATTACTTCTACCTTCTTTGGATATGACAGCAGGGAATGCAAGAGATTTGGATTTCTGTAAAGAGGGGAAATGTGGTTGGCCTTGTCTTCCATTTGTGATTTGTATATCGATACCCGTATGACATGGGTAAACTTTACCGCATACGAAACAAATCCTAGTTTTACCTTCATCATTTACATGACTATAAGTTAATGGAAGTGTGTAATGACGCTTGCCCAGGGAAATGCCCTGTTCCTGAAATATAAACCATTGTTTATGCAGGTGAACCTCACAACTTTGACAAATTTCCACTTTTCCCATAAAATCCACGTTTGAACATTGTTGAGCAAGGATAGGATAAAATGGTGTCTCAGTTTTAAGTTGAGGTTTTGTGTTGACTATTTTGAAAGAATTACTTCGTCCTGTTTTTCGACATGCTGCACAAAATAATTCATCAAAAGAATACGTTGTAATTTTCTGCACGGTCTCCTTCTCAGAAGACAAGGTGTCTGCACTATTTATTGCATATTTCGTCTCATTTAAACCACTCAAATACGACCAACTATTCTCGACGTTTGTAATATCATTGTCACTTTCTTCATTTTTTTCTATCGAAATCGGTGGGATTTCTTCGACCGTAAATTTTCCTACATTAAAAAAAGACGTCTTATTGTTGACAATTCCCGCTCTCTTGAGCCAGTACGTTCGTTTGGATATTGGTGTATTACTTTTCTCGTAAGAATGCCATTGTTGGATCAAAAACGAAAAACAAAGAGTACAGGCGTCTATGCGACCATTTGACCTTATCGGATGGGCCGCTTCCGCCTTCTCGATCGTCTTTAAAAATGGAAAATATGGCTTTTTCTCTTGGTAATTTTCTTTGCAATACAATGACCAGTTCGCGCCAATTCCTCCGCAAACAAAACAAATAGCACGCGCATTTTTGAGTCTGCTGCTTCGCCTGAATTTTTTGATAATGCATCGTTTGTTTCGTCCATTATATAGTCTTCGTTTCTTCCAAATGTCATTCACGCAAAGTTGTTTTGAACGCGACGCGCGCTACTGTCGTCTCTTTGCGCAAAGTACGTCTGCGAAGGACTAGAACTAGTCGTTAATTTCTACTGAAATATTTAAAATATACGTTTCTAAAGCATTTGCTGATCTTCCATCATCAACTTTCATCAACTTTCGTCTATTATACTTTCTATAACGATTCTTGAAAGGTTGAACCGTACAGAAATCTGTTTGCGAGAGTAACTCTAAGTTTTCAAATGGCCCTTTACATCATAACAGAAACACCTGGCGTTTGTGTTAGTTTGTGACGACATTTGCATAACAATATAGTTGAACATGCTGTCGCGTATAAATCGTAGCGTTTTAAAGATTTTTACAACAGAAAACTGAAAATGTGCTAGGCTTAACAAATATCCACACAGCACAGACCTGAGCACAGCACCGAACATTTTATTCTACTATGTGTAAAATAGTATTCACATAAACATACTCAGGTTGCACAAGAAAGGAGTGTTGATGTGTTTGAGTTTCGTACGGTGTTGTGTATGGAGAATTTAAATATGTGTGTGTTGTACTTCTTGTGCAGTAATTATCGCAAAACTACTTCT
Organism: Xenia sp. Carnegie-2017; assembly: GCF_021976095.1. Taxonomy (NCBI): domain Eukaryota; kingdom Metazoa; phylum Cnidaria; class Anthozoa; order Malacalcyonacea; family Xeniidae; genus Xenia; species Xenia sp. Carnegie-2017. Next base: position 527,173 of record NW_025813469.1, on the reverse strand, counting down.
AATCTAGAAAAGTCATTGTCATTTAATATTTTCATTTTAAGGAACTGCACTTCATAGATTGAATAATTTATAATATTGGCTCCGACTACCTAGGAATAATTACTTGTCAATATTACGCATTTAAAGTTTGTGGAGACCTGCAAGTAAATTTTGCTTTCAAAGACGTTTGAAAAAAGGAGTAGATCTCCAGTTGCATTGAAGGAAATGGAGTTAGAATATTGATAATTTTCAGTGCAACTTAGAGTGATTTGGTCGTGTTTTAATTTTTTTGTACATTCAATTATTTGAACAGGTGTATAAGCAATCTTGCCAATATTTTGTTTGGACGTCATTTCAATAATTCCATTTAATTGCCATCTGCACAAATTTTGATTAGAACTTTCAAAACTTACATTGAAAATGTAGTTAATCTTTCTTTGATCGCGTATTTCTACATTCAATGTTCCAAACTTGTTGAAGATGTCATGTGTCACATCTTCCTCATGTTTTCCACGGTCTATTTAATATTACAAAACATTGCATGCATTTACAGGATCATGCGTTGTCATCGATTGATACATCTGTGTTTTTATGTACACATAGACAGGTGATCGACCGACTGTTGTGTTTAAAAGTGGTTTGGTGTATTTTTAAAAAGTTAAGTTTAAGTCGACGAAAGCATTAAGTTATCGTGAATTCAAAAAACATGTACGCTAGTAGTTAACACTCAATTGATCAACTACATACTTAATGTGTTTGTGTTTTTTTTGTCATTATTCATCATTTAAAACAACGTGTAGACAATACAAGACATCCCACATCGAACATTTCCAAGCTTACCAATAAATTCCCAAGAATTTTTGGTAAAGTCAAAACGTTCCATGGTATTTTCACCGCGTCCACCAATACACCATAGTTGATCGTTGATAAACACAGCTCCAAACTCATTTCTTGTCTTCATCATATCATGCTCGAACATCATCCATTCTTCTTTATCGTTGTCGAGATCAAACGTTTCGATGTTTTTAAACGAGCTCGAGTGATTGCGCCCTCCGATTGCAAAAATTTTGTTTCCAATAACCAACGTAGAAAGACCAAATCTTGTTTTGTTCATTTTGACAATGAATTTCCACTTTTTTGAACGTGCAGAAAAACGAAGACATGTTGCAAGTGGTTGGTTGCCAATAAAACCGCCGACAACGTAAAGACGATCGCCTATAGCTACAGCACCTTCAGTGAGATATGAATTATGAACTAATCATATATATTTGGTGAATAACAACTTCCTGAATAAGTGGTACAAGATCTTGTTTAAGCAAGAGCTTGGGTAAGCGATGTTTTCTGGATGTCCTTCCTATAAGGGATACCCACTTACCCACACTCCAAAATTAGTAGAGGTCATTTATTGGAAAGACATCCTCAAATTTATCGTCTTGCTTGCACGTTTACAATGTCTTGAATGCCAGGTTTTAGGTGTGGTAAATTTTTAAATTGATAAACAGATCTTCACATGGACATGATGACGTTTTAAAAGAAAGCCTCATAAAAATAACTAAAAGCAAGCAGCTTCATCATTATTTTAACTTTTCTTATGGAGCATCAACAATTTTGAAGAGGTTCCAGAGCGCCTGCATTTAATGAACAGACATATTATGCCTTGTGGATGTTAATACCCACACCAACCTGCCAATCTTCTACCCTCAGGCATGTCGGGTAGTTGAGTCCATGTCAATGATAGTGTATTGAAAGATTTTACTGACGTTGCCTGCTCTCTGCCACCGACGATGAAAATTGAATCCTGATCAGCACAAATCGCGGACTCTTTTATATCAACGCCTTAAAAAAAAAACTTCATTGCAGGTACACTTATAACTAAACTTTGATTGTCCAAAAGAATATTGGTGGTATAAACTCAACTGGTAAAGTTACTGAGAAATAACAGTTTTGAACAAAATACCTTTGCCAACATTCTCCCATGACAAATCAAAAATGTTGAATTTTTCCATTTTTAATGAAGACACAAGATAAAGTTCGTTGTTCACAACGATTGCTACTTTTTTATCTTCATTTGTCGACACTTCTCGTTCATTTATGAACCGCATTTCTTCTACCCATTCCTCTGCAATTGGATCATACTTTTCTGCTTTACCTGCTGTGTTGTTGAACATGTAAATGATCTGGTTTAAAACATGAAAAGAGATGAAAATAATTTAGTTCGCGTATGATATGCATCGTCATCACATATCATGGTGACACCTTCGTCTTTGACACTTTGTTTTGTTTGGCCCCGGCAGTAATTTAATTCGCAGTGGAGTCCATAAAAATTCATAGAAAAAATCGAACACAGTTTCTTACCTTGCTTGGGTATCTATGATTCAACATTGTGTCAAGCAATTGTCGTGTTTTCTTATTTGAACTTTGATAAATAATTGCTTGCTTTATTTCATCTTTGCAAACTTCGATACCTTTGGAAAGTTCTGGAACAGCGCGATTTTTGATAAATATTGGTTGAAGATTAAAGAATCGCACATTTCTAAATAATTTCTCACAATCGGGTTGACGTCTGTAAAAAAATTTTACATTTGTTGTTACGTCCAGGCTAAAGCAAATATTTTAAGGGTAAAAGATGAACCATTAGGGAAACATTTTGCTTGGGTAATTTCTATGCAGTTTTGTGGTCTGTCTACATTTCTTAAAGGTCATTCATAACTTCATTTTCATACGTTCTAGTGAAGCTGTATTTACATACGATGATCTTATTCTTACTTCAGCTTATCATGGTTATACCATGCCCAAATGGCTTCGTAAAGATCTTCTTCCTTTCGATGTTCAACACATTGCTTGATATTATAGTGTTGACTGTTGAACTTGATAACTCCAGCCATTCTTTCTGTGATGCAACATCAATAAAATGCCAGTTAATGTAGCGAACTATTTTCGTTCGTAAGTCATTCATTCCATATTCAACTGTTTTGGAAAAATACTCCAGACAATTTTCAACTGTCAGTTGTCGAACGACATGATGCTGAAGTCTTTCTAGAATTTCTTGCGTCTGTATAAAAACATTAAATGCTTTAGTGTAGTATTGTTGCATAAGCTCTCGTTTCTCAGGCAGATGTGCTCATTTGCAAACTTAATGAATTACATTTCGTAAACTAGCCATTATACTAATGTGCCACAAAGTGCCTAAAATAAAATTATAAGGATTGGATTTTCTGGACAAGGTCAATAAAACGGTTGTAATAGCAGTTTTCAAGCAAATGACATCTTACCTGAAAGAAATGGGCACACGCAAGCATATCTGGTAGTAAATTGGAATCAAATTCGAGACGTCCGACATAAAAATAGTTGACGATCGCCTCCACGATCTGTGAATTGTATTCGTCTGGAACGACGCAGTTTTCTTCCTCGGTATCAATATGTTGAAGCACGTCTCTGAAATATGGACTGCAAGCGGAGAGAACGATTTTATGCGCTGAAATCTCATCAATACTCGTCTCGATTTTAACATCACAAAACTCGTCTAGATCTCTCATTTCCGAAAACATCGAGAATACTTGTAGACAGTGGTTGGGATTACTGAAGGTTATCATGGATGCCATTGTTTGTAGTTTACTCAAATAAAGTCGAACGCAAATGCTTTATACTGGATAAATAACGTAGATGTGCGTGTGTTTATGTAGGAGGTGACTTCAATTAATTTCTCAATACTCATCACTATAGGCATTATAATGTATAAATTATTGATGACTGTCTTATGAACTTTTAAACATATAATTATTAGACATTAATATCTGTTCATGATCCGTGTCTATACATACCTGTATCCAGTTGATATTCTTATTTTTCATGAGTCTTGTAAACAAACAAAAAATTTTAGCCACAACCACTAACTAGGCACGCCAGTGATGCGGATGAATATTTCGTGCACAACAGCATTTATTTGGAGTGACACATTGAAACAAATAAAATATTAATCACGTGAACTAATATTAGCACACCGTACTTAACGTACAAAACTCGTAACTTCACATGTGAGTGCAACTGAAGTGAAAGTACTTTTTAGGAAGCAATGTTTATCAATGATCAACTTTAGTACGACAATACACTACTGGAGAAAGCAATGCTAAAATTAGGCTAAAGGCATTAAATAGTCTGAGGTAAGTTATTGAAGTATCCTATTATCCTATATTGTACATTCTTCTTTTATTAACCTCTCAATTCGTGCAGTTTGATTGCAAGAAAGTACATAAAACGCAAACTTATTTTTCTATAGATATCCTGAAAAATTCTCATTATGCTTGCTCGAAAGTTAATCCTTTTATCTTTGGACTGGATACGATCAAAGGATCCTCCTCTATCGCCGGGCCATGCGTCTATCCTAGCAAATCTAATTAAATGGGGCATTAACGTAAAATCATTAGAGTATACTGAAGAAACTCGTGTTATAAAGAATATCGAAACTACTTTGCGATCATTTGGACGAGGATGGTCTCTAACTGACATTGGAAATGGAGCATTTATTTGGAACGAAACTTCAGTGCAAAATATCCCAAGATCCCTGAAAGGCATGGGCTTTCCTGGTCGTATCATCCTTGGTGATCCACATATATCCTATTCATTACCGGGTATTGAGAACGAGTATCCATTTGCCGATGTGTTTCTACGAGGTTATGCTGAAGAGGCAATGTTGAAGTTAATAACGTCACGATGTGATGAGCCAATCAAAGGCGTGCACTACAGAGAAGGGCCAGCGTGGAAGAGTAATTGTGGATTTAAGGAAACTAGTGTCTCCATATCTCATTGGTTTGATAAAGCCTCAGGCATTTATGCGCTGGGAGACGCAACGAGGTTGTTGTCCACTTTCTTATTCATTTTGCCAACATCGTGAGAGTGGAGATCATTTGAAAAGGTAAAACTTATTGCCCGAACGAGTTGCAAAAGAAATTGATTATTTTTGCGAAAGAAATGTGATGGAAATCGCTATTCTTGATCCGACTTTAAATTCTGGGCCATTTTACTTTGATGTTTTGAAGCGTTTTGTGCGCAATAAATATCCTGGAAAACTTTCTTTACAGTCCCGGTTTGAAATGGCGAAAGAACCTTATTTGGACTTGTGTGAACAGAGTAATGAAACAGGTTTTGTTCAGTTGCAATTTGGATTACAGACAGTTCACAATGAAGAGGCAAAAGCTGTGCAAAGGGTTAATCCATTATAACGAATAAAACGAGTCATCGATTAAATAAATTCTCATAATTTATTTTACGAAGTATCCGTAATGTTTGGCCTACCGAATCAAACGCTGAACTCGTTCAAAGAGACGATTTAGTTTTGTCTGGATCACAAAGTTCCCGTTGTCAAAGCATTTCCATTGATACCGTTGAAAGGAACTGAGCTCGAGGAAGAAAAAATAAATGAGGTTTAGTTGAAAACAAAATCAGTGCTGGTCATTTGATCGATAGAGTAGAAGATAATATTCCTCGTGTCATTGCTAGCAATTCTTTCTCGTTTGAAGACTGGCGTACGATGGCTTTTATTGCTAATAATCTTGTAACAGAAGGGAACCATCCAAAAAATGTGGAAGATTTCCAAGACTGAGAGGAAAAAATGAAAGAAAGTCATCGTCCTAACATGGATACGATGAAAAACACAAATTAAATAAAAAAAAGCAATTGTTCAATAGAGATGCATCCATATATGTACATTAAATTGACTGTATTTACAAATACTTATTTACATGTTGTTCATAAAAATATCGAAAATAATAAATACAAAAATACACAATCATTTGAAATGGCTAAAACTATCAGCTCTTAATAATCATGGAGTCATTGAAACCATGCAAAGATACACAGTAGCTATAACACAGGTATACCACATACACAGTAGCTATAACACAGGTACACAGGTATACCACATACACAGTAGCTATAACACAGGTATACCACATACACAGTAGCTATAACACAGATATACCACATACACAGTACCTATAACACAGGTATACCACATACACAGTAGCTATAACACAGGTATAGCACATACACAGTAGCTATAACACAGGTATAGCACATACACAGTAGCTATAACACAGGTATACCACATACACAGTAGCTATAACACAGGTATACCACATACACAGTACCTATAACACAGGTATACCACATACACAGTAGCTATAACACAGGTATACCATATACACAGTAGCTATAACACAGGTATACCACATACACAGTAGCTATAACACAGGTATACCACATACACAGTAGCTATAACACAGGTATACCATATACACAGTACGTTAATCTGGCGTCGATGTAAACAGCTTGAAGTATTTGTAAACCTGAAAAAAGAAGAAGCAAAAATTACTCTAGCGATAACAGCAATGTTTCAACTTGTTTCTATATAATCTGGGCATGTATGAATGGTAGAATAATTGTTTTCAACCTTTATGTCCTTATCTTCAGAACCAGTAAAAACCAGATTACCACTGACCGCAAGACAATTGACACCAGCTTCATGACGAGTCAACACCTGTATAGGAAGCATGTTTTCAAGATCCCAGATCTAGTAACGAAAACAAAAAATTAGACTTAGAGCATTTGATTGTTTCGCTACTCACCAACCTACCATTGCAGTGGAGTCACTAGAGGCAGTGAAGAGGTAGCGTCCACCAGGTGATGCCGTTACCGCGGTAACAGCTCCAATATGACCTGTCAACGACTTCACGTGATCATATGATGGTATATCAAAAATATGTGTATTACGATTGTAGGTTCCTGAAAAATACGAATAAAATAAAGTTTGCATTAAAGCGTAAAAACGGATTAAGATAAGATAAAGTGAAATACAAACCAACGATGAGATACTTTTTTGTAACAGCGAGAGAATAAACTGAACCGTAGGTGTGAGAAATTTCTCTGTCGAGATGAAAAGATCCTGTTGCATCCCATACATGTATTGCATTATGAGAACCACTGAAAATTTTATCCTGAAAAAAACACAACAAAGATATAGACATTGATAAAGAACGCCGCCAATTTCTCGCTCCAATAAGAAATATCACAAAGACCATACACTACCTTGGAATGATTGACAGCTAATGCTCTGACCCAGAGATTTAAACCAGCGTCCATCGTATGAATGAAATCTAATGTTTTCGACTCCCAAACCTTGTAATGGCGAAAGGTCATATTTTACAACATTACGTACGCGTACTTTGTAAAGCAATTTCCATAAGCCTGCTTCTCATTAAGTTGCTTGAGTCATCCGAGTCGTTCCGAATTGTTCCGAGTTGTTTTGTTGTTTTTCAAAAGGACTGGAACGACTCAAGCTATTGTATTTCTCATATATTCGTACAAGCGCTGCCGAGAGACTGTTTAATTCATTTTTACGCGAAACATTTAAAAATGGCGGCTGTTGCTTATCAAAGACAAAGTCTTTTGGCTAGTTATTTGCGTCTTAAAATCGTATTTCGCCATAAAAAGGTCGCTTGCATTTCTCAACGGTCATTTCGGTCGTCCGTATAGAGCAAAGTTCTATCAAGCGACCCTGGTCATTTTAGTCGTGTGAGTCATTTGAGGTCATCCTGGTCGCCTCTGAAATGTTCTCATACAGTCGCACGGGTCGTCTGTGAAATTTTGACACGACTGAAATGACTCGGACGACTATATATGAGAACCTGACTTTAGATACCTTGATGCAGGACTGTGATGACGTGAACAAATATTTCCCAGTGCACACCAGGGCACGTATGATGTCATCATGAGCATCCTACAAATCATATTTATTGAAAGAAATCAACAACGTGTGCCCAAAGATGTATATATATTGTGTGTCAATGAGACTCACTAAAACACGTTTTTGTTCAGATAATGAGTTCATGTTCCAGGAACAAAGAGATTTGTCTGCACCAGTTGTAAACAATGTTGCACGAGTTGAACTAATGGCATAAATCTGATAAATGAATATGAAGAATTGAGAAAATCACTTTCAATTGCTGATAATAAATATAAAGAGCTCACTTCGTCAGTATGACCCCTCAATGTAGCTAAGCATCCCCTTGTCAAATCTTCGTTATCCCACACTTTAATTAACATGTCCTTTCCTGCACTGTACAGCTTGCCACTACGAGATGTCATTGCAAATATTGGTTCCTGATGACCTCTAATTATTCAGATAAAATGATGAGATTATGTGAATGACGAACCTTATGGGTAAATAAGTGAAAAACACAGACAACGAACCGTAGTGTTCCTAAACATTTAAACATAAATGGCATTCTCCAGTTTTCATTACTAGTCAAAGCTGCCTGTAAAGGTTGAAGATTGAAAAGTTGTGACGTGGTTCGGATTCTTGGCGAGACAGGAGAGCGATTTTTTTCTGGTATGTCCACATGCAATGATGCTGACTCAGCAATGGATGACGTAGACGCCGCGTGACGAACATGATTTGTCTTTTGATAACCAATAGCACGTTCCAATTGATGCGATAGTTTATCAACGGTTGTCTCCAGAGAGGATATGGCACTATAAAGAGACTCTTGAGATTATAAATAAGTGGGTCGTGCATTGCATGAGTTCAAACTAAATTTTCTTCCTTCTTACTCTGTACAGCGTTGAAGTTGCTCGGCCATTGACACTTGATTTTCCTCTAACCACGAGACACGCTGTACCAACTGTACAACTACATTTTCAATGCCTGTTGAGAATCTGTTTTTGTTTGATTGAGATCCTTCCTAAAGTGTTTCAATTTTATTACACATGGTGCTTTTTCAGTACCATCAACAATATATTACAAACCTGGAGTTTAAAACAGGATGTCCTTAAATGCTCCTCTACTTCCATTTTTGTACCACTAAATTCACAACCTTAACACGATTCATTGAAGACAACTATCATGATATATAAGAAGCATCCAGCGAGGGAAAAGAGCAAGAAGGAAACTGAAGAGAGAGAGGGAAAGCAGGGGTCACATTTGTTGGGGGGTAGGGTGGGGGTGGGGAGTGCCCAGATTTCCCAATCATAGTTTTTTTGGGAAAAATTGTTCCCCTATCAACAATTTTTAACATTATTTCAATACATTGTAACTAACTACACCAAAAATGCAACCATGCCTCGTCCAATAAGCAAATTTTATGCCCAAACTCCCTCAAAAACATAGACTTTGTTACCCCCCTGAGAACAGGTGGAAGAGGGGAAAGAAAGGAGAGGAGGCGGGCAAAGCAGGGCGCATGCAAAGGAATGAAGGGCTAAAGTTGAGAAAAGCTCTCACCTTCACTTCTGTACTTGCAAGGATAACGAGGACAGTTTTCCAAATGTTCTGCAAGATCACGTCTTCTAAACTTTCCACAGTGATTTGCACTATTTGGACATGGTACGAGGGCATATGGACATATTTCTTCGTGTGCATCTCTCTCACCAAGTTTGATGGTCTCAGGGCAGCCTTCCTCATCGATCAAGAAGTCATCCTCTGAATCAATTCTGGTCAGACCATGTTGACAATATATCTCTAAATCGTCAATTTGTCCTTTTAAAGCAATATTTCCAACAAGATCCGAGTGATGAAATGGTATGTTATCAATTGGACAAGCAGAATTTCCTCTGTTCCCTGTGATACATGCTCGACAAAAGGTATGCCCACAACGCGTCGATATAACAGGATCATTAAATACGTTTTGACACAAGGCACAGTATAAAGCCGAAGAAATTGTAGATTTAAACTTTGTAGGAAGCATTCCAGCCTTCAAATACCTCCAAATTTCGTTTGTTTTTCTTCAATGGTCATCACATCTTCTGAGACCGGAAATCTTAAGTGTTATTTTCGTTAGACTCAAAAACAAGCATTCATTTGAGAAATTATTGAACATGACTAAATGTCTACCTTTGAGTTTAACATATTTTCCTTTAAAAAAAGAATGGGAAGGTAAACGTTCTCCCCAAAACATCCGAAAGTCCGCAGGACCACATTCTTGTCATCTTCGAATGTCTCTTCGATATGAAAATTATGTTTGAAAAACTCGCAGTCGAAAAGGAAGCACAAAGAGAAGAAATAAGGTAATGGCGCTGATTTTGAAAATGTCTTGTAAATATTGAAGAATTTACGACGTTTGTTTCTAAATTACTACATGGCAAACCTTCCATCGGAGAAAATAAATGAACTGAAACAGTTAATTCATAATCATCTGAATCAAAGCGACATTCACTCAAGGATAAAGGCATGTTTAGATGACTCTTTAAGTCGAGAGTATGAAGCAAGAAAGGATAATTTGAATATAGACGAAAATAACATAATGAATCTATTACGTGAACGCGGTGTTATAAATGACGTTATGAAGACGTTGAAATTTGATGGAGTTGGCAGGAAAGTTGGAAATGAAGAAAAACAAACGACAATGCAACCAAGTACATCAAATATTGAAAATTCTTCAAAACAAAAAGGTTTCGTTTCGTCGTTTCTTAACATTCGTTAGTTTTTTTTTATCAATAATTAATTATTCAAACAAGAAAGCAATTCACTCTTTAGAAACAAACAAAAAATTTTTCAGTTGGTTTAGATCCTACCAAAAGATACCTTTATCTACAAGTATTAGGTGGTAAGGCGTTCTTGGAGCACCTTCAGGAACCTGAAGCTCTACCTGGTCAAAATATGTCCACTTTTACATTACATGTATATTTCAAAGGACAACGTTTTCGCTCACAACCAGTAAATTGCTCATGTGAACCAGATATACAAGAAGGTATTCATTATCAATAAATTCCATTGGATTTCAACATTTTATTAAAATGTTTAACCACAATGACAATTATAATATAATTTCCAAACTAGGTTTTCTACTTGAACTTCAAAAAGACCAAAATAAAATTGCTGATGCCGTAACCTTGCTTACTATACCTGATCAAATTCACATTGTGCTTATTAAAACAAGCATTGGTGGGGAACAATCTTTGCTGGGCTTGCATGCATTGAAATGGAGGACTATTCTAGCTGCTGAGACTGGCTCATTAAGAAATTCCATTGAAATAAATGGAGTAGGGAGTGAATGTAAAGTACCCATTGGTGTATTGGAAATGAAGTTAGAAATTGTTCCAAGATTAAGTCAGGTTTGTTGTTGTACATGATCATCTTCGTAATTGATTACCATTTTTCTTCTATCACTTCTTCAGTCACGGATCATGGATAGATCAAAATAAATGATAGAAACGAATGTACAACTTGTTGGTTAGAAATTTCCAAAGAATTTTTAAGACTAACATACTTCCAATCATGTATTTTTTAAAATAGAAATATATTTTGAGTAGTGTATTTTACCTGCCCTGCATCTACCTCTGCACTTCTTGGTTTTTATTGAAACTTTCTCTACCTAAAGAACGTGTCTGTCCATCTATTTAAGGTGCATATGTGGATAATGTGGTATGATTTTGTTTCAAATGAACTTTTTGAGACATTCAAGACGCATTTAATTACACATTTTAGATTTTACAAAAGGATGTTGTACGAACACAAGAAGATTTAGAACACAGTAAAATATGTGAACGCGAGAGGTTATTCTTAATATACGCGAAACAATGGTGGAGAGAATATTTACAAATTCGTTCATCACATTCTGAACGGTTGGTAAAAATTTTCGCGCAAGATGAGACTGGTACTAGTCGACCTACGTGTTCATTCGTACGGCCAATCAGAGCAGGACGTTTGATCGACACGGCTCGTGAAGCGGCGCGATTCGTTAGTTTGATTGCGTACGAGAAAACTGTTAATGTTGGTGGAGGCCGAACGGAAATATGGTCGAGTTTATATTCATTTTTGTGCAGAAACAAAGGGGTGAAAATTGTTGTTTTTAGTAATCTCTTGTACTTGTTGCACTGTATTCTCTGAACATTACGTTTCCTTTAGGATTGTGAAGACCACGCTATCTTGTTGTGTAATCTTCTTCTTGGATTTGGCCTTGATGCTTATGTTACCATAGGAACAAAAACGGAGGGTTGCGCATAGTTGGGTTACAACAATCAGTCCAAATGGAGAGGTTGTCTTCTGGGAAAGTCTAACTGCACATAGGTTTGTCAACGTTACTGTAAATTTCATTAACTTTGTGAGCTTGCGTAATATGATATTTTCTCTTTTTTTTCATTATTTTGTCAGATTTGTTCACTATTTTGTTGATCCTGATGATCCCCCTATGGACAAACAACATCCTAAAGCTAAACATTCTTACCAAACTGTCGGTTGTATTTTTAATCATTGTAAATTTTATGCAAATTCTCAGGTAAACTTTCTTCTCCCTTTTCATGTGACGATGAGAACATAGAAATGTTTTTAGAATGGTGCTTATATTCATTTTTTTGTTCATAAAGCCTTCGGATCGTGTCGACGTTTGTCAATTTAATTTACAAAATAAATCTCTGTGGAAGGCGATGAGCGAGGAAGCAATAAAATCTGTTTGTGGAGATCTCGGTTTGGTAAAACTTTTAGAATTGATCTCTTTTTCACTTTAAATGGTGGTATTTTTGATGCCGAAATAATCGAAACGTTTTCGTTTGAAACTAGCCAACATCTGCGATCTTCCCTCCTCTGTGTGCATCTAATATCGACGCTGTAACTGCCAGTAACGTAATGGAATATAGTTTAAGGAAGCTTGTGGAAGATTTAAGACAGGTACGAGATTTGTGTCTGTGTACTAAAATTCACATAAATTTCATTATATGTTTGTAAATGATGAAGACTCTGAAGATGACTACCGCTAAGGTTGTCGAAACGTCAGTCAACAACAACAAAAACAGTCCTTCTCAGGACTTTATTAACCTGGACGATCGTCATTTACAAACATATAACGATACTCCCGGGTTCAAACCATTTACTTTATAAATTTCATTGCCGTTCACGTTTCCTTAGAACAGTAATGATGAGTGCATTTTTTATATGTAATTAATAAATGCTCTTTCTCTCATTAGGATGTAGGACTTACAACGATTTGGGATGATGAATTAAGTTATTTACTAACTCCGGCTTTGTCATATTATGAAATGGAACATAAAACTGGTTTATCCGTCGGCAATGAGGAATTCCAACATGCAATTCGAAAAAACGTTCCCGATGGTCACACTTTCAAAGGTTTTCCCATTCAATTTGTTCATATGAACGCTAGGAGAGCACTTGGAACGTCTCTCAGGTAAAAGGACTGTTGTAAAATTATTTCTTTCTGACAAATTGTTCCTCCCAAAGAAAATATATCCACTGTCGTTTATCAAGATTTGAGGTGTTCTTTAACCTTATTCCCTCCTCCAACAGGTCCCCTGAATGTGAAGAAATTATTCGTTGTAAGGGTGACCATGTGAGGCATGCCTTACGGGTAAGGGTTTTTCCCTACGTTGAGTCGACATGCGCAGTATGGATAATGTTTGCATGCAAATATCGCTCGGTGCTATGATATACGTGTAAGTTACAATTCTATCAGTGAAATTTGCCTTAAATATTGTGTTAAATATCAATGTTGCAAGAACTTCATCCCAGGAAAATGTTTTAACTTTGAATTACAAATCAATTATTATCTGTAAGGGCTTCGTATCGCGATAAGTTGCCTTTCAGTCCCGTTTCCGGTCTCCCGCTGAACGTGGCGAAAGTATTTTCATGTAAAATAAAGTAATGGTGAAGAAGTGGTAGTTACTTTATCTGAGCTTTGTTGTTATAAAGGAACACACGAAATACCTTCACACTCAATCACCATATAGCATACGTCATACATAAGGTATGGTTAAGAGGATCGCGGGCTCAACTTATAATATTTCTGCGACTTGCTTTCCTGATAGCGGTAAACAAGGGGATAAAGAATGTTTTCATATCGACTTAAAAAACGACTGTTTTGTTATACCTTCACGTCTGCTGTCTGACCAGCCCAATAGCTAAACACTTTACCAATGGCAATAATTGAGCAGACAAAATATTGATATTTCAAGTTTCTTTACCGTAAATGGCCAGTGATATTGAGGAATTAGCTTCGACAGTGCGCGAGTATTTTGTCAAGAACGATGGTCGAGTAAAGCTAAACGACCTTTTCGACCACTTCCGTGATCAGTTGGACAAATTAAACGAGCAAGGTACACTAATATCTGCGATACTCTACGAGTTCCGCTTTCATAACGGAAAGTCCAACTGTTTTTATTTCAACCAGGGACTTCAAAGAATCGATTTACAGACATAGTGGATTCATTGGCTACCTTGCATACGCTGGAGGTTTGACTTCTGTTTTTCATGTACTACCTATAACATACATCAAAATTTAAATTTCATGTGTTCATCTATCTTTCACTTTCAGTAATGCACTTTTTTTGATGAATGATGAAGCAATAAACATTTCAATGATAGTATGAACATTTTTTGATGTAGAGTCTACAGATGTGGTTTGTTCTATACATTGGCACTGGGAATGTGGGTTTTTTACGGTTTTGATCGAAGAAATCTAAACATACAAAACAATTATTGTGTACAATTCGCCTTAACTTTAATGACACACGAGAATGAAATAGATGTAATGAATTTGCTCTGCAATAACATTGCTCAATTATTTATGGTACAACTCTTCCTAATTTGTGTTATTTTTTTGTTGTTAATTATTCATACTTCCACAATGGCATCTTAAAATGCGTGTCCCACGTTTGTGCTGTTTACAATTGTACAAACTGAGAAAAATATTGATGTATGGTAATTTCAACAGTTGTATTTATATTGTAAAAAGTTTGAAATGTAATATGGTTTTATTTTTAAGGGTGAAAAGTACTTTGTTTTGAAGAAGAATAAAAATGGTCACACTCCAGTTGTAATGCGACGAAATGCTCGTCAGTCTTTTCATCACAGGAGAGACAAAGGAGTTTCATTGCCAGCATCTATGAGAAATTTTAGATTCTCCACTGCAGGTTAATTTAAAATAGTTGTTATGCCACAATGAGATATTTTGCACAAATATACTACATACAGCTCAATATAATATCAATTTTTCAGAGGATTCACTTAGAAATTATTCTGGTGAAAATAAAGGTCGACCTGCACGAACTAGAACAATGGTCAGGTCTGAGGCAAATGATTTTTCAACTAAAAGAAATCACAGTGATAACCTAAATGATGAAAATGTTGGTGCAACTGACAATGGATCGGATTCAACAGTAAGTTAAATAAGCATCAGATGTTATTGGCAATCAAGATCTCTTTTTATTATTCATCATATTCATCATTATTATTACCTCTGAAGTAGGTGCAACATATTAGGAGGGACAATTGTAAACCAAGTTATCCTAGTTTGATCAGACTTTTTTGTCTGTTTCTTTGTAGTCTGAATCATTTCAAGATTCAAGGCAAAGTTCTCTTTCGAAGATATCTGATTTTGATGAAAAAAGCGATGCTAGTGGAAACATTGTAATATTTTTGTGTTGTTTATGTTTAATGTTTGATGATTCCGTCGATAATGTGTCTTATTTATTTAATGTTTATGTTTAGGTGTTTTATAATAATGATGAATACAATGGTAAGTTTGAAATTTAATGCTTTTCTTCTCGGATATAATTTACTTAATATAGAATGTCAACTGCCCTTCAATGTCCATTTTTAAATGCAATTTTCTTGCCCAATCCTAATTAAGGTTTAGCCAAAATTTCTCACATTCATAAAGGCAATTGTTTTTATTTTACCATCATTACTTTGCAAGTTTTATATACTGCTTTCCCGTCTTTCAAATTTTTCCAAACTTATTCTATTTTTTCATCACATTTTTATGTAGAACATGATACATATAGTACATCTAATATGGTAAGCAGTTGAAGGCATTTTATCATCATGAACAAAAGGATAGTATTGAATTACTGATTGTGTTTTTGTAGTTGACACCACGTGAAAAAACATGGATGATGTCCGCAATTAGAGGAAACAATTCCAAGATAAAATGTCTACATTTTGAAGAGCCAGATATAGTGAAGTTTAAAGTAAGAGCAATGGAAATATTTTTTTTAAGAATGCTCATAATGATTTCGATGATAAAATTTGACTTATGTTTGATTTTTTATAGGATTTTGTAATGGGCGTAAGTACATAAAACTTCTTATTCTATAATATGAGCTTCTATTTTTGTTGTAGAATGGCAAATCAATTAGTTGAATACTGCTCTTTCTTTAAATTTTAAAACAGTAAAATTTTTTACACTTAAAGATTTGTTTTCTGTTGATAAGTAATTGATATTATTCATTGAATTGTTTTCTCTTTTTTTATGTCCTCATTTGGTCGAATCAGTATGTAAGTTTTTCAATATTACATCCTTATGACACCAACAGATTATATATTTATTGTAGTGTGACTTATGATATTTCAACATTTTCTTCATCAGACTGCATTGCATTGGGCTGCAAAAAATGGCAATGAAGATCTAGTAAGGATTTTGGTTGACAAAGGGGCTGATGTGAACTCTCAATCGGTAAGTCTTTATAAAAATGAAATGTACATAATCAACAGAGTATTTTAATTTACTCTTAATATTTGTATTTTTATTTTTCACACTGCCTTGCTTGGATTATGATTTAGAATGTAAGTAGATTCAGAGCTGTCATTTTTATCAATTTTTGAAATGTTTCGATTTCAGCTGATGTGTGCTTATTTTTATTTTATGTTTTCTACATTTGAATGTTTTTATTGGAAATTGAAAAGGGTGTAAGTATCAAGTGCCATATTCATATTTTTCTTTAATTTTATCTTTTTATTGTTTTTTCTGTTGAATGTAGCAAGAATTCGCTTTTTATTCTTATATGATCTTTAGGGTTATACTCCACTTCATTTGGCTAAAATGCATCAGAAAAACAATGTTGTCGACATATTGCTTAAAGAATTCCGTAAGTTATAGAGAGTAAACTCTTTATTTTTAATGTGAAATGATTGATGGATGCGTAATTGTTGATTGATCTTTACATGTGTGGACTTTGAATACTGCTCAAAAATGAATCACAAAATATTTCCTCATTAAAAATAGATTTGTCTGTTTGACTACTTTGTTGTGTGTCATAAAAAATTACCACAATATCTTTAAGATTTTTGAATTTTTGTTGCAGATGCTAATGAACACATTAGGGATCATAGTGGTAGCAAAGCAAAGGATGTCCTTGGAAAGAATACATCTGAACAGATAAAATGTATGTTATGAATTGTTTCTGTATCATTTTAAAAATCTCTTCAGTTTCATAATGTTTTCAAATATTTACTTTTGTTTTGTTTATTCAGTGGAACTTGCAGACTCCACAGAACAAGTGCATGGTATGTATAAATTGATTTCATTTTGGATTGAAATTAAAATCTTGTGTTGTCTTTGTTTTATATATTGCTATAAAATTTTTGATTTGGTGTTTTGCAAAGTTTGGAAAATTCAACAAACATTGTATAATTTATTTGTAGCTCTTTCTTGACTTGGTCATTTTTGATGTTGTGGTTGTTGTTGCTCTTGTTGTTGTTGCTGGTGTGGTCGTAATTGTAGTTGTTGTTGCTCTTGTTGTTGCAGTTGTTGTTGCTGTTGTTGTTGCTATTGTTGCTGCAGTGATCATCGTAATTGTAGTTGTTGTTGTTGCTCTTGTTGTTGTAGTTGTTGTTGCTGTTGTTGCTCTTGTTGCTATTTTTGCTGCAGTGATCATCGTAATTGTAATTGTTGTTGTTGCTCTTGTTGTTGTAGTTGTTGTTGCTATTGTTGCTATTGTTGCTGCAGTGAACATCGTAATTGTAATTGTTGTTGTTGTTTTTGTTGGTGTTCTTGTGATTGTTGTTGTTGTTGTTCTTGCTGCTGTTGTTGTTCTTGTTGTTTTTATTGTTGGTAACTTTGATGATTGTAGCAGTTACTGCTAGTTGGTAAAAATATGTACGAAATTTTTAAGAGAAATGATGACAGTAAAGATATGTAGCAAATTAGTCATAACTAAAAAATTATTCAATGATTACGACTTTAAATGAAGACATGCATTCGCTTTGATTCAACGATAAGAAAACGCGATGATGAAAGACGTACGTTTATCTGACTAAATCATCTGCATTCTAACAAATCGTACACATTCCGCGTTGGTCGCTTTCGAAGAGAAGACGAACAGATTACCTGTGATATTAGTTGAATCTAGAGGTAAGAAAAGACGACACAGATTACGTCATATGCTGGCAAGGAGACATCGTGACCATTCACCTTTCGGTGGCGAGGTTACCACTAAGCTTCCACGGAGTTTCAGTGATGATTCAGCCGATGACTCTTGCAATATGGTGGATGGAATTGATGAGGATAGCAGTGACGATGATAGTTTGAATGAAGATGATCAGCACCTGGAGATGCATGTTCATTAAAGAAAGATTTTCATTGAAGATTTTCAATCACACAAACACCTTAATACACATAAAGTGTTTTGACGATATAATTAGAACTTTGTACATAAAATATTTTTTGTTGTGGATTATTAAAAGTAGAATATTTTAAGTAAAAGAAAGAAAGTTGATAAATTTTGGCTTTCATTATAAGAAAAGGGCTTAAAGTTATTTTGTTGTATTTTTAATTGACATTTTTCTATATTATAGATTCATCATTCAGCAACAATGGTTCTCCGAAAGAGAGGTCCAGATCGAAATCAAAATCGGTATGTACTCTAGAACCCAATCCTTCGCTTTATATTGAAAGCTAAGAATGTAGTGAAGGGAGGGGATGGATGGGGCTCTTAAAATTTACGTCATCAATCATGTATTCACGTGATCTGTAAAAGTCGTCCCATATCTGAGAGATGGACATATTGTTTGTGTTGCTTCAATATGCATTATTACATAATGGATGAAACCATTAATGTTTACGAAGAATATAATGCATGTGCTCGAGATTATATGATTGCTTTTTAAATTCTCTATGAATGAGAAGTATTGATAAAACATCAGATGGCTGTCACAAATTTTTAATTTGAGTTTTGAGTGTCATTGAAGACACGATAGTAGCTGCTAGGAAGTGGTGATCAGTTTGATAATTAACGAATCATTAAACCTTCGATAAACACGAAATAATTTTCATTAAAAAACTATCGTCACGTGTGTAGACTTCAATACTGTTTTCCAAGAAACCAAAGAAGACAAAAACAAATCGTCCTCTTATTGAACATTGGGACAGTAGGAAAGAACAAAGGTCAGTAAATATGCTCTTTTATCTATCTTTACAATACAACATATACAACACATGACTTAATCATTCAATTCATTAGATGTAACATGGAGTATCGTCGCCTTATGCATCTGTTGTGTAAATTATTATAACAGTTTGTATTGCATATTGTAGACTGGAATCAAGTGTGGATGGGGTGGAAAAAGACTTTGATAAAATTGAACCACGGAATCATGGAAGTTTATTCCCCAAGAACTTTTATCCTGAAATAAAACCAAATGATTATGACATGCTCGAGTCAGAGGATGGCAGTCTTGTGAATGATGTAAATGAGCGACAAAAATCGTTCCCTGGCAGCTTTTACATTGGGAACGAGATTCTCGAAAATGATTTATCTGAAAATGATTCTGTTAATGATGAGATTGATATGACGTCAACGTCTCCATCAAATGTGGGCGCGCGTAACTTGTCTGAAGGTGAAGCGACCTTGATGTCTCCGCACAATGATACTTCTTATGAAGAAGATGAACTTGATGGAAGAACGAAGTTAGTGAGTACTGACAATGATCCTACTAGACCACCAAGGAAGAAAGATGTCAAGAAAGTCGCTCCTCGAGATAAAAGTGGGTTAATCCTACCTCAGGATGAAGGGGAAAACACTTCTGAAATAAATACGTATGAAAAGGTGGAAGGGATGGTTTCAAATGGTAGCCAAACCTCCAGACTTTCAATCAGCCGAGAATCGGAGGGTTTTTCAATACCTCGAGCTTATAGTGAAGGCAGTATATTGAAGTTCAAGCGTAAATCAGAAGGTTCTGCGTTGACTTCGCTTTCAAATACCTATGGTTATAAAGAATCAAGGTATGAACAACCCGAACGTGTTATAGACTCTCGTGGAACTTCTAGCAATCAGGCAGATCATCTACCAAGGAGCTTTTCCGCACATAATCTCAAGTCTAATGGCGAAGAGCGGAGCTTTGATAAACAAAGCCCCACTCATGCAAGCTATAACATGCAAAAAGAATTTGTCTACGGACAATCTTCTAATATTGTCAATCAAACTCATAATGTTTTGTCGAATAGCAATGATCACAAGACTAGTTATGACAAAAATAATGAGAAACCTGTCTCTAAAGTGCACAATGAGAAAAACAAGAGGGAACTTCCACCTTACCGTCCACCTCAATCGTTGTCACATCTCACTTCGCCACCACCTTACAAGCCTCAAGGTCAACGAAAGAACCCACCTCCCTACCGCGGTAAGTCTTTTGAACTGAATGAGCTATCCTCAACTGAAGAGGCGTCTGCATCCAATAACTCCATTTCAAATCCAAACGATATAAATCCTATTGCTCCCCCTCGAAAAAACAGGAAATCTTTATCATCTGATGGAACATCAATATCTCACATTAAATCTCCAGTTAGTCAAACTAATGAACTGCATGACCCCGTTCCCCCACCTCGTAAACACAGATCTTCCGTTGATGGAGTCCCCTCTTCATCATCTCGTCAAACAAACAAAACCACTGCATCTGTTGTACATATATCCTCTCAATATGATAAACCTTCGCCACTTTCCCAATCATTGCCTTCCTACCCTCAAAATGGTAGCAAAACGTATGATTCTATGAGCGCTAGAAATGTCGACGATGATTCCCAAGTCATTGTTGCTCGAACTTATGAACCACCAGTAAATTCTCGATCGAATTACCACTCGAATAAAAGACCAAGTGATTCTTATCGAGGAGAGTATGATGTGGAAAAGAAGGACAGATACTATTCGAGATCTAATGCTTCAGTTTTCCCGTTTACCGATCGTTCAATTTCTCTTTCGCATTCCAGAAATCTAGGAAGATCAGATTCTTCGCTCTACAATCCTGGATATTATGATTACAACACTTTCCATCGAAATTCAGATTTTGCTATCGGTTACCGTAGCCAGTCAACTGAAGATGAGCAAGATTATTCTAAATATAGATCATATGAACGTGTTAGTCATGAACGAGGTGTTAGCTATCCTAACTCTTTACGTTCTAAATCAGCTGCTGATATACCATCTTCTCACCCATCACCAGAAAATATTTTTACAAGAAAAACTACGGTGACAGAGTCAGACCACGTGGCACGCCGCACCAAGAACGTCACTGACACAGGGAACATACACTCTTTAAACGATTCTCGTGGAATAAATGGAGGACGACTGCTTGATAGTAGAACAAGATCACAAGGAGATCAAAACAACTTATCAAGGGAGTCTGAACGTATTTTTGAGAAACGAAGGACTTATAATGACCAAACTTTCCGTAGCAGCAAGGACAATTTGGATAAAATACATCCTGGCAGGAAAGTTGATTCGACTTCAAATTCCCCAGAAGCATCGAACGAAAATAGTGATACTAAATATCGGTTAACGTCTGTCATATAGACGAGAATGGGACGGAGGAATCTGCAGTGTTTTTGGAAAGTGGTTTTACATGTAAATGATGTGAAGCCAGTGTTGGAAGTATATTTGTTTTGAAAAGGGGTTTTGGTTGAACTATTTTTCACTTGTAACAAAGTTTAAGTAGTACAAGCAATTTTGAGTTGCTGTGTAAGATATAAGCCTAAGTACATGTTAAATGATATTAGTAAAGTTCTGTAGCAGTAGGGAATTTATGAAAAAGTCATTTGTAAGAGTGTTTAATGTTTTGTAAATCGAGTCGTAACAAAATCAATAATATTTCATCAAAAACCTTTTCATGGTCTGAAATATTTTCTTCATAACATTCTTGATAACTTTTTTAAATCAATTATTAATATTAAATATAAAAAGTACAATAAAAATGCTTCATACTCTCTCTGCTCTAATCCCAACCCACCTTACCGAAGGTAGACACACGTGTCAAAATATGAGATCAAATTACAAAATTCGGACAATCATATGGTCGAAATGTTTTCAACAACAACAAAAACAGTCCTTCTCAGGACTATACCAACCTGGACGATCTACATCTACAAACATGGAACGATACTCCCGGTTCAAACCATTTACTTTATGGTATTGTTTATATAGAATAGTGGCAATAAAATGGTTAGGAGATGCTTTTGATTTTTGGGGCACTTGTTAATCTGATTCTAGTTATTCAGAACGATTATTTATAAAGGCAGAAGGCATAACAGTAAATATTAACCATTTTGTGTTAGAAAAAAGCGTAACGATCGAAGGAAAGCTTGAATATTTTTTCTAAGGATATTTACGGCCTTTACGGCGTGACTTAAGAATATCCAGAACGGATTCCAGCTGCATAAAGCTCTAAAAAGCAAGCCATACAAATTTTTGAACTGTTAATTTTACTACATGTTGGTTTCGCTGTCTTTTAATCACTAAGCACTATTATTATTATTGATGGATGAAATCTCCCTAAAACTGGCTTGTCACATCCTGGCTTTTTATATACGTAAAAATGGAATTTCACACTATAACTTTAATAAATATCATAAAAATAACAGTTAAAAAATTCTATGACTTGCAATTTTCTTCGCTCGATGCAACTAAAATCAGATCTGGATATTCTTTGGTAGGGTGGTTTCTTACAACGAAATGCATACTACATGCATTTACGTAATAAATTGGACGGATGTCTCGACGCGATCAAAAAAAGTCCTTTGAATGCGAAAAGTGTACTGTTTAATCATAAACTTACTCGAGAAGTGAAGTTACTTTTTAGATTGAATCATGAAAATATTGTAAGGTAAAAAGAAAGTTACTATCCAAAATGAATTAAAATTTTATGACATAAGTGTTCAATTTAGACGATACAAATGGCTTGGCTTATAAAATTTGTAAAAACTATTTATAAAAAGTAGATAATGCTTTTTCCATGAAACCCATGGATGCTTTTGTTCATGACGAGAGAGTTATATTGTATAAGGAGGCTGTCGTTCATCACGAGGGAGTTATAAGAAAGTTACATTGTAAAAGGTAACAAGTAAAAACTTGTAAACATGTTTAGAGTTGGTTTAAATTATAAGTCAAAAAGACAGAAGTTGTTTGAACCCATCCTTTTATGTTTTAGTTTGTTTTATGAGAAGAATTCTTGTAAAGAAAAGAAAATTTTGAAAACAAAAAATCTTGTTTTCGGTCCATGCCTCCCGATGCCCCGAGGTAGTTGAGCACTAGAGCGTCGCATGTTAACTAAGGGAACCAGATAATCCTGTCTGTCATGAAGCCCATGGATGGTTTACTCGTGATACATGAGAAACAGTAAATGAGAGAGTTAAATCAGAAAGATATAAACCAATAAAAATTGTATAGAACATGTTTAAGGTTGTCTTGAATTATAAGTGTCAGAAAAAGGCACAGAGTCAGATGAAGTTAATTGAAACATTGCTTGGTTTATTTTATGAGAAGAACTCTTGTAAACAAAAAAAAAGATTAAATTCGAAAGCTAAAAACCCCGTTTTCGGTGCAGGCTTCCCCATACCTTCTTAAGCGTAAAGCACTAGAACGCCGCATGTTAACGTTTCGGTAGGAGATTTCGGCCCCTCCACGCTATCCTACTTGAAATCCGCTCGAGCGCATGCGCAGGAGATTTCTCTTAAAATTGTTATTAAGCATGCTATTTACTTCAAAATCAGTGCTAATAGATGCAGTTAGTCGTTGCCATGACCATGAGCTTGGGCAGCTGGTAGTGTCGATTACGCATGCTCAAGCAGACTGCGCATGCGCAGATGATTTATCTGAAAATTAGTGACTGAGCGAGCTAATTACTCCATGCTAAATGACTTAGCGAGTTAATTGCCATGACCATGAGCTTGAAGAGTTGGTGGAGTTAACTACGCATGCTCAGATTAATTCTCAATTAATTTGTAACAGGAGCAGGCTCTAAAATTATTGCTTGTAAATGCGCTGAGGAAGTTTTCAATCAAATAGTTTGGAATGTTCTTTGTCTTCTCAAGCTTGTTTTGACAAATGCGTATCAAACTCAGCTACTATCAACACTCCGCAACAACGTTAGAAATGTTTTTATTTTTCTCTATAACTTTGCATCTGCATATATACTGCATGCCATATCTAAGCTTTCCTTTGATTTGACAGAAAATGTTTTTATTCACTCTTACATCTTCTGACTTTATAATTAGGCGTTCTGGATTTCTAAAATAAGATGCCCTAAGAGCATCTTCTTTGTATTTTATTTACACTATTCTACAAGTACAATACTATGTTCTACCATTTGATTGTCCGAATTTTGTACTTTGATTTCGAATTTTTGACACATGTGTTTACCGTCGGAAAGATGGATTCCTTAAAGTAAGATGGTACTTCTCAATTTGTCACAGTAAGATGATGTTTCTCATTTTGTTAAAGCTAAATGATATTTCTCAAAGTAAGATGGTATTTTTGAATATCTCAAAGTAAGATGGTATTTTTGAGTATTTCAAAGTAAGATGGTATTTTTGAATATTTCAAAGTAAGATGGTATTTTTGAATATTTCAAAGTAAGATGGTATTTTTGAATATTTCAAAGTAAGATGGTATTTTTGAATATTTCAAAGTAAGATGGTATTTTTGAATATTTCAAAGTAAGATGATATTTTTGAATATTTCAAAGTAAGATGGTATTTTTGAATATTTCAAAGTAAGATGGTATTTTGAATATTTCAAAGTAAGATGGTATTTTGAATATTTCAAAGTAAGATGGTATTTTTGAATATTTCAAAGTAAGATGGTATTTTTGAATATTTCAAAGTAAGATGATATTTTTGAATATCTCAAAGTAAGATGGTATTTTTGAATATTTCAAAGTAAGATGGTATTTTTGAATATTTCAAAGTAAGATGGTATTTTGAATATTTCAAAGTAAGATGGTATTTTGAGTATTTCAAAGTAAGATGGTATTTTGAATATTTCAAAGTAAGATGGTATTTTGAATATTTCAAAGTAAGATGATATTTTGAATATTTCAAAGTAAGATGGTATTTTGAATATTTCAAAGTAAGATGGTATTTTGAATATTTCAAAGTAAGATGGTATTTTGAATATTTCAAAGTAAGATGGTATTTTGAATATTTCAAAGTAAGATGGTATTTTGAGTATTTCAAAGTAAGATGGTATTTTGAATATTTCAAAGTAAGATGGTATTTTTGAATATTTCAAAGTAAGATGGTATTTTTGAGTATTTCAAAGTAAGATGATATTTTTGAATATTTCAAAGTAAGATGATATTTTTGAATATTTCAAAGTAAGATGGTATTTTTGAATATTTCAAAGTAAGATGGTATTTTGAATATTTCAAAGTAAGATGGTATTTTGAATATTTCAAAGTAAGATGGTATTTTGAGTATTTCAAAGTAAGATGGTATTTTGAATATTTCAAAGTAAGATGGTATTTTGAATATTTCAAAGTAAGATGATATTTTGAGTATTTCAAAGTAAGATGGTATTTTGAATATTTCAAAGTAAGATGGTATTTTGAATATTTCAAAGTAAGATGGTATTTTGAGTATTTCAAAGTAAGATGGTATTTTGAATATTTCAAAGTAAGATGGTATTTTGAATATTTCAAAGTAAGATGGTATTTTGAGTATTTCAAAGTAAGATGGTATTTTGAATATTTCAAAGTAAGATGGTATTTTGAATATTTCAAAGTAAGATGGTATTTTTGAGTATTTCAAAGTAAGATGATATTTTTGAATATTTCAAAGTAAGATGATATTTTTGAATATTTCAAAGTAAGATGGTATTTTTGAATATTTCAAAGTAAGATGGTATTTTTGAATATTTCAAAGTAAGATGGTATTTTTGAATATTTCAAAGTAAGATGGTATTTTTGAGTATTTCAAAGTAAGATGGTATTTTTGAATATTTCAAAGTAAGATGGTATTTTTGAATATTTCAAAGTAAGATGATATTTTTGAGTATTTCAAAGTAAGATGGTATTTTTGAATATTTCAAAGTAAGATGGTATTTTTGAATATTTCAAAGTAAGATGGTATTTTTGAGTATTTCAAAGTAAGATGGTATTTTTGAATATTTCAAAGTAAGATGGTATTTTTGAATATTTCAAAGTAAGATGGTATTTTTGAATATTTCAAAGTAAGATGGTATTTTTGAGTATTTCAAAGTAAGATGGTATTTTTGAATATTTCAAAGTAAGATGGTATTTTGAATATTTCAAAGTAAGATGATATTTTGAATATTTCAAAGTAAGATGATATTTTGAATATTTCAAAGTAAGATGGTATTTTGAATATTTCAAAGTAAGATGGTATTTTGAATATTTCAAAGTAAGATGATATTTTGAATATTTCAAAGTAAGATGGTATTTTGAATATTTCAAAGTAAGATGGTATTTTGAATATTTCAAAGTAAGATGGTATTTTGAATATTTCAAAGTAAGATGGTATTTTGAATATTTCAAAGTAAGATGGTATTTTGAGTATTTCAAAGTAAGATGGTATTTTGAATATTTCAAAGTAAGATGGTATTTTTGAATATTTCAAAGTAAGATGATATTTTTGAGTATTTCAAAGTAAGATGGTATTTTTGAATATTTCAAAGTAAGATGGTATTTTTGAATATTTCAAAGTAAGATGATATTTTTGAGTATTTCAAAGTAAGATGATATTTTTGAATATTTCAAAGTAAGATGATATTTTTGAATATTTCAAAGTAAGATGATATTTTTGAATATTTCAAAGTAAGATGATATTTTTGAATATTTCAAAGTAAGATGATATTTTTGAGTATTTCATAGTAAGATGATATTTTTGAATATTTCAAAGTAAGATGATATTTTTGAATATTTCAAAGTAAGATGATATTTTTGAATATTTCAAAGTAAGATGATATTTTTGAGTATTTCAAAGTAAGATGATATTTTGAATATTTCAAAGTAAGATGATATTTTTGAATATTTCAAAGTAAGATGATATTTTTGAATATTTCAAAGTAAGATGATATTTTTGAATATTTCAAAGTAAGATGATATTTTTGAATATTTCAAAGTAAGATGATATTTTTGAATATTTCAAAGTAAGATGATATTTTTGAATATTTCAAAGTAAGATGATATTTTTGAATATTTCAAAGTAAGATGATATTTTTGAATATTTCAAAGTAAGATGATATTTTTGAATATTTCAAAGTAAGATGATATTTTTGAATATTTCAAAGTAAGATGGTATTTTTGAATATTTCAAAGTAAGATGGTATTTTTGAATATTTCAAAGTAAGATGGTATTTTTGAATATTTCAAAGTAAGATGGTATTTTTGAATATTTCAAAGTAAGATGATATTTCCCAATAAATGAAACAGTTGATCTGCAACAACATAAGTAATGTTAAGTCAGGTAAAGTGAACCTCTTTTAAACATTGCATTTATTCCACTTGTTAACACATGTGTTTCTTACATGGGAAGAAATTTTAGCCTTTCCAACACCTACACACGTTGCATCTAATCTTTGGCTGTATTCTCCTTATTAAACTATATGATGTAATGAAATTAAAAAATTTTGAGGCAAGCTCACGATCGCTTTCACAAGACACGTAAATTCTTTCAATTTGTAGTTTAAATGAAGTCATGACCGTTTTTATCTTAACATAAACGATATAAACTTAAACGTATGCAGTAAAAATCTAATGAAAATATCTTATATCTTTCATTTTGTTGATCTTCCTGTAGCTATTTTTATCACATTTCTTGCCCACGTCGCGCGTGCTTGATACACGTAAAATTTTGTTTTTATATTTTCTTTGCATGTTATTCATTCCATTAATTTAATTTTCTTAGCGAAACTTCCTCGTCGTAAAGATATCTTCTTAATGTGCCAAATATTGTACAATTTGTGTATAACTTCAATTTGTGCGCCATCCCACGTTAAGTGTAAATCCAAAAATAGACCATCTTTATCGTTTTTCAATATCTTTCTTTATAAATTATTGATTAGTTACGTAAAATTCTCTTTCTGCCAAAATTCCTCTTTTTTTCCGTTGACGTTTTTATAAAAAATTATAGTCGATTGATTGCAAGATGTCATCTTCCGTCTTTGAAAGCAAGTTTACTTGCCTCCGCTGTTTTTTTAAAAAAATTTTTCAATAATATTCATATTCATAAACTATTCACCTGTTGTAAATTAGATGTAGTAGCCTTAAAACGTATTCACGATGCGTGGATTGTATCTCGCAGGAAAAATTTTCGAAAAGTATCCGTATTGTGGGATCGGAAGAGAAGACAATAGTTTCTGTTGAAACAGTTTCTGTTCAACTGAACTATATCATCGCCTATGAAGTGAAGAATGATAATGAATGATTATATTGTTCAGACGTCATAGATCTCGACGAGCAGATGTTGCAAGGCGGGAAAATGGGAAACGCAGTTTGTCATATGAATATGCGTGGGTAAATCGACTTCAACTACTGCACATGCATAAAATAGGGGAGATGTTTTGGAGTGTCTTCAGAGTACTGAACAACTTTACAGAACAATCTCTTATATGGCAACTACTTACGGCTTCGCGAAACCCTTAACAATTGCCGTATTCGGCGATAAAAATGTTGGCAAAACTTCGCTTATACGACGTTTCATCGGGCAAAGCTTCAGTAAACAACATAAACCGACAGTCGAGGATTATTATGAAGAGGAAGTAATCCGTGGAACACACAAATGCCGCCAATTGAAGATTCTCGACACGACCGGATCGTACGATTTTCCAGTTATGAGGCAGTTGGCAATATCCAAGGCTCAAGCGTTTATCTTGGTTTATTCATTTGACGATCCAAAATCATTTGAGAAAATTAAATGGCATCGTCAAGAAATACTAAAATACAAAAGTCATTCAAACGTTCCTATGTTGATCGTATGTAATAAAACAGACCTTACTGACATTAACAATTTAGAAGGAATCCTAAAAGATTCTTCTAACAATGTTGCTTTGCCATTCCTCAATGATCTACGTTCACAGGTGAAAATAGTCGACGATTGGAAATGTAAATTGATGTTTACATCTGCAAAGGTGCGCTGGAACATCAATAAAGTATTTTTTGAACTTGTGAACATTGAAGAAGAGGATCTTGACAATAAAAGCAAAGATAAAATGGTGAATCGAAGGAGACGTTCAAGTTTATGGTATCATATTGTATGTCCAAGTAATCGGTCACAACGAGCAGCCAAACATATGGTCCGCACAAGATCTTTATCTGCTTAGTTTAGATGAGAAAATACTGGCAGATGCAACTAAAAGACAATGTATCAAATACGCACATTTTTCATCTTCCTTTGATGTTGTGTGTATCTTGGCTTCTTCATGGTCACTGTTGCTGTTTTGGCATCAGTTTTACGACGCTTGGTGCGAGGAAAAATGTTCTTCTGACTTTACAAGAACGATGTGTTAAATTCATGTGTGAACATAAATCATTTGAGTTTTTAATAGTTCCTCTTTGTACTGTACATATATTTATTGATCAGTGAGTGCATTACAATTTTTTTCCTTTTTAAACGTATTATTTTGCACCTTTTCATGAATTTCCAAGTGGATTGCTTAGAAGATCGAAACATAAATAATTTTTCACTTAAGTTTTGTCGTGGTTGACTATTAAACGGTGTTTGACAAAATTGTTATTTTCTTTTGAAAGTTCATCTCAGTTGGAAAATTCCGAAATGTTAATTGCTTTAAAGTATTTTACCTAATGACCGAAGAATCTAGCTCTGTAGCTTTTGATGTCTAGGCATTTTCTAGTCTTTGTAATAAATTCTTTGGTCTTAGAAACAATTAAATTTCCTTAGTTATTATCGCCCACATTTCCTTGTGAAGTATATCCATGGAAGGAAATCAATATATGACTGAGAGGGGATTAGGTTGTGTTTTAATAAGAATGTGTTTTAATAAGAATGTATCTTAAGCTGCAGTATCAGTGAGAAGGAAAATCTCTGGCCATCGTAGCATTATAGTTTTATACTAATAAAATATCACACGACTGTCAGCGCACTATTTTTAGACGAATACGACATCATTTGGATTAATGTATTTCTTCAATGAATCTCAGTTCTCCTTCTCCTTCTATGAAAAACAATTTACATATGACCTTGACAATACGGCATATTTCACAGTTCGTCTTTGTAACTCTAAGCAATGAATATATATTTTTACTGTAACCGAGAGGTTATATTGCTTTATGGACGTGTCGCATTAAAAAGACGGTTTGGTTAGTTTATGAAATTATACATTTCAAAGAAATAACATCTTATTAATTGGTTAAAAGGAAAAAGTCTGATGGAGGTCCTCTAAAATGACATCATTTTAATCCCCTTTCTCGAGCCTAACTTGTGATGTAATAATGGATTGTATGAGACTACTGTAGCTTGAAGTGCTATTGTTGACTCACGTGTTGAGTTCCGCTAATTATTGCGTGCAAGTTGTTTAAACAAATGCTTATTTCATCAAAATTTCCACACTTTACTGGCGTGTGTTTGTCAAGTGGCTACTAAAGTTGTCATGGAAACAAATTATGGTTATATATATATATATAAATCTCGTGATTCAACATCCTTTAGCTCATGGCTAACACAACCAAGACGGTAGTCAGTTGACATATATATGGCTAGTGGATACCAGAGAAGTTTTGAGAAAATGAAAAATCCCAGACAAGAGGGAAAGGATACGTTAGTGAAAACTATTGCAGTTATTGGCGGTTCAAAAACTGGCAAGACATCGCTTATTTCTAGATTTTTAGGCAAACCTTTCGATGAAAATCATTCACCTACAGTAGAGGATCATCATGCTGGAAAATTTTACGTCGGTGATACTCTGTGTCATCTTGAAATCGTTGATACTTCGGGTAGTTTTGAATTTCCTGTTATGGAGCGTTTGACTATGAAGAAAGCAAATGGATACGTTTTTGTATATTCTTTACATGACGAACAAAGTTTTGAGCGCGTCGAAGCTGCTCTAAGACGACTAAAAGATTTGAAAGATATTAGCAAGCTTCCTGTTGTCATTGTATGCAATAAAGCAGACTTAGCAAATATTGTTGCTCTTAGAAACATTCAAATGCGTTTAGATGCTGGCGAATGTACTTTAAACTGTTCAAGATTACCCAGCGGAACGAATGAAACCTTGGACATTAACAGTCTCAGCGTTGTTCAGATTTTGCGCTCACAAATACAACGGGCTCACGAGAACGGTTGTAAGTTTTTACTAACGTCGGCGAAGTACCGTTGGAATGTGAATAGAATTTTTGAATTATTATTTCAAGATGAAAAGCTTGAGAGAAGGAGTAGTTTAATGAAATCAACGTTAAAAACGAAACGAGAGAAGGGATTATCTCGCGTGAGAAGTCTTTCTGCTTTAATGAAATGACGTTTGACTTTTTGACAAGTAAAGCAGAGAAAGATTTATGGATAAGTACTCAACATTCGTTTTGTATATAGTTGCGTAATCCACTATTGTCAAAAGTGTTCGGTGGAATAACTTTTAATGTGGGATGATAGCAAATACGTGATTGCTTGCGCGGTTCTCTAAGACCGTATGTGGGAGATGACCTAACCCTAAGAAGAGGATATTTATTTCTAATATATCTCAAAGACAAAGATATTTATACTAATTAAAAATCAATTACTACATGTAAAATACTCAATGTGAAATATATATACATATAATATATCAATGCAATAACACCGTGGAAATAATTTCAAGAAATCGTCTCTTTGTTTTGCGTTATGGTTGCTATAAAACTTTAAAGTGAAACTAAATGGATGGCTTCAAACGTAGTGAAGAAAAATTCCTTCGTGGCTAAAGGACGTTGTATTCCCAATAAGTGGGATGGTCTTTGTTGTTTAGCTCAGATCTACATCCATTCCGTCTTTCTTTTTCGTCAAAATTTCAAAACTTTGCTTCTTGAAAATAAACATTTAAAACACCACAAATGCAGGTCATAATATATGGTTTTTAACTTTTTAAATTTCTCTGTGGCTTATAACACCAAAACCTCAGTCACACCCATTCCGATCCTACTCGTCAAAGGAAGTTAAAACAAATTTATTAATTTGATGATTTCATACTCATTATCTTCAATTAATATATTTATAAATTTTAATTGTCAAAAATTATACTTGAAATTCCGTAATTTGTCACTGTCTAAACATTCTTATGAAACATTTGTATGATTAAATACGTATATCGTCTTCCTTTGGGGAAGAAATATTTATATTTTATGGATGAACTTCATTTAAAATGTGGTTCATTTTTTCTCAGCTAGAGTATTGTCCATGTTATCTGTATCATCATCCCAATCAAGAATATGTAGGAATTCAAATACTGCACCGTAGTTCTTAGGATTGTAATAAGGATTTTTCAAATCAATACTGACTTCTTTATCTTGTTTATGACCCATGAAAGTAAGACTTGTTATTGAAGAAGCTTGACTGATGGCCAATACGATGTTGTTGCCATCTTCGGACAAGGCGCAGTCCGACACAGCATGGTCAGCGGTAAATGATCCTATCTGTATTCCTCGTGAAGTATCCCACAATCTTATTGTGCGATCTCCGGAAGCAAACGTCATTGCTCGTCGTCCGTCGGCGCTCATCTGAATGCCGTTTATCTGATGTCGTATGCCACAAGGCAACGGGAAAAGAGGTGCTCCTGATCGCAAAAGATAGCTCATAACTGTATTGCGATATTCCTTTTTGAATGAACAAATAATGATACCACTGATCGAGGATGCAGTAACGGCATGAATTTTAGCTCCTTTGATGGGAATTTTACATTGTACTTCAGAAATATTGACGTCCCAAACAACTAAATGTGTACAATCATTTATCTTCACTTCATCCACAAGATATCGTCCATCTTGTGTAATAGTTGCTTGACACAGTTTAGGAAAACAATTCTCTACACGAAGCCAACCAATCAAACGTTTCGTGTCCAGGTCCCACACTGCTGCTGCGCTATTCTTGTAAGAACAGACGAGAGTTTTGCCATTCTTACTCACAATAACAGTCTCAATGCATTCCTTGTGGCCACTCTTCAGCTGAGCAACCAATCCTCCGTGGTCTAAAGAGATCAAATTTACGACATCTCGCTTACTGGAAAGCATCAAAACGTATTCTTGACCAACGATTGCAACATCACTGAACTGTCCACAGCGAGGTTTTATGTTCACGCCTGATCGTTGTAGGAGACGAAGAGAAAGATTTCTTCGTTTATAAAGAGAACTCGCTCGTCTTTCTAACCGATTTCGACTGTTCATGTTTGGAAATGAGACGCGAAGTTTTTTAATCAATCGTCCTTCTTCTAAATCAATCAATGCAAGTTTACCCATACTTCTGAGAACTGCTCTTGTTTCATCGACAACAAGAACGTCATCGGCTTGTGTTCCTTTCAATGTTCTCACCTGGGTACAATTAGAAACATTCCATACGACAATATCTCCTGAAACTTTCGATCGACTTACTGCCTGTCTTTGTTCACCGCGACTTTTAACAAACGTTATATTTCTTATACAGTTGTCTTTGTTCTCCTGAAGCAAACCTTGCTGAATTGTCTCTTCCTTTTCCAGATCCCATACTCGTAATATCTCGTTGTCCGACAATGTCACGAGGACGGTTAGATCGTTAGCAATTATATCGGTAATGATACTTGTCGGAGGATGCCGGAAGACATTCGTTAGCTTCACGCCTGTCTCAAGACTCCATACACTAATATCGTTGCGACTGTTTGTAGAAAGCACGAAATGACCGTCTGAGGATAATCGAGGATTTACAATGTCACCTCCAATGTTACGAAGCCATTCACCATTTGACAAACGGAAAACACGAAGGTCATGTGATTGATGTGATGTAGCTAGAACAAGACCATCGCCTAACGGAGCTAGAAAAACTTCAGCCACTTTATCAGGTGACGCTTTCTCATACATATCAATGTGATGAACCAACAAATCAGTAAATATTTCATAAACTTTCACAAACTTGTCATTTGTACTGGCATATGCAATGTATTTTTTCCAGCCAGCAATCCTATTAATGTAGACTTCATTTTCGATCTCATTGATCACGTGACCAGTACGTAGGTTCCACATTCTTATCACGTGGCCAAATACTGCAACAAGTATATCTTTGGTGTCACCAGCAATTGCAAAGGACGTTGCAGGTGAAGGACTTTCAAAATTCCACACGTTTTTGAACGTGCTCGTTTCATAGACATCAAGATTTTCACCGGTATCCAAAATGAACAAACGATTATTTCTACAGAAAAGAAGCCGTTTTACAGTGCGAGAAATTGACATTGTTCTGATGATCTCACCACTTCTGACGTCCCATAATGCAACGGTATTTCTCGATGTCGACAAACCCAATGTTGAATCCGTGGTTAGATCGGTTGGTCCGTACAACTCTGTGGAGGTATGCAGAAGTTTCGTTCCAGGAGGATTTAGACATCCTGTATTAGGTACCAGACCTTGTGAAAATTTTCGAGCGTCATTTAGGAGACGGGTAATATGGTCTGACGAAGCAAGATCTGTCAATCTTCCTATTAGTTGAGCTGAAAGTTGATGGGGATCAATTTGCAAAGCATCAGAAGACATTCTTAACGCATCTACGATCATCTTCAAATCTTGATCCATAGGACAATGTTTTCCAGTAAAACATTCAGTACATAATCAATACTAGTAGCAGTCAGCTGCGCTTGGATGAAAACAAAATTGCATAAAGCTTGGTTTTTAAGCTCTTCAATGTCGCCTAGTTTGCATAGATAATGAGGCAGATCGTGAAGTCGACGATTAACGATGAGTGGATCTTCGGAAGAACCCTTTGTACGCTTCCCAGCATAATGTTGGGCAAGACTTCGATGGGCGAACTTAAGACTGTGTTCATGACTGGAGAGATATCGATCAAAGAGTAAGTAACGAATTATAAGATGACGCCAGGTCAGAATCAACATTCCATCAAAATAAACTTTCGTCAATATTGGAGATAGATCATGAAGAATTCTTGCTAGCTGAAAGGGCCTCACATTAAATCCTGGCGCCTTCCCAGAGATGTGATCGCGTGTAAGTATTTCATCTAACTCGCGCTCGCTAAGTCCAAAGCGAGCGGCTGATAAATATCCCATAATCCTTTGAATGGTCGGCTTGCCATATTTCTTCTCCACGGTGTTAAAGTATAGTTCAATCACGTGTTTTAATGACGTTGGGAGGTGTGAGTCTACGTTGCTTCCAGGAAAATCGGTCAGCGTCCTCTTCAGGCGAATGTAATGCAACAAAAGGTGAACGTAGAGGGGGTTGGGATATTTTTCTGCAGCTTTCAGTAACCGAATTTCCAATTCTTTTGCAGGTTCTGTGCCAATGTTATGAAATCCTGATGAAAGCAATGATTTAGCTTCACTTTTTTCCATCTCTGACACGTCAACGAAGTGATCTGATGCTTCTTCAAATGTGGCCTGTATTTGAAGAACGATGCAAAGTTGGTTAGTGCTAAATGCATGTTATGTAATAAACCTATAGCAGATGTATATTCTCTATAATAACGTTACCTTTAGGCCGTTGTAATAACCACCGTTTGTCAATGCTGTTAGAATTATTTTTACATTGTCAGGTAATTCATGCGGTAGCCATTTTAGGTTTGATTTTGGTAACTCGTCAAGACCATCAAGAATAATGACGATTTGTTTTCCTCGCGTAGCGTTGTGAAGCTGACTGTTGAACATTTTACAATCGCTTGGAAACTCTACAAAAGTAAGAGAAACGTTTTTATAATTTAACCAAGTTTCAAGTTTGTACATCAATTTCGACGTTCTCATTTTACCTCAGGAATTTTGTCTTCATAACCGAATACTCTTGACAATTGAAAGCACAAACTTCTTAACAAAAGTCTCAGCTGGCTCGAAAAACGTGTAGAACCGAGGAACCTGGTAACGAGTATTGTGTCTTGTTCTGGGCTGTCACTCAAGAGCTTTGCCGTCATAGACACCATTGTACTTTTTCCACATCCGGGTGATCCATGCAGAATCAAAGGAGTTGTTGTGTTCCCTTTAATATATTTATTGATACGTGTTTGGATGTGAATGGTTCTGTGAGATCCTTCGTCAATATTTTTAATGTTCTCTTGACATTTTAATAAATGTTGTGCAACTTCTTTGTAATGAATATCGTTGGTGTTAGAACAGGGTGACAATTCGTTATTCTTATCAAGCATTGCCTTGATGGTGTCGAGAACAGTTTGGTGAAAGTGATTTCGTTTCAGTATGTCATGTTTAGCAAACTCGTCATAAGTTACAACACTGCCATTTTGATGGCGATACTTTTGGCGGACCAGTTGTAACTCTGCTTTATCGTCGTTGCTTTGCTCTTCAAAACTTTCATTTTGTTGGGAAACTTTCTTCTCTACCCACAATGCTCTTGAGCCTTGGTTAGACAGTTCGGCACCAAGAGACGCAGCTTGTAATAACGCTGTATGAAACGACAGAAACAAAGTTATAACAAATAAATTTCATTGCCATACATCCTTTGACTAACAAGAGTTATGGTAATAACACAAACTCACCATTGAAAATATAACGTTGCTCACACTTCAGTTTGAATTGTTTTTCTTCTATCATGTCCAACACAAATTGTGAAGCTTCAGAAATTCTTTCGTTTGGCTGCTCAAAGCATGTATTTCTGAGAACGTAACACGGTATTTGATTAGCATCTAACTCGTAGAGACTTCGTATTGCGTCGTGATTGTTCGGTATGATCTCCATGAGCAATTCATAGTCTTTGACATCGATCTTCTCAGGAAGAAATTTTTCGCCAAAGTTCTGACCAACTAGAACCTTATATCGAAAAAAGTTGAAGGAAATCTTTTTAAGAACTTTTCAAGAACGCAACATGTTGTCAAGAATGTTTTTACAGGAAATAACGAACGGACTACGTACAATAAAGCCAATTCCTGAAGATTCTTTGTGAGCTGTTTCAATTTCTTCTTTCCAATCCATATACGAAAACTGCTCAGCTTCAATGTCAATCTCCACTATATGAACGTCGTGGTTATATTCACGACAAAATCTTTTCAAGTCAGGAAATATTCTTTCCTCTAAGATAAACTTCTCTTCTGACATATCTGAAATATAACAAGTAATGAATTTGAATAAGAAAAAACATTCACGACGATTGAACACTGTTATATTGTGTTACTTTTTCCTTTCAAATCTGATCTGTATTACCTTCTTGGAGTGTGACAACTACAATCTTCACCATCTTTGCAAGTTTTGGTATTAACGTGTTCACGTCACCTCGAAGTATACCTTGTCGTAAATGTTCGTGTAAAGTAGATTCTTTGTATGAATTTCTTTTGTTATCTTCTTCTCCTGTTACGAAATGTGAACGATTTTCTTCTTTACAAATGTAATCAGTTAAGGTTTAATAAAAAGGTAATAAATATGTAAAATACCTGAAGGATACACTTCTTCATTTTGTTTGGCAGGATAGACGTCAACATCCGATTCATCATCATCTTCATCATCATCATAATCATCGTGATATGTCACGCCTGCTTCCACATCGTGTTTTGTAATTTCAGATTTCTTGGTTTTCTTGATAGCTGCAGCTTCCTCGCTGCCGTCTGGTTCTCCACGTTTATGGCTTGTACCTGCCTTACCTTGGTTATCTTTGTTACGTCGAAAGATCCGCAGCATTCTAGAGAAAAATCGAGAGAAATTATGCCAAGTAGCTACTACTTTTAGTCTACATATTTAATTAAGTTTTGCTGCCTGCACAAATTATCTGCTATATTGGCTTTCAAATACTTTGATGTTTCCTAATTTTTGTTTATTTTTTCTATTCTTTCCGTTCAATAGCAATGCCACTTCCGTTACTGCAGCAACAATTGTGCTTGCTATCACGAGATTCAAATAAAATAACCATTTTTGACCTTATATCACAGTTAATCAAGCGGTATTTTTTGTTGCCCTGCTGTGGTCTATTTGCTCGCCTATTGAAATATATGTTAGCTAAAGCATCGAGACTTTGTCGTCTCTTTATCAAGGACTCGGCTATAACCCTCAAAGTCGCGTCGTCATAAATGAGTTGCAAAAAAACTGTGATTAATTCTGTTCTTAGAGACTCATTGTCAATTTTGTGTTAAATAATGATATGAATGAATGATTTGAACAAAAAGAAAATGCAAATATCCTCATATGAAACCACTTTTGTTTGCTTTTATTTGACAAAACCACCCGAGAAACAACAATTCAATATATTCATCAAACGTTAAGAAATTTCTTATAAACAGTTGATAAACTGACGTCACGACTACCTGTTAAGAAATGTTAAAAACTCTCAACTTTTAGGATAATTTGTTCAGCATATCGTTCTCATATGGTGGGCTTGGCGGTCAAGTTTTAGTAAATAACGCAGTCTATGTTTAAATATAATTTCAATAAAATAAACTTTGAACTACTGGCAACAATTGTTACAATCCATTAGGTTTCATAATAACATACTATGAAGCAAACGACATTAGCAATCGTAACAACTGTCCTTTTGAGATATTATTGTACCTGTAGCGTCGTGTCGAGCAGCACTGTCCCATCTTTAATCCTTCACTAATACGCGGTGAGCACAACTCTTCGATTTGAAAGTCATCCTAGGAGCGGGGTTCTGCCGTTTGTACTGTCTATTTTTATACACCTCGTTTTGCGTATCTTATACACTTACGGGTACATATTAATATTCAATAGGTAATATTTCTTTGTCTTGATTCACCATGCAGGAAATGTTGGTTTTATGTAAATACTTCGCGTCTTTTGAACAAAAATGGACGCATTTTGTTTCGTCAGGATTGTGTGATCTTTCACATATAGAATATTTGTCTTGTCTATGAGTGGAATGTTTTATGTGTGTTATAAAAATCTTGCATGTTGAATCAATATCAGTTTCATTTATAAAATTTGCCAAAAATTCAAACTTCCCCTATGAAAATATATTTTTAAGATTGACAATTCAATATTTCGCCTGTTCCCATTTTCAGCGAAAACCGTTTGTAATTAGGCAGAGAAAGTATCCTGTCATAAGATATCAGTTTCCATTGTTAGATATGACAAATAAACAATAATTGTTGAAGAAACTTCTATTCACTCATGTAGAGCCGATGAATTTCGAAGTCGGTATATGTTTATCATTGGTTTGAAGTATAATAAAAACGGACATCACCCTATACAAATAAAAAATCTTAACAGAGAGTCGTTAGTCATTAAACTTAGTTGTTATTGTCTGGTTCACCCTATCGACAAACTCAATGGCCGTTTTTATGCTTAAGACGGATAACACGTCTGGACGATTTATACGTCTAAGCTTTAAACCGTCCAGCATAAAGACGGGTCGACTTAACTCAAAACTAAACGACAAAATCAATTGATCGAGAGGAGTTAACAACTTTAGTTCGTCTGTCAAGACGAATTAAACGCAAAAGTCGTCTAGACGGTTAATTTGTCTTATGGCCGTCTTTATCCTTTGACGATTTAAGAGACGAATTAAAAAGATTCGTCTTAAGTCGTCCAGACGTATAATCCGTCTTAGGCATAAATACGGCCATTATTATTATTATGTAGGTCTTTCATTGATATTTTGTAGAGAACTGTATCATTTCATATTAAACCTTCAACAAAGAGATGAGGACATATTGAAACTTTAGTCGATGACCGTTCTGAATGTTTGAAGTGTTTGTGCTATTGAAAATTAATTTTTCTTAACGAGTTCCGTAATTTAGCAGTCAACTTTGTCCCTATTTTGTTTTTTCTTCGAAGAAGGTGACAGATCAGTCTGAAAAAGACTGTGAAGTCAGGAGCACTGATCTCTTTAAATGTATGGGATTACCAGAGGTACTTGGTGGAATCGACGAATCACATTTTCTTTATCAAAACACACCCCACAAAAACTCATTTCCAATGGGTCATTATCAGTGCTCAGAATGTGTAATGAGAACAAATTGTGGAAACATTTCGTTCAAATTACACAACGTCGTGCAAATTGCAAAACATACGCTGTACATAGTATCAAAGGCTCATATTTTGGTCTTATGGTATTTTCGATTCTTGTGAAATATCTTCATACGTTGCAATTTATGATATTATTTTGGTCAAATTTCTCTTTTTGAAAGCGACATGAATCCTTGGGGCTATTCATTTCTTTCGCAAAGATGTATATGAATGGAAATTATGAAGACAGGAAATTTAATTGGAAAAGCGTTGAAAATATTATCATGTATTGTATTCATGTATATATTTTCAATGAGTTTAACGTTTTACAACAAATGGATTATGAAGGTTTGCAACCAACTTTTATGATGAATGAAAAGTTTAATTATATATATTTCATAATGGTGACTTTTTGTCTCTGTGCAAAAAGCTACATGGTTGATTTTTTTCAATTTCTTATTTGATATAGAAACTTCATTTTCCTCTGACGCTGTCTATGGTTCATTACAGTGTTGTGTTCGTGGTTGTCGCATTAATAAGAAAAATTTGGGAAATACGAACTAACAAGAAACGTATTATGTTAAAATGGTCTGTCTATCTTGTAAGAGTTACTCCTACAGGTGTGAAAGATGAAAATACTTCAATGTTGGTATTTTGAATGAAAAATAATGAAAGAAATTATTTTTAAGATATAAATTGGATACATACATAACTTAGCTTGTTTTTTTTAAGGAATGTGAAAATTGATGTGAAAAGTTGCCTTAATATGTACCTACATAACAATGTTAATTCATTTTTCCATTTCTTGCAGCAATAGCTACAGCATTAGACATTGGTTTTTCTAACTGGAGTTTGATGTTCATAACTGTTTCCTTGTATGTAGGTGTTGATAACATGAGATAATTTATTATATTCAAGTACATTGTTGCAACAAAATGTCATTAAATGATTACTTCCTCAGGTACACAATGTGCAAAACTACAGCAATTATATTCATATTAATTTTCTCCATTCTATTTGGGTTAGAAAAATTTGTAAGTATCTCTGGTGTTCATGTGAATACATTGTGTGGATTAAATTTAACTGTGTTTCTTGAATATTTTCAGCATTGTCAATTACTTGCTATTGTTTTTCTGATTTCTGGAGGCCTATTCATGTTTACATACGAATCAACACAATTCAATTTTAAAGGTTTTCTCTTGGTATGGAATTCTGTTTATTAAATTGATTGCAACATAAAAAAATTGACATTTAACAGTCATCATTAATGATTTCTCAGGTAATGACAGCAAGTTCAATGAGCGGGATTCGGTGGGCAACTACGCAACTGTTGCTACAAAAAGAAAGTCTTGGTATGTGGTAATTTTATGACTTGAAAGGATTTTCAAGCTTTGTCTTGTTGTTCATAACTAAGTTTGATTTCTAGGTCTATCTAATCCATTTGATACTGTTTATCATCTCCAACCTTTGATGACTTTATCAACTCTTCCCTTAGCCATTGGAATTGAAGGTAAAATCTTTATTTTTCATCTTAATAATAATCAAAGTTCATTTTTTATGGATTAAATGTATTAACTTCATAGGTCTACAACTGGCCGTGTCCTTACAAACATTTCGTGCTCCATCAACTCATGTAATGTTTGAGACGGCTTGTTTTGTACTGTTTGGTTCTTTTTTGGCCTTCATGCTTACAATGTCTGAATATTTATTATTGGCAAATACGTCTGGTATAACTTTGGCAATAGCTGGAATATTTAAGGTTGTTTAATACTGAGAAACTGTCTCATATTCATTTGATTTGATCTTGTATTTGTTGTTTTTTAGGAACTATGTACTATAGTACTAGCTACGGAGTTAGTTGGAGATGAAATGAATGGAGTGAAATTTGGAGGACTTGTCATTTGTCTTCTTGGTATTTCATTTCATGTCTACTTGAAAGCATCAAAATGTAAGTTTTGTCTTTGATTGCTTTACTGTAGTGAATTTCAGTGATGGATTTTATAATGTTTCAGTTGATGATAATGAAGATGAACACAATCAGTTGTATGATGAAGAAGAAAGAGAGCAGATGTTAAACAATTCATCTTTGGATTAGTATTATCATAAGAATGATTGCCCGTTATTAAAGAGATACTTAAACACCACCAAAGATTGGATTGAAATATCTT
This sequence comes from Xenia sp. Carnegie-2017, assembly GCF_021976095.1. Lineage (NCBI taxonomy): Eukaryota > Metazoa > Cnidaria > Anthozoa > Malacalcyonacea > Xeniidae > Xenia > Xenia sp. Carnegie-2017. The sequence continues at coordinate 484,958 of NW_025813469.1, read as the reverse complement.
TGATGAATGTAAATTATACAGGTAACTAATATAAATTATTCTTTATTTGGAATGAAGCTATTTTTGATTGGTAAATAATTAAAAACAAAGTTTATATCAAACAAGAATCAAATTATAGTATATCAACTGTAAAGTTGAAATTACTGTTTCCTCTTGGGCGACAACTTTTTTCCTTTCATCTTGCATATATTCACTTCAACTTTTGTACAAAATGTGTCACCAATGTTTCAATATCCTTTGAGCGTTTTTTGCCAACTTCTAACACTTCATTGTGGCAGACAACATTGTCATCATCATAGGACATAATTGCAGCATTGGTTATCAAAGATATTCCTAAACATTTCATACCACAATGAATGGCAGCAATCACTTCATGTACTGTACTCATTCCCACTGCATCTGCTCCAATCTACAAACATGAAATATTTGATATTTATATGGTGTAGTTAGTGAAAATGTACTTTTGAATATGAAAAAAAGCTATAGGTTTCTAATCTTACTCTATGTAGATAGTTTAGTTCTGCAGTTGTTTCAAATGATGGTCCTCCAACACATGCATAAACACCTTCTTGGACAAAGCTTGAAAAGTTTAATTCATTTGAAGTATTCTTGGCAAGCTGACGTAGCTCTTTGTTGTAACAGTTATTCATTGACGGAAATCGTTCACCAAATCTTAAAAAAAATTTGAAATCATGGAACTTCAAGGAAATTTATGACTCAAACTGATTTTAAATGACTCATCTAAACAACCTTTCTTCATTTGATCCTCTGAGTGGATTTTCTCCAGCCAAAGACAAAAGGCTGATGTGATCTTTGAGAATCATAACATCACCAACTTTGAAGGATGAATTAATACCACCAGCAGCATTAGTTACAATCAAGGTTTTAACTCCAAGCAAATGCATAACACGAATTGGAGTAGTCACCTTACAGATATATGACAATGTTTGCATGAAATGTATCAAGGTTGTTGAAGTAGACAATTGTGGTGATTTATTTTATTACCATATTTAATGAATAACCTTCGTAGTAATGAAATCTTCCCTGCATACAAACAACCTGTTGTCCACTAAGCAGACCAAACACCAAATTTCCTGAATGACCTTTAACTAAAAACATCATAAAATAAAAAGATGTTTCATTGCGCTTGTTAAGAAATGAATGTATATTGGTAAGGAAATTGTGCTTCATGAAATAAACAACTAACCTGTGCTCACAGGGAACTTAGGTATTGTTTCATATGGAAATGTGTTTGGATCTTGTAGAGCATTTATCAAATCACCAAGACCCGTACCACATATTACACCAATGGCTGGTCGATACTTTGTATTCTTCTGCAAGTATTCAGCTATCATTTTCAACTCTTCATAAGTCAAGTTACTAGTGTTTAACAAACAAAACATTGTCTTCTCAACGTTTATTATCGCCACAAGGGGGCAAGACAATGAAAGTAAGGCAATTGTTGCTATTTTATAATATCGAGGCTGAATGGGGCTAAATCACAATAAACGTAAATATATTAAACACGACCTAATGCGTAAGAATTTAGACTGCACAAACCTCTGTTTATTTTCGTTGGGATTCATTGCAACTAACTAAAAAATAAAATATATTTTGTTTGATGATAAATTGAAGATGCAAATATAAAATCGGGCCAGGAAAACACGTACATTTCAAATGCAAACAAGAGATAAAAGGATTCATGAACGTAGATTATGAAAATCGAAAGTTGCTGGTCACGTGGTGAAATCATATTTAAAGGACAATATGGACAATATCATATTTTCTTTTACAATGGCGGAATTTCCACTTTTCTCTCAGCAAATGAAACATTACATGTCATAGGTATGCCTGCAGTTTCCAACTCGTGTCGTTGATGCTTTAGAGCTAAAATGAGCCAATTTGTTATAAGTAGGTTGAATTATACCTAGGATTGAAATGACAATGGTGCAGTGGTACAACCTGTCACGATTAGAAGTAAATAAATTAGGACAATTTATATGGATAAGATGGAAGTCATTACTTGTACGGCTCCTGTAAATTTAGCTGTCATTAAATACTGTAAGTAAGCGTACATGTATATGTGCAAGAATTCAAAACAATATGCTTGAGAAGATTAAATTATGTCTTATGTAATGACAGTTATTATAAGCGAGAATGTATGTGTGTTTGACAGGGGGAAAGCGAGATGAAGAACTTATTCTTCCTGTCAATTCATCCCTTAGTGCAACGTTATCTCAAGAAGAGGTGAATTACCCATTTTCAAAGTCACCGTACTTATCTACCATATTCATCACTAATATCTAACCTCAAATTCTTAAGGATAATTTTATCCTTTTTAGCTCTGTGTAACAACAAGTGTGGCAATAAGCTCAAAATTTTCCACAGATAGGATTTGGCTGAATGGAAGGTTCATTGAAAACTTTAATGAAACACATTGCAAAGTGTTAAATTGCTTAGTTTACTTTGATTTTCTTTTCTACTTTCAGAGAAAATTTCATCAAAGATTATCCGAGGCTGCAGAATGTATTGAAAATAGGCAAGGTTATATTCAGAAAATACCTTTATATTTATTACTTTTAATTAGTAAAATTCTTGTTCCAGTTCGTGAAGAATACAAGAAAACTGGAAAGACAGAATTGATGAACTCAAAAGTGCACATATGCTCGGTCAATAATTTTCCAACTGCTGCTGGACTTGCTTCATCAGCTGCTGGCTTTGCTTGTCTTGGTAAAGCACAAACACACAAAAATATATTTAAAAAGGGAACCGTGATTCATCATGATGATATTTTTCTAGCATTTGCGCTAACAAAGTTGTTCAAGATAGAGTGTGATGTTTCTGTCATTGCAAGGTACATCTATCCTTTATCATCCTATGTGGTACATATTTATCCTTTAGTATCCAATGTGGTACACATCTATCCTTTATTTGTGGTACATATATATCTTTTATTGTCCTATGTGGTACATATCTATCCTTTATTATCCTATGTGGTACATATCTATCCTTTATTACATCCTATGTGGTACATATCTATCCTTTATTACATCCTATGTGGTACATATCTATCCTTTATTATCCTATGTGGTACATATCTATCCTTCATTACATCCTATGTGGTACTTTTCTTTGATGACTTTAGAACTACTCTTATATCATACATGAAAAGAAAATGTTGATCTTACAGTTACAAATATTATAATTATATAGACAAGGTTCTGGAAGTGCATGCCGCAGTATCTATGGCGGATTTGTTGCTTGGGAGAAAGGTGAAAAGTCAGATGGAACAGATAGCATTGCTGTTCAGGTAATTAGTGGTTGTCAATAAGACACTTCAATGTTGCAGTAGCTGTATGTTGACTTATATCATCTATTTTAAGGTTGCTCCAGAAAATCATTGGACAGAAATGCACATTCTTGTTCTTGTTGTGAGTTTTATTTTACCTTATATTTAATGCAATTGCTTCAATGACATTGTTTCTACTATAATGTAAAACAAATTCCGAAGAAGCAAGACATCTTGAAATTGCAAAATATGAATCAAGACAAGACGAGAAGTAAACTGTAAATTTTCGACTTTATTTCAAAGTCATCCTCAGACAGAATGATATTTAAAGCCATACATACACATATATATTTACAACGCATGAAATAAGTAAACAGAAGTAAGCAATAGAAATTAAATAGTGTCATATTTACAAAGGAAGAGTTGGAAGAGGTGTAGTATTTCAAAAGTATGAATTGAAACTGCTGACCCGATCGGTAGAATGAGTGTGTTATAAGTTAAGAAAACTTTCTTCAAATTGTCAGCTGGTCATGGTTATTGTTTCTGCTGGTCTTTATCTACATCACAAACATTTTTATTTCATTGTGTTGTTTATATAGGTGAGTGAAGAGAAAAAGGAAACCAGTAGCACTTCAGGCATGCGAAGAAGTGTTGAGACAAGTGAACTTTTAAAGGTTTTAGTCTGTAGATGATAATTATCATGTTTAAGATGTAGTTTCAACTTAATTATGTGTTATTTGTAGCTAAGAGCAGAGCATGTTGTACCTCAAAGAATGTATGAAATGAAGCAAGCCATTTTGAATAAAGATTTTGAAAAGTTTGCTGATCTTACAATGAAGGTTGATTTTTGAAAAAGTTTTAAGCTATTCACTTATCCATAACTATCCTAACAAATATTATTCGTGATTCTTCCTTTAGGATAGCAATCAATTTCATGCTATTTGCTTGGATACATTTCCACCCATAATACCTCCTTATATGAACAGCATTTCTCACAGTATTATACAACTTATCTCCAAGTACAATGAACTATGTGGAACAAAGGTAGCTACAAGTTAAAGTATTAACTTTCTATTTTTTACCATCTTATGGTATATTCTGTTATCATGTAGGTTGCTTATAGTTTTGATGCTGGCCCAAGTGCCGTTCTTTTTCTTCGTGAAAAAGACGTTCCTGAATGCTTAAGCTTGATTAAAACTTTTTTTCCTCCAACGCAGGAACAAGGGGAAAGGTATTTTGTGTCAATTTAATTCATGACAAATGCAGCGAAATTTGATAATGTTTTTGATATTTTCATTTAGTTTTCTTCGAGGACTTTATGTTAATCTTAGCCCGGATAGTGACACGTTTCACGTAATATATCGTTTTTTATTATTAAATCATAGTTAAGTATTTTTCGTGTTAATATTTAATGTTTCTTTTTAGGGCATCAAAGAAAAAATTGCACTGCCTTTAACTCCTGGTGGAATCAAGTACATTATTCATACTCAGGTAATCTTTCGTGTCAGTTCTTACTGAAGCTAAGTGTTCTTACTGCTAGTTTTGCCTCATTTACAATATAGGTTGGAGATGGACCAAGAATAGTTAAAAATCAAGAATGTTGTCTTTTGAATGCAGAAGGATTGCCAAAAAAATCTTCAGATAACTGATACTTTGGAGTTTGGACTTTGGAGTTTGACGTGAGCTAGAGCCTGGTAACGAAATTATTTTTGGCGGGAAATAACATAGACTTTAAAATATTACGTTCAAAAGAAAGGAAAACACTTTTTCAAAGAACTAAAACAACGATATTTAACAGTTTTTGTGTTTTGTATTTCACACATTCGTGTTTTTTGTAAAATACTTGTGAAATGAGCTTGGAAACGGGGCTATTTTTTGCGAAATTTCCCAAGAATTTTGACCAGTTGCGAGCGGTTTTACTTGTCCAAGATGACTTCGGTAATGGCGATATTTGTCTTCGCCAAGTTTTTCGGTGAGTTGAATGTCCACATATTTTGAATAAGCATGTTGTTTGAAAATATTTTTATCACTTCTATGTAGTGAGATCATTTTTACAGAATCAGAATTGCTTATAGCTCCTGACTGCGACGAAGAATTTTCATCGCATAAAGCTATTGTCATTGCCGAGGTGAAAGGCAATATTTTCTTGGTTGTTTTTTTATCTTCTCTTATTATAAGTTTGAAATTTACTTGTTATTTTTAGAGCGGAATATTCAAGTCTGGAAAACTGCAGCATATCTTTGAAAAATTTTCCCTGCATGTATGTATTTGATGAATGTAATTATGCAAGTAGACAATACTGGTTCAAGATAGGCTTAGATAGCATATCTTCGCTGGGTTTTTTTTTAGCCAGAACTGGTGATGCCTATGACGAAAAGTCTTTTTTTATACTGCTTCCAGTTTGTTTTGACTCATCGTCTTGCTCCTCTTTGGAATAAAATTGATTCGCACTTTTTAAAAGGAAGAGATTTTCTCGTAGTTCAAGACAAAATGTTCGCCATTGGTAAGTAATTTAATAATTTTTTTTATTAAAAGCGTGGAGTCAAGTGGCTTATTTAATATATTAGATAAGAGATCACAGCAGGCTCTATAATGAAGTCAATACACGGAAACATATTGCACGTATGTCATTTACAGCGGAAATGCGCAAAAACAGAAGTAATCTTTATACGTCCAAGCTAAAATTAGATAGGCATGTTACGTATATGGCTGATTATTATCAAAAAATGAAGACTATGTTGTTGTTTTTTGCAATAAAAGATCAATCAGTCAAATTTTGTCTTGTTACTTCACATAAAAGGCTTCAAGCGAGTGTGCATTCTCAATTTTAACTGTAGAATGTAATCTACCAAGTCCTTGTTTTCTTTTCCACGCTTTATAAAATTTACGGAATTCCGAACTCCGCACATAATATATGAATGGATCTGAAATAACATTTACGATTGTCAAAGGCAAGAGAAATGCTGAAAACCTCTGAAAGTCTTTTTCTTCTTTCTTATCGCCATAAAGAAAAAATAGTATAATAAGAGGAAACCATCCCATGACAAAAGTAATTCCAACCATTCCCACAGTTTTGATGCATTTCAGATCGTCTCTTATACTCTGTTGCAGTCCTGTTTGAACGGCTCGTAACACGTTTGAAATGTGCTTCGACTGTTTTCTACTCAAGTAAAACATGTAGAAATTCGACCCGATGAAAACGACTATTAATAGCATAAGATAATAACGACCATAGTTGAAAAAGTTCGGATCTGAGTACACAGCATAACCCAGTAAATGTAACAGCGTAAATGTTAAAGCCACAGACCATACAAATGCAACCATTACATTAGCTCGATGGGCTGTTATTTTGCTCGGGTATCTCAATGGCCATACAACGGAGACAAGACGGTTGACGGTCATTAGGCATAAACTACCCAGCGATGAAAATAAGGTGAAAGTAAAAATTGTATAAACTACACCCCAAATCCAGTAAAACATATGAATTACATAACATATCGTTGATAGAACGTTGCCTAAATGTGCGAACGCTTGATTAAGAATGAACAAGTTGGACGGTATATCTTTGTGTCTTGAAAATGATGTTATAGCATACACGACGAATACATTGGTAATAACACCAAGAATTGTCAGAGTTAGGAGGATACTTGTCAACACAATCTTCTCGTCATTTTGAAGAAATTCCATGCCCATATTTTCTGTTGAATGTCTTCTTTCGTCTGCAACGTGTTCATCTGTGCAATATCTACACTAATATAGCTATGTCAACAACAATATAGGATTCTCTTTTTCTCTGTTTTTCATTTATTAACTTACGTAATAATTAATGATTATTGCTTTCATGCAGAAGATGCTATTTATTGAAAAATTGCTCATTATAACTGTAGAGTAGTTTTATAAAAAATTCTCCATTATAATTACCACTTTTGCAGTAAAAATTAATTATGAAGCATAATACGAAATATTTTGAAGAGATCATGTTGTGCATGCAGTGCTATTTATGTAATAATCTTCTATCCTTGTTCTTTGTGTGCATTTTATGTAGGTGTAGATCTTTTTTTGTTTTAACGTTCTTTTTATGGAAAAATTGATTTTATTAATTATTTTGGTGATTTTTGAAGTAGATGATCTTTCACGTTGCACTTCATTCAACGTTTTTAATTAACGCTTTGTTATTATGTGCGTATGTCTTGAAGAGGAGAACAATGCTCCCCAATATAGCTCTACGCACACCTTATACATATATATTGTTTACATTTTGTTAAAACATCTGTTTTTACTAGAATACATTTCAACTTTAAAGACTGACGCGAGATCTTTACATTGTTTTTTTGAAAATTCCCTTTAAAGTATAATGCACTGTAAGTGGAGCTGGAAAGGATGTAAATGTGACGATATAAAATCTTATCGTCTTTTCATTTTATAATAACATACATATCATTTGTACGTATTTCTTTTCATAGCAAGTCGTTGTCTAAAGGTTATTTATGTTGAAGACATTTTATAAGTTTCATTTGCGTTTCTTTTTAATTATATTGGATCGTAGCCTTATAGAAAGCTATTGCATGTCATTTATATAACTTTCATATGCATGTATTTTAATTATATTGATCGTAGCCTTCTAGAAAGCTATTGCATGTCATTTATATAACTTTCATATGCATGGATTGGATTTATGAAAGAAACTTTGCTGTTTAACTTCTGTAAGAAACAAATAAATTTTGATCTTTATTATTACTAAATACGAGACATGATTTTTCTTTCAGAAGCTGATATAAGTTTGACAGACAAGATAACGTTAGCACTAAAAGCACATCTTTTAAAACTTCCTGTGACGAAGGTACTTTTATCAATGAAAAATATATTTGTGCATGCTTATCTATTTCCTCATCAGAAAGTTCCCCTGTGCACGTACGTACATCTTATCCATGTGATGTCTCAATTCTTATAAAATTGCAGGTGAATGATTTTGGCGTTTCTCCCAATATGCTTCAATTATTTAATCAATGTAAGAACTACGTCATTCAAGGTTACTCTCTTGAAAATAATCGATGCTTCGTGTTACCAAGGTAAATAAAAGATGATGAATGCTTTCATGTTCTTACAACTTGTAAGCTATAGAGGAAAAGATTTCATCCCTTAAGTCATGCTCCTTTACGATGTATAACTACAGTCGTGTTATGATATATATTATCATGACGTTTAGTCATCATGACATTTAGTCATCATGACATTTAGTCATCATGACATTTAGTCATCATGACATTTAGTCATCATGACATTTAGTCATCATGACGTTTAGTCATCATGACGTTTAGTCATCATGACGTTTAGTCATCATGACATTTAGTCATCATGACATTTAGTCATCATGACGTTTAGTCATCATGACGTTTAGTCATCATGACGTTTAGTCATCATGACGTTTAGTCATCATGACGTTTAGTCATCATGACATTTAGTCATCATGACATTTAGTCATCATGACATTTAGTCATCATGACATTTAGTCATCATGACATTTAGTCATCATGACGTTTAGTCATCATGACGTTTAGTCATCATGACGTTTAGTCATCATGACGTTTAGTTATCATGACATTTAGTCATCATGACATTTAGTCATCATGACATTTAGTCATCATGACATTTAGTCATCATGACATTTAGTCATCATGACGTTTAGTTATCATGACGTTTAGTCATCATGACGTTTAGTCATCATGACGTTTAGTCATCATGACGTTTAGTCATCATGACGTTTAGTCATCATGACATTTAGTCATCATGACATTTAGTTATCATGACATTTAGTCATCATGACATTTAGTTATCATGACATTTAGTCATCATGACATTTAGTCATCATGACATTTAGTTATCATGACATTTAGTCATCATGACATTTAGTCATCATGACATTTAGTTATCATGACATTTAGTTATCATGACATTTAGTTATCATGACATTTAGTTATCATGACATTTAGTTATCATGACATTTAGTCATCATGACATTTAGTTATCATGACATTTAGTCATCATGACATTTAGTCATCATGACATTTAGTTATCATGACATTTAATCATCATGACATTTAGTCATCATGACATTTAGTTATCATGACATTTAGTTATCATGACATTTAGTCATCATGACATTTAGTCATCATGACGTTTAGTCATCATGACATTTAGTCATCATGACGTTTAGTTATCATGACATTTAGTCATCATTTATTTCAATGATAAGTGATGCATCTAGCTGATAAGTCCTAACGTTTAGGATATGACATTTTAATTCATATGGGGGGAAAAGCACACTTATAAACATTTCTTTTGGGTCTATTTTCGATGAATGATTTGATCATTATAATTGTCTTTTATCATAATATTCTTTAAATCACATTATATTAATCACAATCTTCTACAAATCAAAAATTTTCTCATTTGATCATTTCATTGATCATATTTTTTTACAAATAATATTTTCTATTAGTCACATTCCATTAGCTGAACATGATTTTCTACATGTTAATTTTCTTTCATTCATATTTTATTAATGTTTTGTTGAAAAGTCGTGTTTTATTAGTCAAACTTTTGATCAATCATTGTTCAATCTTAATATTCTCTTGTGAGTCTAAATTATCAAAAATTTTTGAGGGTTTTTTCTGATTTCCAGTTTGAAAACTGCTTACATTACCAGTATCTCACATCATCAATTCGGGGAGATTGATTTGAAACAATACTGGAAGGTTGTGGTGGGTAATATAAGTATATCTAAGTTTTACAATTTCTAATTCGTCGTTGCTTTATTATTTATTGTGACAAAAACGCTGTTTTCTACTTCTATAGTATGGAATAAGATTACCAGCAACAAACGAAAGTAATGCGATATTTTATAATATACGTTTTCCTACGAGTGAGAAAATATTCTCGTATCTATTTTTTGAGAAAATATTCTCGTATCTATTTTGATAAATGTAATGAAAACAGGCTTAACAAGTTAGATAGCTTTAGTAGCTACTTCACTGGATAAACTTAGACAAACAGGTACTTCAATGGATAGAAAACATTGCAAACAAATATTTCATTTGCTAAAGACCATTGAAAACGGTTATTCACAGGATAGAGCATGATCAGCAGGTACTTCAGTGGATAGAAAACATTACAAACAGGTTCTTCACAAGCTAATGACCATAGAAAACAGGTACTTCACAGGACAAAGACCACGTTAAAATTGTGTACGTGGACACATCATAAAATAATGTAAGAGTAGAGAATAAAGACAATCATATATTTTTAGCTGTGAGTTAACTTAGAAAAACATGTCTCTGTGTGTTTTTAAATAAAATATATAAGTTTGAATTATGATTTCTTTAATACAAAATAATACAAGATATCCACAATGGTGCGTAAGACATATGCTACCTCAGGCTTCATCGAGATGTGAACAAAAATGTATATATCAATCATTCCTTGAAGACATAATGACAAGAATGCCAAGTCTGTGTGGATCTCCTTTATCCTTCACATGCGCCTCTCTTTATCCCTCTATGATCCTACATAACGCTTCTGTATCACGACAAACCAATTTGACAAAGGTCCATAAAGTGGACATAGCTAACAAACCACTTGTCCATAGCAAAAAACGTACTTCAACATCAGGTACACATATGGATATTTTTAAAAAACGTACTTCATCATCAGGTATACACATGGATATTTTTAAGCATGGTAGGTCATATCCCCAATTTGATTATATTTTGTTCACTTATGAAGGTTGGACCAAAGCAGAAGTAATCGTTTCATCTCAACAGAAAGCTCGACTAATCACGACCGTCAAGAAAACAGAAGAAATTAATCAGACTGCATCTAGTGTGTGGACAAATTCACTTCACCCTGTAAACACAAACTACGTTCATAGCTCGAACAACACAGAGGTTAGAAAGCCATTTATACCTGTGTTTAACCGACAAAAATGCAAGTCAAGAATAATTTCAAGGAAGGAAGCCTGCAACAAAGGCAACAATTGTTTAACCAAGGCAAAACCGATCGTGCCTTGTTTTACCAATACTAGTTCACATAAAGGGAAAGATATTTTTGCTATCAATGCCATCAGACCTACTGCAAAGATGGTGAACGATGAATCAAGAGATGCCAAAGAATTTGATCCTCTATATTCCAATGACCTTGATAGTATGAGACTTAATCCTCTGGTATCGTCCAATACAGTACATGAAAAGTCTGAAGACGTCTCCCTAACCCCGTTACGTAAAGTTAAAACTGCTAAAGTAGGTGTATTATTGTCTAATTTTTACAAAGATGTGATTAATGTATAATGCTGTTTGCGTGCTTCACCTAGGTAAAGAAGAAAAATATGAATGAAGATTTGGATGTGCGTAAGATCGTGGCTGAGAATAAGGTAAGGAGAATTGAAATAACAGCTATTCATATGTAAATATATTGTAGAAATGGTTTTTGAACCGAATTAATTTTAGTAATGAATGTTAACTTTTTTGTGAATCATAAATTTATATTAATTTGTAATCGTCCTCAATGTATTGTGCAATCTGTAATAGCTTGATTTACAATCAACAATAAATAAATAAATATGTTTTAGCAAATAGCTACTCAAGTTATGGCTAAAATTTTGTTTCTTTTTTTATGTAGTTATCCAAAGTAAATGTTCCTACATTAGTAAGATGGCTTAAATTGCAAGGAGTAAAATGTAAATGTAAAGAAAAAAAACAAGATTTGATCGCGAAAGTTTATCAACACTTGGATCTTGTGAGACCATGATGTAAGGTTAGTGGAATTTCAATGAAATACTTCATCTAACAACACCGCTGTCTGTGTATTAGTCTTTTCCGCATGCGCGTAGAATTTAAGTATTTAATGCTGCACTAATTGCTTATTTACATTCAAAAAGTCGTCGCATTCGCATGTTTTTAACGCTATTTTTAACACGTTTAATAAAAAAATGTGTGGGCTGTTGTTGAATGTATGATCACCTGCCGTTATGGTTGCCAACCAATGTGCAACCGTTGACACAAAACTTCTTTATGTATACCGTAAGGGAGGTACCTTGTTTGTTTGTTTCGGTTGTTTTCCTGCAGAGACACGATATTGGTAACTTTCAAATCCATGGGTTGTATTTTTTTGTTCTTCATTCTTTTGATATTTACTTCATTGGGTGGTGTATCTCTTACGTTCTATTTTAGGCATGGCGATGATATATGACGTTCCCAATCTTCATAATTCTTCATTTTCAATCACTTTAGTGGATGGTTTATACCCAGAGTCATAAAATGTGATGTTTCCAATCTTCATATTCCTTTATTTTGTATCACTTTAGTGGATGGTTTATACCCAGAGTCATAAAATGTGATGTTTCCAGTCTTCATATTCCTTCATTTTCAATCACTTTGGTGGATGGTTTATACCCAACCCAGAGTCATAAAATGTGATGTTTCCAGTCTTCATATTCCTTTATTTTGTATCACTTTAGTGGATGGTTTTATACTTAGACCACATCGAGGAGTATATTGAATTGGAAATCTTTTTATTCTTCTTTGCCATGGCCAACTCTTATCGTGTTTATTCCTTTGTATTTCAGCAGAACATTTTCCTGACATGTTTTCTGCATTGTTTCATCATTAAGTAATGCATATTTACATTTTATTAGCTTGCGAACAGCATTTGAACTTACTATTAAAACAATGATTATGTAAACTCCTATGTAGACAACACTCTACACATAGTCTCTTCTGCATTACAATATTTTTTCTTTGTTTTCGCAATCACTTCTCAAACAAATGTTAAACGCTTTCACAATAGAGATTATTTGAGTAGGAATTGATTTTGAGAGTACGACGGAAACCCTGTTATATACAAATAATGGCTGTTTGCATGAAACTCATAAGCTTGTGCTTTTGTTACGCAAATCGGTTTACATGGCATAGAAACTTCCTATTTTCATAATGCCTATGATGAAGATATATGCATTATGAAAATAGGCTTTTGTCGAATACACTTTTAATTTAAAGTTGCGTAAAAAACATAATTTTAGCGTAATTGAATTTGCTAATGCTTTTTCCTAGCGGTTTAGGATGATTTTTGCCGCCAATTTGTGCTGACTGGCCTTGCTCATTTAGCGTATATAGGCCTGTGTATATTATACCGACGTCGTCAATATAGATAATCGACCAATATTAGATCCGGTTCTTACTGCTTACATTTGAAAAGCTCAGCACTTTTCTAAGTAATTTTTGTTCTTATGCCTGCCTTCTCATTTGAACTTGAACTTTGTAATATTTACTATTCAAGCATGTACATAGATTGAACCAAGAGGAAGTTGACTTTATCATGATAACATATTCATATTCATATTGCGTTATTTATACACATACGTGTTGAGATCATCGCTAAAAATTATTTCATCTCAAAGATTGTTCGACGTATTACTTTGTTACTTGCTGTGAGAGATATATTGTGTACGTGTTACCTAAAGATATTCATCATGTGAATAAATGATTACGTCTTCATTTTTCATTGCACACGATATAAACGTTTGCGTTTGAGAATTTATAGCGAACGTAAGGTGGTCAAGCTATGTATTCATTCTTCATGATAAGAAACAGTAGATAAGACGTCTGGAATTTTCGTCTAGCTCTTGTTTAGTTTTGAATATACACTATAATATATTTAGTTTTGTTCCTGATTTAAAGGGTTGTGTTTTTAACAAGAGTAGAGAAAATCGTTGCATAGTTGACCTTACAATCAAATTGCTTTTATTTTCTTTCAAGAATGTTGCCTCCTCCTTCAATGCTTTTAACTAAATTACGAACTTTACATAACAATGGACGTGAAATATGTTTTGAATATACCGTTGATAACCGAAATCTAGATGCTTTACTATTATTGAACTGTTGTTTGTCTTCATGCTTAGCCATTGAATTTTATCAACTTCCATTCCCGTAGTTTTGTTTTCGTGATCTTTGGTTAAGAAATCCTGTAAGGTCCCTATAGGATTAATCTCGACACTGCATGGCCACATGGTCAAACAAAGAGCGGCTAAATACGGAAATAAATACTTAAGCTTGTCGCTTAATTGAAAAATTATCTTAATCCTAAAATAAGCCGCTGAATGGAAAGGATTTGCTGGCGAACCTTAATTTTGTTTTTGACCCATTTATTTATTTGCTTTATATATATATATACGTATATATATATAGTAACGACGTTGAAATCCTTATTAGCTCAAGGGTTTCGCGTCTTGGATCGATTTTAGATCATCCAGAAAGTTTTGATTTACTGTTTTGCTCTTGGAGTTTAGCACATAAAATGATCTAATTTCAAATATAATGTACTGATTGAAAAGCCAAGTTGAGAGTAGTTTGACCACGTTGCGACGACGTGTCATAACGGATATATTTTTATAGAAAACTAACATAAATCAAAGGTAGAGAGCATCACTTCATTTGATGTTTTAAAGACATTTTAAAAACTCTATTTACAAATCTATAGTAGACCGAAAGTCATTCATCAAATTGCACTTTAAAGCATTTAATGTAGTCTGCCACTATAATTTAACAATAGTTGTTAAGAACTAGACCTGTACGTAGAGCAGATATATCTTTACTTTGATTATGTGGCTGCCATACACGTTGTCCTGGCATTGAATCAGTAATTGATTTTGGATGGGAAATGGCAGGACTTGCTCTATCTGAGTTGTGTGGTGACGAAGCTACTGGTGGCGAGTTAACCATACTAACTCGACCATCTTCTACCGGTGAAGACACTATACGATTTCCCATGTGGCTCACCATGTTAGATGCCATGTAGGGATTTCCATTTTGTACAGTTAACCCATTTCCTTGGTAATACTGTGTCATTCCCCCAGAGTACATAGCTCTAGCAGGATTTATACTGCCATTATTGTTGCTGTTTGGATTGGAAACGTTAGACTGTGTGGGATACATAAACGGGTATGCAGGTGTTTGGTAGTCATGGTGGTAAGGATTGCTAGATATTTTAGTGTACATGGCAAGTGTTTCTGCTGTAGGATAGCTTGGTTGTAACGATGCAATAGCACCTTGCGGCATATTGCTTGGTAATGCAGCATTTTGATACTTATCGGGAATGTTCATTAATGCTGGTGATGTGTACGGATTGTACATGCCAATACCTGGCGAGACATCTTTCTTTAACGTCCTCGGCTTACGACGTTTTGGTTTATATTTATAATCGGGATGTTGCTGTATATGCAACGCTTGCAGTCTCTTTGCCTCAGCTATGAACGGCTCTTTTTCTTCCGAGGTTAATGTCTTCCATTCTTCTCCTAGTTTCTTACTGATGTCCGAATTGTGCATCTTAGGGTTTACCTGAGCAATCTGTTTTCTCTTGCCTCTTGACCACACCATAAATGCGTTCATTGGTCGTTTTATATGGCCTTCTTCTTGTTTTCCCATCTTGAAATTTTCTACTACGTGGCTGTGATGATGTTACAGCAGTTGGATGTAGCTCGCGAAGCTTCCTTGTTCCTTCTTTCTTGATGTGTAAATTACAACCCCCTGGAATTATGGCGACACTATGTCAGTTCTGCTTCGATGGATCACAGCTTCTTACGGCTATACTATTAATTTGATCTCCTAGAACGTTGACAAAAAGAAAATGAACTTTTTTGTCGTTATTTATCATCTTGAATGTTTGTGGCGGACCTGTCTTCTCTTATTCAAGTGCATTACATCGTTTAATCGACAGTGTTTTCCACATTTATATTCGTCTGCGACAATTAAAAGTTGAAAGAAAGGCCTTTATTCAAATGCTTTCGTATGCTTTGTTAGCCACGCTTTGAAGACGCAGATGACTTAGGGAAATTTTATATGGTTGTTTTTTCAATTTTTTTTTATTGGGGCTGAGTTTGTTGAAAGTTTTCGTGCACATCCTTAAGGGAATGCCATTTTTATCTTTTGTGTGTTACGAAGCATACTGCTTCCATAATTATGTAAAACATTATCTTATTCTTAACCTTAAGCATACAGGCCAAGCGCCATCTCTGCAAATGATTGAATCAAATTGTTTTACTGACAACTTCGTAAATCACTTTAACTGTTTTTATGTTGAGTGTGCTCACGGGTAATAGACGCATTTGCTATAACTTCGTGTATTATTTAGTGCTTCGTAGATAGGACTCCTCAAGTAAACATTCTATTCAGACAATAAGATTCTAAAGATTACAGAGTTGAGTATTACTTCTCATGTTTAACAAAATAGTTAAAAACGTATGTGATGTGGCTATGAACAGCACTCCCTCCCAAACTCCTGTATTCCTATTTGCTTTTTAAAGAATTAATGTCAGCACACATGTATTGATTGTATAAAGACATCAACTTAAAGAACCAAATATGCTTTATAAATTCTGTCCATCGTCGATGTTCTTCATGAAGATTTAAGATGGTTAGTATAAACACGGCTTAAGATAGAAATAAAAAGTGGACAATCCTTTCAAAGGTATCATCATTGAAGAAGATTACATTGCTACATTCTACTATACACATATACTTACGTTTTCTTTGGTATTCAAATGAACGCCTCAAGTTAGGATAACAATGTTCACGTCAAGTAGTTGTCAATGCAAATTGTTTCTGTTTGTCTTTTGTCTTCTTATGTATACTTCAAAAAAATCGTGGCTTTGATTCCCTTAGTGTTTTCAAAATCAGTTTATTCTTGTGTGCTGTTCTGGCTTGTTCTTCTTTTAATTACTGTGCAGCCTTTCGTCAATGTTTATGATTAAAGATTCTCTCTTAACGTCCTGGTCCTATCTACTTGTTCAAGAATTTCCAAATACAATTTTCTATTTCCTTGACACGACAAAGAACATGTCATGTCAAGATTTCGATGGTCTGTGCAAGATGTAGCGTGCCTCTTGGAGGTTCCGCGTTGATGATTCCTTAATAATTTCTCTTTGTTTGTCAGCGTTTGATGTGCAAGGAATCTCGCTGTTTTGATGGGAGCAATAGGTTGATATTGAAGCTAGATATGCTTGTGACCTGGACGTTTTGAAAAAACCTGCTGTGAAATAGTGTGAACCTTCTTCAGCTTGCTGGTGTTAAAACCTGTGATTATTGGAATCACTCGTGTCCCGTTGACGTATGCCGTAGCTAATGCCAATATTACATTTCCATAACAATAAAGCATGTAAACAATAGGCGTTAATTATTTTAGATGAATAATTTATGTTGCTCTCGACCAACGATCATCAGCGAAGGCGATTGTCGGCATGCGATCTTTAAGTCGTTTGATGTGTGTCTGAGTACCGCTCGTGGTCATTACTTAGACCGCTTAACGCACACGTGTTCCTTCAAGTGCTGTTTTCATTCATCGGACGAATATCGTCCAAGCAAACTCTTCGCTTTTCATTCAGCTGTGCTTCCTACGACTTATCCTTTCGATGAAAATATTAGATTGTTGTGAGTGTTGTTGTGATAATCGTCGTCACCCGTGGTGTTATAGATATTTGATGTTTAAATTATTTTTCGTTCCTGCTAATCCTTTTGTCTGCAGCTGTGATTACTGCCTTGCCTCCTTGTCTTGCCTTACCTACCACGTGCTCATAAGATAAAAACCTAAGAAGCCGAAAAAGCCTAATGTTTTTTTCCTCTTCTCTTTTTTTGAACGATATGAAGCGTGCCCCTTTTGCGATGTTCTTGCACCATCATTTATTTATTTTGTTATTCCTCTTTAGGAAAAAACCCATCACGAGTTCTTTCCAGCTATAATCCTCGGTTTCCTTTTTGAAATCATTAAATCGTCTTAATACCCGCTTGGTGTATATGCATTGCCCGTCAATTGCTTATTTCATTTACATCTATCATCTTTACCGAAAATTCCACATTGATATAAGCTCATCTTGACTACTGGCCACATAAATGAAACCGTTTCTATATCTGTTGTCAAAAATTTAAGAAATGTCACCCATTATAGTATGTGTATACAGCAGCTTTTTTCTCAGACATAGACTCCTTTTGAGTGACATTCAGTTATAGATCGTGTTCATATACTAAACACTGACATGAAGAATTAAGTGGGAGGTGTTGAAATTCAGTGGTTTTCAATGCAATCTTTTATGTATATTGTTTGCTTAAATCAAATAACATGAAACTATTGTTTCATTTCGTGAAGAATCGTCTCTAACAAATGGAACTAGTGTCATGATTACGAAACCTCGTTTCGTTATCGTTTCTTAATCAACCTCAATTGGACAATCAAGAATAAACGATTTTTTGATGAGTTTAACATGTAGTAAAACATTACTGTATGTGATGCATAATATCTTTGAGATAATCTAAACAGCCAAATAAATATAAACTTCTTACTTTGTTGAATTTCTCAATCATTGTCATGTTTTATTGTTGCCGTTATTTAGTGGGGAGGGGGAGGCTTGGAGGGACATCTAGTGCTTATTAAATATGCGCGACAATTATTTTCTTCTTTAATTTTGCGGTATCGTATCTAAAGTGAAAATTACATGCTGACAACTTTGGAAGCCTCTTAAAAGGCATGCAAATTTGATTGAATACTCTTCTAATTACTGTTAATGACACACTGCATAAATCTCCGAGTGGGATGAATTACAGACTAACAGACAAAATTTGTCTGATGCGTTTAAATTATGTCTGATGCGTTTGATAATGTGAGTATGAAATTCGTGATTCTGAGAAATCGGTTTCTATTTCATTCAAATAACATCCAGTAAAATCTAAGGAAATATATAAAAATGACTGTCAATGTTGAATTTTACATATTCTTTGATAATTTAATAAAGAAAAACGATCTATATTCCTCAATACAAAAACACCATATGCACCTGCGTAATTTTGTCGTTATGATACATTTACTAATAAATTGCAACTTTTCAATCGCACTTCGCTATTTCAACATTTAGTGAAAAAAGCTATAATTTGTGAAAATACAAATTACTTTCATATATAAATGTATACATAGTGAATTGTTTAAACTTTATAATGCCTGGATTACCAATCTTTAAACTTATAGTGAATTGTCTATTGTTTATTTCGATATTTTCAGCATACTATATATGTATTTTCTATCTATACATGTACGCATATATATCAATAACAAATACCAAAATTTACACAAAGTTAAAAAATGCCCATTATAGAGCGTAGACTGCGTAGTATATTTAAATCACAAGTACAAATCTAAATTGCATACGCAAGCCTTAAAAATATTTGATTCCTTCTTCCCTCATTCCCTCGAATCATTAAAATGTTTAAACTTGTAATTTAAGAAGAATCGTTCATCCTTTCTCCAGTTAAGTTGTGACAATACAAAATTTTTAACATTAAACAGTAAGAATTGTAAGAGTATATCTCTGTAAAAGTAGACGTTACGATTCATGCATTCTGTTAACAATCCAGTCGAGCAGTTCTTTGATGTTTTGTTCGCGTCTGAGACATTGTTCATGTATCTTGTCGTCTGTTTGTCTTTGAGGACTTCCTGTGATCATCAAAACAATGTTCATTTTTTTAAGCTGCGTTGTTACATCAAAAAGAAACGAAAATAAACCGTGGTTGTTATCTTTCATTATCTTTATGATGCAGTTGTAAATATCTGTTAAAGTTCTATTTACATATTCCATGGCTCTCTCGTTGAATGATAGAAGTGCAATTCTCTTAACAACACCTGGAAACGTGCTATGATGACCACATGAAGGTACTTTTGGTTCTGGAGTTTCCCCATTTGTTCTGGGCAATGTTGTATCCGAAGATCCTCTTGGCTTTTTCTTCAAAATTATAAAACACACATTTCTAAAAATTTTCTTCCTTTGTATGTCTGTAAAAGTTCTATTGACTGCATGAATGGGGTTGTCAAACAGCGCTCTTAATATTGATTGCTCATCATGAATAATTCAGCATTGTTAAATTAACACGAAAATAGTCGTATAAATCAACAATAAAATATTATGTGAACAAATATAAGATATTCATACCGTGCCTGTCAATTTAGAAAGAACCAATTTGATCAGTTGCTCGATCTGTTTTTCGTGTACACAGCATATATTGTATAAACTGGCAAAGTTTCCGTGCGAAGGGTTTACCAACAACATCAAAATCGTGTTCATATTTTCCATTTCATCCGCTATTTTGCGTATGGCGACAAGCTGGTTGGTTCCTATATTGATATCTATGCAGCCTATACAAGCGTCATAGATGGCAGTATGCGCCTTTATCATCGCTTGTAAAAACCCTTCATGAGTTGGAGCTGATGTGCCTGGATGCATGTCTAGAGATTGCCATTGGAGAGAATAAAAAATTTACTTAGAAACCTTTATTTTGGGTATTTCCCTAGCTCATGACGTAACTCTTTTACGTCATAAAGTAACTCGTAAGTCGACACAGGGAGGATACTACGCACTTAAAGCAAGAACTTATTGCAGATTTTATTCCGTGTATGCTGACGTAAATATTACGGCCTTAGATCTGCAGAATATTTATTTACCCGCAAATCTGTTGCTATTTTCAATGTGCGTTATATGTCTCATGTCTTCGAACACATTATTTAATTAGAATACGTTCAATTACCGACTGTGTTAGCACATATGTTCTGCTACTAAATTTACAGCAATATTTGATAAGACCCTTTTCATACACATGCACTGTTTGTACATTGCTGTGTTTTGTTTGTTTTTTTTGTTATTTTCTTAAGATGATAGTAGCTTGTGTCAGAGTTTTAGAATACTTTTGAATAAGGTTACCTGTTGAGCTATAAATATATTCGCATAAAATTCTTATTTGCTAAATTTTTATATTATAGTTGCATGTATATAATTATATTTCTGATGTTAAATTTTACAAAGTTATCTTTATTATTTAATGTATGTAATCTATAAATTGATACTCGTTCCTATATTCATCATATATAAATTTAATTATACAAAATATCTATGACGAAAAGTTTACATACCATTACTGTAAGCAAGAAACACTTTTCCGCTAAGAAAGATGATTGTGGGATGTTTTAACGATTATTTGTACATTTAGCTAGACAATCCTTTCTCAAACAATTTTCATTTATGGACAAATACACACAGTAAAATCCAAAGCATTACAGCACATAAAATGATCATGTTAATCACCTTAAAACTCCCACCTTAATTATCTCATGAATAAAAAAAGAATTTTTCTGACCTAGGAAAACAAACTTACGTTCTATCTCATCTGCTATATCGTTTTTTCCAATATTCCGTAAAGCCTCGATAAGTTTTTCCATTCCACAGTAATAACCTTCTTTACTGTACCATTTTTGAAGCATTTGATATGCTTTCTCATACAGACTTCGCCATTCGTTATCAATGTTGTTTATAACAGTATTTTTAACTTTTAACTCTCTAGCGAGTTTCATCCAATCATCTGAAATGTCTATAGCAATCTTGTTTATAATTTTCTCCATACATTCACGCTGAATATTACTTTCTCCGCCCTCTGCCATTTACGAAAGAGGAACTGATGTGCCGCACTCCAACAGTTTAAACAAGATTTTTTAAATAATCTGAAATCTTTTTTAGTGGTAAAACTTTACGTCGACACAAATTTTACTTCCGCTATTCTCAGTATTTCGTGACATGAATTCGTTTGTCTCTCAATTTTGTGTATGTTTTGCGGTATGGTTATTTGATAACAATGGTCATAACCTTTCAATTACAATTAACATATAACCTTTAGTTTTTTCGCCACTGTAGTGTTATGTCCTTTACCTGACCGATAATCTGTGCACGTAGATAATTGAGATAAACTTTGCAATTTTATGAGACTGTTAGGGCCGTCTGAGATCAGCTTTTACACGTCGTCTGAGATCAGCCTTTATACATTGCAGTTGAAAAGTTGATTTTATGTCAATGTCGTGAACCTTTCAGAGTTGTGATTATTTCAGATGCTTTGTCATTAGCGCCATTCTTCTCGTTATCGCTCTAAGGTCTGTTTTGATTTAAACAATTGCTAAATAGTTTGCCGGAAGACTACTGTTCATGTGTGTCCAAAATTCCGCATATTTCATTGCCCATGTGAAAGTCGAGATTTAAGCGGAAAATATTGAATATCGCTATAATTATTTAGTATATATTCTTCAAATTAATTATTTTTAAGCGTCATATGGTTCCCGAGGAAAGCGTTCAGTGAATATTTAAGCCTAACAAAATAAAAAATCTTCACAAGGGAACCCCCTTACAACGTCATTTTTATATTTCACTTATTGAATATTGTTTAAGGAGTTTATAAACTTGTGTCATACTATGGTGACTTGCTATGGTTGATGCTCCAGAAAATACAATACAGTATATTACTTGATTATCAATAATCAAATGGAATGTTTAGCTTAAACATTTTTCCATAACAGTTTATAACATTGTTGCTAGGTTTTTCATTATAATTGCAGGATTGTATATAAAACATTTGGAAATTATCCAAATAAGGAGAAATCTAGAAAAGAATTTTTATGCATGCTATTTACAATATTAATGAGCCATAACGATTGGCTTGTAATTCATCGATTTTTGTCGCTCACTTCAAGTCTTCAACCAGCGCCTTTTTCCAATAAACAGCGCGAAAAATGGCAAAATATAAGGTAAACATTGTTTATCAACGAACAACGCACGTTTTATAATGAATAATGCAAAATTTTGGTGTTAAAAAAGGAATGAATACAAATCATACAGCGTTTTATAAAGAAAAATGAAAAATTTTGGTGTTGAATAGAAATGAACAGAAATCATAGAATGTTTTATAAATAAGAGTGCAAGATTTTGGTGTTAAAAAGGATCGAACACAAATAGAAGATATTGAATTATGTACGATTTATTCAGCTTCTTGTAAAATAATTATATAGAAGTTGAATTTGTATAAATACATTCTATGAATACAAGTCAGATTTAAATAGTTCATTGTTTACAATATGTTACATATGTTGCTATATTAAAGTAAATACAGTGTCTATATATTTGTGTATATACATTCATAGTTATATAGCTATTCATTCGTCCTACATTTTAACTGGTAGTAAAATTAATCATCTCTATCTTTTGATGACAATTTTACAACGTGGAGGAACTTGGAGCTTCTTCATTTCCAGGCTGTAAAATAAAGATATTAAATGTATCTTGTGGCGTGCTTAGCAATAATATAAAATGATTATTTTTATTGAAAGTCTATTTAAAAATTTTTTTATATAACGTTCATTTACTGCTGTCATGCAACCAGTTGTGTTTTGGGCTAAATATTGAGTTTACCAACAACCGACAAAAAAGAATAATATAGAGGTACCAAGTTATGAAATTCCATCTACAATGGCTTTTTTGTATTCATTCAATACTCTGTCAAGCAATGTTTTAAAGAATTAACCTACCGTAGTCAATACATACCGTAAAAGACAAGCTTTCAATAATCAAATTAATCATCTCTTCGATACTTTGCTCTCTCTTGCATCGTTCCTCATACAATTCGTTCTCTTGTCCACGGTGAGGGTTAGCAGTCGACATTAATATTTTATTCATATCTCTGAGATGTTTCGTTACTTTGAACAAGAAAATGAGTAAATCATTTCCTGTGTTCGCAGTAATATTGCGTTTGCTGTCTTCGAATATACTTGCAAGAGTTCGGCCCAATTTTTCCATGGCCTTTTCATAACTGATTATGACAGGTTTACATCTTAAAGGAATATCGCATCTCGATCGCATGTTCAGGCTTCTTTCCTACAAAAAATTTATTGTTTTCTTAATTATTTCTCCTTAATATTATCTGTAAAATTCATGCAAGTCTTTTTCTATAAGTAAAATTTGTAGATTGATAAGAAGGTATATTTTTCTTCGACGTGACCATACGTACCTTTCCAAACAATGAATTAATGATAAGGTTTATCAACTGATCAATGTTGACTTCCCTTGTGCGGCATTCTTCATATGAATAGACGTAATTTGCTTGTCTAGGATTTACTGTTGACATCAATGTCTTGTTCATATCTTGTATGTTATGCAAGACTTTGAGTACGTAGACCAGGTGATCATGTTGTGTATCTTTCTTAATGCTGCCCATACAGTCCTTGTACGTATCATTTAGTGCTCTGCTCATCTCTTGTAATGCTGTTTCATAACTATCACCACCACCAATTGGTGGAAATACAGTTGATGGTGTAGTTGGGTGTACTGTAAAAATAAAACATAACTTTACAATAGCGAGAATATGAATTAGTCAAATATCACCAATATTTAGTTAAATATTTCAATTGTTAAAGGAATCTTTGATTGCGGAATTCCTAAAGGAAAATTATATTTTTCAGGACAGTTTCTTTCCGTGACAGTGCGCTTAAAACGAGAAAAGATTACATCGCGTTTTTCCAGATGATGTGCGTGGGAAGAATTTAAATTCTATCGTTTTTTACAGTTCCTTCTGTTCTGATTGTATGGTTTGTCTTCCTCCCAGCACGATAATCCCTTCGTGATGACTACGTATTAAATTATTACAGTATCGCGATAACGATAACACTTTCCTAACAGTAACAATTTTGTTTATGGAATAATGGAAATGCATGAAAAGTTTAATCCTTTATAAAACAATGTTCTTGTATAACAGCAAAGTTGTTGAATTTTAAAACATTACTTTTGATGAAATGATCATGGTTATCTCCCTTAACCCCCACTGCAATTATAAACAGGAAGAAAAAAATTCCGCTGAAATAAGAAAAAAAAACTAACTTTCTATCTTGACTGCCAAATCGTTTCTCCCAATCTCCCGTAAAGCTTCAATGAGTTTTTCCTTTCCTCCAGAATAACCCTGTTTTTTATGCCATCTTTGAAGCACTTGATATGCTTTCTCGTACAATTGTGGGTATTCACTATCAATATTTACTATGGCAGTTTCTTCGACGCCCAACATTCTTGCTAATTTCTTCCAATCATTTCCGATATATTCAGCAGTGTTGTTGAGAACTTCCATGCATACCTGGTCGTTTTTAACAACTCCACCCTCCGCCATTTACGAAAGAAGAAATGATGTACCAACGCAATGTCTTTGAAAACGTTCGAACTCGATTCAAATTTGCCTCTCCTATTTTCATACACTCTGTAACTCCATTAATGGAACGCTCCTGCTGGCATTTGGATTCTTAAATGTTAAAATAAAACCAAATATTTCACCAAGGGGCTCTGCCTTTATTCCTATGTTATTATAAATATGTTATATTATCCAGTTAATGTTATTCGATTTCGCAAAATTACTCGGAATACGTCATTACAGTTTAACAAATGCCGATGAGTAAGACCATTTATGGAATTTTAAAAAGGAAATTAAATTTCTTATTTCCGTGTTGTATTGATACAGTTCAAAAATACAGTAAGACTTGCAAGACTTTCGCTCTCATGTTGACAAAACCATTACACAATAATTTTATTAAAATAAGTAATATTTACAAACTTCATTTTATAGAAACTTTTGAACAGACGACAAAAACAATTTATGCGTTTCTCAGTATTTCGCTACAATAATTGCTTGAATCTCAATATTCTCTTATCAAGCAGCAGTATCATGTTACTGACGTTGCTGTAGTCACTTTATAATATTGAATGGACACATCCTTTAAATAACATTTAACATATAACCTTTAATTCTGTTATTTTTACAACTGTAGTCATATGAATCTTACCTTGATACTGGATGATCTGTAAACAAATATGTATTTGAAATTCTCTTAGATTTGCAATTGTATACGACTGACAACGTCTTCAGAGATCAGCCTTTATACATTGCAGTTAAAATGTTGATTTTATGTCAATGTCGTGAACTGTTCAGAGTTGTGATTATTTCAGATGCTTTGTCATTAGGGCCATTCTTCTCGTTATCGCTCTAAGGTCTGTTTTGATTTAAACAATTGCTAAATAGTTTGCCGGAAGGCTACTGTTCATGTGTGTCCAAATTTCCGCATATTTCATTGCCCATGTGAAAGTCGAGTTTTAAGCGGAAAATATTGAATATCGCTATAATTATTTAGTATATATTCTTCAAATTAATTATTTTTAAGCGTCATATGGTTCCCGAGGAAAGCGTTCAGTGAATATTTAAGCCTAACAAAATAAAAAATCTTCACAAGGGAACCCCCTTACAACGTCATTTTTATATTTCACTTATTGAATATTGTTTAAGGAGTTTATAAACTTGTGCCATACTATGGTGACTTGCTATGGTTGATGCTCCAGAAAATACAATACAGTATATTACTTGATCATCAATAATCAAATGGAATGTTTAGCTTAAACATTTTTTCATAACAGTTTATAACATTGTTGCTAGGATGTTCATTATAATTGCAGGATTGTATGTAAAACATTTGGAAATTATGCAAACAAGGAGAAATCTAGAAAAGGATTTTTATGCATGCTATTTACAATATTAATGAGCCATAACGATTGGGTTGTAACTCATCGATTTTTGTCGCTCACTTCAAGTCTTCAACCAGCGCCTTTTTCCAATAAACAGCGCGAAAAATGGCAAAATATAAGACAAACATTGTTTATCAAGAAACAACGCACGTTTTATAATGAAGAATGCAAGATTTTGGTGTTAAAAAGGAATGAATAGAAATCATACAGCGTTTTATAATGAAGAATGCAAGATTTTGGTGTTAAGTAGAAATGAATAGAAATCATAGAATGTTTTATAAAGAAGAGTGCAAGATTTTGGTGTTAAAAAGGATTGAACACAAATAGAAGATATTGAATTATGTAAGATTTATTCAGCTTCTTGTAAAATAATTATATAGAAGTTGAATTTGTATAAATACATTCTATGAATATAAGTCAGATTTAAATAGTTCATTGTTTACAATATGTTACATATGTTGCTATATTAAAGTAAATACAGTGTCTATATATTTGTGTATATACATTCATAGTTATATAGCTATTCATTCGTCCTACATTTTAACTGGTAGTAAAATTAATCATCTCTATATATTGATGACAATTTTACATCGTGGAGGAACTTGGAGCTTCTTCCTTTCTAGGCTGTAAAATAAAGATATGAAATGTATCTTGTGGCGTGCTAAGCAATAATATAAAATGATTATTTTTATTGAAAGTTTATTTTAAATTTTTTTTCTATATCACGTTCATTTACTGCTGTCATGCAACCAGTAGTGTTTTGGGCTAAATACTGACTTTACCAACAACCGACAAAAAAGAATAATATAGACGCACCAAGTTATAAAATTCCATCTACAATGGCTTTTTTTATTCATTCAATACTCTGTCAAGCAATGTTTTAAAGAATTAACCTACCGTAGTCAATACATACCGTGGAAGACAAGCTTTCAATAATCAAATTAATCATCTCTTCGATACTTTGCTCTCTCTTGCATCGTTCTTTATACAATTCGTTCTCTTGTCCACGGTGAGGGTTAGCCGTCAACATTAATATTGTATTCATGTCCCTGAGATGTTTTGTTACTCTGAATAAGAAAATGAGTAAATCGTTTCCTGTGTTCGCAGTAATATTGCGTTTGCTGTCTTCGAATATACTTGTAAGAGTTCTGTTCAATTTTTCCATGGCCTTTTCATATCTAAGCAAGAATCTCTTGTCTAGTGGAATTGTAAAACTTCGATCGCGATCGATGATTATAAGAGATGTACATCTTGAAACAACTTCGGATCTCGATCGTATGTTCAGACTTCTTTCCTACAAAAAATTTATTGTTTTCTTAATTATTTCTCCTTATATTTATCTTTCAAATTCATGCAAGTCTTTTTCTATAAGTAAATTTTATGGATTGATGAGAAGGTATATTTTTCTTCGAAGTGACCATACGTACCTTTCCAGACAATGAATCAATGATCAGGTTTATCAACTGATCAATGTTGTCTTCCCTTGTGCGGCATTCTTCATATGAATAGACGTAATTTGCTTGTCTAGGATTTACTATTAACATCAATGTCTTGTTCATATCTTGTATGTTGTGCAAGACTTTGAGTACGTAGACCAGGTGATCATGTTGTGTATCTTTCTTAATGCTGCCCACACAGTCCTTGTACGTATCATTTAGTGCTCTGCTCATCTCTTGTAATGCTGTTTCATATATATCACCACCACCAATCGGTGGAAATACAATTGATGGTGTACTTGGGTGTACTGTAAAAATAAAACATAACTTTACAATAGTGAGAATATGAATTAGTCAAATATCACAAATATTTAGTGAAATATTTCAATTGTTGAAGGAATCTTTGATTGCGGAATTCCTAAAGGAAAATTATATTTCTCAGGACAGTTTCTTTCCGTGACAGCGCGCTTAAAGCGAGAAAAGATTACATCGCGTTTTTCCAGCCGACGTGCGTGGGAAGAATTTAAATTCTATCGTTTTTTTGCACTTCCTTCTGTTCTCATTGTATGATTTTGTCTTCCTCCCAGCACGATAATCCCTTCGTGATGACTACTTATTAAATTATTACAATATTGCGATAACGATAACACTTTCCTAACAGTAACAATTTTGTTTATGGAATTATGGAAATGCATTAAAAAAGATTAATCCTTTGTAAAACAATGTTCTTGTATAAAAGCAAAGTTGTTGAATTTCAAAACATTACTTTGGATGAAAGGATCATGGTTATCTCCCTTCAACCCCCACTGTAATTATAAACAGGAAGAAAAAAATTCCGCTGAAATAAGGAAAAAAAACTAACTTTCTATATTGACTGCCAAATCGTTTCTCCCACTCTTCCGTAAAGCTTCAATGAGTTTTTCCTTTCCTCCGGAATAACCCTGTTTTTTATGCCATCTTAGAAGCACTTGATATGCTTTCTCGTACAATTGTGAATATTGACTATCAATATTTTCTATGTGAGTTTCTTCGACTTCCAAATTCCTTGCTAATATCTTCCAATCAACTCCGATATCTTCAGCAATCTTGTTGAGAACTTTTTCCATGCATACCTGGTCGTTTTTCACAACTCCACCCTCCGCCATTTACGAAAGAAGAAATGATGTACCAATGCAATGTCTTTGAAAACGTTCGAACTCAATTCAAATTTGCCTCTCCTATTTTCATACACTCCGTAACTCCATTAATGGAACGCTCCTGCTGGCATTTGGATTCTTAAATGTTAAAATAAAACCAAATATTTCACCCAGGTGCTCTGCCTTTATTCCTATGTTAATATAAGCATGTTATATTATCCAGTTAATGTTATTTGATTTCGTAAAATTACTCGAAATGCGTCATTACAGTTGAACAAATGCCGATGAGTAAGAACAATTATGGAATTTTAAAAAGGAAATTCAATTTTTTATTTCCGTGTTGTATTGATATTGTTCAAAAATACAGTAAGATTTGCAAGACTTTCGCTCTCATGTTGACAAAACCATCACACAATAATTTTATTAAAATAAGTAATATGTACAAACTTAATTTTATAGAAACTTTTGAACAGACGACAAAAACAATTTATGCGTATCTCAGTATTTCGCTACATTGATTGCTTGAATCTGAATATTCTCTTATCAAGCAGCAGTATCATGTTACTGACGTTGCTGTAGTCACTTTATAATATTGAATGGACACATCCTTTAAATAACATTTAACATATAACCCTTAATTCTGTTATTTTTACCACTGTAGTCATATGAATCTTACCTTGATACCGGATGATCTGTAAACAAATATGTATTTGAAATTCTCTTAGATTTGCAATTGTATACGACTGACAACGTCTTCAGAGATCAGCCTTTATACATTGCAGTTGAAAAGACTTTTCATTATTGTGAGATTCTGACTTTATATTTATATGACAGGTCACCCACGAAAGCCAAACATGTTGTAATGAATAATGCCTCTTACCTGGAATATTTGTTTAAGAAGAACATTCCAGCTCAAAAGAATCCCCTCATGATGTCATTATTTAATTGCCCAAATTTTTTGTTTAGTGTTCCATGTCGTTCTTTTTATTGGCCACCAATGACCGCTGACATTCATTCAACAGATAAATATAATCGTAAACCATGTATCGTATTTGGTTTTGTGACATGGAATACCAAAACTAATTTTCTTAAGATAATTTCCGTTCTATGTTTTCCCTATTTATTTTTATGTTTGTTAACAGCTGACACCCTCCCCTCCCTCCCTTAGGATAAACATCACAGTAATCTGAACCCACCATTGAACATTACGTGTTATTGAGCACGCACTACTTTCAATGATGTAATGCACATATCTTGCATAATAATCTTTTATGTGACTTCCTAAAACGTGCGCTATTTTCTGTGCGCATCCATAAAAAACGAAGCATAAAACGAATAAAACATCCATCTTCAACTGAATATTTTATTTTCTGAACGTTTTGTATGTTTCTGTTGTGATTTTGTTTTAAAAGCTTTGTGCTGATTAAATAATTAAATGTTTTAAAAATACCTTAAAAATAATATTTCCCTGAAATTACAACAATTTAAAAACGCTACATCCATTGTGTTTCTTCCTTTGTACAAAGTTCAAGCCTCAAGGAGTACTTGTTACGCAAAGACAGGATTAAAAGGTCCATGTTTATCTTGTGCTATCCATACTTGATCTTCAACATCCCCTGTTAAACTGTATACTTGGGTCCACGAGAGGTGAGTGACATTTGCAATATTGAGTCGAGCATACGAGTACGTTCCGGGGAACCACGATCGAAAAGCTGACCACCGACCTGGATAGATGGGATGAAAAATGGTCAAACAAATGAGTAGAATATTTTCTTTGTTTACAACTACAGCCTTGGCGAATCCAGCATTAGTTAAAATATATATTATTACTGCTCAATTATAAATTCAAAACCACTCCAAAACAATATTATTGGTTGTAAATTTCCAAAGAATAAAATTTAACCAATCACGAGTATTTTGAAACGTAAATATTTCAGCGGGAATAATTTATTTTGACGTACGATTGCTGATGGCGTCAGTGAGTGAACTATAGCGGAGTATGGTGAAGCAAGTTTGCTGTAACTAATGCTTTCTTACCTCGTGGTCCCAGCATCGGGTTAACACATATGCCATAAAATTCGTTACAACCCGCCATTCCTGATACAATATGAACTGGAGCTTTTGGATTATTGTAGTTTTTTTGGTATACTACATTTTTATACACAGGCCATGATCTCTCGTATGAATGCTCGTGCGCTTCTATAATCAAATCCACTCCATATTCCATAAACACTGGTTCTAGACTATTGAGAAAAGACAGATGATGCCGTTGGATTGCTCAAACATTAGTATCATTTGTGGAGTCATACTAATTATCTCCTACAGTCACTGCGCTATGTAGGAGTTTATTTTATTCATGATAAGCGTTTAATTCTTCCGAAACAGTTAGATTACTCGTTGTCCATGTTAGTTTTCCTATTTGAAGTATTCGCTGATTTTCCTCCGTCAAATAATATTGCATCTAAATCTCACTTACATACATATGTTTAAACACAATACATTTGTGTCTGTCATGTTTACCTTCCTCTTAAAATTGGATGCTTTCTGGTGCAATCATCTGTATCAATATTGGAACAATACATCGGTCTGTGACCAAACACAATAATCCATGGTCGTTTTTTTCTGTTCTCAATCTTGTTCGCTTCTTGGAGATCATTTATGAGCCATTTCATTTGTGTACTTACGTAGGACTGATTGTTGGTGAAATATGCCTCAGTCGAGTAGCTGTTGATTAAAAGTTAAGTAAGCAGAGATTCAATGAGGCTTTGCAATTGAATCATGTAAAAAATCATAGAATTTCAAAGTCACTAAAGTACTCCCACACCTGACAAAATGCGCTTTGCCTAAGTTGAAACTATACCACATCTCATCCAGAGGTGTTGGCCAGTTTGTGTTAGGCATAGAGAAACGATATCTATAATGACTGAAGTTGTGTGCAATCTCTGAAAGAAAAGAAGTGAATAGTCAATGAAAGCAAATCATACAGGCGATTGCAAACACGTTAGTTCAGTCATGATTTTTTTCTTTTATATAATTAAGGATGAATGAAACAACAAGAAATGAAGTTTTAGATGATCATACCATGATACCTCTTAAACGTCATGTAACGTAAAGTTTGAGATGATCTTACCATGATACCTCAGAAACGTCATGTAACGTAAAGTTTGAGATGATCTTACCACATTGAACTAAAATACATGGAACGCTACCTGCAGCAAATAATTGAAGCCAGATCTTACACCCAGACACGCGTGTGTAGTGTTTCAAAATTCTGAAAATTGATTGACTACACACACGTGTCTGGGTGTAAAATTTGGCTTCAAGAATTTATTAGGCTTTTCTATTACAGGTAGCGTTCCAGATGTATTTTAGTTCAATGTCTTACCATGATTCCCTGGACACGTCATGTAAGGTATAGTTGATGCTATGGGTACAACTCTTCTCATGAACTCATCTCCATTCTAATCAAGTAAAACGACCATTACTGTCCATGCCAGAATATTCTTTAATTTATTCATTTTTCTATCGTTCATGTGAATAATTACAAAAAATGACGTCATCATGTTACCTCTCCGCCATCTGTATCAAGATCGTAGGCAAAGTCGCCAACATGAAGAGCTGCGCTGTACGCCCCAGTTTTAGTTTCTTTTATCAAGCTTTTAAGACTGGGTGCACCTCCATGTCGACCCATATCACCAAATACCAGAAGTTTGACGGAAGATTCCTAATGACGTAAATGTAATTGCCATTCTCCAGTTACAGCATTTACATTATAAAAGACGATTATTTACTAAATGATACGCTGTATGTGAAATCATTTCAAGCGCACGTGCTCATTAAGAAGAGGAATTACCTCGCCATCTGTCATGGAAACAAACTGGTATTGTGGACTAGATTCACCTCCGCTGTGAACCTGGTAGTAATAGTTTGTACCTGGACTGAGATTCTGAAAAACAACGTTGAAATTTATTTAAAAAACTCTGAATGTACACACGCATCACCTTATTTAATTTGAGCTTGTATTCCTATTTTTCAATTAGAGCAGATCGTCCATGTTTAGAGCATGCAGTCATGACCTTGACTGCATTGATAAAGCACGCACTTAACAGCATGAAATCACGTGCCGTTCACGAGGTCCAATGTCAAATTACCGAAGAGTTGTGGCTTAGCTTGCACATGTGTTGAAGAATAGCCACATTTCTAAATGGATATCTCTAAATGTGTAGATTGTAGAAATGGTACTCTCGCGGCCATGCTGGTTTGATTTATTCAAGCTCAGACACCCTCGTGTCATAATTAAAAATTTTCAACGATCTTTGCTTAGCGAGGCGAGAGACAAATTGATAGTTAGTGTGTTTTGACTGTTCATGAGATCAAGATTTACGGTAGCATGAGAAATCTCAAGGTTTATTAAAGAGCAGTTCAACTTCAATAGAAGAAGATATCCTCGTGGTTTCATCTTCTCCTATTCTTCTTTTATTGTATGATTGTTTTTTTTTATTCAAAGACATATATATACATTGCGGTAAGGTTTGTTTGAGGCACTTGATGAGAAAAAAGGAAAAAGTCGAGATGAAATATATTATTAATTATTTATCAATAATATATTTCAATTCGCCACAATTTCTTACTTTCATTACGGCTCTGTGTATTAGGCCTAAACCACGCGGATTACCATCCTTTAATACAGCTTCGGTTGTTTTAACCAACATATCCAACGAACCAGCTTTACGACCATATGTTACGTATGAAGACGAAGAATACTTGGGAATATTTTCTGTGGACCACACGACAATCATTTCTTCAGCGTTCTTTCCATATGACAAATGAACTTGATCAGGTCCAGTCCTTTCAATTTTATTTTGTGGTTCTGTTGGTGCTGCGCTATATAAACCGATTGAATGTAATATAAAGCCAAGCAAGGCCCACATTTTGCCGTTGAATAGCATGATTAGACTACTTGCTTTTTGTCAGTGTGAGTGTCGTATATAAAAATGATTTTAATTATGTATCTAATTATATATTCATCGCGTGATGACACAGCATTTCTATTGGCTTTTATCGCCATAACTCATATCACATTTTTAACATGATCGTTTTACACGATCAGCTTTCAAAAAACTTCTTTCGACATGTAGGCACCTTGATATCTATTCGTCTGTCAGGGAGTGTGTGTTTTATATACATTATCTTTTCATCAATACATTATATAAGTGCTGTATAAAAACATACTTCGGAGAAATTTAAACAACGTATGTGTGGCCCTGTATATCAATTCAGTATTTTATTTTATCAGCGTTAGCACCAGTGGTTCGCACGCACTTATTTCCAGGTGTGATAGTAGATCTATCTGCCAGTGTCAGACAGTCCTTTATCGGTGTTTGCTCTATTTTTACCCCGTACTTTATTCTTAGTTATTTCAGAAAATTTACCAAAATAATTACTGATATTGTGTTTGATATTGTGTTTACTGAACTTATTGTTTGTCCTTTTACATATGTCAATGACGATGGTCACACAGCTCGCGCAGGCCTGGTCACTAATTACATGACAATATGGCGGCGGAAATAGCTCAATTCGAATGGCAGTCCTCTTGAAAAAAATGACAGCAATTGAAATTTAATGTTTTTATATTTCCACATCATCTCATCCTCGCTTCCAATGAATTCATGGCAACTAACTCTCATACAGAATACTTCATTCGTATTAGAAATGAAATACAACGTTTCAACAATTATGCGAGACAGAACGACTTTGCTGTGACTGTGAGTATTGATGTGTGTCAGAGATTCTTTGTGACGTTCATAGGTTACTGGTCGTGATGATTTTTATCAAAATTCTCCTAAGTGCTGTTTCACCCTTTTCATTTGAATAATGATAAAATTTCCCGACGAAAACTTTATAACAAAATTTTACTTATATAATACTTGCTTTCGTGCTGAATGTTATTTTGACATTCTTGTGTTTGATACTAAGAAATTATGAAACATAGCAATTTGTGAAAGTTCCGTGTTTCTTTTCCCTTAAGGATGATGATACTGTGGCACTGGTTGCAACATCTGATGTTGAATTTTCTGGTACTTCTGCTATAAGTTCACTCCCTCCTGAATGGTATGTGATCAATGTAGTATATTAGTTCATATTTGTATTCACTCCCTCCTGAAAGGTATGTTTGTCGTAGGATTTAGTTCATTGCAGTATTTTAGTTTATGTGTGTAATTTACGACTCTTGTTTTTTAGGGTTGATAATGTTGAGGAGATTCAATATGAAGTCACCAAGATCAAACAAAAAAGTAAAGTAATTTCTATAGTTGATGATTATTATTGTATCGAGAATGGCATTTAACCTTTTCAATCTTTTTATATAGTGAAGCAACTATCTACTATGCATGACAAACATTTAAACAGACCTTCTTTGGATGACTCAGCAGATGAAGAACAAACTATTGAAATAACCACCAAAGAAATAACACAGGTTTAGGAGGCATTTTTATCAAAGCTTTTGTACAATATGATAATTATTTTGTTTATATTAGATATACAATGTTAAAGTGCTCACTACTCCTCATTTGACTCTGAAGATGACTACCGCTAAGGTTGTCGAAATGTCAGTCAACAACAACAAAAACAGTCCTTCTCAGGACTATACTAACCTGGATGATCGACATTTACAAACATGTAACGATACTCCCGGGTTCAAACCATTTACGTTAAAGTGCTCCTTGCTGTCAATTTTTTTAATGAATTTGATGAAACGTAAACTTGGAATAATAATATTGAAGTGTTGTTTGAATTGGACACAAAATCTTGATGCTCAGCACT
This sequence comes from Xenia sp. Carnegie-2017, assembly GCF_021976095.1. Taxonomy (NCBI): domain Eukaryota; kingdom Metazoa; phylum Cnidaria; class Anthozoa; order Malacalcyonacea; family Xeniidae; genus Xenia; species Xenia sp. Carnegie-2017. The sequence continues at coordinate 448,826 of NW_025813469.1, read as the reverse complement.
GTGAAACATTCCATAAATGGCATAAAATTGTAGCAATTTTGGCTTAAAATGAAGTCTTATCTGGAGTATGGTACCTAAAATGTGACGTTAACTTTATAGCAAAATTACTATCCTATCCATCTTTTATTTTTCTTCTTACACCAAGTTGGAAGGCAAGCCCAACAGGATCCATGGTGTATGGTTGCATTAGCACTAGGATATTGTGATAAAGTATTGCAACAATTTTCAGTAATTTACCTCAGAGCTGTATGAACTGTGTTTTGCAATGCTTAGACAAAAAAAAATTGACTTCATAAAATTCTTTCACAAATTTTATGCTACGTCTACATTTCATCAAATTCGTTGAAAAAAAAATATTTAGGCGAGATGCACTCTGAAGTCAGCAAAACGAGCTGCACAAATTGTTGATTTTCGTAGATGTTTCATCAAAGTCAGGCTGCCATTCACAAAATAATTGCAAAATCAAAGTCTGGTAATCCAGAAGAAAAACGACTTGTCAAAAACGTTGTCTCATCATTAGCAGCAAGTCTACAGGAACTCTCTGGGAATTTTAGAAAGAGTCAATCAACTTATTTAAAAAGTACGTTTGTTTATCCTATAATCAGGTTTTACTGTTGGTTTTAAAGACTATTCTTCTGGTTAAAATTCAGAGATGAAAAATCGTGAGGAAAGAGAAAGTCAATACTTCAACAGAAATATTGGATCTGTTGGTTCTTCACTTTTAGAAGATGACAACAGTGAACTGTATGATACAGTAAGTAATCGTTTATTGTAAGTAGGAGAAATTTTTACAACATCTTTACTAACTTCTTTGAAAACTTGTTGCAACCAGAAATTCCCAAAATATTGTGTATTTTTTTGCCTCCATTCACAATCATTAGGGTTTTTCCGCACAACAAGTGAAATTGGTAGACGACAACACGGCGCTCATTCAACAGCGCGAAAAAGAAATTCAGCATATTGTATCGTCGATAGCAGATCTAAATCAAATATTTCAGGACTTATCCTCTCTTATTGTGGAACAGGTTGCATGAATTTATGTATTTTTATGGAACGTATGACGAATGTGTCGTTTTTTGTGTCGTCTTTATCGTTTCGTTTGCTCTTTCAGGGAACTATATTGGACAGAATAGATTACAATGTTGAACAAGCGTCAGTTAAAGTAGAAGAGGGTCTTGAGCAGCTGAAAAAGGTGTGAACATCATAGCAAATACATATTAAGATCTACATTAGTTTTTTCTTCCGTATTCAGATGATTATTTCCTTGCGTTTAGGGGGAGAAATATCAGAAGAGCTCAAGAAAAATGCTTATTATTATTTTACTTGCGGTAATCATTGTTGTTTTATTAATCTCTCTTGTTGCCACAAAGAGTAAGTAGTTTTTTATTTATTCACTTCATTTCATGGCGATGATTGTTGCGTTCGAGTGATGACGTCATGTGTTACGTCATGTATTACGTCATCACTGGGAAATCGGCGATCGACGCGAGTGATATAGCAACTGCTAAATACATACAATGATTAATCAAACTTTTGACTTAAAGTGTATTACTAGAACTATTAATACCATCAACGTTTTCGGTTTATGCGGAAGCCAAGCTTTATTGACAACCGTTAGCGCAAAAGTTGCTGTCAAATATAACAGTTTTTTCATCTATCAAGATAACGTATTTCTGAGTTATGCTCTCAATATAAGCTGTTTTATATAACGTGGACAATGATCCTTCGTTAAGTCCTCTCTATTACTTTAATAATCCTATACCATTCAATGAATTCGTAAATACAAAAAAATGTGTGCTGTAAATAGGCTATACAATATACTTGTCTTGAAAATTCTCTGTAATAATGATACATGACTAGATACTGTCTAAGATTCGGCTATTGCAAACCTTCTTGAAGTTTTTAGTCAATATAATATCTCCAACTCCCCGCCATTTTAATGTTTTGGTACCTCGAAATTACTGGAATCAAACGTAAATTTCATTTTAATTGACCTTGGAGTTGAGTGATCATATGAGTTGTTGCCAATGCTCGTGTGCAGCTCGTGTATAACTTATGCTTTTCAATGTAAGCTGAAAAAATACTGTCAGTAAAATCGTGATTTACTGATGTTCTTCAGCAGAACACAAATCATCATTTCGCAAGTGACGCGACAACCATTTCAGCATGAATAATGAATGACAAAGTATGCGAAGAGAGCTGGTTTGCTTTAAAACGTGTTAACTATTTGTTAACACGTAATTAAACTTGACACCAATTCTTCGTGTTGCGTCATCAAAGGAAAGCTAAATACTTCCATACTCATATTTCTAATCTCTAAATCCTCATGTGTCTAATGACAATCTTTCCTGATCTTTTGCGTTTAATACGTTTTCGCTGTCTTATCATTTTAATTTTGATGTTATCTACCTTTTATTTTAGTTTATGAAAACTGTCGTTGTTTCAATTAGATTGCTAAGAATCTAAAGAAAATGTGCTTTTAGTTAAAATACAAATAAATTATTAACCAATAGGTTAAGAAAGGTGTGATTTAAACACCAAACAACCTACAGCTGCTGCACTATCTCGTTACGCGTGCTATTCATATGCAAATACATAAAATTTTTGAGAGACCGTATGTCCGTTGATAATCCTATTTTATAATTAATTCCACAAGAAATTTTAATTTTAAATATCAAAACCCAAGAGAGTAAAGAGCTCTGCAAAACAACGTTATGAAGCGAAACATTTGTCTTTACTTTGAAGATATCATCAGACAATTCAAATTAAGTTGTAAATTTTTTACAGTAAATTCAATGTATTTCTTCAACAATTTTCACGTGTTTTTCTGACGTAAGTAAACAGCGTTGAACGTGAAGGATAAATTGAATGAAGAGTAACAAATTGCAAGTAAACTATCCATTCCATGGATACAATGATTGTATTTAGTTATCAAATTTCACGGCTTTTGTTAATATATGGGTTACTTTATGTGTGTGAACTCGATCAAACATTACATTTCTACCCCTGACAAAAACAACTTTATCTGTTATTTTATAATTTTATTCAATTTTCCTGTATGAACACAGGCGACATTACAAACAGGTAATGGCATGTGTTAGCAATTATTCTTAACGTCTTATGATTGGCGCAGATAAAATGTAAGTATCACCCATGGGCTAATAATGCAAATAATTTATTAAATTTCAAAACACGTGTATAAACGTATAAATTTAAAAGACCGAACCCAGAGGGCTGTAATGTTCACGAACGTCTTGTGAACATATTGGAAATGGCAGACAAAGGCAAAGAAAGGAGAACAGATCGGCTTATGGCGACTGATGCTTCGCATACTGACGACTCTACAATCCAAATGAAAAGAGATGTTGGATTAATCGGAGGTGTTGCTGTTATAGTTGGAACGATGATAGGAAGTGGTATTTTTGCATCTCCAAAATATGTTTTAATGTTTAGCGGTTCAGTCGGTATGGCTTTGGTTGTTTGGGGCGTATGTGGTGTTTTAGCCATGTGTGGTGCATTGTCCTATGCAGAACTTGGTACCATGATACCTACATCAGGTGGTGAAAGTACTTATTTACTGGAAGCTTTTGGAGGCCTGCCTTCCTTCATGTATATATGGACTGCATGTATCGTTATTAAACCATCACAAATTGCAATTATTTGTCTTGTGTTTGGCGAGTACGTAATAACTCCTTTCTTTCCCGATTGCTCGGAAAAACCTGAAATTCAAGTTATCGTAAAGTTACTTGCTGCGTTCGCTATTGGTGAGTATTATTTACAACTTAAGCAAACAAATAAAAAATTTCATTGAATTCCTGCTGCGTATTCTACGTTTTCTTGGAACAATGCTTCAAAATTTCTTTACGTAGGATGTTCTAATAAGCGTTATTGGTTTAAATTTGGTGAATTTTTGCTACTTTGCAACATTTTGATTTATGTTAAAAAGACAATTGCTTAAATTGTCCAACAAAGTGCGAAGATCATATCTACATTTAATTTCAAACACCGCACTGCATAACACATTCTTTCATTTTGATTTATGCTCGATACTCGTGAGATCGGGTGTTTAATTTCATCTGTTTTGTAATATAAAACCGCTGCCGGTAATGGGAGAAATTAATTAAAATCACTTGTACTTCTATAAAAACAATTTCCGAAAAATATCACTCTTTGAGACAATGAACATATCTAAAGAGAAAATTACATTAGTTTCAACGCTTGATCACATGCACCGAAGATTGGCAAAATTTAATTTTCTTTGAATTTTTCCTCGTTATTTGATAAATGGAAAAAACCTAGCATTGCCACTTCAGCCAGTGACAGATTATCAATCACTCGTGCATCGTGAAGATCCTTTATTCTTCAAATAATTCTTCATTTGAATGATTGATTTTTCGATCTTTTCTTAGCAATAAAGTTGTCCCCAAATTCCATTTTTCTTCTTGTTTCTTTAGTGGTGAGCTTGTCACAGGAGAAAAAATGAAAGTTGAGCAAAATTTCAGAGTTAGCAATGCAACATTTGTTTACACTCAAAGTAAAATACATCCGGGCGTCACCTCGAAAAACATCACTTATAATAAAATGAAATGTTTCCTTCGGTGGCAACGAAAACTTTCAATTTTTCAAAATCCTACTTGTATATTCGTGCGCTTGGTGATTGTATTAAAATGATTCGGTCACGATCTGACATATATTCAATATAAATGTTTATTTTTTTTGTAGCCGTCATTACGATCGTGAATTGTGTGAGTGTAAAGTTAGCAACGAGAGTTATGGTGTTTTTTACTGCTGCCAAATTGTTAGCTTTAGTTATGATAATCATAACTGGTTTAGTACGACTTGCACAAGGTAAGCTCTATTTTACATCTTATGAACACTTTAATAAATGGAGGTAGGGGGGTTCACAAAATATGCAACTGTTTATATGAAGCTACGTGGGGTAATCACTGACACTTTAGTGGATTAAACAAGAAAACTTACATGCTCTCTATGGAGTTTTTTCTGAAGAATTTTCCTCTTTTATACCCCCCGTTTGGTCTTATGTTGTTGCAGGTTTTAATTATGAAGTAAGTACTAGTCGCTCGTTTGATGGTACCGTAATGTCGGCTGGAATGATTGGCGAAGCATTCTACAACGGTTTATGGGCCTACGATGGATGGTAAGTTTTTGTGATGTAGATTTATCAATCAACTCATGTTTTGTTTTCACAACGATAAGACATTTTTGGGGAAACTGACTATTTTCATATCTAGGAACAATCTCAATTATATTACAGAAGAAATAAAAAAACCAAACAGGTCAGTCCTGCTTGTCCAGTCGTTCATTTTATTATGATGGAAACCATTCGTTATCATTAACAGTTCTGCCTGTGCTTTTGCATTAGAAATCTACCGTTAGCCATTGCAATTGGCATTCCATTGGTGACTGGTATATATTTAATGACAAATATTTCATATTTTACTGTGTTGACCAAGGAAGAAGTGTTGGAATCTTCTGCGGTTGGAGTGGTAACGTTAATCTTTCATAATAAACGCTTTCTTACTTGTTACGTTATCTTTCTACATTATTGTGGTCAACGTTCTATAGGTGTTTGCTCGTAGGATGTTTGGTGTAATGTATTGGATTATTCCTGTTTTTGTTGCATGTTCAACATTTGGTGCTGCTAATGGTGGTGCTTTGGCAAGTGGTAGATTGTTATATGCTGCAGCTAAACATGGTCATTTACCTAAATTCCTTGCTATGATTCACAATACGCGTGGAGTACCTATTCCTGGCCTTATTTTACAGGTCATTTTTGTCATTTGAACATTTTTGTCATTTGCTCATTATAAAATACATCCATTAATAATCGCCTCGTGTATTTTAGAGTTTAATCTCGTGGGCCATGTTGATTCCGGAGTCAAGTAGTTTTCGTACATTAATTGGTTATTTCACATTTGCTGCATGGGTCTTTTATGGTGCAACAATAGCTGGTCTTCTTTACATGAAGTTCATCAGTCAGAAAGATAGAAGCAGGCCTTTCAAGGTATTCGTTTAAATGAAACGATGTTAGTAATTTACTATTAATGGTAAGATTGTCAAGAACGTGCTTTGGTTAGTGTAGCAAAATAGTGGTCATGAAATAGGGCGACAGGGGGGGGGGGCACACAAGTCGTGTTTGTAGACTTGTTAGGCAACACGACAAAATGGGGGACTTTAAATGTTCTTCAGTTGATATCGTTATTTTTGTTTTTAGGTTTTCGTGTTGTTTCCAATAATTGTATTGTTATCAGCTGTTTATCTTGTTGCTGCACCGTTTTCAAAGGATCCACTACCCGCTTTCTTTTGTTTATTGTTTATTTTGTTCGGTATACCGGTGTATTTCTTATTTATCCATAAAAACAGAAGTCCAGCTTTTCTCAATAACGGTCTAGGTAGGTAACAACATCTTTACTTAAGTTTCTCTCCTTGAATTGACAACGTTTGCTATCATGCCGGCTATTCCTGCTTTCCATTTCTTTAGAAAAGTTCACGTATTTTGTGCAAAAATTTGCTGATGTGTCGTATCCACTATCAGAAGACGATATTGCTGGTTAAACTGTTGCTATTTTCACCGATGGTAATCTTTTTTCGTTCAAACAACTAATTTTTATACTATTTGTTTATTTTTGTTCACCATTCTTTTCCTTTGAATGACCGTAATTTCTCACCAAATCTAAAGTTCCTTCTCACCAAATTGCCAAAATAATGTTTTTCCAAATGCATTTCTGGTTTCTCTTCATTATTCATCTAAAACGGGCTGTCTAGAAATAAGAATAATTTGGGTTATTGTGTACTTTTTGTGAACCATATTGACGTGAAAATGATTAAAAGCTTCATTTATTGTAATGTTCTTTTAAAAGAATCGCCTTTTTGTGAACCATATTGACGTGAAAATGATTAAAAGCTTAATTTATTGTAATGTTCTTTCAAAAGAATCGCCTTTTTGTGAAGCATATTGACGTGAAAATGATTAAAAGCTTAATTTATTGTAATGTTCTTTCAAAAGAATCGCCATTATGATTCTTTATACGTGCTTATCAATCGGCAAAATTTTTTTTGCTCATGTCTTGAGATCTTCTCGTGATATTTCACGAGGCAAGTTGTTGGTTGACCTGACATTGGGAGGACTTACAAAGTTCAATTAAAACACAGAGCGGTTCTATTTGACTTTACTTTGATCAAAGTTTACCGAAAGCGGAAAAGTCTGGAGAAATTTAGAAATAAAAAAAACAAAGTCGGTGTAATTGCCTTGAGTTTAATAGTATTAAAGTTTAATTGACACGTTGTTGAACTTTGGAATAAATTCACCGAGCTCCAAGCTCTTTGGCTGATGTAATATTGCAGACGATTTTTTTATTTACATGCTTTTACCACGTGCGTTGAAGCGGAGCTCAGAACTGACACGAAACACTTTGTTTTTGCCCCTTTAATTTTGTCTTCGATTAGATCTCACAAATATGTGTGTTTAGAACGTTAAAACTAACGCGATTCTATTGCAAAATTTGTCAATTTTCATAAAAAAGTATTACGGGTAAACAAGGCACATGAACACGTTCTATAATTTCTTACGCGGCTTGTGATTGGTTGAGACAACAGAACAAGTTCATGTGAATCAAGCGCTTCGTACATAGATTGAGCAACACGTGTACTTTAGTACTACAGGTCTTTTTGCTCTACTACACTGTGTCGTGCTGTTTGATCAAAAGAGAAGTTAACTAATACAGGAAGTTGAAGAAAATGTCTGCATTAATTCAAAGCGAAGAAAGGCCTCCAAGCTCGCCGGAGAAATCCAAAGATGAGTTGTTAGTAAATGGTCATAGTCAACAGGAAGGTGGCGTTACTTTACGACGTGATGTTGGTTTAGTTGGAGGAATAGCTATCATTGTTGGTACTATGATAGGTAGTGGTATCTTTGCTTCACCAAAAGGGGTATTAGCGGCATCGGGATCTTCAGGGATGGCGCTTATTGTTTGGGCGATTTGTGGTGTACTGGCTGTTTGTGGGGCGATGTCTTACGCCGAGTTGGGAACAATGATCCCAACTTCTGGAGGCGAATACACATACATTCGCGAGGCATTCGGTGCTCTTCCTTCTTTTTTGTACGCCTGGACAGCTTGTCTTGTTATAAAACCCTCACAACTTGCCATAATTTGTCTAATATTTGGCGAATATATTGTAACCCCATTTTTTCCCGAATGTACTGATCGCTCTGACATTCAACACATTATAAAGCTTCTTGCTGCGTTGGCAATAGGTGAGTGAATCGACAAACACATTTGTTCTTAACTTCTGACTAAACCCTACACATTTAGGGAGAAGAATTTAGTTTTGCGCAATATGATTGTAATATTACTAAGTCACATTATTTATTCAACGTAGTTTAGGCGCGTGGTGAGTCATGTGTTTTTCATTTTACTTTATACATTATATTTCGCAAGAATAAGTTATGTGGAGAAAGTAGTTACTGCGAATGGAAACATTTAATTTTATGTTGGTGAAACTTAATATTTTCTCTTGTATGGTTAGGTAATCAAAAAATATAGCCAAATTATTTATTACTAACGTGGCGTTGATTCATTCCTCCATGATAAAAATGATATCGTAAACAAAGAATTAATTTTATTCATATTGAAAATTCCACCTGGCTTTATTACTACTAGTTCTACTCAGTAATCATTAAAATGATAACAGTGTACTTTCGTTTAAACTTCTTGTCTTCTGCTAAAGATTTATTACAGTATCTTGCAAATTTAATTGATCAATATTTTACAATGTTATGAATGACTTGAAAGTTTTCCTATTTACAGCAATAAATAACTCTTTACTTGTTAGGCTTAACATTCTCATAACAATGACTCTATTATATGTACATTGTTTTATGGTCTGACAAGTAAATTGTCTCTTAACTTTGTTATTGTATTGTTTGTTTTTTTAAGTTTTCTGTTGCACATTGATCAAAGCAAACACCTTGTATCCTTGTACAATGAACTGTACCACTTAAAACGTTTCCTCTTTTTAATTGAGACTGTTTTTAGCACAAAACTGAGTTGGCTATATTGTAAAAATCTAGTTAAAGCTAGCATGTGATTTTATCATTTAATGAAATAAAACAGCTATGAAATGTGATATTCCATCATCAGTATCCCATCATGTCTTGACATGTCCGAGTAATTTCATAATTAGAAAACTCAAAACCTTAATTTAAGTCTTACAGTATTTAATGTGGTTATTTTTATTCACTCAGTTCTAAGTAGCTTGAATTATAAAGAGATTACATAAAATATCTGTAATAGTTGATGCTCATTTGCTATTTAGACTTGTAAAATATACTCTGTAACCCAAAATCTATACCACCATGTAATTCATATATTTTAACACATTAATTATTTTTTAGCCATTATCACTTTGGTGAATTGCTTCAGTGTAAAACTGGCAGCTCGAGTGCAAGTTTTCTTTATGGCGGCCAAACTTCTTGCTTTGGGTATAATTATTTTGACAGGTTTTGTCAGACTTGGTCAAGGTAAATGCCATTACCATATCTTTCTCTTTTGGTTTTTTAATGCACAGTGTAATTTCATCCAAAATCTATTATTCAGGCTACAACACCGAACTAAATGCTGCCAACTCATTTGAGGGCACTGCAACTGTCAGTGAAATTGGATCAATTGGTATAGCATTTTACAATGGTCTTTGGGCTTACGATGGATGGAATAATCTCAATTACATTTCAGAGGAAGTGCACAATCCAAACAAGTATGGGTCTTATGTTTAAATTCATTGATTTGCCTTGTTAATCTTATTTTACATGTTTGTAAATGTAGATCGTCCAGGTTGATATAGTCCTGAGAAGGACTGTTTTTGTTGTTGACTGACATTTTCCACAACCTCAGTCAACAACAACAAAAACAGTCCTTCTCAGGACTATACCAACCTGGACGATCTACATTTACAAACATGTAACGATACTCCCAGGTTCAAACCATTTTCTTTATTATAATCTTATTTTGTTATTATTATCTTTAGAAACATTCCTAGAGCTATCATGATTGGTATTCCTCTTGTAACCGTTGTTTATTTGTTAACAAACATTGCATATTTAACTGTTTTGTCGAAAAATGAGATCATTAAGGGGGGAGCTGTAGCAGTGGTAAGGAAGACATACTTTCAATCCTTGATATGCGACATATTTTTTTCAAATAGCAGTCTTCCATTTAGTTATTTGCTGATAAGATGTTTGGTGTGATGGCATGGATAATACCTATGTTTGTTGCTTGTTCAACATTTGGTGCAGCTAATGGTTCTGCTTTATCTAGTGGCCGGTATGTGTACTATTAATATGATGTAATCATTTTGTTTTAACTTTTTTGTGTAACTTATTTTAACAATCCATTTAGTATCTTTTATGCTGCATCGAAAAATGGAGAACTTCCAAAATTTATGGCAATGATTCATAACACTCGATTAACTCCGATTCCTGCTCTTCTTGCTCAAGTAAAATTAAACAACTTCTTATTGTTTTGGAAGCTTAAAACCACCATGATATGGTGTTTCTAAAACATTGTAAACTTGTGTTTGATTCTAATTTATTTAGAGTTTCATCGCATGGGTGATGTTGATTCCTGAGTCAAGTAGTTTCAGTGTTTTGATTGACTACTTTACATTTGCATCCTGGGTGTTTTATGGTGCCACCATTTCTGGTCTTTTGACAATGAGATTTACCAAAGCTGATGTTTACAGACCTTTTAAAGTATATTTGCATTTTGGATTGAAAAGTACTTTTGTGCTTCATTTTAGTACAAAACATATTCTTTTTGTAGGTGTTCATATTTTTCCCGATAGTCATCGTACTTGCTGCCATATACTTGATTGCCGCACCATTTTCTCAAAACCCGTTACAATCGTTCTTTTGTCTTCTTTTCATTGCTGCTGGTATTCCCATCTTTTTCATCTTTATATATTACCAGCTTTGTCCAAAATGGATTAATCATTGTCTTGGTAAGAGTCTCTTATAATCGATTTAAGCATTTCGTGTCTCTTGTATAACTTTTCACTGTTTTGTTTTTGTTCAGATCGTTTCACATTTTGGGTTCAGAAATTTGGCGACATCTCTTACCCAGAATCAGCAAATGAAATTGTTGGTTAAGACATCATTTTGCTTTTTCTTCTTCATCAAATGTATATAGAGTATGGAAGAGTTTTAACTGCATTTTAGGATATGGATGCATGGAATATGCTGCACATTTGTTATTCATAACAAGTGTGGATTTTTCGTCATATATGAAAGTTATTTTAAGTTTAATTTCAACATGCGATGTAACTATTTGTGCGAATGAGTATAGTGTAGTTCTTATTCTATTGACTTTATTTATGGGTAATATTTGACAATTAAATTACACTTTTAATTCCTTCCGTATTTTGAACTGTTTTAGCTTTTACTCCAACTTAGTCATATTTTCCACATGTGTTATTTGAAGTATGAAACTCACTTTGGCAAAAGTTATGAAATCTTAGCTTAAAGCTGGAGAAAATAACATTGTTGCAGGAACAAAAAGCAAATTCTTGTGGGGTATTTGAAAGAATCGCGAATAACCTCTTATAGTATCTCAGGTAAGACACATTCAACATGTTTTTAGTCATGGTTGAAATATATAGGACCCAACCCCCTGGTTTTTATCCCAGACATTTAAACTTGGGTCGATAAATGAACTATTTCATTAGAAGAACTAACTAAATTGTAGATACTTAACTCTTCTTCCCCCTGAAATATTGAAAAATTTGAGGTCTGTTCCTGGCCAAATCTACCCCAGTAATCAGGGGGGGAGCTCTACTGTGGGCTGAGTGGAGCGGCCTATACTTCATTAGAGTAAAACATAAGAGTCGAGAAAAAATATGTGGAAACTTTTGTAGTATTTGATGATATTTGTATTTTTTTGAGTGATGGATTCAATAAAATGGTTCTTCAATACGAAAAAACGTTTGCCGGTACGTTATAGTCAGATGTAATGATGTAAAAGTAGGCTATTTTTATGCTTGCAGTTTGCCAGTACACAATGGCACTTCATTGTATCGATGGATAAGCTATTTCATTTTATGTTGGTGAAAGGAAATATTCAGACAAGTTGATTAAGTACAATTTTGTTGTATTATGTAGGAATGTGGTATAAAATTTTCCTGTATAATCTAGCAACTTCGGTATTAATCCATTGTATTGTCGCCTTGCTGTCGTTTTGCAGTCTTCGTCGACATAAATACGGAAGATTATTTTCGATAGTCATTTTTATTGTTGGCTTCTTATATCCTGTATCTGGTGGCGTTATTACTAGTAAGTCACGCATTAATTTTGAATGTTATACGGACATAGCTTTTCAGTTGCTGTAACAGTCCACAGGCTCAAGATGAAAAAGTATAACATAGACAGAACATATAATATGATTTATATAAGGCATTGAAATAGTACATTTGAATGGATATCATCAAATCTGTTTGGAAAGGGTGTTAAAAATGATATTTATGACTGAGGTACAATCATGTAAACCTTACTGGAAAAATAATTTCTCCCAAGATAAAAATTACATGTTATACAGGTGCTGTTAAATGTAAAATGTTATTGGTTCATGTCACATGATGTAAAATCAAAGTGAAAAATTGTTGCTCACTCATTTCAATATCAGAACAAATAAAATAGTTATGGAGCCAAAAACTAAAGAAAATATTTTTCGAGCTTGTGAAGTGACAACTATTAATAGAAAAAAGGAATCAGAAAACATTCAGTGTTTGACCAAAAATCTTGTGGTCACCCTTATAGAATTTTGCAATGAATGAATCTTGAATGAAACAAAATGCTTTAATATACACTCCTTTGTGAAATTGTGAGTTTTGTTTTCCCTCAAGTCCCATGCAAACATTGAGAGTCTTGTAAAACAAAATTCACTATTTCCCTTGAGAGTGTACATTAGTGTTCATTGCTTATTTGTTCTTGTTATGTGTCACTTAGAAAAGGACTGGGACTAGCTATTTAGTAGAAATCAATTAATAAATTGTGAAGTCAACACATTTTGTATTACATATTGAAAACATATGAACAAAAAATTTAAAATCCATATGTTTTATACTATAGAATAAACTTTTAGCTATAGTGTTTGTTGTGTTTGTTTTTTTTTATTTAAAGAGTTGTTGTATTTCTATTTCTACATCTTTTAGGTGCATTAATTTCATTGGTATATGACAAAGCTCAACTTGGTATGACCAATGTCATTGCTTTGTTTTGGGGTGCTGGCCAAGCTTTAATATTATTTTTTATCTCATGGATAAGAATCATGGCTACTTTATAACCCTGATTTCAGCAAAGGTATGCTTACATCTGTCTACATATGATCAATCTATTATTGTGTGTAGCCTGTGGAAGGTATACTTAGCTTTAATTCGACCCCAAAGATTTATCTGCACATAACTTATTTTTGCATTGTTCTTTGCAAACTGTAAAAAGCAATTTATGGTATTTAACTCAGTCATTGTTAGGATCATTAACGTTGAAAGCATTTGTCAAACACAAAGTTTTACAACTATTGAACAAAGTAGAATTGTTGATACGGGAACTATTGCTAATCATTAGCATATTAAGTGAAAATGGTCAATGGGCGGTAGTCCTCAGACTGTTAAGTGAACAAGGATAGTTCAGCAACACTCCCTGGAAAGTGGGGTGAAAAGGTGAACTCTTTAGGCTTTCAATATTGAAGATGTACAGACCGCCCCCTTAAAAATATTGACTGGGCAACCCATGCTGCTATTTGTTGACTTTGATAAACTATAAACTTTTCACCGTGAAATTTTTATTTAATTTATCCAAAATGAAATTGATGATGAGGAAAATATAAAGGAATTATTTTTTTTGTTCGTTTATACATGTTTATTTTTCGCATGAAGTTACGGTGCAAATCTTTTTAATTATTAATTTAACAATAAGAAGGACTTGAGATGTTGCCCACGTCAGTTAATCGTTATTCTAGGATGGGCAATACGGAAGATTTATTGAAAAATTCGCTCCTGAATCTTCCGTATTGCTTTCCCATTTATAAAAACACATCTACAATTACTGAGGAATTTTTATTAAAGTATTTTTCTTTTTTAAAAAAAAATATTCGAAAATACGTGAAAACATTAAGTATGTCGTAAAACAGTCTTTGAATGACGACTGACTTTAAAAAATACATTTTCTATTATCTGCTTAACGCCTTACACTGTCGGGACGCATATTAATCCTTTTTTTTTATATAAAATACGACGGAATTATGACAAATAATATGAATTAAACTCGCCTTACTCCAACCAATCATATCCAATATATTTCTGTAAGAATGACTCATGTTTCAACACATCTAGTTATTTACCTGTTCACCACCTGACATTGGTAGCATCAAAGATTTTAATGCCTCTAGCCTAGTATATGAATGCATCGCTGTCTTTTGAACAAATTGGTCATTTCGTCTTAATGAAACCTTTCATAGTTAATTTGTTGCTCGTATTAAATGGAAGAAAATGTTTGTTTTCTGAACCGTCTGTTTGTAAATTTGAAGTATATAGTTCTTTGAATTCATATCTCATGTAAGTTTTTCAACTTGAGTATATTTTTTCTTTGACGTCATCCAGCTTTTCTATCATCTGCTTACAGCTTTCGTTACATTCTACATCAAAGATTTCCAACTAATTTTTGTGGGTTCTTTTTCGTTATGACTCCGTTTGAGAAAAATGGGACGTTTCTATAAATTCTATGTTTTACAGGGTTTTTTTCAGCGTACAAATCACAACATGTACGCTTTAGATTTCAAACATTGCATAATAAAACGTTTTCTTTCCCTAATGCCAAACTATTCCTTGTCTAAAAAGAAATCGTTTGGCAGTTTTCGCGTGACTCTTTTTCTTTTAACAAGGGCTCTATTAAAGAGTATGACGCGAAAACCAACCAGATATTGAAATATCGACAAAGCTCTTCCGTGCAGTCACTTAAAAATTCGCCACACAAATTATGATATATATCTACAAAAAATTTACAATTCCATGTGTCCAGTTCATTTCTTGCAAGGAAATTAAATTAATCGAGTTTCAGCAGTATATTATGCTTTAAAGCCAATGTGCTTTGAAAATAAACATTCGTTGGATTGCATGTGATAAATGTGGTTATTAACTTATAATTTTGGTCTAAAGCGTGGGCTGCTTATTATCGGAACAGGATAAGACCTTACTACGTCATTAAGTACAATTTTATCCTTTGCCTTTAATGTATTCATTCAGAAGAAGACAAAGCTTGACGATCGCGTCAGCCAGCATAACTATCACAAACTCAATGGTCTAATATTTTTTGTGTTTATTTAAACGAAGACAAAGCTTGTCCTTAAAACATTCATTGCATTCAAGGCGGGTTGAGGGCGGAGATATCACAAGTATAAAGTTCAAATAAGAGCTACTTTGAGCGACACATGCTTTAGTCCAACGTATATGGTCAGGTAATATAATATGACTGTGACATTAACCAAACGATGACTGTTGTTGCTTTGCTTAAAAGTGTTTAAAATATATTCTTTT
Organism: Xenia sp. Carnegie-2017; assembly: GCF_021976095.1. NCBI lineage: Eukaryota > Metazoa > Cnidaria > Anthozoa > Malacalcyonacea > Xeniidae > Xenia > Xenia sp. Carnegie-2017. Next base: position 433,226 of record NW_025813469.1, on the reverse strand, counting down.
TAAGGTGTGTTTTGGACCAACGGAACGGTTTCTTGTTAGCATTTATACGAAGCTTTATCGCCTTGCCTATCTGGGTTGAATCGTGTATCTTTGTGGAGGATTATTATCAAATGTAACATTAACTGCAAGTTATTGCCTGTTGCTGTTGGTCAACAAATATATTGAGTGGGAATTACTTTTGGTTAAACAGCAATCAAAAGCCGCAGGAAAGGTTCTTATTCAGAATGAGTTCGGTAAGTTTATTAATATAGTTTTAGATTTTGTACGAACACAGTAGTCATCATACCCAACCTTTCCGTTTTGCCTTTATAAATAAATATTTAGGAAATATATATATGCGTCGCATACATCTGTATTTCGGAAGTAAACGATGTGCCATTTTTTGCTATTATATTTATTTAATTCTTGCGTTCATTAATGAATAGAAATATCTTTTATTAACCGGTCGAGTTTTTTTATTAAAATGAACCTCGATACATCCTATATATTGACTATAACATTTATTTAATATTTCATGACGACTATTGAACAAAAACTTATGAAAGTTTCTTTTAGATTAAGTCTCATTTCGTCTTTATTCAAAGAAGCGGTTTCTGTTTGTATAAGGAATATCATTATAGGTGATAACTACTGCATTTTGGGGATTATATTATCATTGTTGATATTAGAAGTAGCTAAATATGTTCTGATAATTTCTGCTTCGGCGTTGATGAAATGTTTTTCATATTAAACGTTAATCATCATTTTTCCAACTAAAGCTCCTGTTGAAAATGCTTATTATATTTTTAGTTATTTCATCAAAATGTTTGTATTTAAGCTAGGGCTTTGTTTGTAAAGGTAGCAACGAAGGACTGTCCCCGTCTTGTCAAGACATGCATAATTCAATAGTTTATGTTTAACTACCGTAAGTCGTTTTCATACAGCATGTTTTATAAAACAAATAGTAAAATGTCTAAAGTGAGGTGTTTTGCTGTTGTGTTATCAAACCAGTTAAAATAAACTTACATTTTTAATTTTTTATTTGAACATTATCAGTTCACATGTTGTATTTCAGAGACAAATTTCGACCTTCTTTGCGGATGCAACGGAATTTCAAAAATCTTATAAGCAAACCGTTCATTGAATTAAGCTACCTGTGTCTATTAGTTGTTGTCATCATTGTTAAAATTTAATGCTAACAATGGTAAATTGTACGTAATTGTTGGTTGTAACAACGTAATCCTTCTTAAAACTTTGATGAAGTCAATCTTTTAATAATATCAATCAGAAAACGAATATATGACTGATGTATGATGCTTTCTGCGCATCGTGTCCTTAATGTGTGATTTTGATAAAAAGAACTTTATTATCATGTGCTTAAGATTTAAATTACACTTGGTCATGTTGCCATTAACGACTAAGGATTCATGCTAGGTAAATATAAAGATGTAACTGCCAAGGTGATAAATGGTTTGGCAAGAAGATTTTAACAAGGACTTCTTATGTATACATTAATCTTTTTACCGCTTCTTTATTGAGGAGTTAACAGAAGCCTGGTAGACAGTGTCATTAGGAGTAGGGTGTACCAGCATAAGCATGAATACCAAAGTTATGAAGCAATCGGATGTCCAGTCACTTCTTTTAGTCATTTCCTACCTATGTGGGCTGTCTTATATTGATGTTGCGCCCATTGTGTTAACGATTGTGCGAAAAATTTACATGTTTGTTTCTTCTGCGCCCACGTTCATTATCGTCATGATTGTTATAAAATTGTTTGCTCAAACTAGAGGAAATCTCCAACATGTGGACTTCATTTCACTAAAATATCGTCTCCACTGAACAAACATGGCGTGGGTGTCACGTACAATTAGATAAAAAAAGTCCGTTATGTTTTTTTGTAACCCTACTCTGGTATGAAACGACATTTATTGTGAAACACGATATGAAATCATAATAGTGTCAGTAGATAAGATTGATGTGTAAGGTCTTTATTTGTATTGGTGCAGATAAAAAAAAACACAGTGTTAGTTAATTCATAACCGTTTTTCACAAACATTCATAATTTTCAATAAATACGTGGACGTCACAGCGCATGCGCTAACATCTTTCTTTGATGACGCATGCGTATTAGCTGTTTCTCACGGTCTTAATTAAGAGCGAAAACCTGGATTTGATGTTTGATGTGTCATTATTATCAATAAGGAAATGTGATTTTAATATTTTCAACGAAGGTGGTTATTCCACTTAATCATCTTGACTAATTTTTTCCTCAGAACACATCAATATAACAATGGTCTTAACGCTTTCTTTGTGTATTAATGTATCGTGGGACATGTTCGTTAATGTTGTAACGTCTTCATTCTTCGGACCACAGTGTTTTTCTTTGAATGCTGTTATTGCAGTTAAGATTTAATTGGTTTATCGAGGACAACAGCTGTTGCTCTACATGGCATGTTGTCAAACTGTAAGAAAATATTCGCTCAATAAAACTCCTGTGTACTAATCATCTGTTTAATCCAATTTTAACGTGGGACCAAACATTCAATCCAAGCAGACAACATAAAGTTACTGTGCTATAAAACCTTATTACAATTTCTATATGACGTCACGTAACCTTTGACCATGTTAAGTCAACATTTTAGGAAATATCTCCCTTGGAATAATTTGAAATATGCACTTATGTTTTGCCAATACATTGCTCATAGATAAATGTTGGATTCATTTCAATCACGCTATATCGTATTAGAAAAATGTAAACTATTAACACTCTTATCCGCAACGAAAATACAAATCAAATTTCGAGTATTTATCGAGTTGGCTACAGTCCATGTAATTCACTCCTCACGCACGCAAGCTAAGGAAATCACGCTGAGGAAATCACGCTATATAAAGTCAAGGGTGTATACTCTCTGCTCATTTGATGATGTGCTTGCGTCTTCGTGATTGTAAATAAAGACAGTTTTTTGAAGCAAATATACTGTCCTCTTTAATATGCACTGTAAAATGATCGGACGTATGGTAAGGTTTGTTTGTTCAATATCATTTGGCAATATCTATAAAACTTAACACTTTTTTATATTGCCTTAAACTTGTGCTTTTGTAGTTTATCTTAACTTTGCGGTTAACATTCCTTCATAAATAAATACCTCGATATTTATAACATATTTGCATGCCACTACAGTCATAAGTATTTCTCTTATATTGTGTTGAGTTTAATTTGTTCTCAATGTATTCATACGACAGGTAATTTTGAATGACTGGGTTATATTTAACTTTTTCTTAATAAACACGAAAGCAATAACAACTTCAGACTGTTATCTTTAAAAAAGACAGCAGATGGAAATAGCCTGTGTTGTTATTCTATGCGTTTTAAGTTTTCTATTTAATTCATACTAAAATGATGAACTAGTTAAAGATCTTTCACTAGTTAAAGATCTTTCAAAGGAAACTCTTTGGTTGTATCTTTTCTTTATGCAAACGAAAAACATATATCTTTTTATGGCGTGATTTATTTGATGCTCTAAAGACATCGAGATCAGTATCTCCAGACAAACGAACAAAACAACACTTGAGTTTAAGTACTTAACTAGATGTTTGTGTGAGTTGACCCATGAAGTCAGTCAGGGATATTTTTAACGAGATTATAAAGAAACCTCAGCCTAGAAATTTCTATTTGTTAAATTAATATTAATTACAAACCACGTTAAACGAACGTGTTCAGTTTTTACAAACTTATTTCTTCAAAGTAAACATAAACATTTATGCTTTGATTCTACATTACATTGGTGAACTCTGTAAAGTTTTATTTAAAATTTGAAATTTCTTTTTATGTTAGGTAGTTCGCGCTAAAGCTTTGTACAACAATGATTCGGAGGCAGACGACGAATTGTCTTTCAAGAAAGGAGATATCGTGCATGTTATTGAAACTGATTTCGAAGGAATGTTGGGGTGGTGGTTGTGTTCACTTGGGGACAAACAGGGTGTAGCTCCTGGTAATAGACTACAATTAATATCCATTGACGATGATGCAATGGGACCTTATGATGCTCATGGAAATGCGTGGAAAGAGTCGTATGGTGACGTTGACTATGATATACCTAAATCTTATTCCCAATCTGAACCTGAAGATTATGCGACACCTAAATCCGACTCTCAAAGACATGGATTACTCTTACCCAGTCCTCAGGCTGTTAATGCTGAGCGAAATAGTAACACATCCGATGGATTGGCGACAAATGAAACTTATGCTGCACCGTCTTTGCGCTATAGCTCTGAGAGGTCTAGTGACGAGTTTCGATTGTCCAGTGAAATGTCCCACGGAAGTGGTTCTGATGAAATGTATGATGTACAGTCTCGTAATTCCCTTGAGTCAGATGATGGTCAGCAACCCAATCTACCACCCAAATCAACAAATACTTCATATAATTCTCCATCAAGTTCAAGATACTCCAACCAGTCAGATAGTCCGTACAGCTCATTAAACAGCCACGAGTTATATGATCGGTTGCCTGCCCACGAGTTATATGATCGGTTGCCTGGCAACGAGTTATATGATCGGTTGCCTGGCAACGATTTATATGATCGGTTGCCTGGCAACGACATGCTGTATGATAAATTACCTAATCATGAAACGTACAATGATGACACAAACCGAACTGTTTCCGTCAGCAGTCAAGATTATGTTAACATGTCAAGTTCTTCCTTCAATTCAACTAAAGATCTTTACGATGTACTACCATCCACATATGGAGAGGATTATACATTTCCTGAAAAACGTCAGCAGTTAGAGAACACAAAACGAACTATTTCAGTTAGCAGTCAAGATTATGTTAACATGTCCAGTCCTACTTTCAATCCAACTCAAGATATTTACGATGTACTACCGGCGGCTCACGATGAAGTTGATTCATTCCCCGACAGGCGTTCGGCGCAACGGTTGGCGGATGGCAACAATAATCCTACAGACGACAAAAATGGAATTTATAGAGAGATACACGAGAAAACAGAATCGTACAACAGTTCTACTGGCGAGAAAAAATCAGGAAGCCTAAAGTCAAACAAGAACTATGATAGTGACGATTATATTGATTATCAGGAAATTTATGGAATGGGCGATAACAGTGAAATATCGAAGGTAAACAATATTAGTACTGTGCACCGGAGTGCCAGAGTTAGGGCGCAGCAACGGCTATTTTTGACTGCTGGAGCCGGAGTTTGTTCATCTCCGGCAAAACTCCTGCAGCTGTTGTTTGTGCTGCAAAAAACTCTCACTTTAGTAAACGTGTCTGATCACAACATTTTTGTATCAACGAACGATAACTATCGTCTAAAATTGAAAAACTTGCATGAAAATAAAACATTTTGTGCATGGCACAACATGACGCTAGATTGCGTTCACACATGCTAATTTATGATTCAAGGTCGGAGTGTGGAAATTGAACTTTACATATGAAAATTTTACTAATAATATACCTTAAACTGTTGAACAGGGACTTGCAAAATTAACCAACCACAACCAGTGATTCGAATTATAAAATAACCAGAGCCGGAGTTTGAAACCGGAGTTCAGATTTGACAAGAGGCCGAGACTGAAAAACCGTAGTTTGCACAGTCCTAAACAATATGCAACAATATTGTCATTTTAAGAAGAATTTTAACGATTTTTTTGTGTAATTAATTTAGAATAATCAAGGTCAAATGAAAGAGTCTGTTCTTGGAAAAATTAACATGGCAAAAGTACGCGAGCTACAAATATCACATGGTTCAGCTCTTCAAAAACTTCATAAATTGCAACAAGCTGTGGATGTTGCAGTTACGAAACTTTTGAGTTTTGTTACAGATGACTGGAGACGTCCTGAAGTTTATGCTTTGAACATGAATGGTATCCGTGATATTTCTGGCAAAGTGAAAGTCGCTTTAAGACTATTGACGGAGTTTGGATTAAATTCTTTGAAGAATTCTCAAAATCTAGGTGACGAAGAAACATCAAAGAAGATCGAAGGAAGCCTGACGCCATTATTAGAGTCATATTATTCTATCAAAAATGCTATACAGCAATTGGATGAAAGTAATTGGAGATCAGCGTATCAGGAGACGTCTGATGATAATTTGAATACTATAGTAAACCTTGCACGATGTATACCCAGTGGTGCTTATTACCTTGGGGCAATTGTTTCCAATGTAGCATCTAGATTGTTTACGGAGAAAACATCAGATGGTATTGTCAAGAAAGAAATGATACAAAATATTGTCAAGCAAAAAACTGTATCCAACAGTCCCGAGATGAGTATTGTACACCCTGATGCAACATTCATTGTTGCAACTAAAGACACAAGCTCAAAAACAGAGGTCAAGAACTCAAACACCACGCATTCCCTTAATGGTGCAGGCGCTTTTTCTAGTAGCACTCACAATGAAAATGTGTTAAAGGTTGCGATGAATAAAACCAGCTCAGAGCATGTTGGAGATGGAATAGAAACACAACTTGTTTTACAGTCCATCAAAATTCCAACGCCTGTTCAATCGAAGCCAAAAAGAGACAAAAATAGATCGGACAGTGGTTCAAATACTTTAGTTGCTTCTTCTGTATCTTGTCAAAATCCTAGTACTTCAAACGATGCAAGCACGGAAGCCCTATCGCAGCAGGTGTCAGAACTTACCAATAATTTGCTTAATCAAATTGACACTGTCAAACCTTCCACGCACGGTTTTACGAGAAAAGGAAGCAAAAGACTTAGTCCGAAAACTGTGCGTAGATTATGTTCGATAACCTTGAAAGATGATGATAAAATTGGTGATAGAATATTTGAAAACAACGCTTCAATTCCTCCTAAACCATCCCGACAAAATAGTTCTCCTGTAACTCCCACCAACTTTGACAACAAACGATTATCGCTTACGGGAACGATGTCAGATCCGAGTTTCACACACTCGAGAATTTCAGACGAGAATCGTTTACAAACTCTCGAGTCCTCAGTTGAAAAAATGAACTGTGAATTGATCGTTTTGAAAGAAGCGATAAGGGGTTTTGGTGATAGCGTTCGCGATCATCATAAACCAAAAGATTTTGTTGCACACAGCAAGTTTATTGTTCTCAGTGCACACAAGTTGGTGTTTATTGGCGATGGTGTGTCTCTATGTTTGCAAGTTGACGATGGTCGAGTAATCTCTTCTCTGACTAATACTCTTTGTGAAGTAATCAACGCGTTTGTGGAGAGTATTAAAATAGCAGCACAACATTATCCAGAGGAGAATGCGATGAATAATATGATAAAAAATGCGACAAATGTCACAGAGAAAGCATTGGGCTTGTATAGTTCGATAAAACGTCTAACTAGAAATAACTGATGTCCATAAGTAAAATGAATGGAACTACTCCAACGTTAATGTTGATGTATTTAGGTAAATATAGGAGTATATCTAACGAGGTTTGCTCATATCACTAACATTGAATTGTGTTATTTTGAACCACAATTCCAAAATCGTTCAGTTCTATAGTAAATTGTTCAGTTGATTCAATAATGTGGATGACCAAAATTTGAACCATGCAAACTACATGAACAAATTTTCAATAATTTTTAGTCGATAATGTATTAATTAAATAGACAGATGTAGTTAACAATGACAATGTTATATCAAAGAAGTAGGTACTTAAATGATAAATTTACCAAAATGGTTAGAGTTGCTTTTTTTTTTGTTTATGACGATCAATCATTGGACGTTGAAGTCAAATTTAATGACGTCAGGCTAAAAAGATCTCTCATCGTCTCACAAAACCAACACTAATCTTTAAATATTGTAAAGACACAACTAAAAACTACACCAATGTATAAAAGAGAACGTCTAGGAATCTTTGCTCTCAGTCTTCTTCAATGTTTAATTCAACTGGTTTTCCATCAGGACCAATGGCAGCAGATTTCACTAAACCATTTTTGTTTAACTTGCTCAACAATTTTGCTAGTTCCTCTGCCTCTGCTTCTTTTTCTTCTTCGCTCATTTTATTCAATGGATTGTCAACTTCGACGTCTGTTTGCGCCCCTAATAATGGGAAAGCAAGCATTCAGGTTTTACAACAAACATATTTTGCTTTTAATGAAGTATTAACAAGAAACTACCTGTCATTGGGTCAATTTTATCTTTTACTTTCATATACTCTTCCGTGTCGGAGTCCTCATCATCATTGGAATAGTTTCCCATGTTATCGTCATCATTTCCAGCCATTAGACCATGATCTGCCAGGAAACCTGCAGCATTTCCATAGCCCACGTACTTTGTGAGACGTGCAACGTTTTCTTTGCATAATACAAACAAAAATTCGCCAACAGATTCCTAGAACAATGAAGGGTTTGAGTTGATTTCTGAATTGTGATAAAAAGTTTTTGACTATGTTTTTTGTCAATAGAAGGTGAACAATTTAGAAACCTTTATTTCGGGAATAGCAGAGGTAAGAAGCCTAGCTAGTCTTCCTCGGATGTTTTCAATATCTTCAGGTTTCTCTTTACCAACATGACCTAATGATGGTAACACTTGTTGACGTAAATATTTACGAATGATTCTGTTGTGCTTGGAAACAGTTGTCATAACAGAGAGAAGAGGAGTTACATATTCTTTTAGATTTTTGTTTTCAATCAACCTTTGGTCAAGAATCTGTAGTAATACACAAATTGCCTCCACATTATAGCACTGAAAAAAAGATGAGATGAATAATTTAAAATTAATAATTTCAATGAAAAAAACGGCATAAGTAATTTCCGTCTACCTCAAAGATTACGGGGTATTTTTTTGTATTTTCCTTGGAATTAAAAGCATTCATTAATTCTTCTGCAACGAGTTTATCAATTCTCCAATGCAAAAAACGATAGGAATCATAAGGAAGATTGATCAACATATTTATAATATGATTTTGAAGATTCTTTGGTTCATCATCAAGTTGCTTGCATTTGATAAGCAGATGGCAAAGTATGAAAATCAATTGAGCACTCAGTATTTTTAGGTTATTTTCTGGATTTTCTTGGCTGATGTTGATGGTAATATTGAAGAGAACTTTAAGCATTTCTCCAAATATCTCTATGTCTTCTTTACTGAGTGAAATCTCAGGCAAACAAGGCCTACAGTCAAAAGAAAATGAGACTTATCCATATCAACGATTCTGAGATTCAAAAAAAATAATTTAACTACCTGGATGATAAAGATGAATCTGAATCAGTCTCTATCATTTCTTGTTCTTTAGTAAGAAATTCTTGTCTGTCATCATGACCAGGAATAACTTGATTTAAAGCTTTAGTCAACAGCTCAACAGCATTACATCGTAATGCTTCCATTCGTTGATTTGCCTCAAGAGCAGTCACAACAAACAATAATCTTAGATCAAAAAATTTCACATCTCTTGGAAGATCTGATTGATCAAACCAAGCTAAGCGTTTACACAATGAAGAAGTACAGTTGTATTTAACAACATAATCCTTAAACTGCATACTTTGATACACTAAATTACAAACACATTTCAAAGCTTCAATGACTTCTTCTGATCTAGCTATAACTCCTTCTAATTTCATTGGACAATTTCCAGAATAAAGGCCAGCAAGTTGAAGGAAAGTTTGACAAGAATTCTCCGTTACCATTTCGTCTAAGTTGGATTTGTCCCTACTTAAGATTCGTAGGGCTTGTAAGCATCGTGCTGTATAACCATCAAAAGCTTTCCCTTCCTCACTGCTCAACTCGTTTATCAAGCAAAGAATAAACTCCTGCCTTAAAAGTTGATTTATATTTTGAAACGAGAAGGTAGTTACATTTTCCTCACAGAAACAAATGAGTTTGGATTCTTTTACAGCGCTCTTCTCTTTTGTAGATATAGCATTTAAAAACTCCTTGATTAATTCTTCCATATTTTTTTGCAATGAAGAGGTAGGAAAACGAAAACAACAACATTCATGAACAGCTGTCAATATCAAAAATGATTTTATCAAGACTTGTGCAAATGTGCGTTGTCAATAACATAAATCCTTGACAATAGTTTTCTTTCCCCCCTGATTATATTTTCCTGTTATTATGTGAAGGGGGGTGAGAGTTCGTCACTGTGCTTTCATCTTTGTATGATACAGTATGACGTCTTCTGTTTGAAAAGTTGATTTGATATTAACTGACTATTTATATTTATACAAGTTCATGAATTATTTTTGTAAAGTATAATGAAAATGTACTGTCTGCATTTATTAAAGTAGTTATAATTTAATCATGAAGTTGGCGGAGGACACAGGTTTTATATTGTTAATAATAGATAGCGTATTTTCGAGGATGGAAAAGAGTAGCAGTAAAACACGATGGCGGCAATTTTTGGCTTAACAATTTTTAAGAAAAAGCAAATTCACTTACGAAAACATGTCTTTTCTGTTTTGAATTGAGCTAGTACATAGTTTCAAAAGATTATGTCTGAAGGAGATACGTGGTCAGAGCTACAAGCACATAAAAAGAGACAAGATAGTTTAAGAGAGAGAATTCAAAGACGAAAGAAAGAGAGACATGGAATTCTTACAGCAGCTTCCAATGGTACGACATAAAATGGCCACTGGGCTTTAAGTGCAAAGTGATGAGTTTTAAAAACTTTAAATATCTTTAAGATGGTGTGTCAAAGACAAATGAGAAACCAGTCACTTCAACTTTGGATGGAAAACAGACTATTGTATTGAAAAATGAAATTGTTGTTGAAGCTAAAACTGAACCGAGTAATCTGAAAAAAAGCAATTCTGTACTTGAGAAATGGATTTTAGAATATTTGTCAGATAAAAATCTATCAATACCAGTCAGTTCTTTACATCTTGCATCCAAATGGTGTGAGGTGAGTCCATGCAAAGACTTTATATTTGCACAAATGCACATTTATTTATACCTGTATAACAAAGTTAGAGTTATTATTTTTAAGTCATCAAATGCTTCACCATCTTCAATAACACATGATGATGTTACTGATCTTATTGAAAAGTTGGCCATACAAAATTACATCCAGTATGTCAAATATATATTTGTAATATTGGTGGTTATCAAAACACTTTAAATATGAGCTATGTAAAATGGTTTAGGATTAAATCCAGCCAATCGTCTGAAGGAAAGACATGCATTCTTATCACAGAAGTTGACTTATCCAAGGTTTGACAATATTAGAAGTTGCACTTGTGAACAGTCAAGAGACTGAACAGATCTTTACTGTGCAATACAAAGTTTTCAGTCTGATAGACAGTGGTGTTATTTATGTTAAATTCTTTATGATTTCAGTTGAAAGCAGTTGTTCAAGAAATAAAAGCTGTATCTGGTATTTTCTTATCTTTTAGCACTTTTTGTAAATGCTATTAATTAATGATCTGCTGCTTTACTTTAGCAAACTCTTCTTCAATGGGACCAGTCTTAAAAAAAAGGAAACAAGAAAGGTTTGCCATTAATGTCATTTTATTTTACTTCATTTTCTACAAAGATGTTCATCATTAAATTTTATTTTATGCAGAGGATCTTCAAGGGAAGGTTCGAGATCACAAGATGTTTCACAAAAATCTAAAAAGAAAAAACTTGACAATGATGACATACAATCTATGTTATCGACAATGACATCTATTGAAACAGAGGTTTGCACTTTGCATTGTTCTTACTGGTGAAAACTTTTGTTATAATCATGCTACATAACAAAAAGAATTAATTTACTTTGCATAGACAAAAAAGCTTGGGGAAGATGTACTAGATTTGTTAAATATAAAATCAGCTAAGGTAAGTATTGGTTACTATTTGGTTGAGTTTCTAACTGTGTAAAAAATAGATTTTTTTCTTAAATTATAATCAGGAGCAGTTAACAGTTGAAAAATTCAAGAGTCAGGGGGGAGCAAATGTTCAGGAATTTTGTGAACATGGCACTCGAGATGACTGTAAAAAAAATAGAAATGGTGTTTGTAAAAAGGTTGAAAAATAAAAATTCATCTTCACATAAAAATAATGACTTTCCATCATAAATACTCAAAATTTCTCCTTTTTCAGGTTCATTTTAGGAAAATTATACAAAAACATACAGATGGTAGCACTTGCTTTAATCCTTTTTCCTCCCCCTTACAATTTAAAGTAAAAAGTGTTTCATTTTCTAGAGTCCTTGGGTGACTGTTCATTTCTTAACACCTGTTTTCATATGGATACTTGTAAGGTAAATGAAGTATTTTCATATGGATACTTGTAAGGTAAATGAAGTATTTTCACATGGATACTTGTAAGGTAAATGAAGTATTTTCATATGGATACTTGTAAGGTAAATGTAGTGTTTTCATATGGATACTTGTAAGGTAAATGTAGTGTTTCATATGGATACTTGTAAGGTAAATGAAGTAGTCAGCTTTCAAAAATTTCAACATCTAGTTTAAAAGTTACTTGTTTCCCATCAATTTAGTATGTGCATTATGAAGTGGATTATACAGGAGTTTTAAAAGACAAGGACAGAAAAACTGATGAAAAAGATAAGGTTGTTCATGTGTGAAGCTTTAAAGTAAAGTGCAGGAAGGAAATTTTATTTTTTCATTAATTTTATACTTGTAGCAAAATGAAACAACCATTTCTGCAAGTGGCAATATAACACTTATACCACCACAGGTAGATGTTTTTATACTGGACATCACTATTGTTTTCTGTCTTTATGTAAGATGTTATAAACTGTCTTCTTTAAACCTTCTGCAAGCTTGGGATCACAATCTGCATATAATGAATATATGAATATTGCCCAATGCCTCCCAATTGTGTGCATAAGTGGTTCGACTATGTTTAATTAATTTTAAATAATTTCTTTTTATGTAGTGGATTCAATGTGATTTAAGATATTTAGACTTTGCTGTAATTGGTAAATTCAGTGTTGTTATGGCTGACCCCCCCTGGGATATTCATATGGAGGTTTGTGGTTTTTCATAAAGAAATGTGGATTACATTGATCATTTCTTGATAATGAATTATAATAATTTGTATTTAGTTGCCTTATGGGACAATGTCTGATGATGAAATGAGAAAACTTTCTGTTCCAAAATTACAAGATGAAGGTTATATTTTTCTCTGGGTAACTGGAAGGTAAAATATTTGAGCTTGAACATTGAGAAAATCTGTAAAGATTGGGGTTTCATCTTGACCAATGCTTTGTAGGGCAATGGAACTTGGTCGAGAATGTTTAAAATTGTGGGGATATGAGCGTTGTGATGAACTTATCTGGGTGAAAACCAATCAACTTCAACGTCTCATTAGGACTGGACGTACGGGACATTGGCTAAATCATGGCAAAGAACATTGCTTGGTTAGTGCGTCATTGTTAGTTACACTGGGTATTCATTAGTCTTCTATTGTTATCAATCAAGTTAAATCTTGAGTATTTTGGTAGATAGGGGTTAAAGGGAAATGCAACAAGATGAACAAAGGTCTAGATTGTGATGTTCTTGTTGCTGAAGTAAGTTGTTATTTGTACGTAGATAATAAATATGATGTATAGTGTACATTTCATTTATTCTATCAAATTGTAAATACATGGAAAATTCATTGAACCACAGATTTTATATGTATCATGGAATGATAGTTATCAATCTTTTATCTAAAGGTACGGTCTACTAGCCATAAGCCGGATGAAATTTATGGTCTTATTGAAAGACTTTCTCCTGGCACAAGAAAAGTTGGTAAGAATGATGTCGAACATATTTTGTAACTGATAATAAAGAAATGTGTCAATTAGATTTCTTGGTATTTTGTTTCTTTAGAGCTGTTTGGTCGACCTCATAATGTGCAACCAAATTGGTGAATGTTTGAGTTTCAAGTTTTTATATCCTATGTATAATTTAAAATATTATTTGTTTGCATTCTATGAAGTCTAAATAAATTTTTGTGTATCAAGGTTAACACTTGGCAATCAACTAGACGGAGTTCGTTTGATGGAGTCCGATGTTGTTGAAAGATTTAAAGTTAAATATCCAAATGGTATACAACATTTGACATCGAAATAGCAAAAGTTATGCTTTTTCTTCACCATTACTCAGGTATAGTCTCTGTTAGAGTTTTATTAAATTTTTTAAAATATAAAATTGTCTTGACGATGTAATATGATTTTTTCATAAATAAATGTGAAAATAAATTATCAAGTGAATATTTACATGAATGCAAACAATTTTTTATACTAATACCAACATTTTTTGTACACTGATCACATTTTGTGGCTACCCCCCAGTAATCCCCTCAATATTTAGTTATATTTGACCATGTTGATTTTTATTCTGCCTTTCTCGAAGTCTTGAACTTCTTCGTAACGGGTGATTTGATTTTGAATAAATTTGTGTCATATCTTTCTTCTCAGCTGGTTCATCATTGCCATACACCAACTCACGAATAAAGGAAAAACGTACCAAGAATAATTTCCAAACCATGAACCAACCTGAAGTTGATGAAGATTTTGCTGTCAATTGTGGCATTGATTCAAAAAGTGCAGTTGAATTTATGTTAGGAAATAATTTTGAAATGGTTTATTAAATAGTCATTGTTATGGTTTCAATCCCCTTTTACAAAAATAAAAATTACATCGACCTAGTAACGTAATTTATGAATTGTTCAGATTTGTTGAATAACGGTCAAATTATGTTTCAAATTCTTACCAAATAAAATCAGCAATACAACAATAAATAGCGCACCAACAGTGGACAAAATTGCTAAAAGCACTTCCTTAAGATCAGAGCTTTTAAGAAATTCGGTCATCGTTAAAGGTTTTTGAATAACAGCTGTTTCAAATTGTTGCTAACACAAAATGATCATTATTAGTTTGAAAATTGTGACAATGACGCGTGGGATTCACGCATACAAACAAAACTCGCGTGTGACAGCGTGTGCACTGGTTCACATGAACACTTGACCATGTGACCTTTCGTGCGTGAACTCGTGACCTTTGAAGGTTGAAAACCCACGAAAACAAACGAATGGACAAATTACGAAATTAATTTTATTTTTAGGCTCTCTAGTAAGCTTTTTAAATAAGTAAAGCATGTCGTCGAATGAGAACGAGGAGTTAGATAAAAATGTGAAGACAGGACAGTACAAATTGTTCCTACGTGAAAAACTTCTGCCATTTTTATACAAACAATTTATGACGATAACCATTGTTGTCTTTGTTGCTGTTGGATTCATTTTACCTGAGCCTGGAAATTGGGTTGGCAGTTTTAAAGGATCATCATATATTTGTGTTATTGTTGTATTTCTTCATTCTGGCTTGAAATTGAAAACGGATGCATTAAAAAGTGCAATAAAGCAATGGAAAGCTTTTTATTTGGTATTACAAGTATTTTGCTTATATCAACATTAATTGGAACTAAACTTTCCCAACTTTTACCGTTTGGAGAAAGTGTTGGCACAGAGAATACTGCTAACCACACATCTAGGGAAAGTATTGTTGGTCCGCATGAATTCCTTCTTGGTTTAAAGTTTTATTACATATCTCCTTCTGCAATTGCTACTGGAGTAGTTTTGGTGTGTGAGAAAAGTTAGTTGTTGATTTTAATGTCAGAAATTACATACTGATTATGACTTGTCTATTTTTTCAGACATCTTTAGCCGGAGGTGATGTGACTGTTGCATTGCTACTTACAGTGACCACAAATACTTTAGGAGTTGTGACAGTTCCTTTAATGGCAACATGGCTGGTTTCTGTAAAAAATGTTAAAATTGATGAAGTTTCATTGCTTGTTAAGCTCCTTTGTACAGTTCTAGTCCCACTTATTGTGAGTTTACAATCTTGTTTTATTTTTATAATGTACATTGTGAATTTCAAACATTGATTGCCATTGATATTTGTTTGTGAAAGGTTGGAAAAATAATGGCACAGATCAAGAGAGTAAACACATTTGTACAAGATAACACAAAGATTCTAAAGTTAATAAGTATTGTATTTCTGGTTTTTATACCTTGGATGAAGATAAGTCAGGCAAAACTTTCTGGATCATTTAAAACAGTTACTTTTTTAAATCTGTTTATTGTTGTGTTGTGGGGTCTGGCACTGCATATACTTATTCTTGTGATAAACTATATTGGTGCACGTCTGATACAAGTCAGTGTTCCTGTGAGGAAAGCAATAGTTATCTTAGCAAGTACAAAGACTTTGGCTATCACCTTATCAGTGATTAGTTTTTTACCATCAAACGTTGGCAATGCTGGTGTTATGAGTTTACCTATTACATTAATGCATGTTGTGATACTTATATTTGATTCGTTGTGGGTGGTTCATTGGAAATCTTCTGAAACAGTTAACAATGATTCCAATGATTTGTTAATAACTTCAG
The DNA here is from genome assembly GCF_021976095.1 of Xenia sp. Carnegie-2017. Taxonomy (NCBI): domain Eukaryota; kingdom Metazoa; phylum Cnidaria; class Anthozoa; order Malacalcyonacea; family Xeniidae; genus Xenia; species Xenia sp. Carnegie-2017. Next base: position 416,934 of record NW_025813469.1, on the reverse strand, counting down.
ACATTGAGCACAGTTCTTATAGTGTGGTTTACGTCTCTTCATTGTAGGTTTATAAAAGTAAAGGATGATTTGAGCAAATATGAGTTTTATGAAATACTTATTTACTATGGTGTAGAGTAGACAACGCTCAAGTTCTCTCGATGTGCCACGTATATTTCCGAACATTAAGATATTTATTTTTATGAGTGAATGAGTATAGAAATATCTAGACTAAAATAAAGGATCTTGCCCAAGTCTTATCCTCTATAATCATTATTATCGACAAAGCAAGTATTTTTACGTTTGATGAAAAACAGCAATATAAACCATTCGAACTATTAACTTATAGCTTAAACGTAAATATGTTCATGGAATTTAATCCCGACAATGGACCCCAACCTATTCGCTTGATTTCCTGTCAATTAGAATCAAAGCATTTGGTATTGGATGAAACAATGTGAATTTTGTGATTCAATAATGTGGAAGCACCTATAAATTTTGACCTTTGAAGTGTACGTATGTACAACAAAGGGAAGAGGTTTCTCATTATTTACGGCGGGAGTAGGTTTCGTGTATTTTCATTTTTCTTGCGTGATATCGATGATATTGTTTCGAAAATCTTTGTTTACATGACATGTGTCTATGTGAGCATCATTGAGCAATGATAGAAGTTGAGATGGCGGAAGATTCAAGCTTAATTCAGTCGATCATTGACGATCTTAAGGTTTCGTATGTTATTTCATTTTGGAACAGCTTTTGTTATGGCACCGCGTGCTTGTTGTTTGGTGTATAACGGATTTTTTGTATGATTTTTAGGGCACTTCGCCGCTTTGGGAAGATTTTGTATGCAAAGGCTCGAAATTTCATGTTGCTCTACGGTAGGTAGTTCCATGAAAACATTTTGTTGTCATTCATCTCTGGTCGCTAATGTGTTCAATCTTGTTGTATTTTTAAATTATTTTTTTGAATTGTAGTTCGGCAGTAGTTACTTTCGAGGCATTTCTTGATTCTATGACGAAAATAGCTGATGCGGCAACGTTTTCTAAAGGTAGGATGGGAATCGTGTTAGGTCTCAATAGGAAATAGTGGTATTTTTTTGGTAAGAGTATATTTCCGATGATGTCGTTTTTGAATGACAAAACACTTGCTGTGTTCTGTGTATTTTATATGTTTTAAGTAAATATTTTTAATTTGCGTCTATCAGATGAAATTGATTCGCACGAGTTTATTTAAAAACATATAACTTTTAGTTCAACCTAGGAAACTCTGAAATGTTGTAGCATTTTTTCACTCTACTGACGACCGCGAAACATAAAAACCGTTTATTTTTGAAAAGGCATTGAATTTATCAACCGTAAAATTCAATTTTATTACTGAATATTATTCATTTATCATTAACATTACCAATCAATTATGTTAAATTGCTGTGTAAATGAATAATACGTGAACGCGATACTTCGGATTACCAAACAATACTGGTTTGATAAATGAAATTGATATAACAGGCGATATTTACATTTTAAGATCATCGTCATTATAATATTGTGATATTGGTGAATCCACGTGGAACGATACAGCAAATATTGGCTATAGTTAAGACACATTACCATGTGTGTTTCGCGATAAAGTTTGGTCGTTAACCCAATCTTTGATTTGTATCATGTACATTCACATGTCTGTCAACATTTAAGTTCAGTAGGAAAATCTGTATTTTCAATAATATATTTATTAAAAACATTGTTGACCCAGCTCGTGTGTTTGATGAAATCCTTTGAGTCCATTAGCACTATAAAACGTTATGACGATAAATGTGACACTTTAATTCAAACAATGCTTTGTCAATTTTCTAATTTATGATGAAATGTACTGTCATACCAATGTTTCTACTCTACTATTAATATCGACTGCCTATTCACATTTTATCTTTGGGATGTTGCGGTTTATGACACGGACTTGTTGAATTTTAATTAATGTTGTAAGCATTTCAATACAACGGTTAATTTTAGAAAGAATTTAGAGCTATGTATGGTTGTATGACGTTGTGACTTGCTGCGACGCTATAGTTCGTCTATTTAGCCATAAGAGTGAAATACCTCTATAGTATTCAACAAAAGGAGGGCATTCTATTGCTGTGAAAGATTTTTATATCACTAAATAATTTATAAATGGAAACGTAGTAAATTATTTATTCTATCTTAGATTGCCGCGATAACGTTGTATGTGTATAGTTTTTATAAGCCAGACGATTTTAAGCCATATGATGTGTTATCTCTACATATTGGTCTTGTAATGTGTCATCGTCAGCTAATCCGTGCATAATACACATTACACAGTATATAGAAGGAAAACGTGTGTGTAGGGCGAACTATAGTGTATGGTACGCAGTGCATGGTACCTAGTATGTGTGGTGGTGTCAAGGAGGATCTTATTCATATATTTACTGTGCCTGGTTAATTTCTTAGGAAAACATTTCACTTGGTATAACAGAATAATTGTCCCTTCAATTTACGTAACAACGTTTGATTGACGTCCTACATTGTGCTTGGTACATATATATTTCATCTATAATATGTTTTTTTTATCCTCCCCGTGTGTGGTGTATCTAAGGTACTTCAAAATAAATTACCGTAGCTTATTTTGTGGTTATCTTTACATTTCCAAATACCTTAGAGGCAACTCCAACGGTAAGGTTTTAAACGGTAAAATTCAAAACCAAATAGTGTTGGCGTTTTGAAGGTTTTTGTGTTAAAAAATTGAGCAGCTATAATTTATTTTGACTGACGCGGTGTCCGTTGCTGATTCTGAAATAAAATATAAATTTGTTTTATCTTATCGCATTTTGTCCTGTTTCAATTAAATTAGCATTTCCTGATCAAATATTGAAGAGAGCGTTGTCTGGAGAAGTTTGACAGAAAACTGCTGCACATTTATTTTTTCAAGTAGCTAATATTGCCACATGTTTGATAAAAATATTCATTTTTCATTTTCGTGCCAAAATTTTCTTCTGTAAATTCAAAATAAAACTCATTCGTAGCACGTTACCGCGATTTTAAATCGTTTGTGAATTTTTCCCGTTTGAAAGCGATGACTATCCATGTTTTAATGGTGTTTTTCTTTTGTCTACAAGCTAAAACAATAATGTGGGTTAGTTTGTGAAAAGTTGACATTTCCAAAATTATCTTACGTCATGCGGTGTTACAAAATCTTCAGTCATACAAGGTCATTGGTTGTGTTCAAACTGACATAATATGTAGATATTTCCTATCTTTTCCACGCCTTATGTCCTTATCTTTAATTTCATTATGGATGGTTTGTTGTCCTGCTGATTATTGAACTTCACTCGTAAATATAGTATAAAGCAAACTCCGAAAAAGCAAGAGATCTTCAGATTGCAAAATATGCATCAAAACAAGACGAGAAGTGAACTGTAAACTTTCGACTTTATTTCAAAGTCATCCTCAGACAGAATGATATTTAAAACCATACATACAAATATATATTTACAACGCATGAATTACGTAAACAGAAGTAAGCAATAGAAATTAAACAGTATGATATTTACAAAAGCAGAGTTGGAAGAGGTGTAGTATTTCAAAAGGATGAATTGAAAGTACAGACCCCACTTGTAGAATATCGTATCACTCATAAATATTTTTGTTGTTGTTTTATGAAATTGCCAGCTTGAAATTGTATTTTTCTCTCGCAATAGGTTTTGCGATTTTTCAAGTAGTTTTCGATCTGAATGAACGAAATCTAGTCTTGAATGTACAAATAAGTTTTAAGTCTAGGACAGAATTTTTGACGTCATTAGTGCGTCATATTTCGTGTGAAATTTCAACGTCGGATGTAAATTGTATTTGTGAAAGAAACTATTAACTTATCGTTATCATGTGGGGTTTGGATTGTTAAAAAATGTTTACTCATATGTTCTAGGGGCTGCCAAAGATGTTGGAGGGACTTTGACCAAAATGGTTTACAAGCATCGTAATATCATGCAGAAATTGAAAGTTCTTTCCGGGTGCGTACCATTGAGCTCTATAAGACCTTATAAGTTATTATAGAACTCAATGGTGCGTACTTTCAATGAGGATTGGAATATTGTGCTTCCGTTGCTTTAAGTTAATTTTCGTTTTTAACCAGGCTATTTGGAGATAATTTTCTCATACCTCTTCAAGAGAAGATTGACGAATGGAAAAAGTCAGTTAACATTTTTGATAAGGAAAACTCGAAAGGTGAGAGTTGTTTTTTAACTTAACTTTGCTGTCTGTAAAGTATTTTCATGTTTTAATCATTCTCGTGTTACAGAATACAAAAAAGCAAAGCAAGATTTGAAAAAGGTCACACTGGAGACCGTTCGTATGCAGAAGAAAGTCAATAAAAAAGGTATTCTATTGAAAAAGGAGAAAGGAGAAATGTTTTTGTCAACAAGATGATTCGTGAAATTACTTCTTTACATTTAAATTCCTGTCGTTAATTTTAGGAAAGTTTGGTCATAAACAAGAACTGGAGGCACTTATGAGGGTTGGATGCCATGAAATGTTTTGTTGTGATTGCAGTTTATGATGTCATAGCTTTCAGATATGATGATGTCATAGCTTTCAGATATGATGATGTCATAGCTTTCAGATATGATGATGTCATAGCTTCTAAATATTATGACGTCGTTATTATACAGATGTTTTGTTTTCCTTAGATGCGCAATGCACAGTTTGGTGTGTTTGAAGAACATCAGAAACGAGCTTTAAGGAAAGTTTTGATTGAGGAACGCTCGCGTTATTGCAGTTTTGAATTTGTTTCAACCGATCGTGGTAAGATTTTGGTGCAGACTACCGACGTTTATTATTGAAAGCAATTCATGATTGGTTTATTTTTCAAAAGGAGCAAGAAGTCTCCCTTATTGATGATGCACAGAATTTATCGGTTTTGTTACAAGAAGCTGCTCGCCAATGTGAAAAACCATACGAACTTTCTCAAGCAGGAGAGCATATGATTGAAGAATTCAAAATTTCTGAACGTGGCTTTTATGATGAACAGGTTTATATAATTTCGATAATAATAATACCAAAAGCAAAACAATGGTATTTTACCTCTTTTTGTCATTTCAAAAATTTCATCTTTTATCAAGGGTACTCCTCCTAACAGTCCCACAGGTCGGCATCGTAAGAGTTCATTCAGTTTATCTTCGGAAACTTCCTCTCGTTCCAGTTCTCCTACATCTTGCGATGGTTCTCCAGAGAAGGGTACGCTTACACGTAGTATGAGCTTGTCATCCGCAGTGGTGAACAGTAAACCTGCGCCCCCGGAAAGGCGAAATAGCGTCGTCACTACTCAACGTGGAAACTATTTTAAAAAAAATTTTCCAACGTCTCGTATTTCGTTAACGTCGCTAGATTCTTCAACGAACCAGTCATTTTACTCGTCTTACTCATCGTTAGACTCACAATCAGTTGACTGTCCTCCTCCACCTCCTGCCCCTCCAATTTTACCACGTGCACCCCCCAGTCCTAACCCTAGTGAAATGAGTTTTCCTCCACCACCACCAATGGAACAACTAATGAGAGGTAAATTATAACGTTTCCTGCTACATATTGATTCCATTTATTTTCTGTTGATCGTATATTCAAATGCTGACATCCTTTCAACCTCATTCTCGCCATCTTTAGACAGAACTCGTAAAATTTCATGGGCGCCCATGGATTCTGGATTCTATGCAAGTATGTCATCATCGTTGGATAGGACATCATCTGCATCATTGGCTCATGTTCAATATGATGACAATGATAGCGGTCATTATGAAGCTGTTGTACCCTATGAACCTGGTAACCTTGGGGATATGGAGGGATATTACGAGAGTCCCCAGTACATCATGCCAAATATGAAGATAAAAAGGAGTAACAGTGAGATAATCAAGGGCTCCCGACACCCCAGCTTCCATTCAAAACGTAGCATTAGTGTAAATGAAAACGAAAGATTAGAACCGAATGATAAAACTATCCAACATATACGACGAATTACTCGTCAGGATCCACATGCAAAAATGGTGGATTTCAAAACAGATTTAAGTGCTTTAATTGCTGAGAATGCTGCCGTAGTAGCTGCACATTTTCAAAGAAAAGACGACAAGCAAATGGAGAATCCGAGACGAGGTTTTGACAACGAATTCTTGGACGAAAGTTATAAAGTCAACGAAGATAACTTTGAGCCATCTAGTTTTTTGGCGCAAATTCAACGTCGCAGATCAACCATGAAATATGTAGCAAAACATAAATAGTCAAGTGACTTTCTACATCCACTTTTTTGGTTTCGTACAATTTTAAACACGCTTTTGCAGACTGGGCCGAGGTGAATGTTACCTCGACTTGAGCTCTGACTTAAGTACTAATTTTTACTATTTTCTCACAATCAAATTCGTTCTTATAGTTTGTTGGAGTTAATGAATGTATATCTACTTGAAAGTGAAATTCTTTAGGTTTTAAACAGATGTATTGTAACAATAAGAATGCCGTCTGATTCGATTTCCTAGAACTATCTAATTTAGAGAAAAAGGATCAAGTTTTATTGTAAATTTGAAGTTATATAGATTTAGTTTTGTAATGTACAAAATTAGGATCCTTCGTGTGAAATTGACAAGTGTTTTTTAAGCTCTAGTTCGGTGGCGTCCAGTGGCGCCTGTTCTGGTGTGATTCCAAGGTATGGTTCAATACTTCCGGTAAAGTGTTTCTCTGTGATTGTTTGCTGAAGAGTGAAAGCCAATACAAGTAAATAATACAATACTCTTGAACGTGGTGAACCTTTCCTGTTTATTACTATCAAATTTTTTGCTGTTTGTTCTTCGAGCAGACGACGAGGAAACGGTTTTCATTTTCAATATGGGCTCTTGCGCTTTGTACAATGTTGAGTGGTTTAATTGTTCCGTGCGTTCTGCTTTTATTGACTTTTCACTTTTGAGAGAGAATGTCTAAGTTATCGGTTGTTTTGTAACATCACTTCAAGAAAATGTCGAGAAGAACAGGTATTATGGGAAGTGTTAGTAATTTTGGTAATTCATTTCGTCGCGTTCCTGGCAGGTTAAGCAGACGTTGGAAAAGTGTTGAGAATGAAGAATCAAATACTGTAAGCAATACACAACACGAGGTATATCAACGTTGATACGTCAAATGAAATTTATTTATTGATTATTTGTTTTGTTTATATTCTCCTAAATATTTTAAATTCCAATATACGATGAAAAATGTTAACCATTGTGTAGTTTAATGTCTATGGAATTAAGACTTTAATGGAATCACTTACGTAGAGAAACATCACATGACATGAAGAACCACCAAGTTCTATAATTTTACTATTTTCTTTACCATCATTAGATCAAGTCAATTTCTTATCTATTTTAAGTGATACATTAAGTTTGGCCTCATTATTGCAATAAAATGAATAATCGTGGGTGTATCATTGCAATAAAATGAATAATCGTGGGTGTATCATTATTGCAATAAAATGAATAATTGTGGGTGTAGGAAGCAGGGGTATGGTGGCTGAGAACTGCCAACTGTTTTTTTTTCATTTTAAAAACCATAATTTATCAATTTGAACAAAAAATATTGAAGTGGAAGAAAAAAACTGATTAAAATGATTTAAAGTGAAACAAAGTCAAAATGAAATTTAAATGAAAAAACCAACACATTCTCATTGGCTATAACTACTTGTCAACCTCAGACCCTTCCCTCGATTTAAATTTGTTCCTATGCCTATGTTTTGTATAGTTATTTAATTCTGAGGTGAATAACTAGAAATTCTTCCTTAACACTTATTCTACTTCTATTTGTTTATGCAGCAATAGAACTATTAAAACATGATTGAAACACACACTTCAAAATTATTAAAAATGATGTTAAATTTCTTTATAGGAAGCAGAACAACAAAGAATTTTAATTGGTAATCTTGTCAAGGTAATAAAATGATCAGTTTCTTTTATTTTTGTACTATGTATGACTGGTATTGTTTTGTGATTTCTCTCGTTGGCCATCTTTGCATTTGAGAATAAAAATTTATTTCATAATATCATTTGTTTGATATAAATTTTCAATTGTGAATTATTTTCAAATACGCTGATTTGTTTTTAATGGAAGAAATTATTAAAACAGAAAACATAATTAAATTTAAAAGTTGTTTTTACAATAAATATATGCATGTATTTCCATATGAATAATAGAAAAGAGTTTTGTGTCATATTTAGTTCATATCTAGCTAGTTGTGTCTTTAAACTTTTCATCTTTCTCTAGCTCATTATAATCAATAATTTTCATATCTACATCAATGCTTGCACCTATATTTTCATAAACATTTGGTTCTTGAATATCAGGCAAAGATAGGTTAGGCTTTGATTTTTCTTTACACCTCAGAATGACAACAGTTCCAACTAAAACGATAAATGATAAGATAATAACAGGAACTCCCCAAATTAACCATTTTGATGATCCTCTTTGTCCAAACTTAGCTTCGGAAATAACAACACTATCACTAAATGGACTGCATCCTTTTGTATTACACACGGCCATACGTGCACTATAGATATGGTGTGGACTCAGATTGGACAGTTTTATTTTGCATGAAGTCAAGTTCGTTGTATTAAGTTGCTTGCCATTGCCTGCTTCATCCCAGTAATTTATCATTAAGGTCTTCAGCACACCATTTTGTGTTTTCTTTTCGGGAAATTTGCAAATGACTGTGATATCACGTGTTTTGTTCAGAAATGTATTGCTTTCACATGTTTTGGCATTACACATGATTTCTGGAGGATTTTGGGGATTTTTTTCTGGAAATATAGTACTGTTACATATTTCATCAGACCAAAGAGCGCCATGAGTTGCTTGATATGAGAAGCAAAAGCTGCAGAACGTGTTGGGTGTAAACCAATTTTTGTTTCTTATTGTGGTTTGCCATTCTTTTTTAGTATACTTAGTAATGTTAAAGCCATTTTTACAAAAGACACGTATTTTGTTGTCAACATATTCAGAATTTTTTTCATTTCTCCATTTCAATGTAACTCCCTGCAATAAAACATGAAAAAATTTTCAGGATCATTTTGTTACCTACGAGACTGTCGTGTTTTAATTGCATGCGTTAGTCTTACCATATCTAAGGTTATAACCTCCAGTCGCGAGGGTTTCTTTCCCATAATGATAACATTGAAATGACCAGGCCCTTCTGATTTTATTCTATCTGCGCTGCCTTTGGTATACAAATGAAACACGTGGCTAATAGTTCGACTTTCATCTGCATTATTCGTAGTGTTAATGTAGAACTGATAGTTTGTATATTCAGCGATAATATCTTCGTCAAGAGTTGAAGCTTTGCAGGTTAAATCTACGCAGTCAAACTTTACGTTTCTATAATTAGGACAAATATATTCAGAGTCAACGAACATGTATTCCTCGCAATAATGAAGTTCGTAGTTGATGTTCTTCATAGTCAATGCTGTGTTGGCTTCTAAGTAGAATTCCAAGTGTCGTTCAACTCTCGATACTGCGATGAACCTGATAGTTGTAAGCTTTATTCCAATGTATGGTATCACTGCATCGTAAGATATATTAATTAAATTAGATTTGTTGATAGTTAAATTTCCATCACATGTAAATGTTTTCGACAAGTTCGTGGGATATACAACTGTTTGCGAAAGTCTTTGTACGGTCAAAGCTTTGAGTTTCTTTTCATCATCACTCCATAACTTACTATAATTGGCCGTATTTTTGACGTCCATAAACAAGATGAGTTTGATGTTTTGCCATTTTGATACACAAGCCACATTAACTTCCGACAACGTGCTAATGTCGCCCATTCCTTCATCAAAATTTGTACAAAGTACAAGAAAAATATTGACCAAAATTGTAATAAAGACCATGGTTTTTTTATCTTTAATACGGACTTAGTAAGACCACAGTTTAACACAAAGTTAGTCTGAATGTGAGTTAACTCACGAAGATTAATATATTATCTCGCGCCATCTTAGTGCGAATAATGTAAATTGCTAAATTCGTAAATTACTGAAAGCGGAACTGAATACGAAAACAATCATATCGATCGAAATGACAAATTTCCCCTATGTTTTTGAAACACCTTGCCGTACACAAATACGAATTTAGTTAATCATGCTGTTGGTATTAAATAAAGCTACAAAAGGCGGATGTTGTGGTTATCTTTAACTCAATATATTTATTCTTGGAAAATTGCATGATGAAATGTGCAGAAATGATTTGTCTTGGCCAAAAGAGGCGTTCTTTTTTTGAAAGGGAATTACCCTTTGTTAAACTAGTTACGTATTCAATACTAAAAATTTTTTTGATAACTTAAACAATAATAATATTTTGTGGGTCTATTTCAAAATTTCCAAAATATATTGTGGAATGGTTAGCAACAAATCAATTTAAACTTTGTTCCTTTTTGTGTTTGGATTAAAATGTCATAAATATCAAAAATCATAAAGGGAAAAACTGACATCATTTAGTTGTTAATGTTTAAAACTTTGTAGGAAAGAACATTAAACTATTGTCATATTGAAATCTTGCAGTGAAAACTCTCTGTTTTCCCGTGTTTTTAGAGCGGCCGGTTGAGTGTAGACGAAGCAATGTCATTCGCCGAGTCGACAGGTTTAACTGGGAGTAATGTTACACAGGTGGTAAAAACTACATTCAACTTTGGTGTGTACAAGTATACCAAAGATAAATCGCGGACAGAACGTCACATCTTGCAGTTTGACTTTAATGAACAAACTATATCAACGATTCAAAAAGGAAAATTCGGCAAGAAGATAGCTTTTAATGAAATTCGTGACTACGACAGTGAGGTAAAAGCGTTTTAATTGCATTCGCCAACTCTACTGACCTCGTATTTTTCTTTTTTGATGAGCATAAACTGTGTTATTATTTGATTCTTACATGGGATGACACTTTTTTGGGGGCTGTTCTATTCTACAGTAATTTCAATAGTTTTTATTGGGCTACTAAGAATTTGAGGGCGTTCCCCACCCAACCACCTCGCCCTCCCCCCCCCAAAAAAAAATTTTGTTCTTTAGTTTGATAAAACTTATAAACTTGTTGGTCAAGAAAGAACTTTGAAGGAACTGAGTTTTTTTGGATATTCAATCATTAAACATTATTATTGAGGAAATTTTCAACTACTATCTTATAAAAAAGCTATTGTACCAGTAAAATTGCACATAATAACACAACGTTGTTTTATTTCTGATCCTGAGACACAAGTTCGGTTCCTGGTACGGTACTTTGTTAACAAATACTTTGAATATTTACCAATGTTAAAAACGTCTGTTTTAAAATATTTTGGGGAATTTCTGTTCACAAAGTTCCTACTTCTACAAGAATATGTTTGTGGATTACTCTTTTTAAAACTTTCCAGGATGATTTGAGGTTTTTCATCTATTGTGACGAGGGCGAAATGGAGTACGACGCTGATTCCGCCGAAGAGAAAAATAAGGTTCAATTTACTTTTTCTTTATGCTTCATTTGTTAGTGCTGACATTTTCTCGGATATTTACAGATTTGTGCTCTATTAGACGGTATTGTTGTCGAGAATAAAAGCGCACTTCTGTCTGGTGGGTTTTTGAAATTGGACTTAAAGAAGACGATGAATTTTTGATTTGCTGACATTTGTAATTTTCTATAGGTGGACTGGGCTCCTTATCACGATCAAGATTTTCAACATTGTCACCAAATAAAGTTATAAAAGAAGGACAAATCGAAAAGCGCGGACATAATGCAGCGTTTCTTACTTGGGCAAAGTATTTGAACTTTAATATCAAACTATTATACCTCCAGGGAAGGAGGGAGTGTCTTCATCATTTATAAATGATGTTATAGGAGGTTCATAAGGATAAAAGAAGGAGAGTTGGCTTATTACAAAATCGGTGAAGAAAATTCGGTATGACCTTTCGCAGTTTGATGTTTTTACGAGTTTTGTATGTAGCACGTACTGTACAAACTTTGTATTTACTTTTTTGATGTTTCAGACTGCGTTAAATATTGTCAAACTTGGTCCCGGGCATTCCTTTATAAAGAAATATGAACATAATGTATTTATTGTATCGACACAAAAGAAGGAGTATAGGTACGTTGTTTATTGAAAAAATTATTGTGTCACTTTAACTATTGTCATTTCTCAGTATAACAAAGTTTTTGCGCAAAAACAATGGATTTTGCAGCGAAGATGACTGATGTTAAGTCAAAACAAGTCTTTGCTTTGAAAAACCAAAAGTAACATCGAAACATCTGCATTTATACCCTAATGTTTGTTGTTTTTTCTTTAATAAAAGTTTTCGTATTATGAATCCAAACAACACGAAAGATGTAAACGCCATAAAAAAAGAACGTGATGAATGGTTTGAAGTAAGTGCTTCTCTATGAAAGTACATAAATTTATTAACGTTGCTTATATGAAGTTTTATTGTTTTTATGTAGGCACTATCACATGCTCTACAGCCTTCCAGTCCTTATGTAGCCGACATGTCTCCTCTTTCATCTCCTACAGTACAAAAACAAGGTTTGTTTTTTGCCATTTTATACTAAACTGAACGTTTTTGTTGTGTTATAAAGTAGAGAGTATTATCTAGCACCACAGCAACAAAAACATTAGAACAATGGCAAAAATTTTTAGAACAATGACAGAAAATATTAGAACGATGATAGAGAATATTAGAATCATGACAGAAAATATTAGAACCACCGACAGCTTGAGCGTTTTAAGACTCACCTCACGAACAGTTGGGTTCATTTCCATTTCCTTTCTTCAGATATTCTCAACTCTGCCTTGGAACAAGAGGAATTTCTCAAACAAATTGTCGAGAGTCTACAACAGGTTAATCACGCGAAAACTGTATTTTGGAACTAAATTTTCGAATGATGTGACTTTAAATGATGCAATTTTTTTTGTTTTGATAGGAATTAGAACAATTAATGTCCATTATGAATGTTTTAGATGCACCAGTTCACGCCACTTCTCAGGTTTGCTTGTAAATACTTACATCACTTGTTTACTTCAAAGAAAAAGAAAAAAAATAATTAAAAAAATAATTTGATGTATAGATGAAAAAAGTTAACGAGATTGTGCAAAAATTGAATACTCAAATAAAGACCGGCTTATTAGCTTGGACTATGTAAGTAAGGATAATCCTTAGTTCAAAGATTTTACTTACCACTATAATAAACTGCACACGTTACTTTATACAGGAAGTCCATGGCAGCTATGTACAATTTCTCAAGTCCTCCTACGAGCCCTCGTCCTCTCACAATATCCAGAAGACATCCATTAAATTCAATTCGTGAAGTTAATGGCGTTCCAGCTGACGACAGTGGCGGTAATAGCAACGAGTCATTGTTGCCAACAAAGATGGGGGATGATGGTGTATGTACAGAGACTTTTGGGGATGTTAAAGGAATTAGTCCACGTAATATTTCTAACTCAAATCACATTCCTGAATCAAAAAATGGCAATGGTAATTAAGATAAATTTGAAATCAACAGCTGAATCTCTCATTAACTTTTATTTTCCTTTTGTTTCAGACAATCAACATCTAACAGCTGGAGTTAAAACTGAATCCACAACATCGTCTCTTGATTCTTCTCAGGAAAATAATTCGCAACATTCGTCATACAATTCGACACCCAATTCATCCGAAGGTTCTGCTTCAAGAACTTCAGTTCATTCATTGCCATCCCCCATCACCACTCCATCTTTGTCCAGTTCTTCAATTGTTCCTCCTCCCCCACCTTTACCTGGAGGGGTAGCACCTCCTCCCCCACCACCACCATTTGGTATGGGCTCAAAATCAGCCCTCCCACCCAAACCTGTTGTAAAACCAAGTACCAAGGTTCGACCATTCTTTTGGACGAAAGTTCCCAATAATCTGGTTAGAAAATATCTTTAATAAAATTTTATTGCTCTCAATAAATACGGAAATATCACACGTTATGAAACTCATCTTTCAATTCTCTCGAACTTGTTTCTTTTCTTTTTTATGCAGCTTTTATCATCAATGTGGAAGAAAGCCGAAGATAGAATGAACGAACTTGATTTTAAGATGATCGAACATCGATTTCAAGTGGAAGAAAAACCCAATTCTACAGAAATATGTATGTAAATATTGAGCTGGGAAGTTGAAATATCCTCTAGAACTATCGTCATTGGTTGCATTTATCTTCTATGATTAATACAACCAATAAGAAGCCGACTAGTAATGTTGATATTTTTTTTAAAAATGGTTGGATTAGTCCTTTATTGTTTTTTCAAATTTAATGCTTTTTAATTATGTTGTCAACTTTTTATTGCCATAGCGCAAGCAGTGAAAAAGAAAAGTCTTTTGAATAATAAACGTGCGCAGAATTTAGGTAAGAAACCTGGTAACGAATTGGAAAAAACAACGTACATCATTGGCTGTGTCTCTAACCAATCAACATGGCCTGGTTGTTTTTTCTTTAGAAATCTTCTTAACTGGTGTTCGATTAAACCCTAAAGATATTGATAGACGATTGAAATTCCTTGATGAAAATGACGGCGGTTTGCCTCTAGAAATTATTATTTCCTTGAAAAGGTATTGTAAAGTAGTTTCAATTCTTATCAAAGCTAGTTGTAGCATTCGACTGACTGCTTAATTTCATGTTTTTTTACCTAAGGTTTCAACCTAGTACTGAGGAAATGGAGATGTATAAAAATTACAAAGGTGCAAAAGAAGACCTTCCAAAAACTGATCATTTTATGATGAAGGTAAAATGAAAAATGATTTCATACAAAATTATTAGTGTTCAGAATGAATATTTTATTTTTAGCTGTGTGAAATTTCTGATCTAAATGCACGCCTTGATCTCCTTCTGTTTATTCTGGAATTTCCTCTTCAATATGAAGAACTTTCGCCCGTGAGTATTTCATTTATCTTAAATGAAGTTCACGTGTTTATTTATTCTCCTGTGAGTATTTCATTTATCTTAAATGAAGTTCACGTGATTATTTATTCTCCTGTGAGTATTTCATTTATCTTAAATGAAGTTCACGTGTTTATTTATTCTCCTGTGAGTATTTCATTTATCTTAAATGAAGTTCACGTGATTATTTATTCTCGTGTGAGTATTTCATTTATCTTAAATGAAGTTCACGTGTTTATTTATTCTCCTGTGAGTATTTCATTTATCTTAAATGAAGTTCACGTGCTTATTTATGTTCATACAGAACATCTTAAGTTGTGTAATGTCTCCTTTATACAGATGGTATCATCAGTTTTGAAATGTTGTGATGACATCATTCGTAGCAAAAGTTTACAAATAGTCATGGAATATATTCTTGCCATTGGAAACTTTCTTAATGGTGGAACTGGCAGGGTGCTGCACATGGCTTTCAAATATCCTCTCTTCCAAAGGTTTATAAAACTACATGTCGTTTAATCTTAAATCGCTTGAATCATTAGAAAATATAGTAATCAGCTGAGCTGTCCTTTTTTTTCAAAATAAGATAGTTATATTTTTCTCTTCTTTCACAGTTATCGGACACACGAGGCTCTGATAAAAGTTACACTCTGTTGCATCTGCTTGTTGATGTATTGAGTGATAAAAAGGAGGACGCTTTGTCTTTATCTGAAGATTTGTCAAGTATAAAGGACGCCATTGAAGGTAAAGCTTGATAAAATACATTTGTTTTAACTGTCATCCTACAATTGTCAGAAAGACAACAAAATGCGTTATATTGTCCTTATATTATAGTACAGCTAGTGTTTCTTAACTTCTTTTACTTGTAGACTTTTAGTGATTAATGTGTATCCACATACATGTATATAGATCAGTTTTATTGTCTGTTTACTATTTTGGTTTTAGCTTCAGTAAAAGGACTTACAGCCGAGGTTGAAGGTAAATTATCAAATAATGTATTTCAACTGTCATTTTATCTCTTATTGATTTCTTAATAACTTTTTTTGCTTTAATGAAGTTTTGTGTAAAAGTTTGGCAAAGATCACGAAGTTAAATAGTGATCTTCATTCAAAACGGAAGAATTTTGACGCGACGGATGAAAATTTCCACAACGACGTAAATGTATCCTTTGTCTTCCCTGTATGATGTAAATGTATCCTTTGTCTTCCCTGTATGATCCACAACGACGTAAATGTATCCTTTGTCTTCCCTGTATGATCCACAACGATGTAAATGTATCCTTTGTCTTCCCTGTATGATCCACAACGATGTAAATGTATCCTTTGTCTTCCCTGTATGATCCACAACGATGTAAATGTATCCTTTGTCTTCCCTGTATGATCCACAACGATGTAAATGTATCCTTTGTCTTCCCTGTATGATCCACAACGATGTAAATGTATCCTTTGTCTTCCCTGTATGATCCACAACGACGTAAATGTATCCTTTGTCTTCCCTGTATGATCCAAAACGATGTAAATGTATCCTTTGTCTTCCCTGTATGATGTACAACGATGTAAATGTATCCTTTGTCTTCCCTGTATGATCCACAACGATGTAAATGTATCCTTTGTCTTCCCTGTATGATCCACAACGATGTAAATGTATCCTTTGTCTTCCCTGTATGATCCACAACGATGTGAATGTATCCTTTGTCTTCCCTGTATGATCCAAAACGATGTAAATGTATCCTTTGTCTTCCCTGTATGATCCACAACGACGTAAATGTATCCTTTGTCTTCCCTGTATGATCCACAACGAGGTAAATGTATCCTTTGTCTTCCCTGTATGATCCACAACGATGTAAATTTATCCTTTGTCTTCCCTGTATGATCCACAACGATGTAAATGTATCCTTTGTCTTCCCTGTATGATCCACAACGATGTAAATGTATCCTTTGTCTTCCCTGTATGATCCAAAACGATGTAAATGTATCCTTTGTCTTCCCTGTATGATCCACAACCATGTAAATGTATCCTTTGTCTTCCCTGTATGATCCACAACGATGTAAATGTATCTTTTGTCTTCCCTGTATGATCCACAACGATGTAAATGTATACTTTGTCTTCCCTGTATGATGTAAATGTATCCTTTGTCTTCCCTGTGTGATCCACAACGATGTAAATGTATCCTTTGTCTTCTCTGTATGACGTAAACAGCTTGAATAATTTCATGGCTAATAACACAAGCCTTTCCCTTCACGATGTCGTAGAAATTTGTTAGTGATTACGAATTCACACTCAGAGATTTAAACGACAGATGTGATAAAATGAAAGAAAGCTATTCGTCATTGTTGGTAAGTTGACGACGTGTAGTTTGGTTTTCTTTCTATCTATGGATTCATAAACATTTTTTCTCGTTATTTTCTAGACATTTTTTGGCGAACCTTCTGGGAAAAATTCTGAAGACGTTTTCTCTGACTTGCATAAATTTCTTACGAAATTTTCTTCTGTTGTTGAAGAGAAGAACAAAAGGAAAGAGTAAGTGTTTGAATCGACAAATCTTTGTCATTAATACACAAAGATTTGACATTTTAAACAATAGAGTGGCAATTAGCAATTTTTTGGTTCTATAATATTTAATCTTGCCACTTTGAACACTTTTGTCTATGTTAAAGTATGTATATTTTGTTCTGTAGTCATGATATTTCTGGAAAAGATGGCCTTAAGGTATCAAAATCTCAACAAAGATGGAGTATTCTCAATTCTGAAGTCTGAATATCTCTGTATCTTATATTTTGTGTAGAATCTTGAGCAACACAAACAATTGATTGATGAGATAAAAAATAAGAAGGTTAGCTGGAGAAAAAATAATTTTAAAAGAAACGTCATTTGGCGCTCATTGACCTTATACAACAAAGTGTGCTCGTCAGTGGAGAAAAATATATTTGAGTGCGTTAGAGGAAAGGAGGACACACTCCTCTTACTTGTCGTTCATCTCCACTTTATTTCAGAAACTATCTTGTGTTTTTTTGTGTTGTATGATTTTGAAACTTAACTGCATGCGCAAAATAATATAGCCTACATGAAGTAATACCTTACTGAAATGGAGTTCTGTATGTGATTGTAGGCTCCCTCTTGCATATGGTAACTTTTTCCTTCTGTTTTTTTGTTCATTACAGAAAACAAGTAAACCCCTATTGGAAAAACAGCAAACACTACCAAAAGGAAATGCTGTTGAAGAAAATTGCAAATCAACTTCGTTAAAACGCCAAGGAACTTTACAAAAGTTAAGTGGTGGTGAGCATCGCCAACCGAAGTGGGATGTCCGCCATTTTGAACTTGACGAATATGGATATTTGTGTTATTTTGAAAAAGCTGGCGGTAAATTGAAAGGAAAGATTTATTTACGGAAGCTGAAGTAGTTATAAGTAAACTTGATAAATTGAAGGTTGAAATTATAACAGAAGAACGAACGTATGTTTTAAAAACGAACTCAGAAAAGGACGCCATTGCTTGGAAAAATGACATCGCTAATTTTACAAAATAGTGAAGTTTTTTTAAGTTATGTTTTGTTATTCGATTTCTTTAAAAGAACAAAATTTTGTTACGATATTCTTTAAATCGGAAATATTTTCATGAACTGAAGGTGTTTTCTAGTTGGTCGTCTTTTCTTATCAGCTGATTTTTATGAAGACAACTTTTTCTGAAGACAATTGAAGATTTGTCAGTTTTTAATCATAAGCTTTTAAAACATCCTTTTTTCATTAACAAAATTTAAAAAGCTGACAAGAGAGGCTACGCATCTTCCTAGAAGAGAACTAAATGTATACATACTAAATGTTTTCGTAAAATTTTGAACAAGAATGTTATCACTAATAGAAATAACGTATAGGAAACGTTATTTCACCATTAAAGTTTTTCTTAGTTTTTGCTTGTATCAAGATGGAATATTACAGCAATGGATGATGCCGATGATCAGGTAAATAATATCATTTATATGACCACATAATTTGCCCTTTGTAACTTTCCAAAATATTTTCTTTTGCCTTCTAAAAAATAATTAAAACAGAATGCGGTACATCTAGAAGTCTTAGCTATAAAAGATTATAAGATAAGTTTGTAGAATAAAAATGACCAAAGAATTTTTTTATTGCTATAAGCAGAGAAAGCGGAATTTGCTGTGCTTTGCGAATTTCATTGACACGTGACGTCGTGTTTAGGTCATGTGACGTTGCTGACGTTTTGTTATATTTGGAAGTTATGTACATTTCGTAATCTTTGTCGATTAGACTTCCTCTTTGAGAAGGATTATTGTACTAATGTATATGCCTTTGCAATACACTTTCCAACATGTGGAACTTAAGGTTTGTGAAGCTTATAGGTAATATTTATTCAAAATGACAAGTATATACTGTACTTACATTGTAGATCCACACAAAATGTGTTGAAATTTATTTGTTCAATTTTATAAATGGCTGCATCGTTTTAATGCTTCCAGTATGCGCAATTTTCTCATTATTTCAAGAGATTATTGCATTTTTTATGAGAGATAATCGTAGTGTATAGCTTATGTATTATTTTATTACATATTTACATCAACTTTATCACTACCAGATAGAAATGGCGCTGCAACGCGCGAGTCAATTGTTCAATTTAGCAATTAATATGATTACAATAACTTTCACTTTTATCAGATTCTCTTGATATTTGACTTTTCATTCGTGAGCTGCTGTCAACGAACTTTCACGATCGTTGAAACTTCACTAATGTCTTGTTGACGAAAAAGATAGCTGAATAAAGAGATCTCTTGTCGTGTAAGTGTTTAATCATGCTTTAATCTTTCGATAAGATGCATTGTTCCCTGTGAGACGCTTTCACACATTTATGATTATAAATTTTTGTTTTGATCTTTAAAGGATTATGATGAGAGTAAATTTGTCTGGCGAATGTTGCAATGATGTTTGTAGTGACGATGATGAAGTCTCCAATGATAACTCGCCATTGGCGAACTATGTGAACTGTGAAAATGTGATATTATCAAAGAAAGTAGGTGTGATGTGGAATATTAGCTCGTACTTGTGTGATATTTGGAGGCCGATTGGTCGTGTTTTATTCAATAATGAGAGCATTTTGACAAACATTGAAGAAGAACATTGTAATGAGGATGAAAGAGAAAAAGCTTATCAAATGCTGTTGAAGTGGTCTCGACAACATGGTAGCGACGCCACGTTAAAGAAGTTGCTCGATGTTCTTTTTGCCATGAAGAAAGATGAGATCGTTGATGCCATTATTTTGCAAGTAAACGATGCTGCAAGTCCTAAGGTAAAGATTGATATACTTCGCATTTTTTCCTAGAATTTTTTCAATAAATATTTCTACATATTTGTTAGCCTTCGCCAAGTTGTAGTGAGCGAGCCAAGAAATTGGAAGAGAAAAGTCGTGCAAAATGGCAAAAAAATGCTTTGAAAAATTTCAAAAAAACTTTACAGTTATACGAGGAACGTCTCCAGGAGATAGAAAGGGTTCAACAACAGCATTTCATCACGAAGGAAGCACAAGAAATCAAAGACAGCCTACGCGACATTGATAGAAATTACTTCGCTGATCATCTCAATTGGCTTCATGCCAAGATCGAGGAACTGGAGTACAGTGGTCAGCGGTGTAGTTTTCGTGAGCAACAACTTCGTGTTATAGCTGATCGGTTGTATAAATTAGATAAAACTTTGGGAAAGCACTGTGAGAGTTTGGGTGAATTACGTGTGTTAAATTATCAACAAGTTGAAGTAAGTTACATTTTTTTTTTATTAATTCTGCTCACCGCAAACTCATTGTTTGTTCTTTCCTCCCTGGGTTTTTTTAATCTCATTTTTCTCCAATGGAAGTTTTTTCTAAAATTTAGTGTGCTTTTGCTGGCTTGTGCGTCTTTCGTTACACAAAAATTCCCATTGGACGACAATCTCGACGATACAGCAACAGCAAAGATGAAGAGGTTGGAGTTTAATTTTGTGATTTATCTTAGCAACATTTGTTTTACAAAGATGATATGCTGTTTTTAGGTTAGTAATGATGATGAGAAAAAAATGTGTCCCCATATTCGACAAGAGGAGCACACTAGAAGAAAACTTAGAGTTTCCATTACAGACGATGATGAACAATCTCAGTTGTCAGAATTTGTTGCGCAATTTTGTCGACATTACCAACAAAATAGACCTTTTACATTTGAGCATTGTCTTTTTAATGGAATTTCTCCAGGATCACGTTCAACTGTGCATATCTCTGCACCACCACCTCTATCAATCATTGATCCTAATACCCTCCCTACTCCACGTTATCAATCGAGTGAAGTGATAACTGATCTTTTTACGAGGCCTAAACAGACACGTCATTTGAACGGTGAGCTTGGGTTCTAAATAATGCGATCTAGTTTCATTGTTTTTGATATCTTCAAAATCAAATGTTTTTAAATCTGTTTTCATTAGGTTGGGTGAATGAAGTCAGTGTTTGGATTTAAGAAGCGTTGATTGTAAATCCATGTATATATTTAAAGCGTGTTTTTGGCAGCTGTTGTATCTTCATAAATAATTACTTGTCGTTTACTGTTGCATTTTTGATTTAGTCTTATGACTATTTCTAATATCGTCAACACGACTACACAGTTTTTTTCATCATCAGCAATGTTAATTAACGATTACGCTTTTGAAATCAAGTGATGCAATGCATCGCGATGTTGTGATGCTGCACCTAATGTTTGTGTCAACCGCAAAGTTTTTAGCGGAAATGTGTAAACAATTGAAAGTGAAGAAAACGTATTTCCTTTCGTAAGGGACGTCTATATTACGTAATAAATTTTTAATATGTGCTTGGTGTAAACTTTCATTATCCAAACAAACGTCATTTAAAGTTGAGATAGCACAAGTGTTACGTTGAGAAATAAAATGGCTTCTTCATATAAACTCCTTTTATTAATCCTGGTGCTTCTGTATTTTCTTCATTATGTAAACGAAACAGAAGCTAAAGCACGAAGATCGTTTAGAACTCGTGGTTCGTCAAGAACTCGTGGTTCGTCTAGAACTCGTGGTTCGTCTAGAACTCGTGGTTCGTCTAAAACTCGTCGTTCGTTTAGAACTCGCGGTTCGTCCAAAACTCGTAGTTCGTATAGACGAAAAAAATCACCTCCAAAACAAAGTGTTACCAGAAGACGGCAAACAAACTATCGTTCCAGTGTGTCCTTTCGTGAAACACGATCATCTCGAACACCTTTTTATAAACGTTTTGCATTAGTGGCAACGACAGGTTTTCTCTTTTATTCTGTTTCTCGTTCTCCAATTTACAGGGATTATTATCGACCATACAATGGAGGATCTAACATTTTTATACCAAGACGACGAGCACTAAGAATTCAACAAGAGAAATATCGTGTTTTGACTACCGAAGGTCATCTTTGTCCCATCAACGGAAGCCTCCTTCAACTTGGCCCAGATTATGTCAAGCGTGTCTATACGGAAATTTCTTACAACAAGACCAGTAATGACGTCAGGGATCTTCCATCTCAAAATTACTCTACGATGGGGGCAAAAAACTTTAGCATTTCTGATAAGGCAGTCGAAGATTACGTGACTAATATAAAAATGCGAATTTGGTTTAACGAAAGCGTCGTTATGCTGAATGAATCCAATGTGAAGAACCGCAGCCTAAAGCACGACATATTTAACTGCAGTGTTATTGAATATGAATCAACAGCCTATGTTGTTGAAATGATAAACGGTTGTCCAAGGATTATGACTTTTCCTCTCTATATTTTAACATTTTCCTTGTCTTTTTTGTTCAAATAATTTAAAACAAAGACAAAGAAGTCGACACACTAACATTTCAAGTACTTTCAATATACTTAGCCAAGCTTGTAGGTGTTGTTCCTTTACTACCTTTGTAATGATATCTTTGTGTATTATTGTGATATCTTATGTATTAATATAACACATACGTTTGTATTATTAAATATATATATACATACCTTATATCTTAGTAATTATACATGGTAATTACCCGTCCATCTTGTTGATGTTTATATTTTATATTACATAACGTAATGGAAAATCAGATAATTCGGATGGCGATTCTCACAACATGGCTAAGGACGAAGCATGTTTCTGAAACATTTCTTTACTAAATTCTGTTGAATTTTTTTTGAGATAATGTCTCATAAGAACGGAGGTAACGGAGTTACTGTATCAGTGGGCGAACAAGAATGTGATTTTGTGCAAAGTGAAGAAGGCTGCCAATTTTTTCTGCAAGAAAAGCTCTGTTGAAGGAAATCAGAATAAATGATACATGTATTATTATTGGCGAAACAGCATCGGGAAAATCAACACAACTTCCTCAATTTTTATATCGTAGTGGTTTCATGAGGTTTGGCATCATTGCTTGTACACAACCACGTCGAGTTGCTGCTATAAGTCTAGCTGAACGTGTAGCATACGAAATGAAAGTGGAATTGGGGGATAGAGTAGGATACACTGTAAGGTTTGAGGATATGACCTCCGGTAATACAAGGATAAAATACATGACTGATGGCATGCTTCTAAGAGAAGCAATACAAGATCCTTTACTGAAACGTTATGCAATAATTATACTTGATGAGGCTCATGAAAGGACAATACATACTGATGTGTTGTTTGGTATAGTAAAGTCAGCACAGAGAAGTAGAGGAAAGTCACGTGACCAAACATTAAAGGTGATTGTCATGTCGGCAACACTAGCTGCAGAACCATTTTCGAAATTCTTTGATGATGCTAGAATATTGTATATTGAAGGACGACAATATCCTATTAAAACGTTATATTCTGTTGATATGCAAACAGATTATCTACATGCCGCTCTTGTTAGTGCTGTGCAACTTCACAAAGAGAAACCATTGGGGTATGTTGACGTGTATATTCCTATGAACAACAATAAAAGTAACCATCTTCCGTTGTGTTATTTCAGAGGTGATATTTTAATTTTTCTTACTGGTCAAGAAGAGATTGAATTGCTTGCAAATCTTTTGAAAGATTGTTTGAATGGTAAGAGTAGTATCTGACAACTGTTCATTTTATAAACATTTTTAAACTCTACTTATTTTTTGTTTCAGATCCAACAGTGGAAATTTGTCCTTTATATGCAGGATTACCCTCCGTGTTACAATTGAATGCTTTAAGACCAACACAGAGTGGCATGAGAAAAATAGTTTTATCAACTAATATTGCAGAGACATCGCTTACAATTATAGGTGTAAAATATGTAATTGACACTGGTTTTGTCAAAGCAAAAGGTGTGAAATTAATCATTGTTATATAAATTTGTTGTTATCAAGGTATGTAGTAAAATAAATGAAGTTCTTCTCATTTGTTGAATTATTTTTCAATTTTTAGAGTACAACCCAAACACAGGTTTTGATGTGTTAAAAGTTCAACCAATATCAATGGCACAGGCTCGCCAACGTCTTGGTAGAGCTGGAAGACAGTGTCCTGGAGAGTGTTATAGACTTTATACTGAGGAACAGTTTTATAACCTTCAACCAACAACACAACCAGAAATACAACGTTGTAACCTTTCCAATGTTGTTTTGCAACTTATGGCATTAGGGATAAATGATGTTTTATCATTTGATTTCTTGGATGCACCATTAAAACAAACAATTATCAATGCTATTGAACAGTTAAAACTATTGAAGGCTTTAGATGATGATACTGGAAAGGTAGTTATGTGTTCCTATCATAAGAAGGATATTTACATAATAAACACAATGAAATGCGTGCGCTGATTGGTTTAGAGCTGTGTTTGCATTAGCCAGTGCAAAACACATCCAAGCTCAACCAATCAAATGAATCATTACAATCAATAAGTCAAAAGAATCTGCGAATCGATCAAGAATACATTTTAGAGGAAAAATTAAAATGTTTGTCTGTTTCGCATTCTTGTTATTTTATAAAAGAAGTAAAAGATGTTTTTCAGGTTTGCACTGGCTTATGCAAACTGAGGAGACGTTTGTGAGAACTCTCGAGCATATGCAACTGATCTGCTCTCGAGTTCTACCAAAGGTCTCCTCAGTTTGCATAAGCCTGTGTAAACCATTGATGTAAAATAAATGGAACGCTACCTGATAATAGAAAACCCTAATAATTTTTTGAAGCCAAATCTTCCACCCAGACACGCGAGATTACACCCAGACACGCGTGTGTAGTCAATCAATTCTCATTCCGCGAGAGAATCTCGAAACACTAAACACGCCTGTCTGGGTGTAAGATTTGGGTTCAATTTATTGTTTCAAGTGGCGTTCCGTGTAGTTTTGTTCAATGGCGCAAACACAGTAAACATCTTTTATTTCTTAAATAGCATACAAATTTTAAGTTTTATGATGTATGTTTATTTTAGCTTTCCGATCTTGGACACAAAATGTCCCATTTTCCTTTGGAGCCACGTTTTTCAAAAACTCTACTCATGTCTCGTGATTTTGGTTGTGGAGAGGAGATGTTGACGATCACAGCCTTGCTGTCAGTAGATACAATATTTTATACTCCAAGAAATCGTCGTGATATTGCCTCTGCTGTATTAGAAAAGTATCGCTCTTCACAAGGAGATCTTATAACTTTATTGAACGTATATCGAGCATTCAAATCAGTGCGCGGTAAGAGTACGTAAGTTGTTTGTTGTTTGTTTATTAAATCTATATCGTAAATGTTTTATTTTATTTAGGAAATAAAGATTGGTGCGCGAGTAACTACATCAATGTTAAAGCAATGAAGACAGTTTTGGATGTTCGTTGTCAACTACGAGAATTGTGTCGAAAACTTGATATTTCTCTTGAATCGTGTGGACAAGACACAAGCAAAGTTCGTCAATGTCTTTCTGCAGGGTTTTTTCTAAATGCTGCTGAGTTACAGCTAAATGGAAGCTACAAATGTCTTGGACATAAGATTTTTTCAAACATTCATCCATCGTCATCTTTATTTAAATGCAAACCAGCTTATGTTATTTTCACCGAACTTGTTCAAACCTCGAAATGTTACATGAAAAATGTAAGTGTTGTTGATCCTCTATGGCTTATAGCTGCTGCACCTCATTACTTTAGAAAACTTAGTTTTGATGGAAAACAATTTCATTCCGTGATTACTTAAGCTAGTAATATACGGTCGTACTATTGAATCCAATATAATGAAGTGGACTGGAAAAGTATCGTGAGAAAAATGCACTAGAAGTTCTCCTTATAAAATATCAAATTTCTTGAAATGGAAATGCCCATTTTATTTGTCGACATTGGAATTTTGTAATGGATATTATACATGGAGGAAGTTGTGTAACTATTTTAAGTCAGGCGAATAAGGTTTTCTCATTCACATTTGGAACATCTTAAAGAAAAGACAACGGGGTTTTACAACAATAACGAAAAGCAATACCGCGGAATAAATAAATCTCTTCTGCTAATTTTTTTTTGTTTTTGAAAGTCTATTTTACCAAAACAAGTTTCTTGCAAGTGGATGATTTCCACTTAAACATTTTTCTTTGTTTTGGTAATCGTGACCGGACACATTAACTAATATTAAAGAGATCGTGAAAGCACTGATCTCTATATATGTACTGTATCCTTTTTGTCTCGTTGCCACAAGTTACTTGGCGTGGTTTTCCTTACAAAAGCAAGTAATTTAAAACAGACGTGATGCAGTTTATATAAGCAGGATAGCATAGGCGTTTGAATAATTATTTTAAAAAAATTTTATTCAAAGAGTTGCAAGTTTTGAAACATATTTTTACTTAACGCCCTCCAAAGATAATTTTGAGTCGACTTAAGTTGTTATTCTTGATCGACGAAATATGATTGGTCGAAGTATTTTAATATTCAACCATTCGTATGTTGTTTGTCCGTCTGCTACGAAGCGATCGACTTTCAGCCATGATTTGCTTCTTATACACAAACTTTGACAAATTTCAACAATACAAGTAGGATAAATGTAGTTTGTACTAAGATTTCAGCGCTCAAATGAAGGACTGTTTCATATACAACATGGGTTGTGCTATGAGCGCCGAAGATCGAGCTGCTAGAGCACACAGTAAAGCAATCGATCGTGAATTACGGCAAGAGGGAATCAAAAGAGAGAAACATGTTAAGCTATTGCTCCTTGGTAAGATGTTTATTTCGCATTAAAATTTATTGTACACGACTAATCTTGGCGTTATCGTCATGTTCTCATGTTATATTTGTCAGAGATGTCGTCTTAGTATTACCATCTCGATTTATACATCAAACTGTTTTCGTCCCTCCCTCGCAAATGAGTTACACGTAAACAGTACTGTATCACATATATTTATTTTCCATGTCCTCTCTTGTACGTTTATATGTTTAATGTTGGAGGAATATTTCCCTATCCATTGGCATTTGACGTCGTTGATTTAGACGTGTTCTACATTATACAGGTGCTGGAAATTCTGGCAAAAGCACAATCGTAAAGCAGATGAAGTAAGCCAATTTTATTAAAATAAAAATAAACTATAACGTTATAATCGATCTGATGATGAGCACAATGTATAAGAAGGAACATGAATTACGTTAATTTGCAACATTTATACCTTCTACTAGAATCATTCATGATAATGGTTTTTCACCCGAAGACTACATGTATTACAGACCTTTAATCCACGGGAATATAATTACGTGTATGATGCAAATTATACGCGGAATGGACAAATTGAAAATTGAATTTTTAGATGAAAGAAGATTAGTAAGTTTTAATGGCATTATCGACATTTACGCGAACTTTGGTCGACAATAAAAATATTTTTCGACATTGGCACCCCGCTTATTCATGGATAATTATTTGCCCTTTTTTATGTAGACAGATGCCAAACTCGTCTTCGAATTAGTTGCTAGAAACCAGGAAAGGGAAGCATTTTATCCTGAACTCACGGAAGCTTTAAAAAGACTATGGGAGGATCCGGGAGTTCGACATTGCTTTTCGCGTTCAAGAGAGTATCAACTTAATGATTCTGCAGAATAGTGAGTATTAATTAGTCATCAAAATAACCTATGACATGTTTGCTTTTTGTGGTTTTGTACCTATTTTTATCATCATACTCGTGTGACTAGCAGCAATATGCACAATGTTCCTTAATCGCTAACCTGATATAGCTTTGTTTCCTCTTTTGATGAGGAGTTTATGTCTAGTGGAGTCATTCTTTGTTTTATGATTTGAAATGTATCTTTTCATCATTTTAGTTATCTTGATTCTCTGGACAGAATTGGGAAGAGCAACTACAGTCCCACGCAAGAAGATATTTTACGTGTCAGAAATAGGACAACTGGCATTGTAGAGATTGAATTTCATTTTAAAAAACTTCATTTTAAGTGAGACACTTTTGTTTGTCATTTTTCAAACACCCTTTTATTATGTGTACTTTTATGATGTTTAGGCTCTGTGATGTTGGTGGCCAGAGGACTGAACGTAGAAAGTGGATTCACTGTTTTGATGATGTAACTGCAATCATTTTTGTTGCGGCTCTCAATGAATATGATATGATGTTGGAAGAGGATGAGAAAATCGTAAGTGATTATAAAGTTTTTAAACTGTGTTTTCGCTGTTGCAGGACCTTCTCTTTGAAAAAGAAGAGTTGTCTATGAACTTGTCAACTTTGAAAACATCTGTTTTATAAAGTTTTTCATGTTTATTTTCAAACATTATAGAACCGAATGACAGAGAGCTTAAATCTTTTCGATTCAATTGTGAATAATGATTTCTTTGCAAACACTTCAATGATTCTTTTCTTAAACAAGAAAGATTTATTCGAGAAGAAGATTGTTTTTTCACCAATTACAGAATGTTTTAAGGATTACAAAGGTATAGTTATTTTTTGAAGATAGATTTATGATATCCTAAAGACTTTCATCGTACATGTCGCTTATCTTTGATGTATTGTTCTAATATTGTTCTAAACCTAATTAAGTATGACGTACGTTGTTCTAATTGTAGTTTAATATCTTTAATTCACTTTAGCATACTCTAATTGTGATACATTAAGCAGTATTTGGCGATGCGCGGCATTTTTGTATATTTAATGCAACAAATACAAATTTTTTTCCCTTCAGGTGATCACAGTTACGAAGAGGCATGTAATTTTATTCAACAGAATTTCGAGAACAAAAATTTGAATGATCGAAAAGAAATTTACGTTCATCGAACTTGTGCCACAGATACGAAGAACATTGATGTTGTTTTCAATGCAGTTACGGACACAATTATTGCAAAGAATCTCATGCGCTGTGGTCTCTACTGACCTTGTTAAAGAGGGCCTTAACATACGTAAAATATTTACTGAACATGTGCCTTCCATGAAGAAAGGGTGCGATTTTTACTGCTTTGGTGATACACTTCAACAAGAATTGTTTCAATTGTTTACCAAGTCAATGGAATCACAATGTTCAGAATGCTTATGGTCATGTATTTTGTCTCTTTTTGAAACATGTAATGGTCCGTCAGCGTACTGACGGTTGTTATTCCTTTCATCAAGTCTGGACTATTTCTTCAAAATGATTTGGTAGAATTCTTTTACAGTGTTTCAAGTGCAATAATTTTCACACACTTTTCTAGCAAGTTATTGCAACAAAACTGATTTTTATGTATATGTAATTTCAGATTATATTTATATTTTAATTTTATCAGCGAAAACAGGATTTTTCGTAATGGTTGATCCATTTTAATTTTCTTTGTTTTACTTTATCAAATAGTATGAATTCCATATTAAATTCATCCTGTCAGTACTCAAATATCTTTGCTTTTATTTTATTATTATTATAACAAATATTTCAAAATCATTACATTAATTGTGTTTCCTGACTTCATGTTATTGTAAATTTAAAGATGAAACATGACATCGTTCAGAGAAAGTCTTTTTCGATAGTGTTATGTTTTATTCACTTAATCAAAGATAAGTTTTGGGCCGCTGTTAAATACCCCTTGATGTACCCTCCCTACTCTTCGTTATACGCTGATGTACCCTCCCTACTCTTCGTTATACGCTGATGTACCCTCCCTACTCTTCGTTATACGCTGATGTACCCTCCCTACTCTTCGTTATACGCTGAATGATTGTATTTATTAATCCTCCATTTTCGACTTCTGTTTACGTGAAGAAAAATTTTACATACATTTTTGATTGAAAATAATCTATATTAGCTCTTTGAGTGCAGGCCTAAAGTTTCCCGACTCAAAAAAAATATTTCTATTGTATAGTTCTGGCAATATACTAAAATTGCAAAGCTTCTCTATGATAGTATTTCGTAATTTGGTTTCTCATAAACATGTTTTAAGTATGAAAGGAGGATTTTTTGTCAAGTCTTTGGCAATTTTTTAATACCTTTTTTGTTGTATAGGAAAAGATAGCAACAGTCAATTACGTCAAAGAAATCAAAAACATTTCCTTAGATGAGTGAGGTAAATTTCTTTCAACGTTAGGCCGACGCCTTATTTTCAAAATCATTGAACTGTCACTTAGGTCGTGACACGAACCATTCAACTTCACTCAAATTAGTTCCGTGCATTGACCTCAATAAGAACCGGATATATCAAATATTAAAGTCAGTGCTTTTGCGGTTTATACAAACACATAAATACAACTTATTTACAAATGTAAACAATTGAAGACAGCTGGAAATTGTGTAGACGGTATTTAAAAATGTACATTACGAAAGATGTGTCTCGAAAATGGCTTAATAATAGTAAGGCTTTTTTTAATGATAAACCTTAGGTGATCTCAGTGGTATTTTAATAGTCATTGAACCAATGTTTAATTGTTAAATGTCAATGAATTATTTTCGCCGCTCATGAGTCATGATATATTTAATATTGGTACACATACGCTCCAGCTAAATACCGCACCTGATTATAATGATTTTTTCGAGTGGTTTTATTTGAAATGTTGGATTTTTTGTAACTGTATTGCGTATTTTGACCTTTTATAGTTGTGTAGTCTTCTATTGTAACTGATCTCTTGGTCTGATTGATATGAAAGCATTATTGAAAAGTGTATTAGGCTGTATTGACGTTGCCAAAAAAAAACAATGGACCAATACATGAAAGTGCTAATTTTTGTTGCGTCATGTTATTTTGGTTTTTCTTGTAGTTTATGTAATGCTTTTAATGTTCGTGCTTTCTTCAAACGAAGACTTTCTGGTGAAAGCCAGGAGAACTCAATATCTAGGTAAAAATGTTTTATTTGTTTTATGATTCAAAAATTGTTTTTCACTCACCTTCAAGTCCTTTTTTTGTTTTTAGGTCGACGAAATCAATGGCCAAATGCCACCATACCTTACGTCATCGACTGCTCTATAGGTAAACTGACATATTAATAATCTATGACTGGTCTTCGTGGAGCAGACGATGTTCATGTCATTGAAATTATTTTTAGCAAACGTGGTGGGAGCAAAAGATCTTATAAAAGCAGCAATGAAAGCATGGGAAAATAAGACTTGCATTCGATTTGTGAGGCGAACAAATGAGAAAAGATATTTACTAATACAAAGACAAAAAGGGTGAGAGTTTTCCTGTTGCGAAATAAGGACATTTGCTTATAAGTTGTTTGATTGTGTTTAGTTGTTGGGGCGAGGTTGGTTACAAAAAAAGAATTTCTAAAATGTCAATTGGCGACGGCTGTGAATTCAAGTATGTGATTATGCATGAGCTAGGTCATGTGATTGGATTTTTTCATGAACATCAGCGGGCGGACCGAGACGAGTTTGTGGAGATACTTTGGGATAATGTTATAAACTGTAAGGGATATTTAATTTGGGACAATAAATTGTGTCTTCTGTTGCTCCATTTAATGCGTATCTTTAGCGATGTTGAAGCAATTCTACAAGCGACCAAGAAATGATCAAATGGACACAAAATTACCATATGATTATTCCAGTATCATGCATTACAAGTTCTCTGCATTCACAAAGAATGATTCTTTACTCACGATCATTGGACGAGATGAAAACTCTACGCTGAATGCAACACCGTATAGTTTTATCACAGATCTTGATGTTAAAAAGACACAAGAAATGTACAACTGCTCAAAAGGTGAGCATTTTTCTTGAGGATTTTTTTTTGGTAGTTTCGATATCAATTTCGTGTATTCCTTTCTTTCTCGAACAGTTGTGTCAAAAGAGCATTGTTGAGGAAGTAAAAGGTTTTTGTTTGCTGTGTTTGTCTTTATGTTTCAATAAACGGTTTTTACATGTAAAGATATATGAAGATTATTATTTTCTTGAACAACGTAGAAACGGAAAACAACATTACGATAAAGGAAGGAGACAAGAAAGACGAAACAATAATTGAAGGTAAACGAGTTAAATCAACAAGACACTGAAATTCTTTAATGCGACGATGAAATCTACTTTTCATTTTTATACACTTCTAGCTGTGAAAGTTTCATCATGAGTCCCGGATGGTTTGCAACCACTCGACGAGAAAGGAAAGTTAGCATTATGATCGATGGTAAAGAAATGTCACAAAATAGACAGGGAATAAATGTGGTTGTTTTTGATTATCTCTCTGGTAGGTTCATCCTCTTCTATTTAATATCTTCGATTTTCATATCCTTTTCATCCTGTCTGATTTTTTTGACATTTAATTTCATCGTCATACTTCTATAGGAAGGCGAAAGAACTCTATCATTCGAAGCATTTCGACGAAGACAGCGGCTCGACGACTTTCATATTTTATACGAACATCTCAAAAAGGTCATATATAATTTTACTGCAAAGTTGAAGTTAAAGTTACATTAATGCATTTATTGTTTTTGTAGAAGCTATTTCCTTATGGCAAGTAACGTTCCTTCGTTTTCACATCTCCGAGAGGCAAGATATTCTTTCAAGAGTATTGGCATTATATTACCTCAAACAATTCCTTCCGGTAGCTCACTGTGTATGGTTGGTTATAAAGGAAAGGATGATGTCACTGTGAGATATTTGATTGGATCTCCAAAAGAGAAATTTACGTTTCTCACCATGAACATAACGTTAGCTTCAGGTAAAAATTTATCAATTACGTTAAATTTTTAAAACTTCTTTATTCATTGTTGACATTCAGTTGTAATAAGAAAATTAAAACGACGTATTTTTGATAGATTATAATTGTCAAAATGATGGCCGTCTTTGTGGAAGGCAAGCTAAACAAGGAAAATGTAAAAGCAATCCGTTATATTACATGAGATCTTGTCAAAAAGCATGTAAAGCGTGTAAAAAAGGTTAGTTAAAATAATCATAATAATTATCTTAGTTACAAATGCATTTGTCGTGTTTTATATTTTCGTTATTTTAATGAAATAACGATATTTAGGCAAACCTTGTGAGGATGAAAACAAAAATTGCAAATCTTGGGCAAAGATGATGTATTGTCGCTCACATCCAAGCTTCATGTTGAAGTATTGTAAAGTCAGCTGCAACGTTTGTAGAAAAGGTTCAGCAATCGAAGATATATTTTAATTATGATTGGATTTCTTCAATTGATTTCCATTTTTAACAGCTTTACCTGCGCGTAAGAAAGGCATCAAAAGAAAAAACATACGAAGGGTTGTGGTTGTAAATCATGCAAAAAAACGAGTAAAGAAATTCTTTTCCGAAAATGTCGACGATGAAGAAGAAAATAAGAGAAAGTTTGTTGGTGAGGTATTTTTCACCCTTTGAAATTCGTCGTTTTCAAATAAATGTGATTTGACGTTTTCTTTCTTTAGGAATAAAATGTCAAGATGAAAATGAATTATGTCCATCTTGGGCTTCGTCTGGTCGTTGTGAAACAGACTCATGGGTGACGAAAAACTGTTTACTTAGTTGTAAAGCAAAGGGCTCGTGTGACAAAGAGCAGATAAAACCTCCAGGTTTTAAAATATAAAATTAATAAATAAATTTAAAATATCACCAATAAGTAAATAAAAACATTCATTAGTAGGAAGATGCACAAAGCCTTTAGGACTTGGCTGGGACAGAAGACTTCCTGATGAAAATTTTTCCGCTTCATCGTTTTATAAAACGGGTCTGCTCTACTATTCTTTATTTACGAGCGTAAATAATCGTGAATTGAATTTATGATTTTTTTTAATGTTTGCCATAGGTCTGTGGAATGCGAGCGCAGATAATGCAAGACTGTACATGGAAGATGATTATATAAAATTTCAGATTGGATCATGGTGTTCAAGTTTTCCTACAAAAAAGGGTGAATGGCTGAAAGTTGATCTGGGAAGGACGAGAAGAGTGAGTGCAGTTGCTACACAAGGTATGCTATGGTGAAAACTTTGTTATTTATTTGGAGCTTGTGACCAACTACTTTATTTAAGATGAAACATTTGTTAAAAAACTCCTGGCCATTTCTTATTAACAAATATCAACAAATCTTATTAACAAAAGCTTCTCTCACCAACGATGGAACCGCTTTTCAACTCTGTGTTACTTAATTGTGCAAGTTTTATTCAAACTATTCTTTTCACATCATTTTACAACGCTGTTTTTTACAGGAAGATTTCGTTTTTACGAGCACGTTAAAACATACAAACTGTCTTACAGTCGACACGGTAAAACATGGAAATACTATTATGAAAATAGACGTGAAAAGGTTGGAAACTTAACGATAATGAATGTAAGAGCAAATTTTGTCTACATAGTTAAAGCTTTTGTTTTTAGGTATTCAAAGGCAACTGTGATCACGTCACCCCAGTTTTGAATATTTTTGAGAAGACCATCGTAGCTCGTTACATTCGCTTTCATCCTTTAACGTTTTATGAAGGTATTTGCATGAGAGTCGAGATCTACGGATGTTGACACTGGAATATTATTGTCTCTATGACATTAAAAATGTTCTCTCTCTCGTGATAGCTATCTAAATTAATAACACAAATTAAATGAGTTTTAAATAGTTTTTGTTGTATTTAAATGTGAAAAAAAAATTACTTTTAAAAATTTGCTACATCTGTCTTGAGCTGTACAAACCATAAAGTTTGTGGACGGGTAAATCACATTATTCTGATGTAAGGAAATGGGTCAGGGGAAAAGTATGTGAAACAAGGACTTATCTTGATTGATTTTGCGAAAAGTTGTTATGCACATCTCAACACAAGATTTCTGCTTTTGACGACAATACAAGATGATGACGACGACAATACAAGAATTCTGAGTGCATTAAGTTATGTTCAAAATTTTTTATTTATCTATTGTTTTCATACAATATGTTTGTTTGGTTTGCTTTGTGAAAAACTGTTAATATTCCCAAACGTCATATGTTTCCCAACGTAGAGCATGCATCTGAAGCCCAACTGAGAAAAGTTTGTGAAGTGGAATATCCAAGTTATTGTAGCTGTTATTGAAGATGAAAATGATGTGAAAGGACGTCAGCAGCACTCATCTTAAAATTCGTTTAATTTTGTTGGATTATAGTGAGGTTTGCGTTTCGATTGTTGGAGCTCAACTTGTTATGAAATGGAAGTTTTTATAAGAGGAAAGTCTAAAGAGATTGTAAACGATTATTTTTCTTCCTCCTGATAGTGTCATTTTTCCTGTCGAAGGTGCACATAAAGTGAGAGTCATTTAAAAACACGACATTTCATTCATAAGAAAAGAAAACGAAACCATTTATATAAAGGTTTGTGGTTGTATTTACTTCTGTGTGAAAATGATACACTTATTCTATTTGTATAGTTTTTGGTATGAAATTTCTGGAAAATTTTGTAACTTGAGATTTAATCAAAAGCATAAAGCTGTAGCTGTAAGTTTCTTATGTGTTCTTATACTAAAATTTCTGTAGATAACTATAGTGAATTTCTGTTAAAATCACTGACATGAGAACAACCATTTCTTTTCTGAACCCCTTCTGTTTAACGATCAACATTCAATAATGTCATTACACTTTTACACACGGCAGCAGTGCAAGGTGTATGGACGATGCAGTTATTGGTCACCACGAGCCTAATTACCGTTGTATGTCTACTCCTCATGTAACAAGAAAGATGAAGTGGTGCTAGTTGTTGAAAGCAAGTGTTAAACCTCAATTTTTTATTAAATCTCTTGTTTGGTCGTGGTGAAAGTGGTCTTTTAATGGTTGAATTGGAATTATTTAAAGTACAATTTTTGGCTTTTATATTCCTTACAAGATACTACTTTCCAAGAATGTAGGTGATCTTTGCTGCTGGAATCGTGGCCAAAATACTGTATAGTATCAAATGGTTACTTGATGAATTTTGGAAACTATGCTAACTGCTTGTTGAACAAACAGTCTTGATTAATAGTGCGAAGGAGTACATGAACTGTATGATTTTTTAAATATCGTTCATGTCGTCTTTTAGAAAATAACGCCTTTTCAAATATCGTTCATGTCGTCTCTTAGAAAATAACGCCTTTTCAAATGTCGTTCATGTCGTCTTTTAGAAAATAACGCCTTTTCAAATGTCGTTCATGTCATCTTTAAGATAATAACGCCTTTTCAAATGTCGTTCATGTCATCTTTTAGAAAATAAAAACTTCTTCAAATGTTACAAATGTCATTTACAAATATGACAAATGTCTTCAAAAGTCGTTTTTTTTAAATGTCACAGAGAATACTACTGGCAAAGAAATATTTGACAAATTCTAACATTTATTGATGAAAATTTACAACATTAGGCTAGAAGAGATATTTTGCTTGAAATCAATTTTTTATGTTCCATGGTCTGTATATGTTGCTCAAAAGACTTTGAACTTTGTTTGCTACTTGAACGATGTTGTAGTTCTTGCTGCTACTGCTATTTTAGTTATTGCTAAACTTAAAGCGTCTGAAGTTGTAACTTTTTTTTTACTTTTGTTGCAACTGCCGGATCTCTCGTTGTGTATGCTGAAATGGAACATACATCTGTGGTCAATTTCAAGTTTGTTTCTGAGTTGTTGTATGAGCGTATTCACTCCAACAATTGGGTTGATGGCAAAAACTTGTGAGTTACTTGTTGTTATTGGTCAAATATCCAGCTGTTACAATGCTTCAATTTCAGAATTGGTTAATGCACCTTTCTCCAATCTTTGGGAGTTATGTGTATTAAGTATAGTCCTTGGGAGTTACTTGCATGAACTATAGTCTTTATGAGTTACTTGCATGAACTATAGTCTTTATGAGTTACTTGCATGAACTATAGTCTTTATGAGTTACTTGCATGAACTATAGTCTTTATGAGTTACGTGCATGAACTATAGTCTTTATGAGTTACGTGCATTAACTATAGTCCTTGGCATTAAAACGCATGAACTACAGTCTTTCGCATGCAAATGTGTGAAAATGCAAACACTAGTCTTTAACGTGAAGTGTGTGAAAATGCAAAGACTATAGTCTTTGGCATGAAAATGTGTGAAAATGCAAACACTATAGTCTTTAACGTGAAGTGTGTGAATATGCAAAGATTATAGTCTTTGACATAAAAGTGTGTGAAAATGCAAAGATAATAGTCTTTGACATGAAAGTATGTTAAAATGCAAAGACTATAGTCTTTGGTTTGAAATTATGTAAAAATGCAAACACAATAGTCTTTGAAATGAAAGTGTGTGCAAAATGCAAAGATTATAGTCTTTGGTGTGAAAGTATGTTAAAATGCAAAGAGTAAAGTCTTTGGCATGAAAATGTGTGCAAGTGCAAAGACTTTTGTCTTTGCATTTTAACACACTTCTAAAGAAAAAGGCAAAGGCTTTAGCGTTTGCAAAAACTACTCTACACACTTTTATGAGAAAAACTATAGTCTTTGGTGTGAAAGACTATAGTCTTTTCCAAGAGTATAGTCTTTGCATATTTACACACTTTCAC